>NW_027272299.1:0-687219 GCF_040938485.1 Diadema antillarum | reverse complement strand
TCAAAATGGTGTGCAATTTCCACAAGTCATAATGTTACATAAATGAGGAAACAATATAACATTGTGCACATTTGCAGGTGATATTAGCTACATGCATATTGCTTAGATTTTGTAGTCACTTATGCTGCATTTAAGTCAGTTTAAAAGTGTACAATTTCAAGACAAAGATGGCACTCATCTATGACGTAAACAGTTAAGGGAATATTCCCTTGCCTTGGGATACTCTTATGTCTAGATGCATTTGGAGTTCAAGTTGTTGTTCCTTCAATCTAAATTTGAATTTTGAATTTCATAAATATTATGTAACTCTGAGGCTGTCATCCCAGTCAAAGCACACTGCCTATTGATGACAGCCTCTTAAACTTATACCTCAAAACATGTTAGTGTTTAATGTGCATATCTTATTTTGTTTATGTGCTTGCATGTCTATTTGATTTGATTTGATTTGATTTATTGGTTTCTGTATCATCATTGAACATGCATAACATTCATGTTATCAGTAAGTTTATTCATCACTGATTTGTCACATCATAATTGAATTGTTGCTGATCTATCACATATCCTGTTTGTACAAGTGGATGAAAACAATAAAGTGAAACGGAAAAACTGAAACTGAAAAACGAGGAGCATGCCATTGAACTTACAAAATTGTGCTTCAGACAGAATGTGGTGAAAATTGCAAGTGCCAGAAAGCAGAATAGAGGCTAACTTTTTCATCTAGCAGGAAAAGTGTACATACACGTTTCAGACCAAATCGGTAAAAATGCAAAATGACTTACTCTTGGAGTGCATTGTGTGCATCTACATATATCTGTTGTGCTTGATACGCAAAATCTGTCATGGTGAACTCGGGTTCAAACTGCCTAATCTTCCTCTGGTTGAACTGTGTAATGCCAACATTCTTCACTCTCTCAAGACGTTGCTTGGCACCCTGTGTGAAGGACAATCAAAATGAATGCACAACAGCATTATATAAAAACATTATCTCTAAATGATATCTGACACATAGAATCATATGCAAGTTGTCCGAATTTGAAATCATCTTTTTTTTTTCATTATTTTTAGAATGTGTAGCAGGTACTTTACATGACTTCCACTGCAAATATGAAATTAAATGAAATACCATGACTGTGCAGTCTGGTTTTAAACCTTAAATTTGGCAAAAAATTACCATTTTGTCCAAGATATTTTTGTCAGTTACTCACATGTGTAATTACATGCAAATATGTCAGATATGTTGTATGTTTACAATGTCAACAATGTGGAATATGTATAAATTTCCTCTTATTTCGTTTCAAATCAAGAGTACAATGGCATCAGGAGGGAAGGAAAGGAAACATCCACATGCTGAATTTGGACCAACATGTTGAAGGAATGCCTGATACACCACATGCGTAAAACCTGCAACACAAAACATACCTCAGTTGAAAGGGATGAAGCTTTTCCGTCACCCTCAGGGGGAACATACGGCTCAAAGAAATCCCCTAAATACAGACAGAGGGTGAAAATAGATAGGAGTGTTACCACATCTTCACACATGTCAATAGCTGTGTAAAAAACAAACAAAACAAACAAACACTTATCATAGAGAATCAAGGCTACTGTTACGTAAAATGTCCTTTGAACATGTTATTTTTTGAAAGTTTACAGAATATGTATTTGAAAACTTGAAATATGTGAAAAAGGTCAACCTAGTCAATCTTCAGTTTTGCATATTTTCTAAAAGAGCCATAAATGTTCTACAAAATTCTTAAATTTGGGGTTTATAATAAAATGAATGTGAAACTGATTTTTTTTGGCAGTTTTTAGAAGACTGTTTTGTAGAAAAATGTGATGATATGGTATAAAAATTAATTTCTTAGAAACCATTTACACATTCTTCACTTTTAAATTTTGATATTTATCGAAAGGATAATGCTACTGCTTTGAAAGTTTTCAATAGTCATAAATAGAATGTGCTAATAGAGTGTCCAAGATTTAAGCTTAATTTGATAATCCCTTCATTGTGGCTGATATCAAGTTTTACATCCTGTTTTCTTTTTCTTATCTCATCTATTGCACAATGCACAGCTTGGAAAAATCAAGTACCGGTACTTGAATAGACCTTACACTTCAGAGCCTGTTTTCTAAGTAGACACTTTCCCAGAGTGTCTACTTAGACTTAGACTCATTCAGATAGGTAAGGAAAGTCCATTTCTATTGAGTTATACTTTATCTACTCTTCCAGAATCTGCCCTTAACTAATTATCCATATCTAGAAACTTTTTGGTGATTTTGTAATGAAGGGTCACATAAGTACATGTATGTAAGACAGAAACTGAGTAGTTCTGGCACTTGTCAGTGAAAATGTCAAATCGACAACAGAGATGTGATGTAAAGACATAGCACAGCATAGATGATGAGCCAGATGAAAGTGTCAAAATATTCTTGTAATGCCACACTGAAAAATTGATTTATATTACTCTTTATATAGTCCCGCTTTCTGTAAGCTCAAATTAAGAAGCAAAATACATTGTTTTGATAAAGTAGAGGAGGATGGAAGGTGGGTGAAGATCCACTCTACATCACTATAGGTGAAATACTGGCACTTATCCTTCATTTCAAATAATTTGCCCAGTACCCTTCCAAACTTCATTAAATGATCCTCACTCATGGGAATATAATGTGACCGTGCACCTCAAAACGAACATAAAGTCACACACACTGATTTTGCGCGAGGACTGAAAATAAATGAAATGGGTCAACCTAGCCGAACTTGACTTTTTCATATTTTCTGAAAGAGCGGGTCTTCTTTTACATTATGCTAAAATTTGGTATCATAAAATGGGCAGGAAAGTGTGTTTTTTTAGCAGTTTATCTCGAACATTTTTGGTAGAATAGTATGATTAGGTGTGTCTTTAGAATCCCTTTTTCATTTCTGAAAAACCTTGTCCACACTCTTCACTTTCAATTCTAATAACTTTTGAAAGGATAATGCTACTGCTTTGAAAGTTGGCATTAATCATGGACAGAATGTGTTAATGAGGCATGCTTAATTTCAGTTTAATCTAATAATCCCTTCATTGTTATTACCCTGGTGGTTTACTTCCTGTTTTTTGTCCCATTCATCGCACAGCCAGCACGGTTTGGTAAAGATTAAGCGCTTAAATAGACACTGTATTTCAGAGCCTCTTTTCTCACTTCACACTTTTCCCGAGTTTGTGCTTTCTTTCCAATATTTAGATAGGTTAGGAGAGTCCATTTGTACATCATTTTAAAGCTTAAAGTCTGCTCTTTCAGAATATGGTCTTAACTAAAAATTTATGTCTGGCGACTTTTTGTTTGTTTTGAGGTGAAGGGTCACATATTTACCGCAATTACAACTACTTTCCTCTGGGGTCAAGAGACTAAAACCTTTTATTTCGACAGATCAAGTTTCACCTGCAGGGGCGGATTCAGGAATTCCGTGAAGGGGAGGCGCCTTTACAAAATTAAAGGGGGCACACATACCCCCCCCCCCATTTTTTCCTTTTTGTTTTGTTTAAAAAAAAAATGAAGAGGGGGTGCACACCCAGTGCCCCCCCCTGGCTCTGCCACTGACCTGTGCAGGTGATGGTTATGGGTCTCTCCTGGTACTGCTGGCCTGGTCTGATGCCTGCCTTCCGGAGCGTGTCGAGGATGTACTTCCGTCGGTCATTCTTGTACTCCTCTGTCTTGCGGAGCCGCTCCTGGTCCTTGAGGGTGAGGCGGCCCTTCTTGCTAGCCTTGTGAATCTTCTGGGTGGTCCTGGTTCTCACAGGCTGGTGGCTCGTGATTGCCTGTGCAGTGGCTGACACCTGCTTTGTTGTGAGGAGGAGCCGACAGTAGCTTACCTTTGGGAGAAAAAACCAAGGTCAGAAGTCTTGAAAAAAAAAAAATAACAAAATCGTCCTACAATGTACATCTCCCCTCCCCCCTCCCCTTTTCACAAAATGAGGTGGGGTAAAAGATTTTTCATGGTTGACAGAAATATATGTACTGACACGGGCGCCATGTAACAAAGTCAGTCCAACCTAAATACCGAGATAGATTATAGTCCAACCAGACGCTGTGCGAGGCGACACTTGTGAGTTGTGTACAGTGAAAGGGCTGTGTATAACTAGAGATAGAGTAGTAGAAACATTCTACCCATGTTAATTATTGCTTTTAATAGACATACCCAGTAAAATATAGATTTACAGAACTCAGAAGCAATCCATCTACCTATTGCACTTACACTTAGATAATCCATGGAGGTAGAAAAGGCGTCTCTTTCTACCTCCATGGATAATCTAACGGTTGTTACACCACGTACAGGGTTCCCCAAAACTCCACACAAGACTTCTTCTTATCACGATTACTATTCTAAACTGAAGCTGTGCCTGTGAGTTGTTTTCTCCAACCTTTTGTCATTGGAATCTAGAACATGGTTATTTACTTAAATTTTACCCTACTGACTGTAAATGTAAAGGGCTTGGTAAGGGCGTATGTGATACCTCTTTAAATTGGCGCCAGATTGGACAAGGTGATGATGCAGATCGGAGTACATGAATACTGTTGTGGACGTGGAGTCCCGGCAAATAAACCGCACATCCACAATGAATAGTTACCTCTTTCCGTGGTATTGTCCTTCGTCTGTCTTGTATATAGTTGAGTTGGCACTGGGTATCAGTTCGGGAAACCCACTCACAAGGGGGGCCCCTCCTTATAAGTAACCCGTCCCCCTTATAAGTAACCCCGTCCCCCTTATAAGTAACCCCCGGGGCACCCCTTATAAGGAGTCTCCACGCTTTTTTGCAATGCAACGCGAAAATGAAAGGACTGCGGCAATTCGCTTGATTATGTCCATAAAGCTTCACAAGTTTCCTAGTTACTCACGAAATTTGAGCAAAATCGGTTTGAGGCATCATATCTAAAATCATGGATTTAAATGCGATGTCAAACGACCCATGCGAATGCTGAAATGCGAGCGATTACTGGCGTGAGTGTCGCCAGGCGCGGCGGCGCGGCAATGCTTGAGTGCAGACGTGGCGACTGTCTGGCGACACTCACGCCAGTAATCGCTCGCATTTCAGCATTCGCATGGGTCGTTTGACATCGCATTTAAACCCATGATTTTAGATATGATGCCTCAAACCGATTTTGCTCAAATTTCGTGAGTAACTAGGAAACTTGTGAAGCTTTATGGACATAATCAAGCGAATTGCCGCAGTCCTTTCATTTTCGCGTTGCATTGCAAAAACGCGTGGAGACTCCTTATAAGGGGTGCCCCGGGGGTTACTTATAAGGGGGACGGGGTTACTTATAGGGGGGACGGGTTACTTATAAGGAGGGGCCCCCCTTGTGAGTGGGTTTCCCGAACTGGTATAATATCATCCGTATCAATGTATATCACTTGTCTTCCTGAAATCCTGAGCACCAACTGGCGATGCTAGAAAATGTGCCCCCTTATATATGGGTAGGCTCCCATAAGGGGTCTATGGGAAGCCATAGCGGGTTTGTGATGTGCCCCGCTATAGCCATAGTGGGTGTATGGTACGCCCCGCTATTCCCCACAGGGGTGCTCCTACTACAATACATACAGAATCTACAGCTACTAGAAACTACAGCAAATATGAAGAATTGTATAATGCATAGCCCCACGTATAGAAGATTGTGTTATCATGCAAAAGGGAACGTTCAGGGACGTTTGAAATAATCTGTCTCCACAGACGTCTACGCCGTTTTCACACTACAAATGTACAAGGTGGTACGTATGCGCACTACTCACCGAAGAATTATAGCAGCAGTTTGCTGTCCTGAAAATAACACTTGCCATGATTTTTTAAGCAATTCGAGTTGTGAACTCCCCCTAACAATTACAGCTTGAAGCTCCGCTGATTGACAACACGTGCGTACTCGTTGGTAACATGGCTGGGCGTCTGCACCAGCTCTGTGCTAAGTGGTCTGCACCTGTGCCGTCAGCGTGGGAGGCCCACCGTACCGTACCGGCTATCCGTGCGTGTGCGCCCGGCGCCCACGGATCATCGGAGCATGCAGCGCGAGTCGCGAGGAGTCTACCCAGCCAGGCACATCATCCCAGCAGTTGCCAGAATTCCCAGAAAGCTAGTCCCACAGGCAAGGTGAAAATGACAGAAACTGAAAATGATTCGGTTTGCACATCTGGTAATTCCACTTTATCAAGAAAAGAAAGGAGAATGCAGTAAGTTGCCTGTTACGAAGAGTTTTCATTGTGGCTGTATTGCAGTTTCTACACTCCAGCGGTACACTCCAGGTTTAATAGTCCCGCATGTTCATATTTGTGTTTTTTCCACCACGACGTAACTCACTGCTTTATTTGAGACAGGGGCGGTAAATCTTTTGCTCTTTCCTATCAGTCCAGTTAGGGGTGAATATCTTGACCATTTTCTTTTCCAGTAGAATAATTATCATTAAATAATGTAACTATTATTCTATATTATAAACTCTTGAAGTCAAATTGAAGTAGCAATACTAAATAGCATCTGGTGTGGAAAAAGGCCTACACCTTGACCGACAAGTATGTCTAATTCCCCGTAAAACTTCTCATTTATAATAATGACATCTGCTGGGTCAGTTTTTCGCTTCTTAGACAGACACCATTGATACATACACTATTGTGACGGTTTAAATCGTTCTGGTTGAACGCAACGTCGACCCAGTTCCCCCCGCATAAAAATGGTTATTAATATTTTTTCCAGCTTGGTTTTCAAACCACAATCTGGAAAAAATATACCGGTACAGGATTAATCAGTGACAGTAAACATTTTGACTCACCTCTTCCACTGTTTCCTCCTGTTTTCTGGTTGTTTCCTCCACTTCTTTGCAGCACTCCCCAATTCATCGCCGCCTTACTTTTGAAAAATGACCGCACGAACGTCTATGGCAAGCCAAATGCTCATTCACAATATTACGAAGTTAAATTTAGCGCTCGAACAACTTACTAGTACTTTAGTCAATAAACGTAAGTGTACCGATATAGTAATTGTATGGACCATTTTTATGCAGGGGAACTGGGTCGAAGTTGCGTTCAACCAGAACGGTTGAAACCGTCGCAATAGCGTATGTATCAATGGTGTCTGTCTAAGAAGCGAAAAACTGACCCAGCAAATGTCATTATCAAAAATGAGAAGTTTTTCGCGGAATTAGACATACTTGTCGGTCAAGCCTACACCATTACCAATAGTAACATGTAATGTAAGTGAGCTGTACTAGTAGATGTTGCTGTTCTTTTAATTTTATGGAGCTCTCTGCCGGGTAGGCAATTTGCTCCAAAATATATATTTATATGAATAATCACTTAAATTAAACTACAACACTTATACTGCTACTAATTATTTACATAAAATCTATTTGGCCAAATCATGATATCGGTCCCCTCTCGTTCTGCGTGTGCGTCTCCACTATGTGCAAAGTCTATGGAGGTTGAAAGAAGTCCCCGGCTATGAAGAAATGAATGGCGGTGAATGGAGTGGTAGACTATTTCAGGATAATGCTATCTATAATATATTTATCATTAATATTTAAAAATCAGATAATCACAGAAGGAAAAAGGGGATAGGTTTTAGGGAAAATAGGTGTCGCCTGCTTACTCCTGCACCGAAGTGCAGGGTTACACCATGGCAAGTAGAGGACCCGCCAGCCGACGCCAGTGAAGTCTTGGCCTTTCCCGGGGGCAGGCGCCTATAGTTGTCTTATCGGCCTAGGGTGTTAGATTATTAGTAGCCTAGTAGGCAGGGATACTGTAAAAGTGGATATTTTCGCGCGACTAATTTTTCGCGCTCGGCGCGGTAAGGAGAGTTTCGCGTGTTTTTAATTCCGTGGTATCAAGACATCAACTACAGGAATATATGGCAAGCAAAACTATTCGCGTGCTTTTATTTTCGTGCTAGTTTCTGATTGCGCGAAATGCGCGAAAATTTCAACACCGCGAAAATTTCCACTTTTACAATATTGTGAGCTGTAGAATAAGGGGTAGTGCTATAAATAGTCCTCTGTCAGTGTCGGGTAGGTAATTTTGCTGCTGTGTAATAGCACTTGGAATTTGGTCAGTTTTGAATATTTCAGTACTTGACCTGTAGAGTGTACATTGTAGGGGAATCACTCTTGTGGTGGAGTAGCTCTATTTTTCTTTTTATTATTTGTAAGGATTGTAAATGTAAATATTTGTGAACTGAGGAAGTGGCAATTTTATGGAATTGTTGATACTCTAGCTTCTGCAAAAGTATGTGATGAAGCATCCATATATTTAGTTCTGATGAGTATCTGTGGAGGAAGCGACCAAATACTCAGCAATATGTACTCTGTGAGCACTACAAAGTTGATGTAAGTAGCCTTGTATCTAAATTGCTCTTTGCCCTATTTACCTTCATCACCATGTTCTCCTTTAACTCTGCCTTTGTTGCCCCAAGTACCAACATTGTCTTATGATTGTATCATTTATATCATTATGCTACAAATCACAGGATTCATTCTACCAAACCATTTTTTTAGACATGTAGAGCTTGATATTGCTCAAATGTTCCTCTATCACTTTTTTGTGATGTCCAGTTTTAACTTTTATATCAGGAAAGCAAAGTGAAATACATTCACACACACACACACACACAAAAAATCATCAGACTTATCGTCGCTGGGGTGACAAGACCTTGTATCTGCAATTTTGGTGAAAATTACTTTTTTGAATTAATAATGGTCAGATAATCAGTTAAGTGATGTCCTGTACAAATCCTAGATGTCTTTCCCCAAAAATGAAGCCACCACAGCATGTGAAAGGAATGTCTGTCCCATTGGATACAGTGCTTTGGCTGCCATGTTTTTTTGCTCTCCTGAACATTTGACATTTTGTAGATACGAGGTCTTGTCACCCCAGCGACGTTATGTCTTTCCACTTTCAACTAATCATTTTGTATTATTTTTTTTTTCATTTGTTTTTGTTTTTCAGATGGTGGAGTAAGCATCAGCCTCAAAATGATCAAGCTCCAAAAGGTACTTTGAGATCATAATCTATATGACTTGTCTTTATGTATGAAATATGTATGATTTTAAGGAGAATGAAACCCAAATATGTGGATTGAGGGAATGCAGCAATATTAGTACAGTTTCTGTTTCTGTTTCTGTTTCGGTTCCGTCGGTATACTCAGAATTAACTGTACTCCACCAATGTTAGTAGAACACTATCAGTGAAGTTTTAGGAAAATCAGAATTTCCATTAAAAAACTGTGAATTGTCAGAGTTTCAAGCTGCCATTTAAATGAATGAAAAGACCACTAGTATGACAGTTTGTGATGTCATCGCAGGACAAGACAAAGAAAAAAATAAAGAGACTTCAGCATATTTTAGTGGGGGGTTTTTTTCAGCATTAAAAAAAAAAAGGAAGAGCAGTTGACCTACTGTACCTCTTTGAGAAAGCATAGAGAGTCATAATAAAATGCCTTTCAAACACAGGCATTAGTTGTTAATCAATGCAGTGGGGGAAAGTAAGTTTATGTTTTATAACCTAATTTCAGGCCTAAGAAAGGCCATAAAGAGTGATGTTTCTTTAATTTGTTACATATCATTTTTTTTTTTTTTAATTTGTGTGTAAGGTGGTGTCTTGTCCATGTGTGTATGAGAAGAGGTTCCATGACATTTGCTCCTGAGACAGTTGCTCCCATGAAATATCTGCACGCTAGGCCAAACATAAAACCTACCCGCAAACATAATCCTAACCCTAATTCTAATCCTCACATCAAACTAAACCTAAAACCCTATCACAACCCTAACCCCAAGTCCTTGGAGATAAAGACTGGAGCAATTGTCACAGGAGCAAATGTTATGTCGCCATGAAAAGAACACTGTGTTTTACAGTTTTACACAATAAATGTGCAGTCTCAGTAATTTGTCATTATCATTTTAATGAATATAAATCATATGAAATCAAATTTGCTATTAGAATCCAGCTTTAAGGAGGCCCTCAAGAATCAGGAAAGCACAGATGCTTTGGCGCCCTCTCAGTCAGGCGATGTCAAGGCGAGGAAGCAATCCGACAAGAAGTTCTACGTGTTGTTTGTTGGGCAGATTCCATACACCGCCACCACGGAAGACATCACAAAGCATTTCTCAAAAGCAGGTGAGGTTTATGGCACTTGACGCTGCCCAGTAACTTTGTGTGTGTGTGCGTGTGAAGGCATGTTATTGGGGAAATAAGTGGGGATGGTCGGGGTTAGGTAATAGTAGAGTAATGGTTAAGGGTTTAGGCAGGAATATGGTTTATTTTGATAATATACACATATGGTTATTTTGTTTTTTTGTACGGGGGGGGGGGGGGGGGGGGGGGGTAGGTTGATAGGTTAAATAAAAATGATGTGTTTTGTTTGGTTAATTTAAGCATGCTTTTTTATGACACGTTTTGGGAAATGCTGTATTCTCAAGAGAGTGTAAGAGAATTTATGTAATGAAGCGGATATTGAGTAATCTGATCAAGTTGATCAAGACATTTTTTTTCCCTTTTAAGAGTTATACTTAATCTGATATATTCATGTATATAGCGTGTGCTCTGCAAAAAAAAAAAGAGAAAAAAAGAAGGAAGTTATGTTTAAAAAGTGATTTGGTAGCACAATTTCTTTTTTTGGTATGTGTGTAATAAGGCACATTTGGATTGGCTTGATTAGGCTGATCAAAATAGCTTTTTCAGAGAGTTAGGCAGAATTTCATGTCATTTTTCTTATAAAAACATGGTATGATTTGGAAAAAAAAACCAAATATATTGTACTGTATGCTTGAAAAATGATTCAGCAACACAAGAAAGAAGAATACAGCTGCTTTTTTTTTGTTGTTGTTGGTAATATTAATTTCATTGTTAATATGGATTTGATATTTAATGAAACTCAAATAAAGAATATTATAAAAAAAAAAAAAAAACAGTTGAGGACGAGCTGATTTTGCTAAAACACACGTTTCCCAGTGACGCCTGCCTTAGTATACTTGTGGACAACTGAAGTCTTGAAAGTGTTAACTATCAAGCTTGCCTTGAAGAATTATCTTGAGGAGCATAATTTTTCATTTAACCTTCACAGTGCTTTGTTCGCCAGTTTCAATGCACACTAGAGTGCTCTCTTTCCTGATTGGTTACTAATGTCTGGAAACTGAATGAGATTACTTCGTCAGCTGAGTACCAGAAGGGCGTTATCGCAGTTTTTGGGGGTATGGAGTTACTGGTATCACATTGTCGAGCTTGATCTCCTCTATATACATTATGGTGGCAATTTTCATTTTCAGTAAAATGTAGAAAATCAAAACCACAAGGGTGCTATTTCACCCAATATTTGGAACAATGCTTATAAATCTACCCACTGTTCATTGAATAAACTTTTTATTTCATGAAAATTGAGTATTTTGTCTTTATTTATGCTCAAATCATATAACGCAATAGTGCCCTTCTGGTTCTAAGCCGACGATGTAATCTCCTAAATCCTTGTGTCACCATAGCCTTTCTGTTAGGACTGATGCACATTGCTAAATCTAAATAGGCTTGCTATCCTGCAACTAAGGTCAAGTCTGAATGGATTATTGAATGCTGATTAAAAAGCTTGACAAGTTTATTTAAAGGTCCTGTTTACCTTTGGGAACAGTGATTTTAAAAATGTTCATGATATCACATTTGGTGCATATGTGTAGGTCTGTTGTATCACAAAACATCCTACCATATAACATTTTTGCAATAAAGCCTAAAATATAAGGAGATATCATTACTTTTCTCATTAAACCATAACTGTAGACGGTTAAGTCTGGCAATTTTTTTTTTATTATATTACTATTGTTCACATTTTGTGTATTTAACAATACCTAACATTGATTATACAGATTCAAATTTTTACTGTGGTTGTGTCTATCCCAAACTCACATTTTGGAACTATTTTTTTTTAAGCGCTAATGCTGGGTTTTTGTTTCATCCGCAAATGGTAAATTATGCCTTCAAGTGCCTGGGCACATAAAGGGTTAATCTGTCTTGAATTACATCATTGAGAATGTGCCTATATTGATTTAAAAAAAAAAAAAAAGCTAGAATGATGTTTTATGGCATACAATTTCCTTAACATCCACATGGTAGCAGTAATTACTCCCAAGATATGAAATTGAGTGAATTTTCATATCAGCATTGTTTGCATTTGATATGAACATTTATGAGCACTCATGAGACTGGAGTGACATTTATGCCTTGTCCAAAAGTGCAGAAATACATGGCTGATTGATTGCGGTTTTACAGCTCCCTTAGTTTAAGGACTGATTTTCTTGAGTCAAGAGGGACATTGTTGGTAAAACATCATATTCACGCATGTTCGCATTCACATTAAATTGCATTAATTCCACTATCCACCATAATTGATAGTGCTGTTACATTGTTAAACCTGTGGTTTTCTGCTCAAGCTGTCAACACCTAAAACACAAATTTATGTTTTTATGCCGCCGCCACAAAGTGGTGCCGGAGGCATTATGTTTTTGGGTTGCCCGTCCGTCCGTCCGTCCGTCCTTCCGTCCGTCTGTAATGAATTTTGTGGACAAGGTAACTATCAAAACCTGTTGAGGTATCCTAATGAAACTTGGCATGTATGTGTATTAGGGGGTGAAGTTGTGCCTATCAACTTTTGGGTGCACATGCTCAAGGTCAAAGGTCAAAAGGTCAAGGTCAAATACATAAAATTTCACTATTTCCGCCATATCTATTGAATGCCTGAAGATATTTTCTTGAAACTTAATGTATACATGTATTACCCAAATAAGATTCTCTGGTGAAAGTTTGGGTCATGTGGTCAAAGGTCAAAGGTCAAAAAGTCAGGGTCAAATACATAAAATTTCACTATTTCCACCATATCTGTTGAATGCCTGAAGATATGTTCTTGAAACTTAGTGTATACATGTATTACCCAATTAAGATTCTCTGGTGAAGGTTTGGGTCATGAGGTCAAAGGTCAAAGGTCAAAAGGTCAGGGTCAAATACATAAAATTTCACTATTTCCACCATATCTATTGAATGCCTTAAGATATTTTCTTGAAACTTAGTGTATATATGTATTACCCAATTAAAATTCTCTGGTGAAAGTTTGGGTCATGAGGTCAAAGGTCAAAAGGTCAAGTAAAAATATTAAAACTTCTTTTTTTCTCCATACCTTGGAAAATTGTTCAAGGTATCTTCATGGAACATAGTACATACATGTACTGACTGGAATTGATTATCTAGAGAACGAGGGTTCATGGGGTCAAAGGTCAGGGGTCAAAGGTCAAGTGCAACACTTCAAAATTTTACTATTTCCCTCATATTTATGCAATGCCAGCAGGGTTATTTTTTTTTTAACACTTGGTGTATGCATGTGTAACCTAATAGAAATTCTCTGGAAAGGTTTTTTTTTTTCTTCTTTTTTTGCCTCAAAGGTCAAAAGGTCAAAGATCAAGTGAAAGTGCTGAACTAACTTTTTCCTCCATATCTCGGAAGTGGCTCAAGTTATCTTGAAACTTAGTACATATTATGCATGTTCTACCTGAAAGTGATTATCTTATGAATTTTAGGGTCAAGGGCCAGATGAAAATGGTAACAATTTACTATTCAATTCAGAAATTCACACCAATTCTCCACACCTGTACCTTGAAAATTACTCAATGCCTAAATGTATGAATGGGTCAAAGTCAAGTTAAAGTCCTTAAATCCCTAGATACATGCTCTCCTATTCATGCAATTAAACCTAGGTCAAGGAAGGTGAACATTCAACACGTTTGTGACAAATTTGTTGTTTCAATATTTTGCCAATTTTGTGAAAATGTAATCACACATTGTCCACATGTACTATCTAGACCTATTGGGAAAATCATGCATTATGGCGGAGGCATACCAGTCGCCAAAGCGACATTTCTAGTTGTGTTTATGTTGTTTTTTGACTAATACATTTGTATGTTGCAGATCAACATGTTTTGCCAGAACAGGCTGTGAATGGAGCACCTCCACAGCCTCAGATATTTGCTATTTCTGACATGGATAATGAGAACTAATCCATTATTATGTGTATGAACATGTAGGAGCAAGAAATAGCTCTTACTGTTCAACTTGTCTTATTCTTTTATGAGGCTTGTTTTCTGTGAACTGTCTATATGACTGTCACCAAGAAAGGGCAGAGATATTGTAAAAACCAAACTATTATTTGTCAGGTGGTTTCTGTTGCTGAACTATGAATGTATACTGATTTCAGTGTAAAGGATAGAATTAGTCCAGGGAGGTGACCATGTCCCAGGTTAGGCCTGATGTAATTAACCAAATGAGTTCAGTACCGTAGTGTTTTTGCTTTGACACATATAGAGTTTTAAATACAATACACAGGGCTCGACACTAACGGTGGCCCGGTGGCCCAGGGCCACCAAAAATGAAAGTCGGGCCACCAAATTTCAAAAACGAGCAAATTTGGTGGCCCGCCTCGGGCCACCAAAATTTTTTGAAAAGTACGTCAATAAATTCGTTACTTTTTGCGCCGGAAATTAGCAGTTAAATTTGTTCAAAGGATGGATGAAAAGGACTGAATGAATGCCTCAGAGTGAGTGTTGCAAGTTTGTTGAAGTTTATTCATGAGTAGATATGTCCAACTTCTAATTCTTACTATCATAAATCTTAAATATTTGACTCATTAAAAAAAAAGGACTTTTAATGTTTTTTATTGGTTTTTTTTTCGGGACACCAAATTTTTCTCTCGGGCCACCCAAAATTTGAAATTTAGGATTTTGGTGGCCCCATCGGGCCACCAAACAAAAAAGTTAGTGTCGAGCCATGAATACATGTACAGTAGAACCGGGGAGGTGGAAAAGAGACCTCAAGAAGAGGTTAGATTATACTGTATAAGCTGTTATTTCCATAGGGGTTTAATTTTCGCAAATCACAGTTGGATTGCATGAAAATGTTGCCATGCGCTGGGGTAATAGCGCATTTACATTAGCATCAGTGTCAATTTGCAAAAACATCTCGCAAAAATGTCTATGCCCTCTTCATTCAAGAAAATAACAGCATATACTGTAACAGAACTCTCTTCTAACAAGGTCGTTTTTGCAGGTCCCAAACTGCAAACAATTGTCATGGTTTTTTGGTTGTTGCTATTTTGTGGTTCTCTTGTATTGCTTTTCTCTTTGATTGCAACATAGGTGACTTGAAGTCTGTGAGGCTTGCCACACACAAGGATACGGGCAAGTCCAGGGGATTTGCGTACGTTGAATTCAAGAACAACAAGGCTTACATGGTGAGCTCCATGTTTCACGTGTTGGCCCAAATGCAAATGTGTTTGTCGAAAAATGTGTCACAGGCACAAATTTGTGCATGAATGAAATGCCATGCCAATAATGCTGCAATATGTGTTGGTCCATCACAATGTTTTATTTCTTTATATCAATATCAATGTATGTACAATATTGAAATAAAAGAGTGCTGAAAATGCTCTATATTGCAATTTAAAAGCTTTCAATATGCTCTTTATAGGAGATGCTAATGAAAATAAATTGAATCACCTAATTTAAAGTGAATACTTGGTGTTGTAAAATAGTGACTGTTGTCTCAGATGGCTGGATTCCTATCAGATGTGCGTTCTTCAGAAACTGTACCCACTTACAGTGTAGATTTATGTACAATTGAAAATAGTGCACTATAGTACAGAGCATACCATTTTAAGAGGAATTCAAAGTTTATTTGATGAACATCGGGTTTGGAATGCCTGAAACATCCAAAAACAAAGTAAAACAAAGCAATCGTTATAAGTGCGGGTCCCACACTTTATTGGAATTGCTCTTTTTTGGATATCTCGGCCATTTCAAACCAATTTTCATCAAATAACCATTGAATTCCTCATAGAATTACATGCTCTTTCATATTTCACAAGAGGTTTCTCATTATCTCACCCAAAAATGTTAGAAACCTGAAATTAGGTCTCAACGAAAACTATACGATCCATTTAAAACCTTACAGTAATATATTGGTGGATTCACGATCGTGGAGTCCTGTACCGAACGGAGAAATGTGTATGCGTATGTCACATTTATATCAGGATCAGAGTCAATATTTTCGTGTTTTTAATTTTGCGAATATCAGCTGACTCACGAAATTCGCGAAAATAAAAACCTCGCAAAATATTCGGCGTATACAGTGCATTGTTTATATATATCATATATATATATAATTTGTTGTTTACCTTTGTGAGTCACGATAGCAGAGCATAATTCCATTGACATTTGTATGAATAATTTTTACTCTCATTAGTTTTTTTGTTGTTTTTTTGTTCTAGATAATATGTATATGTATGTAGTATGTATAAATTAAAATTTCTACATGGTAAGACATTTTCACATCCAGCATTCTACTTAAAGCATCAGTTCATGGTGTGAGGATTTCCAAAATGCATTTACATGCTTATGTGCATTTTAACTCCACAACGTTTGTGGTGTTGTATTGAGTTTGGACACTGTTACTGTTTTTCCGTGGCAGAATGGTCTGAAAATGCACCTGAGCAAGATCCAGGGTAGACCCATCAACGTGGAGATCACATCTCCGGGCCGCGGGAGCAGCACTTATCGCAAGGAGATACTCAAGGCCAAGAACAGGGAGATGGCACGATTTCGAGGAATCAAGGAGGACGCCTCTGGGGTCGCTGGTGGCGCTCTGTGCATCCCATCCTCAAGTCAGACCCGAGGAAAGAGGCAGAAATTCTCTAAAGGCGCAAAAAGATGATGATATCAGTGAGTCCGTGGAAGGAAGGAATGTTTGTATGAAAAAATAAAAATGAAAGCAGGACAAGTGTGATAAGCAAACCCTGTGAAGCAGATCTTGAACATCTTCTGCTGATGAACAAGTACGAGACAGAGCTGTGCAAGATGTGTGACGGAATGAGAAATGCCATATGTGGGTACATTATTACGTACACTAGTGTCTCTACACCTAGAGCTGAACAGAGATCAGCTTACAACCATCCATTAAGTATTTTGTTCATCATTTATATGCAGCAGCAGCATCACACACATTAACTGTCACATGATTTAACCCTAACTAGGCCGGGGGGGGGGGGCTCCGAGCCCCCCCCCCCCCCCCCCCCCCCCACCCCGCGACGTTCCGCTCGCAAAAAGCTATCGCCGCGACGTTTCATGACTTTTTTCTTTCGAGTCTCCCGCATCTTTTGACACTAAATTTGCGACGCCCGGGCGCGCGGTTCCAAAGTTACGCATAAATATGTACATGCATGTCAGATCAAAAATTGCTCAAAAACGTTAATTCGTGTACAATTTCAATGCAAACTGTGCTTACAGGCAAATTTCATAAAAGCATGATTATTTTGGTGTTTTATTGATTAAAATTAATGAATAACATATTTTCTTGTTCGGAGCGATGTCGCGGACAAATTTCATCGAAAAAACAATGAAAAACATAAAGTCGAAAAAACAGAGAAATACATAAATTCAAAAAAACAATACAATACTTAAGAATTTTTTCTGATATCACAATTTTTTTTAATTACATTTGCTAAGGACACTGAAAAGAATATTTACACAAAAAATATGCCTGTTTTGAGCTTTATTTTGTGATTTATACCAAATAGTCTGATTTTATGCATCATCATGCATAAATTAGCATAATTTAGCATAGATGATAATTTTTTGAAAAAAATAACTTCATGGTATTTTAGATTACATCATAGGCAATGTGTGTGCCAATTTTCGTCGCGATCGCGCAGTCGACGGCCGAGATCTGGAGGGGGGGGGGGGGGGGCCTGGGAGGCCCCCCCAGCTCTATCAACTACCTAAATAGCCCGGCCTAGTTAGGGTTAAGATGCATTCTTGTTGTGACCCACATATGCAGTAATGTCAAGAACTGGTTCCTCTATGAATTTACGGTACACTACCAAGGCATTTCAGAAACCTCTGTTTTAGTGCAAGCACTAAAGAAAAAAATTACAGTACACAGAAGCACTGCGTTGAAAGCATTTTTACGTGTGTCCTGTTAACGTTTTTTTTTTTAAAGGGAAGAACATCCTTTACTGCAAAAAGTCATGCTTTTACCACTTTGTATTGTCAATATATAGGAGTAAGCAAGCTGCAGAAAGATCACCAACTCTATGTGCCGAGGGAAAAGGACAGCACGTAACCTGTACTTGTATTACTGTATACGCCATATATTTCGCGAGTCTAAATTTTCGCACAGCGGGAATTCCCGACGATTAAATTCGCGACCGTGGAGTTCTGTACTGAACGGAGAGATGTACACGTGTACGTCACATCCACATCGGGATCAGAGTCAATATTTTCGCATGTCTTTTATTTCGCGAATAGCACCCGACTTGCGAAATTCGCGAAAATAAATACCTCGCGAAGATTCGGCATGCACGGTATTATGGCTATACAGTGGACACCCGTCGAAACGAAGTCCTCAGGACCGGCAGATTTCTTTCGTTATATTGAAATTTTGTTATAACTGAACAAATGAACAAAAAAAATACATAGAGTGGATAATGTTGCAGCCTGATTTTTTACTTCGTTGTAACTGGAATTTTGTTATAACCGTGTTCGTTATAACGGGAGTGCACTGTATATTACTTCGATGAAGTTTTATCTGTGTGAAAGGTGTAAAACCGTCTGAAGGACAGTTACAATACAGTTCTATTAAAGTAAATGACATCATTTTTATCAAAAGGTTTTTGATAGTTGACAGTTTTTGATGGTATGGACTATCAGAAAATGAAACTTTATACCTAGACAGTGAATTAAAAAAAGACTAATTTACCTAAAATACACACATGCAAAATTTCTTTTTTCGAACTACACATTAGTTCTAGTTATCGACATGTGAAGGGGATACATGTATATTCCCCTGCCTTCTAAAAGAGGTAATTCAAGTGCTCTTTCATTATGCCAAATAAATTAGAAAATGTTGAATTTTCCTCATATTTTAGTTGTATTGTTGCCCTTCTGTGTCATCATGAATGGTGGTAGTTTTATTATCCAGTGATAACTGCATATAGATTTGACCAAAACTTTAATATCAATAAACTTTTGAACAGACTGTCAGATTTTCCTCAAACTTCTATGTGTACTACATGGACATACTACCATTTCTGCATGCACTGAATCCACATACTCTATTGTATACATTTGTGGTAAGTAAACGTTACCCTAGAAGAGAATCAATTGCAGTGTCAATTTGTACGATAGGTATGATTTAAGGAAATAAAGCTGATCCTTTGTCTCACGAAGCGAGGTAAACACACAAAAAAATGAATATGACGTATCGGCCGCGACATCTGCTAGCCTTCGTCTAGCAAAGTAGACCGAGCGCTGCAATGCCTGGCTATTTATATTGCTAGTGGAAGGGAACATTGTGCTCAAGGGCACGCCATTGTTCCGTTTCGCTGGAGCGTAAGCTGCGCTATTATTGGACGATGCGATAGATAATGGTCGGCCAATCATGATGTTTCATGATGTTTCGGTGGGGGTAGCTAGTTAAACCAGTTCGCATCGTTCAATAATAGCGCAGCTTATGCTCCAGCGAAGCGGAACAATGGCGTGCCCTTGAGCACAATGTTCCCTTCCACTAGCAATACTGTATAAATAGCCACGCATTGCAGTGCTTGGTCTACTTTGCCAGACGAAGGTTAGCAGATTTCACGGCTGAAACGTCATATTCATTTTTTTTGTGTGTTTACCTCGCTTCGTGAGACAAAAGATCGGCTTTATCTCCTTCAGTTACTACCACGATGATGAACATCTTCCGTACTAGGTATGATTTAGTTAGGATGTTAATTAAACTGAAAAAGTTCTGGTTTTTCATTGTGATGGAAAACAATAAAAGAAATCAGAATTTTACACTTTGTATTGTACTGTATATCATTCCTCCCCTCCCCTTATATTTGTTCGTCACACCCAAGCTAACAGTTTAAAGGTCTGTGGTAGGTGTGACATGTATGGATCTGTGGTGTGGATAGGAACATGTGTGTGTGTGTCTGAAGGCTATGGTTTTATATTGGAATTATTCAGTCATTCTGTCATTTGAATGATCAACAGGATGCTTGGGGTGCAAATGACACAATGCGGTATTGGTACAGCAACAGCAAAAATTGTTCTGGAAGTACAGAGAAACTTTCAACTACTTCAGAATTCTCCATTGTCATGGCTGAATGCCACAGTCACAGCCACTATACATTCCATCTCCAATGGAATGATCTTCTGTGTTTTGTTTTGAGCCATTTCCTTACCAGGAAAAATGTAAGAGATTTACATAAATCCACACATAGCACAAGTTTATTTCTGTCCTGTAATGAAATTTTTAGCACATGTATGTATCACGCATCACATTTGGCGTGATCTTTCTGATTACTTCAGCTTGAAATGCAAACTTCACAAAGTGTGTATGAGGCCTGGTATGTTCAATGCTACAGAAAATGATCCATGAACCAGACACAAACAAACAGTCACTCCCACACTTGGGTATGTTAATAGCAAGACACCTTTCACACACACAACTAGGCATCATGACACACCCTACACACAATACAGTCTACCTAAAACAAGCACCAAATCATAAAGGTCTAGAAAATTGGGAGAGAAAAATTACAGAGCCCGATACCTTTTACTCCATGAACACCTTGAAACTTTCTGAAGGTTTGAAGTCCAAAATTCAACTGAATACACATCCCTGTGCACAATTAGATTCTGCACCTAGCCATCACCTAGTGATGTTCGTTGTTTCTATCATTCTGGTATAAGCAATCGCTGTTCATATAAAAACTTCAAATTAATGTTGAATGCTCTCTTGTGCTTCATTCAAGATGACGAGCTGTCGTACACATTTTCAAGATAATATACACTCCAAATGGTCAATTAGCCCTCCTGCAGTTATACCCCATGTATATAATATAATGTACAAATGTACATGTACGTAGTATATGCCTTTATCCTCGGTGGAGAAACCGGACAAGGGCAGATTAAGATACTGTACAGTATCAGTTGTACACATCATGCATCGTGATGCATTTAAAGACGTCAACTACTGTGTAGGCCATTATTTTCATGAGGGTCTAAGTTTTGCGAATCAAAGTTGGACCACAAATTCATCAAAACAAAAAAGTTACCATGCGCCAAGATTATAGTGCGCCTATGATGGCCTCTGTGTCAATTTGCGAAAACAACATCTCGTGAAAATGTCTGTGACCTCCTTATTCCTGAAAATTTTTGTATGCAAAAATAACAGCGTATACACGTACATCATTCACATACAATGTAATGTCATATATACATTTAAATCGTATTCCCTCTCAACTTCGTAGATGTTCTAAACCACTCTGGCACATTTCAATAAAGAGACCAAACACAGTCGACAAAATGTGTTGTAGCTACAATGTGTTTATGTAGTACTAATAAAGATTTGGATGATTTAACAAATTAGAAAAAACTGATGGGAGAAAAAAAATCAAATGAGATATGAAACATGGATTATATATCTGTAAATACAAAGAAATAAACTGATAATTGATGTCGCTATTGTTACTAGTATAATCAATCAACAGGAGGGCACCAACTTCAAACACAGAAAATCAACTTTTTGGACAAATTATACTGTTTAAAAAAAAAAATTAAATAAAACATAACTCCCTCCTACCTCCCCCCCCCCCCCCCAAAAAAAAAAAAAAAAAATTGCAGGGAATTACTCCTATGCATGTTTTCCTGGTTGCATAATCCAGCAACCATAATCTGTTTGCAAATTAACCAGCTAAGAACAATACTTAGCTCCCTCATATGGGACGAGTCATGCACCACCATTGGCTCTATGTGACATCATGTTCCTAAACCTGTCCTATCACTTTGCATAATGAATTATCGAATCTGCAGTGGAGTACCTACTGAGTAGAATAAAACTCTTCATTACGTGTGCAAGTTTGCTTGCCCAATTTTTGACTAATGTCCTTTATACTGGTGAACATGTCATCTCAAAAGTAACTCCATTAATCTCTTTGTAATGAAATTTTCCCAAATTTGTGCATCCATTATGAGCAACCTGATCAAGTTGGATCAAAGTTTTGGACTATGATGACTGGAAACTGATTGAATACAAAAGACGGCATTAGGGAGCAGTAAAACACATACTGATATCCAAAGCTTTGTATGTCATTTGTTATGAAACAAGCATCCAACACTCCTGTGAGCAGAAAACTGAGCCAAATTTGGTGCTAATATGAGGGTTGCACTTGGGTCAAGAGTGAATGGTGAGCCATAGTTTTCAGCTGTTTGTGCCCATGCATGTTAAAGGGATAGTACAGTACATGTATTGGTGGAGATGAAAATTGGGCTTTCAACTTTTTTGCGAGATACCAAGAAAACACTTATGAAATAATACAGAGCATACCATTTTAAGAGGAATTCAAAGTTTATTTGATAAAAATCGGGCTTGGAATATCTGAAACATCCAAAAACAAAGTAAAACAAAATGATCGTAATAAAGTGTGGGTCCCACACTTTATTAGGATCGCTCTGTTTTGGATATCTAGGCCATTTCAAAACCAATTTTCATCAAATAAACATTGAATCCCTCTTGGAATTATACATGCTCTTTCACATTTCATAAGAGGTTTCTCACTATCTCACCAAAAAAGTGATAAAAACCTGCAGTTAAGGCTCAACCAAAACTATACGATCCCTTTAAAGTGTTCAGTAAAACCCCTCCCACTGTTTACACAAAGCTTGACAGGTTTGTAGCAAGAAAACTCATTTGGAAGATTTGCAAACAGATCACAAGACCCCCTCCTCTTCATCCCCTTCTCCATCCTCCTCCTCTGCCTCCTCCTCCATCCTCCACCATCTCCTTGTGCTAGGACATCGTTAGGGACTGTGGAATACAGAAAAAGAGATGCAGTAGGGAGTTCATCATTTGCAAAGTTGAGCTGTGGCCATTGAGAGTGGAATGTTGCATGTGATGATAGTTGAGAGGTGGAGCTGATGCAAGCCACCAACATTTGAAAGATGGTCTCGTCAGTGTGACACATGCACATTTGTTGAGGAGCAAAAAGTGGCAGTTCAATAAGGTGTTTGTCCTTGTTTTCTAAGGCAATCACTGGTTTTCTTTGTTTGCTTTTTTTTAAAGCAGAATTCCCACTTTTTGCTGATCGCAAGTTACATATCATACAAAATTTTATGGTTGTGTCACACAAGCCTAAGAGTTTCATCAAGGTTTCCAGTGATGCTGGCTTGGACAGGTGGGGAAGACCACCGAAACATGTGAAAATGCTGCACTTTACCATTACGTAATATCATTATTGGTTATGGCAACCACGTCGATGAAACTCCCTTCTTTACATGCGCTTTGAGCTGGAGTGGAAAAGGTCTTGCTCAGTTGTTCAAGCTAAGGTAAACATATTGAAAAACTCCTCTATCTTAACATGGCATGTTGAATGCAATGTACAGGGTCATTATTCAGGTCACAGAAAACCATATGCTAGTCTTCTTTGTTAAAATAATTCTTGTCACTTCTTTCCATATTCATGTGAAAATCAAGGTGAAACTAAGAAACTTTGCAAAGTGCCTTCTAGACTCTGTATGAAGTTCAGCCCTGAACGACATATGAAGAGTATACACCGCAGAGGCAAAGCAAAAGCTGCATGGATGCATACTTACCATAATTGCATTAACAATGTCATTGTTGTTTTCTTGTAACGCTTTCACAGCCTTTTTCCTCGAGACGCTTGCTTGTGTCATGACTAGTTCAATGTCCTTGGGTTCGATGTTGTTGGTGTCAATCTGGTTAGAGATAAAGCATGGTAGATAACAAAGCATTTCAATATGTGGGATAAGCCCATGTTATGGTAGCTCAAAACTTTACAAAAAAGAAAACAAAACTCTAGGACTAGGAGAGTATGCATCAACATGTTAATGACTGGAAAACATGGAACAGAGTATGGATATTTTCAAATACAGAAAATTATTGCTATATCATACGCTTTCAAACAATGTGCCTGGAAACTGTATGGGATTGGTTCAATTCCTCAGTGACCAATATTGTACAGTTACCTCAACAAAACAAAACAAAAAAAAGCCTGAGAAAACTACACAAACTTGTCACTACATGGAATGAACGACATTCATGACCCTCCCACTCAGATTGCTTTACAGCAATAATGCAACTAAAGAATCTTTTACTGTGACAAAAGCACAGTCCTCACTGGTATACAATCTTTTCTTTTTTTTTGAGCTATACTGTAAAAGTTGATATTTTCGTGCACTAATTTTTCGCGCTCGGCAGGGTAAGAAGAGTTTCGCATGTTTTTAATTCCGCGGAATCAAGTCATCAACTGCTGGAACATATGGCAAACAAAAATATTTGTGTGCTTTTATTTTCATGCTAGTTTCTGGTTGCGTGAAATGCATGAAAATTTCCACTTTTACAGTAAACATACACATGAAGAGTTTACATGCAAAAACTGATATATCCACTTTTATCAACTTGAGATATTTGAGAATGAATCAATTTTTCTGTACTTGATGATGACCTTACTTACAAACGTTTGAGAATGGCTTTTATCTGTATTTGCATTCAAACTCTTCTTCATCGGCAGATTCCCTCAGGAGGCACAATGGCGTATAGGTAAAACAAATAAACAAAGAAACAAACAAAACCAACCCCAAAAAAACCCAACTAAAAAAAAAAGGGGGGGGGGGCATTTCATGAAGCGTTTTGTCAGTTACTTTTTTCTGATAAAGTATTATAAGCTACTGAAATCCTTGCATCCGATTGCCTGAGAGCAAATTTATGTACGACAAATTTGTCAGACAAAACACTTCATGAAATGCCCCCCCCCCCCCCCTCCTGGTTTGACAAGTAATTGCCCTAAACAAACAAAAAAAAAACTCACCTCCTCCCCATCCTCTCCATCACTCTCCTCTGCCTGGGGCTGCACACTGGCCACGGCCTTCTCGCCGCCAGCTGCGGGGGCTCTCTCCGGAGCTCGGAACTGCTCCGCCGCCGCCATCTGCGCCTGCTGACTCAGATCCTCAATCTGTACGCAGACAATGTAACCATAAATTACTTGCAACTGAAGTTTGCCTGCATAGCAATCTGTCTTTTAGATTTATGCACAATCCAATGACATGCAAATGGAGCAGTAGTCAAGCTTGTTTATACTGTTATTATGTGGAAATCTTTGTTTCAGATATGCTGTGCACTCCAGTCATAACGAACATAGTTATAACAGAAATCTCAATACAACAAAGGAAAAAGTTATGTCCTAAAATTATCATCTGAATTGTCTTGATTACTTTATAATTTCGTTATTTAAAAAAATTGATATAAAAAAAGAAAATTGCTGGTCCCCGAGGACTTTGTTAGAATGGGAGTCGTCTCTATATAGTATCACTTTGCATTTCCTGTTATAAATACAGAGTTAACTCTGGTTTATCTGCTAATAGTACCTTTGCCTCTCCAAAAACAATGTAAGTGTCTGATGCTGGACTCTTGTAGACATCTGGTTTCTGGATGACGAACAGGATGTTCTTGGATTTTCTGATGGTCACTCTCTGTACACCTGCAAGATTAAAATACAAGGCATACACATAAAAACATAAACTAAGCTACTGTAGACTAGGAAGTTCTAAGTGTGAAAGTTCTCTAATTTTTTTTGGAACTAGAACTATGTCAAACAAACTAGTGACTAATATCAATGGCATGAAAGTTTCCACGCTCATTTGTAATACAGGTCCTATATGATGTAGTTTTAGTTCAAAGGTTTACTAATGTTTATAACATTCTACCATTTACTGAACATTGTGAGAAGCATGCTATCAATGTCCACTCAAAATGGATGCCAATGTCACCATAGTAAAATAATTCAAATCTTGTTAATTCAAGCATACAATGCTTTGCAGAATCTAATTGGTTGAATTTTGGAAAGTTTGCAAATGAGAAAGAGCGCTGACAGTAATTATGAATCTAGGGTAATGTCTTGTTTACAGACTGCACTCGAAGGGGCAACAGTTATTTAAGAACAAAAGAATTCATAGTACATGTGTATGCATCAGTCACAGATTATATAACTTTGCCAAGCCAGCCGTGCATAAGCAAAGCTGTCAGTATTTGGACCATGCAATTTACCAGTGCACATTTTGGACTGCCCTAGGACACCCAATGGAATCTTTTAGTGAAGGTGAGCAGAGCCACCATACACTGCAGGGTTGTGATGAAGAAACAACTGAATTACAATCAAGTTCTGTAGACAAAAATTTACAACCCTAACTCTAAATCCGAGGAGAAAATAAGACCAGAGCAATTGTAACAGGAGCAAATGTTGTGTCACCAAGCAATACAATTTAGCGAGCCTAGTTTCTCACAAATAAGGACTTTCAAGACAATTTGGATGAAGAAATGTACATGTGTATGTCACATTCATGTCGGGATCAGGTCAATATTTTTGCCCATAGTAAAATTCGCGAATAGTATCCAACTCGTGAAATTTGTCAAAATAAAAACCTCCCTAATTTTACACCGTATGCATTATTTAGGGCTTCCCCTCTCACCCGAGATGGCCTTCAGACCGAGCTTGGACATGGCTTTTCTGGCCTTCTTCTCACTCCTGCTCTGCTTGGCCTTGCTGGCCGGCTCCTCCCCAGACCCAAACTGGGCATGGAGGTCGGCTTGCTCTGTGGAGATGGGGCTCTCCTCCTGCTCGGGGGCAGAATCCTCACTGTCTGTATCTGATCCAGATGACTCGGCTGGGGTTAAGGTGGTGTACGGAAGTAAAATGAAAACAAAGATAAACATTGACATCAACAATTTTTCCCAATGTAATCATGTAAAGGACACTGGTGAAGAGTGCATGTACTCCCATTTGTTCGTTCGTACAATGCTGTGTATGCTCTGCAAGTAAAATCATTGTGGGTAATCAGCAGGTTGACTGGTTTGAAAGCAGTATAAACCAATGTACAGATTCTGTTTTGAACTCCTTATTGTCTGATCATGGATGGGCTCGAGTGGCAAGGGAAGAAAGCAGACTATCCAGCTTATCCAACTTTCAATGGGAAAAGAACCCTCAAAAGTGGACACTTTGGTATTTACTTTTCTTCTGCACTTTTACATGCATATGTTTGCTGACACACCCCACCCCCCTCAAAAAAAAAAATACAAACAATCCATTACATGAACACATACACATACACACACACACACAAACACAATTCAACCAAGTAGGCCTTTCATTTATCATCACACTACAGGTCATGTTTTGGATTCTAACATTAATAGAAATCACAGAGGACAAATAGGGGAGCAGAATCTAGATAGATAGCAGCCAACAGAGCAAGCTACCAGAGTCCTGTAAAATCCATGTTGCTGCGATTTACTTGACTGCATTGTGTGTGAAAAGAAAGCCATTGAAACAAAAACTCGTTTCATACCATCATCTTTGGTGGTCTCCTCAGTCGTCGGCTGAACAGCTTCTGTCGTTTCTGAAGGCATGATGATAATTGCTCACAACAGGTGTTCCCAAGAGGTTTCCCTATGTAGAGACAAAGAAGATGTATTTACATGTACATTCATGTTTGACAAATCTGGCTAGAGGAATGCTGATAGACTACAGGGGTAGAACCTATAAACCTGTTGTAGCATATGTGCTCTACACTGTGACTTAAGTTATAGACCTACAGCAAAAAGCAAGAAATATTCGCAACATGAAATTTTTGTGAATTGGAGCCAGTAGCCTTTCCGTGGCATGAAATTTTCATTACATTTTGGGTAATTGCTGAACCAGAAGAATTGCTACAGCCTATTGGCACCCAATGCTTTAAAGGATAGACAAGAACTTTCATGTGCATGTTCAAAACCTTGTCTCTTGCAAAATTTGACAAATTAACCCTAAAAAGACTGGGCTTTTTGACAGTTTTGTGGATGGGGGGGGGGGGGGCACTACATGTATCTTGGCCTTGGCATGTCTCATTTTTGCCAAGTTCGGCATGCAGATAGTTCGTGACGAACTCTACAATAATGCATAGTTAAGTTTACAAAAATTACCATAATTTTTCTAATTAAGGCTAAGTAATTGTGCAAATATGCTAATTTTTATGAATTTTTCATCATTTTGTTTATTTTGTGCCAATACAACTAAGTATGGTTGACATGTGATGCCTTCATTGTGAAATATGTGAAAGGGAGTTGTTTAAAGGCAATCGGTCGTCGCAGGCGATTCGCAGCTCAGTAGAAAAGCACGACAAGCTGCTCCTCCCGTTATTGTACCCCCGTACGTACCGAATGCCGAACACGACGCTACGCAGCGCACCAGCGAAAACCAGATGGGGCACGAGAGCCGTGCGAGAGCCGTCCACTGTAATTTCAACATGGACGCCCGAATACCTACCGAATGGGGCCGAATGGGTGCACGCACAAAACCGCACAACAGCCATGTGCATGAAAATCTCTCCTACGGGTCCCCGTCGCGACACAACAGTAGAGCTGTGTGGTGTACGTACGTACGTATCTGGCTGCAGTCTCTGTTTATTTGCACTATGGTGCCAATTTCAGCAATCTAAGCAATAATATTTTAAAATGTCTGAAAATATTATATAACAATATTTTAAATCATTCATATATTACGTTGTTTAATATTTGGTATTTATAAATATGCTTTGATGAAGAAATATTAAAACTCTAAACTTCATGTATAGCAAGTTGCAATGCTCATGGCCATATGGCGGGTTGTTTTGATCTCATTGGCAATTGTCTGCTGCGTCAGCTGTGTTACAGTATGTTGGGCCGGATCGGAACATAACAAAGTTGGTATAAAGTCGTCGGTACCGGTATGTCAATATCAATAATGTGTGTGGTATGCGTGTACTGTTTCGGATTAGCCTTGGCTTTGGTTTAGTAATGAAACCTCACAATGGAGATCAAAACAGCCGTCCAACTCGAGTAAAACGTATCTACTTGTTTGACGCTATCGACGAGTGGAGAACGCAGAGAGACGTGTTCTTAGCATGCTTAGGACAGGGAGGTTTCCTCTTACCTCCCTGCTTAGGACAAGTAAGAGACCAGTGGCAGAGGGGGAAGCTTCAGCATCGGCGTGCCGATGAAAAATTTGCTTTCCACTTGCTGGAGTTGCATGAACAGTTTTGCAGGAATTTAGAATGTGCAAATTCGTGTTACGGCATGCACGGTGGAATTGTAATGCCACGGCTTACGCCAATCAAGCAACCCCAGCTGACCAAGTCAACAACTTCAAGGAATCCAGATCCAGATGATGTGTAAGTAACGTAAAGTCTATTACATGAATCAATGATTGAAGTGGAATGACTTTTTCTAATCTATCTTTAACTGCTAGGGCCTTTGCGTTTCATCGACAAGTAGGCCTATTTTTCTATGTATAATTCCGCGAAAAACTTCTCTAAGTTCTCATTTATGTCAAATTATGATAACGCCGTAATCGAAATGACATTTGCTGGGTCAGTTTATCGCTTCTTAAAAACTGACCCAGCAGTAGGCAGCAAATGTCATTAGTCAGGGAATCGCAAGTAGTGGTAAGTTTTTTGTCATCACAGTATTGAGAATTTAAAGTATTTCATGTGCAAATGTAGAATCTAGATACAAAATGTAGATACAGAGAGGTCACTTTCCTGAGCAGCTAGCGTCAACAATCCAGGTTAAATTTGCATAGCCAGATTTCATGGCTGCGATTCAAATACTGTTTGTCCCCATTGATTTAACTGTATAGCAAAGTCTCCTCTTTCATCATATTTAGGGGCCCTACATTTTAAGTTTGGTTAAGGAATTTTGATAAAGATTGTAATTTTCATAAGCTTGGCAAAAGTTTCAGGCATCTATGTTGCATTTATAGTCAAACTTCCAATGCATTTGGTCCAATAATTTGAAACCAAATTCAAGTGATCCAGTGAAGTGTACATCTTTTCATGTGAATTTCTACAAGTATGTTGAAATGTAAATTCTGAAGAAAAAAAAATTGATCCTTTACAGTTGAAATTCGTTAAAGTTTGGTTACACCGACAGTGTCAGGTCAGTGGTAGTAACTACAGAGTTAATACAGTAGTGTACGTACAATACCCTTGTACGTGAAAGTTACAGTTTTATTTACCTTCACATCTTCATATAGGAGTGTCTAATAGGGATGTTGATTGGTGTGGAAGTTGTTGATGAACAACAGTTCATAAGAATCCATTGTTTTAATTCTAATACAGATATTGGTCATAGGTCAAGGGGCAATATGAACCTATCAGTTTGTAACATGCTAATATGTACAGGTATGAGCTTCATCAAGTACGATTAATTGGTATCCGTGGCACATCCCTTATTTGTTGATCAAAGGTACGCCTCTGATTGGTATTTTAATCAGTGTTTGGTAGAAAGCTAACCCATTACAGTGGCTTTGCGATGTTACACTGAGTTGACTATGGACAAAGGTCTACTGTCCGCGATTTTCATTAATTTGTAGGGCATTTTTCACACATAACCTCAAATACTGATACCTGTGATAGGTTTATTTATAATGGTTATCCTTCACACTGTATTGTTGAGACAATAGTGTTCTGTTTGTTTGTGTAAGAGGGAGATAGACAATAATTTCTTTATGCTCCTGTCTGAAGAAGGCATTACATCTTATTTGTCATGTACTTATCTATGAGTTTAAATGTTCACTTTGTGTGTGTGTGTGTCTTTTTTTTAAAGATTATTCACACCAGGCTAAGCTGACAGAACTATAACTGTGAGTTTACCTAGTCAAATGAAAGGGTTTCGGCATTGCTTCTTACATCTATATAGTATATTCCAGGCAGGTGATACAACGCTCACCTTCTTCATATTAGTTAGTAAAACAATGAAGAGTGCAAAAATACTGCATAAATGTGCAGTGCAACTGTGGCCGTTGGCCGTTGGCCCTGCACGGGCACAGTCGCTTCCCCGTCCTGAATTTATGTACACACGCCAGGGCAAGTACATGATACAGGCAGGGTCTCCGACCCAATCGTCCGCGTTCAGAATAGACAACTCGGCGGTAATATCCGCTACCCATGACGATGTGTCATCGTCCATGATGGCCACCTTATCTATTATAATGTGGTCTGCACTCACTAATCTGATCTGATCTGATGATTACAGTATAGTTGACGAGTGACGACGATCGACGATGCGATGAAGAGAATGCGTAGTCGTACGAAGTATACGCAGCTAGCTACAAGCTCATATATGCGAACATCACTCACATTACACAACACGTACTGTCCCGCGCTCAGCAAGCGATCGCGAGCAATCGAGATACTATAGCGCGATACATTGCTTTAGGGATGTCTTGCGCACACACACATTTCGCTTCGTAGCAACTTCGGAAGCGAGTTTACGTGCTGCTGCCCGCGGCTGAAATATGTCCATGTATCCTCGCGACTGGGTGTCTTTAACATGTAAGAAAAATGATTGTCAAAGATGAGAAAATAGGTAATCCATTGAACAATTACACTCAATATAAAACTACATACCGGTACCAAACTTGAGTATCTCAGTATTTCTTAATACACTTATGTTAATTATTGTTTTTATATCTAATGTTTTCTCGTGTTTTATGGTTTTTAAATTCAGAACAATGAATTAATTTCAACTTTCTTAGAAAAGTCAACTCAGATCAGATTTTTATAGCTGAAAAAACAGACTGTGCATGCTAAACATGCCAACATGAAAACACATTACATTAGAATCTTGCAAAATCTTTATAGTAAACTACACATTCGTCTACAAATACCTCATTTTTGACAGACATGTGACCATATGGCATAAAATGTTATGTAACACCATTACCATGTCCATTGTAATTACCGCTGCACAGAACCCCACGCAAATTTTTTTTTAGGTATCAAAAGATATGCAAGCCTCTAAAGAAAAAAGACATGCAATGAAGTCTCACGGTGATAATTTCTCACTAAGCAGAATGAAAATGATTCCTTAGTTAATTGTTACCCATGCCATGGGCATGGCCATGCTACCTCAATACAAATCCTAATTCGGACTACCGTAACTGCCAACTTGTCGTGTAACGTGTGTACTACAGTGCAGTAGAGTAGCCGTAGCGTTCTAAGCGTAGGTTCCCCTTATTCCTGGATTATTTCTTCTGCTTGTGTTCATTCTTGCACTAATGCTACAGTTAGTACCACACCAACAACAACAAAAATCAAAGTGACTGGAATACAATGTACTTGGATTGCGTCTATAGTATCAGTATTATTAGTGTCTAGCTCTATAGACCCTCTACTTTTATCGTTGTGGGAGGAATACCTCCTTAGAAAATACCTCGTAGACGAGCACATACTGAATGTTTCTATGACAGATATATGGCGCCATACAAATGCTGTGGATCATCATCACATACAAAGTACACACCAGCCTCTTTCATTCATCGCGTATTCACAAGAAATGTATGACACACCACGGATCTATATACAGTGTACCTCCTTCCACACACGCTGCTAGTGGAAAGGTAACACACATAGGTAGGTACATGTGAGCATCAAAGTGAAACAATCTTCTTATCTAAACTTAAATGCTAGAAACATTACGGTAAGCTGAAATACGCACGAGTATAACGTACCGCATAAATCTAATCTATAGTAACCTTAATGACTTTAACATAATGACTTACGAATTTTTCGATGACAATCGATGAAATTTCAGTCACAGTACACCGTACCTTCGTTCGGATAACTTGTCAATCTCAATATAAAGACAGTCGAAAATTAACGTAGGTGGCGCAATCGAGATTCGGCGATCCTCAAATCGCTCCTCGCCCTGCTGCCTCACAGAACTCTACACTGGAGACCGTTTCATGAAACTTTTTGTCAGTGATATACACTGACAACTGTTAAAAGCTACTGAAATCCTTGCGTCTGATTGGCTGATAGCAAATTTGTCGGTGAAAACCTCCGACGAACTCGTTGATGAAACGCCCCCCAGAGTTCTCGATCGTGGAAATTGTTGTTTTGGTTTGTATCACTCAAAATTGAGTACATGTACTAAGTATTTAGAATACTGTATGCCAGGTTCCCCTTTTTCTTATTTCCCCCCCTTTTTTTTTAAATCAAATTGATATGTTTCATCACTTTCCTCATAAACTTTAATAAAAATCTGATGGCCTTTGCTTGGACGGCTATTTGGTCCAATGATTGTTTGCTGTTCCAGGTAAGCTAACGGGCTTGTTGCGAGTAGGGATTTTCTATAGCACGCAGGAGAATTTTCTGCGGACAAGAGTAGGGTGTTGGCGAGATCTGTAACTTGCGTCTTACCTGCTAGACGCGTGCTACTTACCTGCTACTTGCGTGTATTCCGTGTGACCTGAGTGAGAGCTTCGAAACCGATCCGTTGTCAGTTACGAGCGACAGAGAAAGAGCTTCTTACTGGTGCCCGGCGTGTACCTCTGGGGGCAAACTCCCGCGATCTGCTCACTCGGAACAAATTTTGAGCATGCTCAAGGACTTGCCAAACCGTGTCTGGGGAAGCCTTGCAGGTTGACTTGCGGGGAAAATTTGTTGCTAAGAATGCTATCCGGCGCTCCCTGCAGTTGGTCCGCACCTGAGGTACTTTCCACGTATCTCGCCCGTACATGCATTGCCCGGAGGTGCGCACGCTAGTCCGATTTACCCGCAGCCAAGTTGTGAGAGTGCTCAACACTTTTTCCGAGTGAGTCGCGGGGATTGCCCGCAGAGGGTCACGCATCTACACCAGTAAGAGGACCGTAGCATCCCGCAAGTCACAGGCAGTTGACCCGCTCGAAGTACGTAGGTAAGTTGCGTGGATCTATACCTATGGGCCGGAAGCGTGCGTCATCTGCGGGCATTCTACAAGTATAATGAAATAGTGTTTTATTGGCAAGAATAGGTGTCGAAACTGCCAATATCCATGTAGCTGGGGACCGCGGGGACCTCCGGGTAGCAAAAATTGTTCTTCGCAAGTCGCACGCAAGGCTTGTCTTTCAGGCCGTGTCACATCTTTCCGGGCAAGCCTTCCGTGCGACTTGCGGAATATTACATGGAATATAATGTTCAAAATATACTTCGAAAAAAAGAAGGTTTGAACTTACTTAGAATTCCAGTATTTCTTGAAAGCATCTTACATAAATAGCATCTATGAGATATTTCCATGGTCGATCATGGTCAATATTATTATAAAGACCTCAAAATTTAGACGATTCATCTTGAATTAATCATTATTCATTTTTATATCACCTGTTAACGAGTGACAGAATTACTGAACAACATTGAATGGGTTTTGTTTACATTCAGAGACAACTTGTTTGCTTGAATCCAAATTTGAACTGTTCACTTCATCTAAAAGGGTTGTTGGGTTTCGATGTGAAAAAAAAATATTAGAATCATCGGCAAAAAGAAGGAAGGACAAAACATTAGATGAATTTTTGAAATTGTAAGGAATGAGTAAAGCGAAACCAAAAGAGATCCTTGAAAGATCCCGCAAGATAGTGTTTTTAAACTGGAACTAAAGCCATTAATACAGACAAACTGTTTCCTGTTGGCTAGAAAGGTCCTGAACCAGTCCAAGGCCTTTCCACGTATCCCGTAGTGCGAGAGTTGCGAGAGTTTATAACAAGAGGGTCTTCCGAAGAAGAGGGTCTTCCGCAGCCTTTGATATCATATTCTTTACTACATCAGTCTAAGAAAAAGTAAGTGCAATGTCTTTCTTTCCCAATGATAACATAAAGTAGAAATTACTTTAAAGACATGTCATATAGCTCTGTTATAGATAGTCATGCTTACCATCGCGACTACACCCTATAGGCCTTTGAAGAAAACTAATGATGTCTTGAAGAACTTACATTTTCCTGCATTTATTTGGAGTATGCACAGATAAACTATATTTGTTTTTCATAACTCAGCCCATATACGCTGTTCAAATATCAATGGACAACAGACATTGCTGAAATAGGAGGGGATATAATAGGATTAAGTAGGCCTAATCAAAATTACACCCATTGAGTTTTCCTTTGGGGTGTTCGGGTGTGAGTCACTTGTGTAACGTTAGTATATTGCGCGTGAGGAATTATGGTGCACGTAAACAAGAACAAAAGCATAAAAAAGTAATCAGTTAAAAAAAATTATGACTCGACTCTATACATGTAGATATAATGACCCCTTTCCCCCTCTCTATACTACAGTACTCAAAGTGCGCCGCGCCATGAACCTTAGCAGGCATTCAAGCATTCAAAACACGCCAATATGAAATAAAAGCAGCCATCAGAATGTGAAAGATAATTCAGTCCATTTGTGTAACTGACATTAATTCAACTAGATAATGTTTATTTTAGTTGACTAAGGTGATTATCCATTGCTATCCTCAATGAAGAGATATGGAAACATTACCTAGGTCGTTGTTCATATAGCCTTGTATAATCATTCAGTGTGAATCGTAAGAGTATACATGTATTAATTTGAGTAGTATATTTCATTTGGATTTATTTGGTTTTTTTTCTTTTGATTGGGTAATTTGACATAGATCTTGACACCAATGCGAACTCTAGAGCAATAGGCCTACTATTAAACAACATTTTAGGGTCATAACCATTCAAACGTACGGTGTAGTAAAACAGTCAAAATATCTATACGAGTCTTTTATTTAGGAACGATGTGTCTTTAATTTTGTCGCAGATATCTTGGGCGTGCGGACAGCCCCAAAACGTTATTGTTCAGGCACTATTCTGGGAGAAAGCATAAACGTCACATCGGCAAAGGTAACTTGGGATTGATACATGCATTGCTTGCCATATTAAACGATTGCGCAATCAGTGAAGCATGTTTTTGAAACATGGTGCAGTAAATGCTGCAGATATGAATGGATGGGGAAAACCCATTCCATGTACCTAAGCTACTGGTGGTGGGCGAGTCTGTGTATGCACAATCATTGAAACCCAGCAATACGGGACGTTATGATATAGCGAATGCCGTGTACGTTTTCATTTCTGTTCGTGGACATTTATTCACCTAATGGTGCCATATTGAGCTTCGTCGCAGTTATAGTATACCCTGCATGATTATGAGTTACGAGTTTAAAACAGCCGTCTTGAATCGTTTCATAACACGTCTGTACCAGCACAGTCAGAAAAAAGAAACAAACTAAAAAACTTGGATTCTCGACATATCGCAACCTCTTGTCAGCCGTGTAGTCCTGCTGTCCTACCAAGTTTCGACCAACCCTTGATAATTCCCAATTGTTGCACTGGATAACATTCACAGGATTTTCAATGGGTCAGGAATCAAGCGGACAGGCACGTAAGGATGAGAGAGAAGACGATTTTACTCTTATAAAAAGAGACGTAACAGGTGTTGTAAAGAGCTTCTTAGCCACACGTGGGTACGGCTTTATCGACCGTCATTCTCTCGATCTGATTGTCTACAAAGATGTCTTTTTCCACCACTCAGCAATCGTCGACGACCATCCACGCAACCATCATCAAACCATAGAAAAAGAAGACGGGGTCATCTTTGATTTGGGTATTGTACAAAACGGGTATGTTTGGCGGTATGTCGCCCGACGTGTGAGATTGATGTCCCAGAGTGAGACGGATGATGAGGAGTGGGCGACGGCCTCAGAGTTTTCCGATCGGAGTTCAAATTGTGAAGAGACCTCGGAGTTAAACTCGGTAGAGAACTCTGACGACGACGATGGCGACGACGACGAGGAAGAATATGAAACTGAAAGCAACTTTCGTTCATCAACGGGAATAAAGGGCAGCAGTCATAGGCATCACCCGAAAGGTGAGTGAATAGGTAATTATTTGTAAATTTGTTTTCGTAATTATTAACTCAAGCTTCAGTACGCAGGCATGAGGTGCGTGATCAAAAGAACAATGATGGGGTGGACAATGCTATCAAGTAAATATGACTAAAGAAATAAAGTTACCTCTATGCGAGTGCGTGTTTGAGTGTGTGTTTGTGTGATCATTTTTATACCTCCGCCACGAAGTGGTGCCGGAGGCATTATGTTTTCGGGTTGTCCGTCCGTCCGCACGTCCGTCCGCTTTCGTTTACGCGATAACTTGAGTAATATTTACAGGAATTTTACCAAACTTGGTCCAAGTATGAAGTATGATGGGGCAATTATTTGATTAGATTTTGGGTGATATCGGCTGAAGGTCAAAGGTCAAGGTCAAATCATGAAATAAATTGTATCCGTTTACGCGATAACTCAAGACTGGATGGAGCAAATTTCACCAAACTTTATTGGAGGATGATGTATGACGGGGCAATTGAGTATATGAATATAAGAATGACCCAAGTCCAATTTTTGGCCAAATTCAGTTTGACATGGGAAATTGTAGCTTATGCATGGACTCATCTTGTGTGTAAATGATAAATCCTAATTACCCCCGGAAGTGCCTGAAATGAATGAGTTAAATCTTATATTAATGTAAGAATGAAGGACTTGGGTCATTCTTACATTCATATAATAGCGCCCTCTCTCATCCTTCCCCCATCTCTATAGCAGAATATCATGTATATGAATCAAAGAACGACCCAAGTCCATATGAATCAAAGAACGACCCAAGTCCATCACACAAAATGGCCTCTCCACAATTAATGTAAGTGTTAATTGTCATAATAATATATGTTCTAATTTGTATATATACAATGTTGCCTTCCCATCACAGTTAAATAGAATATTATTGGACAAATAAAAAAGATATGAAGTTTTTTTTAGTTTACTCGAAATGATCTTCCATGGACTTGGGTCGTTCTTATATTCATATACTTAATTACTTCATTAGTTTTTCAGTGAAATTGGACTGAGGTCAAAGGTCAAAGATCAAGGTCAAATCCTATCATCTGTTTACGTGATAACTCAAAACTGGATGAAGCAGCTTTCACCAAACTTGGTCCAAGGATGATGTATGATGGGACAACTACAGCTGAGTAGATTTTAGTGATATTGGCAAGAGGTCAAAGGTCAAAAGGTCAAGGTCAAATGCTACAAATGTTGCAATTTCCCCCATATCTGTGCAATGCCCAAAGGTATTTTCTTGAAACTTGGTGTGGACATGTACTACTGCGTAAAGGTTCTCCAGAGAGAATTTCATGTCATAAGGTCAAAGGTTAGGTGAAAATGTTGCAATATCACTTTTCTCACAAATTGTTCAATGTATCTTCGTGGAACTTGGTACATACGCATGTACTGACTGGCAGGGATTATCTAGGGAATTTAGGGGTCATGGGTCAATAGTCAGGGGTCAAATGTCACAATGTCCCTCTTAACAAACAGTGTGCTAATAGGTAGCCCTATACCTGGCAAGGGGTCAAAGGTCAGGGTCAACTCCTCAAAATTTTACTATTTCCCTCATATACTAGTATATCAATACTTGCATAATTAGTTTCAAAACTTAATACATGCATTACCTAATGGAGATTCTCCAGGAAATTTCCAGCCAGAAGGTCAAAGGTCAAAGGTTAAGAGTCAAAGGCCAGGTTTCAATGCCCCCCCCCCCCCCCAAAAAAAAATGGATAAACATAGCTATATGACAAAAAAAGCCTCGGCTTCTGGCCATCTGTAATGTTTTCCATAATAACGACGAAAGATAGAATAAGAACTTAACCCTATAAAGCCCAAGGGGGGCACATTGTGCCCCCCCCCCTACCAGATTTTCGTTTGCCACTCCTTCGCCCTTAATCCGATTTCAACCAAATTTGGTGACTTTTCCTAAAATCTTATTGCGAACATTTTGATATATAATTTAGCTATGTTTGATGTTGTTGGTTGCCATGGCAACCATAAACTGACAACCATGTCAGTCATATTTTGCATCTTTTTTCTGTTCCCATTTCATTTAACAGCATTACAGTGTATGAGATGGGTGTTTCTTGGCTGAAATTTGTTGAAGGAGCAAAATTCGAAGTAATTATGGTCCTGGAAAGTTTTTCTTATTATTTCCTTTGTTTTTATGTGACAAAGGCATAAAACAATAGATATAATAGAGATAATTGAAAACAATAATATTTTCTAAAGATTGCCCTTATATTTTGAGTTATTTTGATTCCTTCACCCAAGTTATGCCTCTAATATCATTAGTTTATCGTATTGTCAATTTGCGATCTCAAAATTCCAGGATTATGCAAATATGAAATGTCATAACTATACATGTACCCATCCCAAACATTTCATCTCAGGTCTCATAATGTATCACTATGTTGATATGAATAGCGCCCCCATGTGGTGACCTTGAGAAATTTCAACCATAACAAATAATAAAATTCCACTTACTTATCATTTGTAGCAAATATGAAAGTAATTGGTCTATAATAAGACATATATAATGGAGATGAAGAAATTATACAGAAAAATCATGTTTTTAGCATATTTCCTATGTATTTCTTTATATTTTGGTAAATAGCGCCCTCCATGGGTGACCTTGTGAAAATTCAAATGTACGATCATGTAGAGTATGAGTTACTCTACCCACATGCCAAATATGACGATGATACATCAAATAATAAAAAAGTTATATAGGGGGGCACAATGTGCCCCCCCCCCCCTTGGGCCTGCGAGGGGTCAAAATAGCTTGGGCTTAATAGGGTTAAACTGCCGTCTTCCTAGAGTGGATAAGGCTCTGGATTTGAAGACAGAAGGACGTGGGGTTCGAATGTTGCCCAATGCGTCCATCCCTGGACGGGATATTTTGCCCACAATGTCCCTCTTAACAAACAGTGTGCAAATAGGTAGCCCTATACCTGGCAACGCTGAGCAATAATAATCTTAATGTTCCTCTGGGAAATTGTCTAGGAGAGCAGTGTTAATACTGGAGAGACTACCCTTGGTGAATGCCATTTTGTGTGATAACTATAATTATGGTAAACGTATTGCTTTCATCATTATTTTTGCACTCAGATAAAAGTGCGGAAGCATCTGCCAGACCAACCGACCCTTCCGTCTTGGCATCGGTCATGTTGGCGGAGGAGAGAACTTTGAGTGCAGTTGACAACCATGAGGCTTATTCGCAAGAAAGGATGCGCTGCCTCAAGGAAGCCCTGAAGCTGTACAAGGAGGCTTACCAGTTGGCTCGCACCGATGAGGACAATGTTTCGGCTGCCAAAAACGTCGCCGTGACCTCCGTGAAACTGGCCACCTTATGTCGAGAATTTCACAGTTATCCAAGAGAGGATAAGGTGGGCTGGTTGCACATGACTCTCCTTCAATTTAATGAATTTGTCTTCATGCCACTTAAATAACATTTCATAGCCTAAATGTTTTCCATCATTTTTATTGGACTGGATCAGGAATCAGCCATGCTGTCTATATTTTACTCGAATAAGGACCATTTTCTTAAACGTGCAAATTTCTGTCCCAAACATATTACATCACTGCAAGATTAAACATTCCATGTCACCTGCTCAAATTTGTGTACAAATGGCGTTTAATGGCGTCGGCTTTACATACTTCTTTGCCTATTTGTATCTTGATACTCTCCAGGTTATTGAAGATCATTTCATGGAAGCTGCTGAATACTTTGCAAAGGCATATTCCAAGAAAAACTGCAAAAGCCTGGCTTGGGGCAACCATCTAGAAGAATGCTTGCAGAGCTGCGTTAGTGAATATTTGGATCTGAAACACACTCAGATTACACTTAAAGGTACAGGAATGAGTTGAAACAAAAACGATTTAGTGAATCGCCTAATCTTTGATCGAAGATACGGTATAAACTTTCGATTATTTTGTGCATTAGTAAGCAATGTATTCCATTTAAATCATTCATAAACAAATTTGATTCCACTGATCACTGAAATTTTGGTAAAATTTGAGTAAAGATGTTTTCTTTTATCAGACCTTCGACAACCTCCTTTATGCTATAAAACGCACAAATTTTCATTTTAACGTCAAGTTAAAAATCGGACATCCCTTGATAAATATATTATTGATCATGCAAACAACTTAACTGATAAGCCACCTCACAGTTTCACTTCGCATATGAGCAGAAAAAAGGCCATTTGCATAATCAGGCATATTGATGTTGGTTTTGAAATTCGCTGAGAAAAGCAACTGTGATGTGATATTCATGTAATTCTAACAATGATGCGTGTTAGTACACAGGCGCGCCGGAAGCAGTTTTGGATTGGGGGGGGGGGGGGGGGGGGCAAATATTGGAGGGGGCTCACGATAGACCATACATATGTCGCACAATATGCACATACACACACATACACACACACACATATATATATACACACACACACACACACACATATATATATATATATATATATATATATACATATATATATATAATATCTATATATTAATTAAAATTAAACACACTATGTTTGTTTATATCAAATGGAGGAAATAACACTAGTGTGATCACACTTCGAGCAGTACCGCAGTAGTTCAAATTCAAGATTCACCTGAAGCACGTTTTTTGTTAAAACTTCTGTTTATTTTATTGAAGCACAAACAATAAATCATGAACAAAGATGAAACGAAACATGAAGACGACCAGTCTTTGTGACGGACACCTGTCACCAGAACAAAATAACATTTTTGTTGTGTATTACGTATTCCTGTTTTAAGCTGTTTATAGAGAAGAAGAATGTTGACAAGAAGGATAAGTTTCAACAACGAAATAAGTCTTGACAAAATATATCAAAAAAAAAAGAAGAGTTTAAAAGATAAATATAAAATGCACTACTGCATTATATATAGACGTCAGTGTTCAAGTCCCCTTGATGGTGTTATTTCACAAGTCACCACACAAAACTTAGAGTTAGCTTTCGTTTCGTATGACAGTAAGTCAGTAAAATACTATAATTCTGTACCTACGAAAGAAACACTGAAATATTTGTCTATAACATTTATCAAATATACTAAATATTATGTTTTACTGTAGTGTAACTCACACCAATCTTGCTGCTTTTTCTTGCAAGTTCGAGTAACATTGAACATGACAAAACTTGATAATTCTCTACATGACTTGTAGCCGAAGTTCATGTCGATTTTTCATTACAATAAATTCAATTGAATTCAGTGGACACCCACGGGATCCCTGTCTGCAACATCTGACAAATAGACTCGTAGTTTCATCACGAGTGTCTGACTTATATTGATTTTGTAGCTTCTGTTTAATTAATTTTGTAGCTTCTTTTTCATAGGTTAAGGTACAATTAAAACATCTGGTATTTTAGCAATAGTTCAACAATGAGAAACCAAAGATATGCCCTTTAACAAAGTTTTTTTTAAACTGAAAATCGGACACCAACATGACTGTTAACTCGCCTTATTCTGGTTAAAGGCGCGTTTACACCGCATCCGGCACGGCATCACGGAGCGACATATTTTAGGCGATATCTGGGCGGTCATTGGTCAACGCGTTGAACATTGAGCAGCGCTCTGACCAATCATAGACTAGAAATCGCGTAAATGCCGGGCCGGATTCGGTGTAAATGCGCCTTAAGGAGCCTAGCTGTCTCGTTATCTGAACAAATGAATGGCGTTTGCAATAACAATACCTTGAATACTTGAAGTAATGCATAGCAAAGCAGATACCACAAAAAAAATTAAATCATTCTAACTGAGCTGTTATTAGTTTCAGGAATTGTGTGCATATCTTACGAAATGTTGGCATGTCCAGTTTCCTGAAAATATTGTGAATACCACTAATTATGCATAACTGAGCAACATCATTGATGGCATTGACTTCTTACGCTTTCTGTGTAAGATATCATTGAAAGTTAATGCTGTAGGGGAAAAAAGATTTAACGATATCTGTTCATGTCCACCGCAAATCTTCCAAATTCCAATGTTTATATTATTTGTCAAATCACTTGATCTCCTAAGACAAGATGGAGTACTTGCAGAATAAAACAAAGGTCCTTGAACAAGCCTCAAATACTGTGAACAAATTATTGATAATTTGACCAAGTCTGATTAGATATGTGGGAAAATTTAGAATATTCTTTATAAAACAAAAAATCAAAACGAATCATCGTGTAATTCGTGTTAACAGAAACTGTCAGAAAGGCATGTTTATGACACAGCGATGATTGTTTTGCTTAGTTTACATTTTTTGTTTTGTTTGGGGGCCGCAAAATATCAAGCACGTTTTAATTTGGTGATCTTAAAATATTCAGCTCGTTTTAGATGAACTGATTCCATACTAGGCTTCCGTGGAAATGTAGTAATGCTGTCAGCATAAAATCAGCAAGGACCAACACTCTTGTAAAATTTTCTACCTTAACTAGTAGTCAAGGTTACCTTTTAAATTCCCGGTATTTCTTTCATAAATGTTAGGCTTTTGTTGTACATGTATTTGTTTAATTATGCATTCATCGTTACAATTACCTTCTAAAACATAATTTTCCTGAACTGATACACAGTATTCGTGTTTTTCTTTTAGAGTTTGTCATTCCACACTTGAACACTGACATTATCAGAGCATTTAGACTTTCCTCAAGGGAGCAAACGCGTTTCTTCGTTTCGTGTCGCCGCGTGAAATGAACTCATTGACCAGATCTACCATGTCAATCAATTCTACTCTCTCTCTGTACATAGTTAGAATCAGGAGTGAGTTCAGTCTAGACTGCGACATTGTTCCTCTCAGATAAGACTTGAGGCGTCTGAGCGTACTGAAAGAGCGTTCTGCCGTGGCTGTTGTGGCTGGATGCACGATGTAGAGCCTGCAGAGTTTAACAACCTCTGGGATGATGCTCTTCATATCTGTCTCTGAGATGGAGTCAATGATGTGCTTCACTGTTACCCTATGGCCAGCTACAGTAGAGCTGCCGGTGATGTCCCTAAGATTCTCAAGAACACGAAGCTGAGCTTCAAGTCGAGATTCATTCAGACCGTCTCCAAAGTGCTTGACTACACATTCGAGCGACTTGGTTGGGACCTCTCTATCTGACCATGCGGATAGTAGAAGATCTTCTACTGCACTCAAGACAGATATTGCCTTTGAGGAGACTCGATCTTGCATCCCCGAAATCACGTTGTCCAGTGCATCAAACCAAACTGATTTGAACATGTCTTTGGGGGTCTCGAAAGCATGTGGATCACTGTCCTGAAGGCGCCGTGGTGCTCTAGATTGTCTTGGTTGTGTAGGTTCTTCTTGGTCGTGTTTTTGTGCATAGTCAAGTGAATGCTGCCAAACTTCATCGAAGCATTCATCCTTACGAATGTTCTGAAGCTGTCCAAGAGCTACTTGTGTAAGCTTAACCCCCTCTCCTGCTGATACATGGGGTGACTGTGCTTCGCTGAGCCTGTCGCTTACTTCGAACACGGTGACACTCATGAATAGACAAATGGTGAAGTCAAAGCTGCTCGCAACCCGCAAGAATCCACTTGCTCTTGATTGTGAATCTCTGTCTGTGACGGTGTCTTCTATTGTGACCAAGGCTTCCTTCACTACTTGCAGTTGCTCCTTGATGTTGTTCAGAGCCTTCTGTTTCACAGTGAAACGAGTGGGACAGAGAGGCCTGATATGAGCCTGTGGACAGCCGAGTGCTTCTGCTACAGTCTTGACGATGGCAACTCTCTTTGGCGAATCTCGCAAGAAATTTATTAGATCTGTCACTGTTGTGAGGAAGTTTCTCAGCTTGGGAACATGTTTCACCATGTCTTGTACAGCAAGATTGATTGAATGCATGTAGCAGTGTGTTGTCACGACTCTTGGTTCTTCTTCCTGTAACCTAACTGCAACACCGCTATGTTTGCCTTGAAATGAAGCGGCTCCGTCAAAACATGCTGCGCGACAAAGGCTGAGGGGAAGATTGTACCTGATCAGAGCATCTTTCATTGTCTTGAAGATCGATTCGGCATCGCATTTGTCTAGAGAGTATAGTCCTAAGACGTATTCCTCAAGTACCAAGTTTTCCGTTGCTGTTCGAACACAGATGCAGAGCTGCTCTATCCTTGAGACATCAGCCGTTTCATCTGCCAGTATGGCAAATGGCTTTCCACCCATTTCTGCAGCTAGCTGACGCATCACTGTTGAAGACATCAAGTTGATAATTTCTTCCTGAATTTGATGCGATGTCCAAGAAGTCTTCCTGGTAAGCCATCTGTCCAAGCCTTTGATTTCTTCACTGCGAAGTTGAAGTAATGTCATGAAATTACTGTTCTGATCCGTATGTCCTCTGATAGCTAGTCCTTGCTTCGCCAGATACTTTAGTGAGGTTATTATTGTCAGTAGATACTGTGTGTTTTGTTTACTTTCTTCTTGCGCTCTTGTGTCTAGTCTTTGAGCAACATTCTCACCCTGCCAGAGTTTGCTCATCTTGTAGCTCAGCAGTCGATGACTTTCACTCTTCTCGTGTTTCAAGAATTTCGGGGAAGCATTTTTCCAATTTGTGAAACCGGTTTTGCTGAAGCTTTCTTCACATTTACCAGAGCTGGGAACATTTCGCAGTTTAGCTTGTCGGCAAGTGTGGCAAAATGCAGCACCGTTTCCGTTCTTAGCTTCTCCGTCCCATTCAAGCCACGGAAAAGTTTCGTACAATTCTCCTCGAAATCTGCGACCATGTTGATCCTTCTTGAGTTGACATAGTGGCTGATTCGGTCGAGACCGGAGATTCTCTTTTTGAAGCGGCTGAGTCTGAGGCTGAGTCTGAGGCTGGGGCTGGGGTTGGGGCTGGGACTGGGGCTGGGGCTGGAGCTGGAGCTGGGGCTGGGGCTGGGGCTGGAGCTGAGGCTGGGGCTGGGGCAGTCTCTCTACGTTACCAGACTGTGCGACTTGGCCAAGTTCGACTTCGTTTGACTCCGAATCAGAACTGCCGATATCCATTGGTAACTCAGCCTCGAGATCCAGGTCGACTGTCTCTGCGCTTGCTCCGCTTTGTTTGTCAACGTCTTGCTTTGAAGTTGTTGCCTTTGGGTCTTTTGGTGCCGCAGACTGCACCTTAAACATTGTTAACAGAGAGTGGCATCCAGCTGCACTCTTTTCTCAGGCTCTTTGTCTTTGGGCCCTCCGGATTTCTGACCCTGATCGAGATCTCTTCATGTTTGACGTCTCTGCTTCTGTTGATTGAAGTTAATAACATGTAAAGATTATCATATACAGGGACAGGGTGACCCAGAAAAAACGGAAGAGTAAGTTTTCAGGACTTTGCTAAGATAAATTGTGATGGTGCATTAGTGTTTCAGTTTGTAGAAATGACACCAAAATCAGAAAATTTGGTTGGAAACTTTTATTGACCTCTCCATTTTTCACATACCACAATACTCAGGTATGCTAATACTTACTCTATTCATGGACGGCCGAACAAGCCATTCTCCGTCCCTCTGAACTTTGAAAATACGAGCTAATCCCGAAAATGACTATTAAAACTAAATCGCTAATAAAATAAAAAGTTTTAAACCAAAGTATATAATTTTAGTGATGTTTAAAGAAGAAAATATGTTCCATCCAACAAATAAAATACTATCACATTTTAAACCAGCATAGACTTAAAAACTATACACTGTTCCTCTCTTTGTTGGCCACATTTTATAGGAACTAGTTGAACATGATTATTTAATATGAATAGATTCTAGACCTATGATCTATATTCTATGGAGTGTTAAATCATGTAAACATTGATAACGGATTTCAATCATTTTTAAATAAACAGCTCTACATATAGATGCGTCATAATCCAACACAATGGTCAAGTCATATTGGCAATGGACGAAAGTTCATCAAGTTTTCACACTTCTACATAACGATTTATTTTATCTTATTTCAACTTACTTAGTTGTATAAACTTGAACTTCACACACATACACACACACACACACATATTTGGTTTTTTTGGTTGGTTTTTTTGGGGGGGGTTTTGTTTGTTTTTTGTTTGTTTTTTGTTTGTTTTGTTTTGTTTTGTTTTGTTTTGTTTTTTTTGTTTTTGTTTTTGTTTTTTTTTTGGGGGGGGGGGAGTAAAACAAGCAAATCATTGTTTGCAAATAAAGCTTATCATATGATATGGTCAACAAAACTACACCCGATAGACCGTGGGGCTGATAGACCGGGGCCCGGGGCTGATAGAGTTAGACAGCGGCGATAGGTGCGGTCTATCGGCCCAGCTGACCATCGGGATTCGGGAATCCCACAATTAATCATAACAACACAACATGAAAACAAGGCATAAAATGATTAGTAAGTTCCTGCTTTATATCTTCATTCCATTCCTGAATTCTAAGAAAACAAAGTAAAGCAAAGTTAACGAAAACTTACCCGACTCATAATGTATGCAGTGTGGCAGATGAAGTTTAAGTGATCATTTTGTTGCTCCAGGTGCAAGACAGCATAACGCCTCAATTTCCAAGCAAAACAGTAGTATGCCTATGTGCAATCTCATAGCGCGTGGTCAAGAAATGTTCATCCCTGTCATACTGTAATGCTTTTATTGTTTTGCGTCCATATTGCTTTGACACATTTATGTGCCAAAACTGCCAAAATCAAGCAAGGTATTCTAAACAAGGTATTTGCAATCGATAGGCTCTCGAGTTCATTCGTATTCGATGGTCAGGCGAAGGTGAATATCAAAATGTGATAGACTGATAAGGGCTTTTTACACTTGTAAATTTTTGCTTAGCCCCGGACCAACGGTGGGGCTAAGGGGGGGCCTTAGCCCCACCGTTGGTACGGGACTATCCTTAGCCCACTTTCTGTTTACACTCGTTTTTGCCAAAGTGGGCTAGCCCCACCGATAGTACGGTACTATCTGGCCCTGCAAAATAGCAGGGGTTAGCACCACAATTGCGGTGCTAGCACCGCAATTGCGGTGCCAAGCAAGTGAGTGTAAACAGAACGAAAAAATAATCCTGGGCTAAGCGACGGAGACGAAGTCCGACCCTCACTGACCAATCAGAAACGAGGTAATCAAGTGCTGCCGGTGCGTGCGTGTACGTGTACAGTACACAGCGTAATTGTGAATATTCATGTGGTTTGGAAAGTCCGGGGCTAAGAAATACGAGTGTAAAAAGGTCAGTTTTCTCCTTAGCCCCGGACAAGAGATAGTACGGGACTAATTGGCGAGTGTAAAAAGCTGAAAAAATTGGTACGGGACTAACGATAGTCCTGGGTCAGAGAAAGTCCGGGGTTAAGAAACACAAGTGTAAAAAGCCCTATAGAAATGCAGTAGCACGTAGTACCATGTACCATTCGCTCAGGATTCGATTTATTAAAACTTTTTTACTTTCCTTAATTTTTCTTTTTGAGCTACGCCTCCTCACACCTTAAGCCCTTAATCCTTCCTTCCTCCCTTTCTTTCTTACTTTCCGTATAATGTTCGGTCTTTATTATTATTTTTTCCTTTCGTTCTTTCATTGAAATTCATTCTTTCTGTCTTTCTTCCTTTTTTTCTTTCTTCCTTTCTATCTTTTCTTCTCTCTTTTTTCGTTCTCTTTTGCTTTCATTCACTCATTCTCTTCTTTTTTTTCTTTTTTTTAGGGGGGGGGGGGCTGCGTTTTGACCCTACCTTTTGCGTAAAGGGAGGAGGCACCCCATTTGTTTTGTGTTTTATAAGCTGGAGAATGACGACTGACGAGTGTAGTGATATGGATTTTAGAAGGGGGGGGGGGGGGTGGTGGCACAATTTTTTGTACTTTCCCAGCCTCTGGATTTACCCCAAGTCGAAACTCGCAGAAAAAAACAAAACAGATGAGCGGGGATGGGGGGTTAAAAATATTTTCTGGGAGCGCTACCTACGTCAGGTGTCACGTTAGTAACAACTAGCGGAGGAAGCGGGACGTATGGAAGATTCCTTTTTTTCTCGGGGGGGGGGGGGGAGGGCACACGTATAAAAATTACAAAACAAAGAATAATTTTTAAAAAGTTGCTTCAAAAGGCGGGTTGGCGTGGGCCAGTTGTGCCCGCCTCTAAATCTGCCAGTGCTTAAAGCTAACATTTTGATATTTACACGATTTTCCATAGCCAAAGACCTCTAAAAACTGCAACGGTTACCGCTGAATGCGGTTGAGATAATCTGCTCACACGCAACGAAAAAAACATTTATGAGAGTTAGAATTAGTAGTCTTAACTAATAAATTTCCCTATTTGTATTTGATTTATGTATTTTTTTATTTTATTTTTTTATTTTTATTTATTTATTATTATTTTTTATTATTATGATTAATTTTTTTTTTTTTTTTTGGGGGGGGGGCAAAAAAGCGTTTTGCCCCCCCATCTTTTGGATGGGGGGGGGGGGGGGGGCGGCCCCCCCCCCCTTGGCCCCCCCCCCCCCCCCCCCTCACACTTCCGGCGCCTGTGTTAGTACATCCATTGCAACCGACAGCAAGCCTTTTATTTGGCAATATCAAATAGAAAAGGGCTTATGCATTCAAAAAAAAAAATAATATATAGATGCCTGCCGAGGGTAGTTTGTAATATGTAAAATACGCAAGTTTATTCTTTATTTGAACATGTTGAATTCCATAATAAGACTGCTACGGCGGACAAGCTAATGCATTTATATGAATGATTTCTGTAAATCATCAGATATTCTTTCTTTCATTCTCTTTGCGGATGATTCAAATTTGTTTTTTTCGCATAATAATCCTTTTACCCTAGTAAAGACATTAAATTTTGAATTAGAAAAAGTTGCTCAATGGATAAAAGCTAATAAATTATCTCTCAATCTCCAAAAAACAAAATATATGCTTTTCAGCAACTCCATTGAGGCACTACCTGCTGATATTATTTTTGATGGCACACCACTGGAAAATGTTTCTTATATCAAATTTCTGGGAATAACAGTTGATAATAAGCTTTCATGGAAATTTCATATTGATAGTATATGTAAGATTATTTCTCGAAACATCGGTATAATCAACAAGATCAAATTTTGTCTTCCTTTGTCGTCCCTGCTTACATTATATTCATCCCTCATATTGCCTTATTTAAATTACGGTATTCTTGTATGGGGAAATACATATCAAACTCTTTTGGATAAATTACTTCTGCTACAAAAGAAGTCACTGCGTATTATATGTCACACTGCATATTTGTCTCATACTGATCCGTTATTTTTTGAAAATAAAATATTTAAAATTAAAGATTTGTATTTGTTTAATTTAGGACAATTTATGTATAATTACAATAAAAATAATCTTCCATATATATTTGAATCAATGTTTTCAAAAAATCAATCTGTTCATAATTATCCTACAAGGCAATCCAACGAATTTCATTTACCATTTTTTAGGACTTTGCTGGCTCAGCAAACCTTCATCTACGAGGGGCCTAAGTATTGGAACTCACTTCCCAACGACATAATAACAGCACAAACTTTGAATTCTTTTAAGAATAAATTAAAATTCTTTCTGTTGAAATCTTTTGATATACAACCAAATTAGCTTCGGTTTCATTCTCTCAATCAAGTCGTTTGTTTGTTTGTTTGTTTGTTTGTTTTTACAAGTATTAAGATATCACACAGAAATCATCTTTTAAGGAAAACAATCTGTCTAACATAAGTTTACCTCAGATATTTATTTTATTGTACCAGTAACAGTGAGTCTATTCTCTTTCTCTTTTTTCTTATATCCGTTCCTATGCATTCATACCGGCATATGCACCCAATCAATCGCAATTTCAAACCAGGGAGCGTTGTATTGTTTTGTTATTGCATTTTAATCATGAAGTACAGTATGCTTGTGTCCACGATGGCGCGTGTTGTACCATAGTCTTATTTCCCCCTTTTTTTGTTCTTTTTGTTCTTCTTTTTTTCCCCTTCCTAAGTTAATTTCATGTCAGTTGACATTGGTTTCTTTGACCTTGTGTACGTATTTTTTGAGGGTCCCATACCCTACAAGCTTTGCTTTTTAAGTGGGACCCTCCATTTCCATTCTAATCTTTGTATTAGGTATATACCTTAGAAACGAAATTCTGTTGTTACTCGTGACCATTTGTACGTTTTCTTTGAAATTGTTATAAATTTGTTCTGTAAATGTATTGTATATATTTTTTCTGTTTATTCAATGGAAATGGAAATAAAATTGAATTGAATTGAATTGAATTGAATTGAATTATGCCGCTTTCAAAACGAGTAAAGTGCCTAACCATGCAACTGAGAAAAAAAAAGAAAGGTTATTTATACCAATGTGTAAGTATCAACTGTTATGGCTTATTGCATCAACACGTACTGAACGCTTGGCAAATAAACCAGTTGACCTCACCCTGGCATTTACAAGAATTATCATTTGATTGACACATACGGAATGCGTAAGCGTGTTAAAATTTTCACATTTTCAGTGTTGCTAATGTAGCGATCGGTTTGCCGCCTGAAACCAAGTTGCCGGTTATCAGACAGTACATTGGGTCATTCCACCCCTGTAATTAAGCCCCAGTCACATAATGCTCTGCGTCCGGCGTTACGTCCAAAAAAGTCATTTTTTCCGCGGACCCCCGCGGATCCTTTGCCGTCACCAGAAATTTGTACAAAACATGCGGGCAAAAAATGCGGGCGATACGGACAGATACGACCAGATGCGAATAATTGAGTCCACTTGCGGATATTCTTACGAATTGGCACATAATAGTTCTGAACACTTGCGGAGAGTTGCGGATATTTTCGGATAGTTACGGATAGTTCCAGATTGTTATGAATAATTATGGACAATTTGGTTTTCTCTTACGATCCCTGCTAAGTCAGTGTATTATGACAGCAAGGTTATCACAATTTGGACTGTCTTACATTGTACACTGGGGAAAACCGGTGAAATTGAATTACGTACAAGTTGTGAAAAAAATCGTAAACCTTTAATTTGCTTTACAATGATAAAAGATGTAAGAAATTTTGAACTTGAAGTTTGAACTTTATTTGTGCAACTCAAATATGAATAAACGTCATAAATGTAAAGAATATGTGACCGTGCATCACAAAACGAACAAAAAGTCGCTCACACTGATTTTGTGTGAGGACTGAAAATAGGTGAAATGGGTCAACCGAGCCGATCTTGACTAGGCTACCCTGGGTAAATAAGGCCTTATTATCATTATTATTATTATTATTATTATTACTGTTATTATCATTATTATTATCATTATTATTATTATTATTATTATTACTATCATTATTATTATTGTTATTATTATTGTTGTTATTATTAATATTATCATTATCATTATTATTGTTATTATCATTATTATTATTATTATTATTATTATTATTATCATTATTATTAATATTATTAATTTCAGTCTAATCTGATAATCCCCTCATTGTTGTTACTCCGGTGGTTTCCATCCTGTTTTTTGTCCCATTCATCGCACAACCAGCACGGCTTGATAAAGACAAGTTCACCTTCATAAACATAAGGATTGAGAAAATGCAAACAGTAGAACACATCAGTGAAAGTTTGAAGAAAATTGGACAATCGGTGCAAAAGTTATGAATTTTTTAAATTTTTGAGTTGGAACCGCTGGATGAGGAGACTACTACAGCTTGTGAGTCATATGCGTACAACAGTATAAAGAAAATATAAAAGAAAATTCAACATATTTTCACTTTTTTTGCATAATAAAAGAGCAATTGACATGCCTCTTTCTAAAGGCAGGGGGAATAGTATTACCCATAACATTTATCGGTAACGAGTCAAGGGAATGTGTACATTTTTCAAAAGATGGAATTTTGTGAAATTCTCTTTATATTTTCCTTATATTGTTGTACGCATGTGACATCTAAGTTATTCATACACTGCAGTAGTCTTCTCATCCAGCGGGTACTGCACAAAAACTTCAAAAATTCATAACTTTTGAACGGATTGTCTGATTTTCCTCAAACTTTCAATGATTGTGTTCTACTAATATTGCTACATTCTCTCAATCCTTATGTTTATGAAGGTGAACTTGTCCTTTAAGCGCTTGAATAGACACTGTACTTCACAGCCTCTTCTCTCAGTTTACACTTTTTCTGAGTGTGTGCATTCTTTGCAATATTTAGATAGGTTAAGAGAGTCCATTTGATTTGAGTAATACATCATTTTTAACCCGTTGAGGACGGTTTGATTTTGCTACAACACGCATTTCCCATAGACACTTGCCCGAGTATACTCGGGACTCGTCCTTAACGTGTTAAGCTTAAAGTCTGCTCTTTCAGAATATGCTCTCAACTAAAATTTCATGTGTGGCGACTTTTTGTGTGTTTTGTGGTGCAGGGTCACATATAACATCACCATACCACAAATTAAATACAATGTAGATCGAAAAGTTAAACATTAGAGTGAGAAAATATTACTTGTAGTCATGGAATAGACAAACTGTGGTTACGCTGTCGTTGTTCAGCGATATTCATGACTTACTGGGTTATGTTAAGGAGATATTTATGATAAAGCAGTGCTTATTAAATTTACAGGAAAAAAAAGACATCAAAACTTTCAAACACCCCTCCCACACCCAAGTACAATATCAAGTCATCTCTTGAAGTAATGTATTTCTGTTTGAATTTCTTGTATGCACGTCATTTTGTAATGCGCAGTAGAGTATATTATTGTAGTAGCTGCGCAATATAAATGTCCTTTATTATTATTATTATCATTATTATTATTATTATTATTATTATTATTATTATTATTATTATAAAAAAATGTAATACACATTCGATGGAGCGTAAAGTGGATAAGACTACAGAGAAATACTAAATTCGTTCTCATTTTATATAGTTGCCCCTGTCCCACACCTTCCCCGGCCAGAAAAGTGAATAAGGTGCTGTCACCCCATCCCCTATCCAAAATATTGCTTTTTTCGAAAAATATACTTTCGAAGAGTACAAGAAAAAAAGTTCAGCACCAAGAGTCAACCGATGTCATGATTATACATGGTATATGGGTGCCACTTAAAATGACCATTAATTGTGGGAGAAATTTCATAATTTGACCACGCAGTTCTGCCTCTCCACCGCTCCGACTGTGTTGTAGCATTCCTTCAGGTAAAGGCGCTGCAGCTTGGCAAGAGGAGTAGTGTGCCTTCCCACGAGTCTCTGTGTTCCCATGCGAGTGGAAAACGGAAAACGTCGAAGGACGTAATTGCCCGCAGCATCCGTAGCTATCCGTAAATATCCGTAAGCGGACGAAACTGTTGTGATACGTTAACTTGCGGTAAATTTCGGATACTTACGGTGGACGTAAGCGAACGCAAACCGACGGGAGATAAATCTTTTTGCGGATGGTCTGCGTCCAAGCCACGGATAGTTACGTTCAGTTACGGATAGTTACGTTTGGTTACGGTTACTTGCGTAAGTTTGCGTCCGTGGCGTCAATCTGCGAAATTTTGAACATTTCAAAATTTCGCAGGTTTGGCGACGTCATTTTGCGTTTCTTTACGGATGAGTTACGGACAGTTACGTCTACATACGTCCCTGCGGATGCCTGCGTCCACGCTGCGTCCCCCTGCGTCCACTCATTCGTATCTATCCGCGGCGGACGTAATCCATCGTAAAGCACTGTGTGACTGGGGCATGAAATTGCCGGCAGTATCGCGGATAATAATACACGGAATAAAGAAGGTTCACTTAACCACAATTTTGAGAATATTTAGCTCAAGGGAATTCTGACAGAGCATGAGGTTTTAAGGGAGATAATCATAAAACTCATAGATCGAACTCTTTCCCTGCATGTTATTTTACTTCCAGACAAGGCGTTTAGACTGGATGCTTTTCAAGAACGCCTGCCGAACAGTAGAGCCAAAGCAAGAGCTAAACTTTTCTTGGCTTTGGGTCTCTACGAAATTGGCTTTGAAAAAGCCAAAACCGACCGCGAGGGATGCCTGCAGTATGTATTCCTACGTTTACCTTTCATGGTTATTTCCAGAGTTCGAACATTTTGTGATACTCAGTGGTTACTAGTTTACTGGTAGGTGTCATTGCATGAAACTGTTTCTGGTCAGCATTGTTGATAGTCTGTCAAAATGTGTATTGCTATCATCAACACTTTTGTGGGAAGGGGAGGGTTGCATGGGGTCTTAAAACATAATCCGTGTCATAACTGAATTAAAAAAAGTTCATTCTTTACTATACATTAGCACTGAAAAATAGTTCTTCAAGGGAAATGTAGGAAATATCAAACTTAAACGAAATAATGACTATAGTTTTCGTCGCGACATTACTACTTTCTCGATTGTCCTTTAGTGGCTTTGGGAATCCATTAGCAGAAAAATTTATACAAAAAACAGTCGTAACAATCTTAACTTCTAGCATTTTCATTATTTGGTCAAAATTATGTTGATATGCTCTTTCTTTCCATGCTCCTATAAAAGTTTACTTCCTCAAAGTGCTGACTCTTATAAACGAATTGGGCTACAGACTAAATTGGAACACATGTCTCCATAACATAGTTGAGAATCTTGTTCGTTTATATATATATATATATATATATATATATATATATGTATATGTATATATGTATATACATATATATATACATATTTACATATATATATGCATATATATATATATATATATATATATTATATAAAAGAAATAAAGTTTGCAGATCATTGGAAGGTGAAGCAATTGCCAAGCCTTATGCCCCAGTCACGTAGACATCCCGTGTGTACAGTCATATCAACGCTCGTCGACACTCCGTCGAGGTCGAAACTATCCCGGATCTCCCCGTGTCTCCCAGGATCTCCAAGGATCTCCCCGGATCTCCCCAGATCACCGTGTAGATCCTTTAGGATCCGTGTTTTATGAGGCGTCTACCAAGTTTAATTGATGATATATGTGAATAAAAAAGAGTCCCACTGAATATTAGTTTTCATGTAGTTCCTACTTAAATCTGTGATTATTTTCACAATGCATTTCAGGTACATGACGAAATGCTTAGGTGTGCTGGACAATGCCGAGAGCTTGTACGATGGATTAGCTGAGGAAACATCCTTACCTCGCCTTCGGAAGGCCGTGAATGCCTGTATTAAAATAGTCAAGAGGCGAATGACCAAGTCAGCAGGTTATTTCTTAGATACGACTCTTACCTTAACAGTAAAATGTAACCCAAACCCAACACAAGACCGTATTAATTGATCGGAGGGGTCGTTGGGGAATCCAAAATTCACCATTCTGTTACTTTGTGACAAACTCAACGGATCGTTATGAACGGCACGTGTGTCATAATATTCAGCCGTCGTGCATGGGACGATGATTACTTTGATCAGGATGGATATACGTTAACCCTTGAATAATTTCTCCTACTTAAAGTGTTAAAGGCAAACAAATGGAAACTGACCAGAAATGAATATCATTAATTCTTATTCGTGGAAATTGAGCAAAGAAAATGGGATCCTGATGGAATCCCATTTTCTCTGCTCAATTTTCCACAAATACTTAAAGTGTTAAAGGTACTGTTTACCATTGGGAGCAGTGATTCAAAAATGTTCAAGATATCACATTTTCTGCATGTGTGTAGGTCAGATGTATCACAAAATACCCTACCATATCAAATTTCGCAATAAAGCCTAAAATATAACGAGATATCAATATTTTTCTCCATAAACCATACTTGTAGATTGTTTAGTCTAGAAACATTTTTATCATAACTATTGTTCCCATTTTGTATATTTAACAAAACTTAACATTGATTACACAGATTTAGAATTGTACATTGGTTGTTTCTATCCCTAACTCACATTTCGGAACTATTTTGAAGCACTAAAGCTGGGGTTTTGTTTGTCATCTGCAAGTTGTAAATGATATCTTTAAGAAGAAAATGAAAAACACGAAAATTGAGAAGAAACAAGATCATGTATCTTTTTAACGTTACGGCTTTTTGATAGACGAAATCACGAGAACATCTGCCAGAGTAACTGCCCCTCCCGCCTCGGCATCAGTGGAGAAGAGGACTTTGGGGAATGGGCTTTTCAAGTCAGCTGATGACCATGAGGCTGGGTCGCTACAAAGGGTTCGTTGCCTCAAAGAAGCCCTGGAACTTTACAAGGAGGCCTGCCAGTTGGCTTGCACGGACGAGGAAGGTGTTTCGGCAGCCAAGAATGTCGCCATGACTTTCCTGAAACTGGCCACCCTATACCGAGAACACGGCAACTATCCAAGCGGGGATAAGGTAGGCTAACACAGAGCTGTCTTTCAAAACACTCTACTAATGTTATGCGCTCCCTTCGTTATCATCTTGGAAGAACAGAAGTACGGCTGCGTAGGTACCTTGGCATAGCCCTATGTATGTATGTGTATATATATATATATATATATATATATATATATATATAGACTGCGAGAAGGGGTCTCAACCATTTACAGTACCAGTGTAGCTCCTTCATTATTTACATTCAGTGTGAAAAGAAGAGCCAGGTGGACGTAGCTAGGGTCAACGTGCCTGTTTATTGCCGCCGAGCTTACGGTCCCAAACGGACCTTCATCAGGGCTGTAACGATACAAAAATGACTCACTCGTATGGCTCCACTAATAAATATATATTCATATATATATATATACTAATATAAATCTAACTGGCGTGAGTCTATAATGACTGTGTAATCAATCAATCCGTAATTACAGCTGTATATAACATATTCCAATAATGATATACATAATCAATTGCATATTATTGAATACATTTCATATCAAACTCGTGTTATTAATTGAGATGAAGGTATATAACAAAAACACCAATTCAGTATCCTCATCTTATGTGTTGTGTGACAGACGACTGTAATAATATCAAACTAGACATTTTTATGTTGTCGACGATAATTCAGCATGTGGCAGCATTGCAAGACGTAAGGGGCTATATAATACAACTGTATGTATATGAATGGTTGTGGTATATTAGTGTTATTTACCTCATTATACGATAGCCAGAAGATGACGCGTGGCTGTTGTACTGTATTATATAGCCACTTACGTCTTGCAATGCTGCCACATGCTGTATTATCGTCGACAACATAAAAATGTCTAGTTTGATATTATTACAGTCGTCTGTCACACAACACATAAGATGAGGATACTGAATTGGCATGGTGTTGTTGTTATATACCTTCATCTCAATTAATAACACGAGTTTGATATGAAATGTATTCAATAATATGCAATTGATTATGTATATTATTATTGGAATATGTTATATACAGCTGTAATTACGGATTGATTGATTACACAGTCATTATAGACTCACGCCAGTTAGATTTATATTAGTATATATATATGAATATATATTTATTAGTGTAGCCATACGAGTGAGTCATTTTTGTATCGTTACAGCCCTGATGAAGGTCCGTTTGGGACCGGCAATAAACAGGCACGTTGACCCTAGCTACGTCCATCTGGCTCTTCTTTTCACACACACACACTATAAATATATATATATATATATATATATATATATATATATATATATAGTTATGTTTATACTCTCTAAAAAAATCGAGTGAAATTGGAGTGAATTTTGAGTGAAAATGAACCTTTGGAGTGACGTCAGGGATCACTCCAAAATCTTCGAGTGATCCCTGACGTCTCTCCAAAATGAGTGAAAATGAGCATTTTCACTCAAAATTCACTCCAATTTCACTCGAAATTCACTCTTTATTGTATTCACTCTTTTTAGAGTGAAAATTTTCACTCGATTTTTTTTTAGAGAGTAATATCTTTGTTTTGGTATTTTTATAATTCCCTTTGTATGTTTTGTAATAAATCTGCCACAAAACCGTTGCCAGAAAATCAGCCTTCAAGTTTAGAAATATATGGGCGAGCAGATATGTAGAGTTTTAAAAACAAAGGTAAACCTCCGAAAACCATACTGGCATCATGAAATCTGGACAATTTTCGAAAAGAATCTCAAAACATCCCTTGAATTTGGCAAAATTAAAGCTCAAAAGCTGTAAAATTTCAATATTTGGGAAAAACAATATCAAACTCTCCTGCCCAATCAGTCTGCCAATCTTATTTGGTAGTTTGTCTTTTGCCTTCAATGTTGTACATGTATATTTTTACAAAAATGGAAAAGCAAATATCTACTTACAGATAATTATTCCTTGTTCAACTGTTCACAACACTTTCTGCAGGGTATTGAAAATGACTTCGTGGATGCTGCAAAGTATTTTGCTCGAGCATTCTCGAAGGGGAAATGCAAACCTTTGGCATGGAGAAGCCACCTTGGCAAATGCATCGAGAACTGTCTTCAAGAATTTCGGTCCTGGGTATCTCACATGACGGTCGAGGGTGAGAGGATTTTTTTTTTCTTTTTTAATATCATTCTGATGAGGTAATAGGACCTATTTTAAATGTAGACAGACATTAATCACAGAATGTGTTCATTTCTTTGCGCACTTTACTGTACGCTTAAAATTTTGAGTTTGACACTTTGGGCGCATTATTTTAGTCCGTGACATAAAAGAAGAACAGAAAATAGGCAATCTATCTATCATATTTTTGTATAATTAGAGGCCATTTATGTGCGTATGTTCGTTGGGAAAAGTATTACTCTCGACACTTTTAGTCTGAACGACTTTCTGTAAAGGCAGCCAGTTCCCAGATATGAGACCGATGTAATCTTTTAATGCGCTGATCATGCTACTAAATTTATGATGTTCAATTGGAAAGCTTATCTGTGCTGAAACTAACATAAACAGTATACAGAGTATTGAAATTAATTTAGAAGGGCATGGAACTTTCATTAAAACATGAACAAAAATAAGACAGTTATGACATCTCACATTTTGATATACAAGCACTGTTTACTTTATACCCTCTAGTAAAATGAAATAGAAGAAATAAAAAAGAATATAGCATAAACTTCACATTAAATGACTTTAGCGCTGCAAAGTTGTATTAACTTATCCTGATAAGCTTTCAAAGATGAGGATATTGTTGCTTCATGAATTTTGCTTGATAAAATATCCTCGTCATATGAAAACGAATTCGTCATCTTCTTGTGAATGTTCAATCGTAGCGGCTAATCCGCTACATGAAATACGCTATACAAACTAGTTGATCCATCGTCTCTTTCTGCGAGTATGTCAGATATTGATAAAAATTTTATTACGTTTGATTCTTTTTTCAGTGGAGAGACATTACTTTGTATCTAAGGTATCAAGTGCTGGGACACTTTACTTCAAAATGTCATCAACCTGTGTCATGTATACTTGGAACTAATTAATCTACTGCATATGTTTTATATTACGTTTGTCAAATCTACACAAAGCCGAAAGGAATTTTCAAAATCATTTTGAGAGAGAAACCTATTCAGTATAACCTTAATTATGCTGAGATTTTAAAAATCTGCTACTATGAACCAATGAAGAACCAAGGGCTGTAATACGATTGATGTTTTGATTTTTTCTACCTCACAAATCCTAGTGAAATCATTGAAAAATCAAAGAAATATGGTTTCTGAGACTAAATTGGTTAAAATATAAGCAGTGTAAATGCACTTGTCATCCTAATATTTGGAGAAGATAACAATGTGTCTATGTCCCTTATACTACAATGCTAAGAAAACTTTTCACACGCCAGATTAAACACAAGAAGTAAGGGGTTTACTCTTGTCATTCATGTTAATAATGTACAACTGAAATCCATTCACTCATTGTATTACGTTCTCTCATGTACAGTCAAGGCTACCAAACTTGAAGAGTTTCTAGAGTGCCTGCCGGTTTGTCACTCTAAAGCGGTTGGTAAAGTGATGCTCGCCCAATATGCTTACAACACTGGCCTGGAAATATCCCAAACTAACGAGTACGAAGAGTGTCTAAGGTACATCATGCCACGCTTCATTTGCACAACATTATGCATTTGAATTAAATTTAATTCAGTATGGTAAATGATAATCTGTGATTTTCAAATCCCCCGTATCACGCCTGTATCCATTATTGTATAATTTACTTCCAATGAAAAGGGGAAAAAGAGATTGTCTGGTTGGAAGTACATGTATCACTGTATGTTTATGTAATTCTGAAAATGTACGCAGTGTCGGACTCGTGGACCACTCACTTACATTTCGCAAGATTTGCGTTAACTCAGAGGGGGTCAATTTACCCCTCCTGGACATCTGCTACATTGCAAATTCATCATTCCGGGGAAACTCCAGCCATGTTCAAGTTTATATCAAATGAAAATGGTCATAATGAAGTTATGGAATAATTATTTTGCAAGGTAGAATGATTTCTCGCCAAAGCGACATCAATGACAATTCTTGCATTGTTGTCCTGCTCTGTGAAGATAACGATCCTTTTAAGAAAGAAATACTTTTGGTCTATGAAACAGCCAGTAATTTCCTTTTGAAGGAGTCATTGCTTAAGTGCAATTCAAGAAATAATATATGTTTCCTCTTTTGGACATAATTATTAGATGAACATATATATTTTTTTAATTGTACTTTAGAATGATTTCGTTGCAGGTAAGTGGGAGATTTGGAGACTAATGATATCGTCACTTCCTTAAGAAGAGTTTTTAGAGCTGCGATTGAATAAAGCACATGCATAAGCCAGTCTGTTTCTCACACATATCAAAAGATGAGAAACTTTGTCAGAAAAAAAATAAGATAAATGCATTTTTCTAATATCTATTCAAAGTCTTGACCCCTGTCACAATGTGTTTCAGGTACATGAAGAGATGCTCCCTTTTGTTGGATGATGCCGAGAGAACGTGTGGCGGAGAAGGAAATGTAATGACAAACGTGCGTACCCTTCGGCAAAATGTGGATGCCTGTAAGGAAAGTGTCAAGAAGCGCTTGGCTACTGCAGCAGGTACGTATCGGACTCATACCTCGACATTGAAATGGGACCCATGTAGGCCTTCATGCACGCACTTGAAATGACTTCTTCTCATAACCCCTTTTCCCTCACATATTGTGACACGATGAGATAATCTCCAGGGAGAATATTAAAGGACATCTTCCTAGCTGTTGTTCTGATCTTCCCCGAAATGACGTGTATTGTTAGTTTTTATATACCCATTTCTTTCTATGGTTTGTGCCTTGTACTTGTCGCGCATTGTATTGTTGTTGAAAATAGTATCCATGTACTTCACACACACACACACACACATAACTGCATAGTAAGTATATATGAATAAGGCAACAAAATGTTTAGTATATCATACTCAGCTGATGTTGGTTTACTCGTGCTCAGTGTATTTCCTTAACATTATTTATATCACAGTTGTAGATACGGCCTGCCTTGTGCTTATCAACACTATTCAACTGCATTACATTCAAGTTTTTCCCCTAGGCGTAGATTAAAGAATGATAATGTGTTATGAATTGTTTGCTCTTAAACCTGTTTTAAGTTCCCGACGTCCATGTCTATCCTCTTGCAGAACTTCAAAGACGTTTGGAGCGGGAAAAGCAAGAGACTGAGGAGAAGACTAGGGCTTTGGAGTCACTGAAACCCAAGCTGAAGAAACTCAATTCACTGACGGCATCTTCCCTGTCCACTGAAATGTTCGTTCAGAAGCTCTTCGATGCTTGGCCCCCTAAATCCAGCACCGTTGCCATGAATTGCAACGCAAAGTCATCGGGATCAGCGAAAAAATGCCTTCTCCAAGCAATCGCCTGCTACCATCCCGACAAGGTGGACAAAGCAGCCCATGGGATGGAGTGGTACTACTTCTGCTGCGAAGTCACAAAGTGCCTCAACAAAATGTTGGCTAAATACAAGCAGTAGTGCAAGAATATGTTCTAATCGCCTTCACGCAGCAAAATCGATTTATACCTGTCTTGGATTGCGATTCAAACTACCTGATCTAGTGATCTACTTGCATGGGATAAAATTATCTCAGCTATGGAGTAGATTTTAGTCATCCATCCCTTAAAAGATGGAAAGTGGATAAGATTAGAACGTTGAGAGGCTAAATCAACATTAAAAAATTGATATTCTTCTCTATACGTGTACAATACGTGTAATACTTATTTTCTGTTATGTACAAGTGGAGAAATAAAACTTACTGAAACTGAAACTGAAATATTCCTTGAGGATTATGGCAATACCACGATTCAATTCAAATCAAATTCAATTCAAATTTATTTCCATTATTCGACAGTAACATAATGATATGGATTTCACTTTCCGTGGTGACAGAAATAATGTAAACAAAACAATGTGGACTGAATAGAGTAAACTACAATAACTGTAAACTTACAGTAACGATATCGATAGCGTAATTTACGGTAAGGATACATTGTAATGAGACTGAAGTAATCAAAGTGAAATATCAATATATACAGTGTGCGAAAAATGGAGGGACCCACTGAAAAGACAATGCTTGTATAGAGTGTGGGTCCCTCGTGGAAAAAAAAAATCCATGAAAATATTGATAAACACCGGCATCAAAGCAACAGCAAAAAGTTTGGAACAAAAATATTGGGACAGCACAAAATTAATGACGACACGTTAGAAAGGATCAGACTAACACAAGAGAGGCAACGATCCTCGGAGGTTCGACAATAAAAAAAAGCAATGCGATACCTATCTACGATAGATATGATACTTATCTACGTTATCATTATGTAGCAAACTATTATCACACTATACTTTGAACAGAAGCATTTCACCTGAGGACAGGCTGAGAACAATGTCCTAAACTTTTTGTGACATTCTACTCCCCTTTCACGGTTTTTTGATATCCTTATGTTGAAATGTTCTATATGATATCTCTTCTTCTCTCTCTGCCTGCTTCTCTCCCCGCCCCCCCCCCCTCTCTCTCTCTCTCTCCACCTCATTCACTCATTTACTTGTAACACTTTTTTTTTTCCATGATAGTTTATTTCCGTCCAAAAGAAGTTCACAACATGATACAAAGCAAACGTTTCACAAGTCATATTTTTAGCACTGTTTTGTAAGAAATAATTATGTTTGGCACACGGTGACTCATAAAGTACGATTCAGAATGTATAAGTACAACAGGGAGGCATTTCATGAAGCATTTTGTCCGACAAAGTTGTCGGACAAATTTGCTCTCAGCCAATCAGATGCAAGGATTTCAGCAGCTTGTAACAGTTTGTCAGAAAAATATCCGACCAAACTGCTTCATGAAATGCCCCCTGGAGTTTACGGCTTCTACCAACCTTAATAGCAATTTTGTCGGCTATTAGATTATAGCTTTCATCCACTCACATGGACTTTCTCAAGCCAAGTGATCATACATAGCGGTTGCAGTTCCTTATTCCGAAGGTTCTTTAGTCCGAAGGTTCGTTAGTCCGAAGGTTCGTTATTCCGAAGGTTCGTTACGGACCCTATTTCATTTTCGGATCAACGAACCTTCGGAATAACGAACCCTGTTTCATTTTCGGATTAAGGAACCTTCGGAATAGCGAACCCTATTTCATTTTCGGATTAACGAACCTTCTGAATAACGCCACAATTGTTCGGATTAACGAAACTTTAGGTATAGGGAATAGTGTGTTTCGGATTATCGAACCTTCGGAATAACGAACGTTCGAAATAACGAACGTTCGGAATAACGAACAGCACCCCACATAGCAGTGCCGGATCCAGGGAGGACCGCACCAGGCGCACGCGACCCCCCCCCTTTTTATGTTTTTGTTGAAACAAATGAAATAAAAAGACAAAAATTGGGGAGATGTGCGTGCGCCCCCCCCCCCCCCTTTAACTTTGTAAACGCACCCCCTCTTTACGGAATTCCTGGATCCGCCCCTGCATGATATCTCTTCGCTCTCTGCTTGTCTTTTAATCGTTGAACCGAAGATCTGAAAAAAAGTGTAGCCTGAATCCCAGTTGAATGTTTTCTCTATAACAAATACAGATTTATTGAATAATAAAGAGAAGCAATGCATATAAGCCTTGAAGGGTTGACTAAAAATATATCATATGACGATGAAAAAGACTGATCCACAGAAAAGCAGAGCTTGTAAAGCATCTGGTGTTGATTTGATACTTAATGATATAAAAAAAAAAACCAGCAATGCGTCTCTAGTGAATGTGAAAGCTAAAAGATTTGCAAGTCATCCCTCCCCTTATTTTCCTTTATGTTATATATTATGTACGAGAGCTGCATGCAAATCAAGCAATGCTTAAGCTGTAGCCCTTCTGCGTTTCTCATTGCATCACTGATTATGTTCTGTTGTACATTGTAAAGGCAATGAAGAAACTGTATTGCTGTACATTCTAAAGGTAATGAAGAAACTTACCTTGTTAGCAATTAATGTTTATGTATTTCCATTTATATGTATGGTACCATCAATGTATATGATATATGTGTATGTATCTGCATGAGCAATGATATAATGCAGGAACCAATAAAATCAAATCAAATCAAATCAAATCAAATTTAATTTAGTTGTGGATACCGGAATCATTCCAACGGATTGGACGATTAGTATGATACGCCCTATTTACAAAAAGAAAGGTTCTGTTAATGACCCTGATAATTACCGTAGAATATTTTTATTAAGTTGCATTGGCAAATTATTTACTTCAATAATTAATGATAGATGAACAGATTTCTTGATGATAACCTTGCGATCGAGGAAGAACAGGCAGGATTTAGAGAGACTTATTCTACTGTTTACTTATACATGTACATACATATACTTTACTTATACAATACATATTTGTATTGCACTCAGTTATTGACTTGTATTTATCACAGAGAAAAAGAGTTTATTGTGCGTTTATGAATTATAAGAAAACATGTTTTAAAAAGTTGCTATCTACACATTATATACAGGTAAAAGTTTTGGACGTAATCCGAAATATTTTTCAAAATCTGAAGTCGTGTGTTCTCAACAATTCACAGCGTTCTGAGTTTTTTAATTGTTATATTGGAGTGAGACTAGGTCAACGGGTTAGAATCTATCTCCTTTGCTATTTGCGTTGTAAACATAAATGATTTTCAAGATAATGTAAGTTCCGCATATAATGGTGTTGATTTTCTGCCTAATAATTTGTCGGCCGTATTACATGATGAAGGAATAGATGTATTTCTAAACCTCTCCTCATTGATGTATGCCGATGATACTTTTGATCCTAGCAATTAGTGAGAAAGAATTGCAGTCTGCACTCAATGCTGTCAGTGATTACTGCAAATTGTGGTTACTTCAAGTTAATGTCAGTAAAATAAAAGTAATGATTTTCCCAAGAGGAAAAATTTAAGCCCTTTAAGAGAATAATTCAGAGGTTGTAGATGAGTATACTTACCTAATTGTGTTTAATTATAAAAGTGATTTTAAAACGCTCAAGCTGAACAAGTCGAACAAGCCAAATGAGCAATGTATAGTCTAATGGTTAATCAAGTCTCGAAAGTTGCGGCTTCCAGTAGATATCTAGTTAGATTTGTTTGACCGGCTTGTTTAATTTATGGAAGTGAAGTTTAGGTATATGAAAATTTAGTACCTATAGAGAGTCTACATACTCGATACTGTAAACATTTGCTGAGATTAGCACAAAGTACACTTGTACTATGAATAGCATGGCTCTTGGAGAATTAGGTAAGTTTGAAATAGCCTGTAGGTAGCTACTGTTAAGGAAATAATGTTTAATTATTGGTTGAAGTCTATCACTGGAAAAGAGAGCAAATATTCAACCATCAAAATTTGCATATATTACAAGATGTATCTATCGCCATGGTTGTTGAAAGTTTATGATACACTTAATGAGTTAGGAATGTCTTTTGTTAGGTATAGCTTTGATAACGTAAGTTCTTCGTGGTTTAAGTCTTCGATAAAACTGAAGACTACGTGAAGCATTTGTATAAAGTTGGCAGTCGAAGATAAAAAAAAACAGTACATGTTGTACCAATTACAGGATCTTCAAAATGTAATTTGTATTTAGATACAAACTTCCTAGCGTGTTCAGGCGAACTCTTGCAAAATTTCGTTATGCCAACCACAGATTGCCAGTTGTGTCTGGTAGATATATGGGACTTGAACATTGTGATCGAGTTTGTAATTTATTCAATTCTAATTGACTCGGTGATGAATTTCACTATTTATTTGAATGCCATACATTGATTAATGCCAGAAATAAATCCATTAAGTCCTACTATAGAATAAGACCGAGCACATTACAGATGTCCCAATTATTGATTTCCAGAAATTGTAGTGAGTTGATTAATTTAGCTAAATTTTGTGATGAAATAATGAAACTCCACAAGAAATGATTATTGCCTATATTATCATTTGTTTGACTTTTTTATGTTAATCTGTATTTACAATATTTTGCTTTAGATCATTGAAATTGCTATTATCTGCGTTGTTGTTGCCCTGCTATTCTAACTCTGTTTTGTTTGTCCCGCTTCTCTCTCTCTCTCTCTCTCTCTCTCTCTCTCTTTGATCCTGCACCATTCTGGCTATATTGTAAATAACATGCAATTTTCTGTATATGTATAATTCATATGTAATAACTCATTTTATCTGTTCAGTACGATGTTTGTGTCAAATTTTCTTCAATATCCATACTTTGGGTGACATATAAGAAAAAAAAAACACTGTCATTGTCATTGTCATTTACATTGTCATACCATCATCCTGTGTGCATCCAGTTCCGGTTCATCTGCTTTGACATCAAAAAAGAAAAAAAGAAAAAGATACTTTCGTAATTTACTATTAACGATGAATTCTTCAATCTTGCGAGGGTTTCTCTCAATAAGCCAGTTCGGGGTTCCACTTTGAGCATGAGCAGAAAAAGGTCATCTGTACCAGCAGAGCATGTTGGTTTTTAAATGTAACCCTTACGATTTTGTAAGATGTACTGTTTTCAGCTTGTGATGTTTGAGCAGTAACATTTTCATTTTCATTAATATACACATTACAAAGCTTTGGATGACATCGAGGAAGATATATATATATATATATATATATATATACATACATATATATACATATATATATATATATATATATATATATATATATATATATATATCGAAAAGAGAGGGGAGAGAGAGAGAGAGAGAGAGAGAGAATACGTTGTCCACGTGTTGGCGTGATAACATCGTCAAAAACAAAACTGAAAACATAAAATGTTATTGTTCTCTCAGTATCAACACTTGAGAAAGAGCGAAGCGCTCGAAACTTAGTGTGCCGAAATAAACTGTTGGTGAATGGAACTTTGGTTTTACTTTTGCTTTAGATGATTATTATATATCTGTATATCCATTAACCTCTATTCCATGTCATATAAACAAACAATAAAGCTGATCTAAGGTCGAAAGCTTCTACCACCAGCCGGCATCGTGCGACAGCTACTGTTTTCATTGTCTCAAGATATATACACTGTATATATGACCTTGAGGCCAACATTAAAGCTTCTAGCCAATTCGAGAGGAAGCGCGTTGATGATCTTGAAGTAAAACAAAAGGAAATGGAAGGTAGAATTAAAGCAATGGAAAAAGAAACCGCCTAGCTCCGCTCCGAAGTAACAAAAAACAAAGCAGCAACCAACAAAAGCGAATAGGGGGAATAACATCCGCATCGTGGGAATCCTTGAAAAACCACAGGACCAGCGGTAAGACTGTGCCCACATCGTCGAAGACATTCTGCGGTCCAAATTCAAGATGGCTACAAAGGTGGAGCGAGCTCATCGTGATGGTCGCAAGGTGGAAGGTCATCCCAGGCATATCTTGATAAAGTTTCACTCATATCGCGATACAGAGAAAAGGTAGATGTCATCCGAGGTGCCGGGGAAATCCTAAAGGACGAGCGATATTTCATCATCGACGACTTGACGCAGACTGACCTGGAAGAAAAACAGAAATGCAAGAAACAAGTCCAAAAAAATGTACGGCAGAGGTACCAAGCTGAGATTCTATGCCAAAAACAGGCGCCAAACCAGAGGCGCTCCGTTTAATTTCGAGTGAGTAGTTACCTCCTTTATGCATTTCTTATAACTTCATTCTGAAGTTCTGTGCACTCTACAGAGAAGATCGTTAACATTGGCCCAGATGTATAATCAAAATTACTTATGATAAATACTTATTGTTTTGGGTGACTAAGAAATTACATTTTATTCATACCATATTGCACTTAAAACTTCAATGATGTATTAGTTTAGCTATAATGTGCGTATTGGTTTCTGCGTGCCTGAATTAAACTAAATGAAATGGCAGAAGAATATGAGTTCAAAGACAACTAGATTTGTTGTCAATGCGCAGTGCAAATTTATATCAATATACTTTCACAATTTTTGGTCAGCAATATACTGATATAAGGTAAGTTCGAATGAAATGCACGGGTTTTTGGATTTCGTTTTTTTTTTTTTCTTGGCCCACGAACATACACTGTAGGTCATGGGATGTCTTAAATCTTTGTGTTACCTTAAAGTGTTTTAGTTTGAATTTCAGTAAACGAGAGGTATATGTATAATGTTATTAATGAAATATATTCTGTTTATCTTTTGAATAATTAAGGTGTAATTGTATGAATTATCCTGTACTTATGCCTTATCCTATATATATAGGCCTATATATATATTGTTGACATACATTTTTTATATAATAATGGATGTTTTCGTTTTCTTCCTCTCTCTCTCTCGATCGAAATATTTCCCCGCCGATCAAAATAGCATCCCAATTCAGAATACCAACACCTGATGTTTTGAAAATCGAGGTATGCTCCAAGTTACCCAACCTATTAGCAGTCAACTATTATGCAAGCTATATTTCATTATTCATTAATGCAACACGCTTAAGCATATTATGCAGGTTCTATGACATTTCAGGTTGTATTGTTTTACTCGGGGTGGATTGTTCAATCTGTTCTTTTTGTTCAGGATATTGGCATCTGCAAAGGTGCCATCTGAACTGAATACAGTATAAGCCGAGCACTATATCCACCTCCAATCTAGACTACCTCGATCCACTCACGCAGTGGACTAGTCTAGCGGGCGACGTATAAGCCAGTTCCGGGTTCCACTTTGAGCATGAGCAAAAAAGGTCATCTGTACATGCAGAGCATGTTCGTTTTTAAATTCGCTAAGATAAGCATCTGTGATGTAATGATTATTCGAGTGATCCTTATAAGTGGTGCTTCCCAGTACATCCACCTGACAGCAAAAGCGGTATCTGACAATATCAATAGAAAGAGATTGTTAATACATTCAATACAAAATAATGAGATGGATGCTTTCCAAAATGCTAATGGAAGGTTCATTGTGGTCACCTGGGCCCCGTTTCAAAAAAAGATGTTAGGAGACAACTCTTGCTGAAATGGCAACTTCCAATAGCAACAGCCAGTCAGGAAGGTGGATTCTTGTCATTACCATGACATGTGCCATTCCATCAGCAAGAGTTGTTATCGTATCGACCTTTCATGAAATGGGGCCCTGGTCTACGCAAGTTCATCCTTTGTTTGAATATGACCCTGATGAATTCTATGAATTGTTACGTTGGGTAAGCTTATGTCTTCTGTCGCTTGAAACTAGTGGAGTGCCTAATCAACTAAGAAAGAAGAACGGTCATTTGAACCCATGTGCCCATGAGCAGCTAACCCCGAACTGGCTTCTTTGCATGGTCTCGCGTTCACCCGTTCTCTCGCAGTTAGTCTCTTTCATAGCCACGAGGCCTTGCCAAAAGGCTAACTCCTGCCCAGCATCGGGACCGAACGCTATTTTTAACCAAGTACCGTACTCGTTTTCCCTAGGACGCTATATTTTTATTTCGAGTATGGGAAAGTCACTAGTGTGTGTAAAGTCTACGGCAGTCTACTGACAAAAAAGGTCTGAAACCTAAGACTATTGGGACTCTACCTAGGACAAATTGTGTGTGCATACTTCTTAAGTACAATGACTATGCACAAGCTTCGGCATCGCCTCGCTTTGGCACGGTGTGTTAGAGCTTGGACTGGTAATCAGTAGTTCCGTGGTTCGACTCCCAGTCGGGGTCTCGCTCAACATCTTGTTTTCATATTGCTCTTAATTTCTAGGGTAGGACCTATATTAAGTTTGTAACGGTCTATTCCGTCAGGCTTAAGGCTAGAGAGAGTAAAAAAAGTCAAAGACTTGATAGTTATTCTCTATCCAAGTCACCAAGACAAATAAATGCCCTTCCCATACTGGGCAAAAAAAAAATAAAAAAAAAAAATATCGCCCCCAGGACAGGACGTTTCTCGGATGTGATCATGCGCAGAAGCAAATTTTGCACACGGCACGCTCAACTTCCGGCCGCGTCGTGCTTGTGAAAACTCCCTAATTAAGTAATTAAGATACGATAATATTAAGGAAAAATACAATGTTAGCAAAGGAGACGATGGAATGTGAGACTTAAGTCTGTTGATGATACATGTACCAATATTACGTGAAATACATTTTACTTATGTTAATAATATGAGGCCTCCACGAAAGTTTATCATCCATCATACCAAGAAATTTCATGTGGGATACACGTTCTCTTCGAGTGTTTGTTTGTTTGTTTGTTTGTTTTATTTCCGTACTAAAAATCAAAATATTTCACACATAAAGGTCCAGAAAAGAAAAAAATATACAGAGGTTAGCCTATTTTCAGTAGTGACAATGATAGTCACTTTTGGTCATCCATTGGGCCCTGTTCACAAAAATTTCACACAAATAGGGACTGATAATAGAATAAAATATAACATAAACACAAATAGAACGGTACATATTACTATATACATTGTGACTACATAATATATACCATATCATTACATATTGTTCAAAGGTTTGGAGCATAAAAAATAATCAAGTGGAAAGGATTTCGGTTTTGTCTAAATTGAACTTAAAAACGGGTAAAGAGGAAAGTTGACGTAAATCATTATGTATGTTATTATACGCGTCATCACAAAAAATATCTGTGCATAATATTTCCAAGGATTTACTATAAAGCATATACTTAGTATTCTGAAGATTGAGAGATAATTTAATAGCTCTTATCCACTGAGTTGACGGTGTCTGCGAGAGTACAAGTAACTGGGTTTTGATGAAAAAAGAAGACATTGAATTATCAGCAAAAAGTATATAAATGAGAGTATGTCAGATGATTTGCAGAAGTCATTGATATAAACAATAAAAAGTAAAGGACCTAATATACTACCCTGAGGGACGCCACATTTGATAAATTTCAGACTTGAGTTATTCTCGTTCAGAGACACATATTGTTTTCGGTTTTGCAGGTAACTCCTGAACCACTCCAAGGCCTTCACCCGTATGCCATGAGACAATATACGGATTAACATTTCATGATTGACTGTATCGAAGACCTTGGAGAAGTCCAGAAAGATACCAACTAGATGTGAATGATTATAGTATGTGCAGCATTATTAATAAACTTTAAAAGAGCGTGAATGGTGCTATGTTTCTGACGAAACCCAAACTGAGAATTTGTGAAAACATTATGAGAATTAAAGAAATTAATTGTTCTTGTGAAAATCATTCTATTCTGAAATTTTAGATAAGGATGAAAGTAAAGAAATGGGTTTATAATTACTTATATTAAGATGATCTCCTTTTTTAAAAGGGACAACCTTGGCAATTTTCTTTTGATCAGGAAAAACACCATATTACATAGAATTATCAAAAATATGTGCAAGTGGATCCGCAATTGAAGATATGATACCCTTTAAAATGAAATTACTTATATTATCATGACCCGCACTGCGTTTATTATACATTTCAGTACCAATATCCATTATTTCATATTTCGTAGTTAGGGCAAAAAAGAAAGATAGAAATAGAATTAGTTTGGCCTAAAAAATGTGAAAATGTGTATCAGACGGCGGTATTTCTTTCGCAACATTCTCTCCAATCATGGAAAGATAAGAATTTAAAATATTGGCCATATCACTGGAATCTTCAAACATTTTATCATCAAATCGAATTTTTGTAATACTTGATTTCTTTAGTAATATATTCATAGCCTGTTTATCAAAACATTGCCGAATTAGGGCGTACCAGTATAGTATAAAGTCGTCACAATTACACGCATTAAATTCATTTTCCTTTGGGGATGTTCGGGGGTGAGTCACGTGCGTGAAGTTATATCGCGCGTGAGGAATGGCGCACGTAAACAAGAACAAAAGCAAGAAAAAAGTTATGAGTAAAACGATAAAAAAAAATAATGACTCGACTCTATACTCAGGAAGATTTGACACCCCTCCCCCTTTCCCTCTGATACTACAGTTCTCCGTAATGTTAACGTGATTGTGCAAGTCCTCTGCTCATGAACCATAGCAAGCATTCAAGCATTCAAAACATGCAAATACATAACAAAAACAAGGGGACATAACCTTGTTACTTGCCCCCTCTCGGATTATGTAAGCTGCCATCAGATAACGTGAAGGATAATTAATAATGATGATAATAATAATAATAATAATAATAATAATAGTGGCTACTTGTCTAGCGCACAGGTCCACTTTTCAGTGCTCATGGCGCTTCAAAAATGAAAGGATATCATATATTTACATGCATATATTCAAACATTTCAACAAAGAAGAAAATGGTAAACAAAAACAAATATATACCAAATAAAGAATACAACATATACCAATTAAAAATACAATATTGATCCAATATTAATGGCATACTTTAATTCGAGTCCATTCATTGATCTGACATTAATCTAATTCAACTAGATAAATTTATACCGTTGACTATAAGGTAATGAAAAATGGATAGACCCTTGATATTGTCCATTACTCCTCAATGAATGATCAGAGATATGGCCACATTATGTAGGCTTATGTTTATGCAAAGTCACGTATAATCAATGTGAATCGTAAGAGTACTGTCTTTACGTGTATTACACTAATATGAGTAATATTTCTATTTTGGATTTACTTTTCTTTCTTTTTTTGTGACTGGGTAATTTGGCTTAGATCTTGACAGCATTGGAAACTCACAGCAATATCATTAAATGACATTCTAGGCTCATAACCATTCAAACCTACTGTGTAGTAAAACAGTTAAAGGATCTATATGTGTCTTTTTATATTTAGGAAGGATGTGTCTTTATTTTTTTTTTATTTCTATTTTATTTATTATCATTTGGGGGGAGCCCCAAAACGTCATTTATTGTTCAAGCACCATTCTGGGAGAAAGTATAAACGTCTCAAGGGCACGCCATGGACCTTGGGATATATTTATCGATACATGTATTGCTGGCAATGGCGCAACCAGTGCAGTAATACTATATCCGTGGGAAAACCCACTCCATGTACCTAAGCTACGGACTGGTGGTGGGCGAGGCTGTATATGCACATCAATACTGTAAGCCAGTTCGGAGTTATCTAACGTGCACATGGACCTTTCTTTTTTTTTCTCATCAGTTGGTGAAGCACGCACTTGTTTTCAAAGCGAAAACCATGCAGCTACTTGTAGCTTGTCCGACATATTAATACAGTCCATGGAATTCATCAGTCATGTTCAGACAAAGGATGAACTTGCGTAGACCAGGTGACCAGAAAGATCCACGATAAATCCTTGGGAAAGCATCAATTGAATTATTTTGCATTTAATGTATTCACAATCTCTTTGTATTCATATGCCAAATACCACATTAGTCAGGTCACTCCGGTGGATGTGCTGGCAAGTATACCATTTAGAAGCATTACTTAAATATCATTACATCACAGATGCTATCTCAGTGAATTTCAAAACCAACTTGCCCTGTTGGTACAAAATAATCACCTTTTTCTGCTCATGCGCAAAGTGGAACTCAGAACTGGCTTATTAAAGCCCAAGAATACGCAGCGAGCGCAGTGTATTCATTTCTGTTCATGGACTATAAACAATAGCATTTATTCTCCTCATGGTGTCATATTGAGCTTCGTCGAAGTTATCCAGCATGATTATGAGTTACGAGACCGGGTTGCGAGTTTAAAAACAGTCAGCGTGAAACGTTTCACAGCACGTCGCTACCAAAACAGCCCCCCCCCCCAAAAAAAAAAAAAAAACCACCCACAAAAGAAACAAATTAACAAACTTGGATTCTCTATAGTGTCGAAACCTCTCGTCAATCGTGTAGTCCTGCTGCCCGAGCAAGTTTCCACCAACCTTTGATATTCCCAATTGTTGCACTGGAAAACCTTACTTCACAGGATTTTTAGTGGGTCAGGAAACAATTAAGCGGACAGTCACGGAAGGACAGGAGTGAAGAAGATTTTACTCTTATAAAAAGATAACATAACAGGTGTTGTAAAAGGCTTCTGTGCCACACGTGGGTACGGCTTTATCTACCGTCATTCTGTTGATCAGGTATTTGTCTACGGAGATGTCTTTTTCCACTACTCTGCAATCGTCGACAACCATCAAAGCAGGCATAACCATAGCATAGATAGAGAAGACGGGGTCATCTTTGACCTGGGTATCGGACCAAAGGGGTACGCTGCCCACCGAGTGAGACTGCTGTCCAAGATGGATGATGAGGTATGGGCGACGGCCTCAGAGTTTTCCGAATGGAGCTGCAATTATGAGGAGACCTCGGAGTTAAACTCGGTAGAGACCTCTGACGTCGACGACGGCCACGACGACTACGACGAGGAAGAATCTGAAACTGAAAGCAACTTTCATTCACCAACGGGGAGAAAGGACAGTAGTCATCGACAGCAGCCGAAAGGTAAGTGAGTGAATAGGTTATTATTTGGAAATTTGTTTTCATAATCATTAACTCAAGCCTTGGTACGCAGGCATGAGGTAGAGTATTTTGTGATCAAAAGAAAAAATGATGATGTGGACAATGCTACCAGTGAAATATGACTAAAGAAATAAAGTTACCTCTATGCTTGTGCGTGTTTGTGTGTGTTTGTGTGTGTGTGTGTGTATCTGTTATTTTCATTGTTATGAGATATCAATCATGAAAGCAGTTGGGCGAAATCTTTTTTTGCAAGCGAGGATATTCATTACAGCTGTAATCAGTATATCTTGTACACCTTTAACTTCCAATCTAACTTGAGACATGGTTATCATCTGATATCAATTTACCGTATGCATTAAATGGTTATAATTTAATTGTTAATAATAGATTGAACAGGACGGGTGTTGGGGTAGCGTTTAATTTGTCTCATGAATTCAACTACAAAGTTTGTGATGATTAAATTCAAAGAATTATTTCTTACAGTCTCTGTGTAAATATCCGTTCCACAAAGTAAGAACATAGTAATTGGTATTGTTCACAGAATATAGACCCCCTTGTTCTAATCCTAATGATTTTTTGAATTGTATTAAAAATTTGTTAAAAGTCCCCTTTTTCATAGAAATATTTTTGTGAAGGATGATTTTGATATTGATTTGATAAAAAAAGATAATAACATGTCACAAGAGTTTCTCGAAATATTCTTTTCAGCCTCAGTTTTGTCATTAATCTCGAAACCCACACGTTTTATTTAATCATTCCTCCACCCTCCTTGATGATATTTTTGATAATTCATTTAAGTTTTTAGATTCTTCTATAATTTTATCCGATATTACTGATCATTTTCCAATTATGGCTTGTTTTAATCTTAAGCATGCGGTTAAATAAGTTTCATGTTCCTTTAACCAGACGAAGAGCTACACCAGAAAATTTAGCTAGCCTTGGTGCAGGCTTGTATAGAAAGGGTTGATTGGTCTGGTGTTTGTGACAACGATGATGTAAATGTATCATTTGATATATTTTTTAGAGATAATCAGTACATATTTAGATGGATATATTCCCAAATTAAAAGATAAGTCAGTTAACTATAAAACATCCCCTAAGCTTCCACGGATTTCAAAATCCCTTCTTGGTTCCGCGAATAGGAAAAACGGTTTATATTATAGATTCAAAATGGAAAAAAAAATGAAGAGTCAAAAAGGACTATACATCGTATACAAATGTTTCAACCAAAGTTATACGATTTGAAAAGAGGAAATATTATGCGATTCAGTTAGAAAAATATAAATACGATATGAAGAATGCATGGAAGGCATTGAAGGAGGCCATCAAGTATTACAAAAATGCGATTTGATGATAAAATGTTTGAAGATTATAGTGACCTGATACGGCCAATATTTCTCATTCAATGATTTAAAAAAATCTGGCGAAAGAAGTATTACCGCCAAAAAAAAAAAAAAAAAAAAAAAATTGGGGGGCATTTTTTTTAGGCCGATGTAATTCTATTTTTTTTTGTCCCAACCACGAAATATGAAATAATGTATATTGTTACTGGAATTAATAATAAACGCATTACAGGCTATGATGATATAAGTATTTTTTTTCAAAGGGTATTATATTTTCAATTGCGGATCCACTTGTGCATATTTCCAATAAGTCAACGTTATGGTGTTTTTCATGATCTAATGAAAATTGCCAAAGTTGTTCCTTTATTTGAAATAGGATATGATCTTGATAAAAGTACTCATAGACTCATTTCTTTACTTTCATCTTTATCTAGAATTTAAGAAAAAAAATATTCATACGAACGATTAATTTCCTTAATTTTTATAACGTTTTCACAAACAGAATAGTTCGGGTTACGTCGGAAACACAGCACCATTCACGCTCTTTTGAAGTTTATTCAAATTCAAATTCAAATTCAAAGGTTTTATTTTCACTTCTTCCAACAGAATGTACAAAAAGTATAAATTCGACATGCGTTTGAAGGAATGATACATAGATAACAAAGAATAACATTTGTCAGTAGTCATTACAAAATAAGGCATTTTTCATACAAACATGTTTATACATTCTGTGAAAAAAAGTGGAGGTACCCACTCAAAAGACTATGCTTGTACAATGTAGGCACCTAACAGGAGAAAAAAAAAATAGGTGAAAACTTAACTACAAGTGTGCGGGACGAAAAAAATTGATAATGCCGCGCATACTATAGATAATCATTCACACCTTGTTGGTATCTTCCTGGAATTCTCAAAGGCCTTCGATACAATTCAATTAATCATGAAATGTTATTTCATAATTGTCTCATTATGGCATACGGGGGAAGGCTTTGGAGTGGTTCAGGAGTATCTGCAAAACCGAAAATAAAGTATCCCTGAACGAGAATAACTCAAGTCTCAAAATTATTATATGTGGCGTCCCTCATATAGGTCCTTTACTTTTTGTTGTTTATATCAATGAATTTTGCAGATCATCTGACATACTCTCATTTATACTTTTGCTGATGATTCAAATGTTTTCTTTCCCCGTCAAAACCCAGTTACTCTAGTAAACACCGTCAACTCTGAATTGAAGAAAGTGACTCAGTGGATAAGAGCTAATAAATTACCACTCAATCTTCAGAAAACTAAGTATGCTTTTTAGTAAATCCATAGCTAGAAACATTAAGCACAGATCTTATTTTTGATGACACTCAATAAGAACGTGTATCCCACGTACAATTCCTTGGTATAATATCACAGTGGATGGTAAACTTTCGTGGAGGCCTGATATCATTAACATAAGTAAAATAGTTTCTCGTAATATTGGTGTTCTTAGCAGACTTAAGTTTCACATTCCATCGTCTTCCTTGCTATCGTTGTATTCTTCTTTACTACGACCTTATCTTAATTACGAAATTTTAGCATTGGATAGCGCCCATCAAACTTTTTAGATAAATTATTGTTACTGCAAAAAAAAAAATACTTCGAATAATTTGTGGGGCTTTGCCACGCTCCCATTCCGATTCATCATTCACCAAGATTTCAAAACTTAAAGATTTGTTTCTTTCTCAACTGGGTCAGTTCATGTTCAACTACAACACAAATGCTCTTCCCGATATCTTTAATTCACTGTTTTCACGAAATCAATCTTTTCATGATTATCCTACAGCCGGTCTAATGAATTTCATTTACCGCTTTTGAGTACCTTATCAGCTCAGAATACATTTATACACACCGGCCCTAAATTTTGGAATTCATTAAGTTCTGAAATAAAACAAAAAAGAAAATCTTCATTGTTACACTTCTAAGCGTAATTTGATTTTTTTTTTTACATTCTGGCTGAGATATTTCATTATCTATATAGGTTACGGCAAACACAAGGTTCATCATCATTTAATTCATCATTACGCAGTGAAAAACGACATTATTAGGCAATGAATACGGCATTTTATTTGCATCATTTTTGCACAGCTGTCCAAAGTACCTCCACAACATCCTCTTCCGCTTTTCTTGTTCAGCGTGTAGGCAATATATATATATATCTCTCTTTATCTTTCCTTTCTTCCTTTAATTTTGTTTTTGCCCCATTCCTTTCAATCGTATCCCCCTCAGTTTTTGTCATGTCAAGTTGTTGTATCTCTGTTGTTTGTTCCATTTTGTCTCAATTATTTTTGTGTTATGTACTTGTAATTACAGTAAATGTATTTGAAGAAATTCTTGAGTGGTCTACAATCTACAAGCATTGCTATTTAGTGGACCTCTCGGTTCTCTTCCCCCCCCCCCCTCTAAACATAACTGTGTATTTTCCGGTATGTATGCATATTTCATCCCTATTAGTTTGTTGACTATCGTTTATTTTTCGTACTTTGTAATGTATTTATGCTTATGATAGAATTCCTGATTTACTTTGTGTTATGTTTTGTTGGAAGAAAAATGAGAAAGAAAAATAAATGAATTGAATCCTCTGAACTCTTAGATGAGTGTAATCAGTTTATCATAATCTATGTTAATGTATATCATACATATGCATCTGTACATAGTGGTAAGGTTACAATACAAACCTGGTAATATTTCATAAGTAGCAAGACTAGCTATTGGTTCACGTTAAGCTGACAATAACATCAGAACAGATCAAGAAACAAAGTGATAAGTTTTATTTGTTATTGTTTTGTAAAGTGGACTTGAAGAGCTAATTTTTGCACTTCATGGAGGGTGTTTTGATTGCCAAAAAAAAGTGACATCAATAATTGAAACTGGAAGACGTGTTATCATGCAGATATCAAGGGATGGCGGACAAACACATTGGCTGATTCTATGTTCGGTGCTAGGACTGCACGGAATTAGTGCTATCTCAACACTGGCAATAATCCCGAACTTGTAATTAGGCAGTGCTGGTAGGTTGACGTCATCGGTCATAATATTATGACGTAGTTCTGGTTGCTACTTTTGGACTCGTTGTTGAATAAAATACTCAAATATAACAGAATCAAAGCGTAGGCCTGCTATGTAATCGATGACGAAGATGGATACAAATAATGTATTACACAGTAATGCAACTTGCGATTTGATTAACCATTACAAATTATATTTTGGAGTAAAATTTTGTGGACAAACATAGGCATGATTAAAAAGAAAATGCCTTTGCTTCTGCCCATCTGAAATGTTTTCTAGAATAAGGAAGAGAAAAATATGAGACCATAAACTGTACCCTCTTCCTAGAATGGATAAGACTTTGAATTTGAAAACAGAAGGACTTGGGTTCGAATGTTGCCTATGTAACGTGTCCATTCTTGGACAGGATATTATCTTGCCCACAATGTCCTTCTTAATCACAGTGTATACAAATAGGTAGCCTTACCTGGCGCAATGCTGGGCAATAATAATAACAATCTTGATGATAACTTCCTCTGGCAAATTGTCTGGGAGAGTAGTGTTAATACTGAAGAGACTACCTTTGGTAAATGTCATATTGTGTGAAAACTAAATGTGTTGCTTTCATCTTTTTTTCTTTTTGCACTTAGATAAAAGCGCGGAAGCATCTGCCAGAGCAACTGCCCCTTCCGTCTTGGCATCGGTCATGTTGGCGGAGGAGAGAACTTTGAGGGACAGGCTTTTCTGGGCAGCTGATAACCAAGTAGTGGGGTGGCTTAGTGAAATTATCGTGACACGGCGGACAAAAGCATGATTTTTTCACCAAAGGTACTTCATGATGTACCTTCTCAAAAAATAGGGTGCTCCAAGAAAATTGATGCTGGGAAGGAGGTCAGAGGTCAAAGGTCAATGACCTTTATTTGTGAAATAGGTTTTTTGGCTATTTCTCAGGTCAGGAATATCCAATCTGGATAAAACTTGGCAGGAAGAATATTGAGAACAAGTAAAATATTTTGATTGAATTTGGAGTGAATTTTCCAAAGGTCAAAGGTCAAAGGTCAATGAACTTTTTTCTAAAAATCATGTTTTTGTTTATTTCTCCAGGTAGGAAGATTCAATTTTCACAAAGTTTGATATGAACGTTGTATAGAAGGTACCAAGAGTATAAACCAGGGGTCAAATATAATTGTTGATTTGTGCGTTGCCATGGCAACCCAAAACTAGGGTTTTTAATTGTTAGTTACAGGAGGCTATTTTTCAGTTTGGAAGAGATTCCATTTGAATAGGTACAACTGATCGATGGGATGTATAGAGGTTTGAAATACTTTTCATTAGTGTTAAGTAGTATGTTGCCATGGCAACTACATATATAGATTTTGGTTAAACTTAAAGGAGACTTCAGAACTTATGAATTTGAAGAGATTTCCATCAGGGTTGGTATAATTGATCAACAAAAAAGTCGCCAGACAAAGATTTGTCACCTTTATAGCATGTGGGTTGAGTGAATGCAGCAACAATAGTAGAACACATCAGTGAGAGTTTGAGGAAAATTGGACAATCCGTTCTAAAGTTATGAATTTTTGAAGTTTCTCCTCATGCAGTCGAGGCTGGATGAGAAGACTACTATACCTTGTAATGTCACATGTGTACAACGATATATAGAATGAATAAAGAAAATTCAACATAAATTATTTTCGCTTACAAAAGGATACTCGACTTCTCTTTCAGAAGGCAGGGGGAATAATATTACCCTTGACATACGTCAGTAGCAAGTCAAAGAAACTATGTGAACTTTATTCAAAAAGTATGGTTTTGTGAAATTCTCATTTTATTTTCCTTAGAATGTGCGCATGTGACATCATACACTGTGGTAGTCTTTTCATCCAGCCGCGACTGTGCAGATACCTTAAAAAATCATAACTTTTGAACGGATTGTACGATTTTTTCCAAGCTTTCTGTGATGTGTCCTACTAATATTGTTGTATTCACTGAATCCACGTGTGCATGAAGGTGGACTTGTCCTTTAAGGACAGATTCTGAAAGAGCAGACTGTAAGCTTTAAAATGATGTATCACACAATTCAAAGAGATTCCCCTAACCTATCTAAATAACAATACCGGTACTGGAAAGAAAGCACACACTCTGGATAAGTATAAACTGAGAAAAGAGGCTGCTTTGTCTATTTTAGCGTTTAATCTTTACCAATCTGTCTCATGTCATTATGTTCATCTTTTCTTCCCCCCTCCAATTTTCATTTGAGTTTGTCATTATTAATTTTTGATGATAAGAACGATGCCACAAGGCATTGTTTCTTAACAATGCTTCAACTCCTTCAGGTCCAAAATCTACATCAATATTTATAATTTTCCTGATCTCCTCAACATTTTCCAAAAATAAAGCATACACCTTTTATGCATTGAGTCCTCCTTTGTGTGGATAATTAAAGGCAAAAACCCAAAATTAGTGCTTGAAAATTATTCTTAAGTGTGAGTTACGGATAGAAAGAACCTCTGTAAAAAAAAAATGAATCTGTATAATCGATGTTAAGTATTGTTAATAACACAAAATGTGAACAATATTTCTATGATAACATGTTTCCAGACTAAACCGTCCGCATTTATGCTTTAATGAGAAAAATACTGATATCTCTTTATATGTTTGCTTTGATTGCAAAAACTGTATATGGTAGGATGTCTTGTGATACAACAGGGGGGCATTTCATGAAGCAGTTTGGTCAGATATTTTTCTGACAAACTGTTACAAACTACAGAAATCCTTGCATCTGATCGGCAGAGAGCAAATTGGTCCGACAACTTGTCGGACAAAATGCTTCATGAAATGCCCCCAGACCTACACATATTATGCATAAAATGTGATATCCTGAACATTTTTTTCAAGTCACTCTCCCAAAAGTGTATATATAGGACCTTTAAGTTTTTCTTGTGTTTGTTCCTGGCAGATTACTAGTACACAAATGCTCCAATCCATGATGAACTAACGGAAATTAAGGAAATTAAAATGAATATACTGAAAACCAAAACTACAGATACTAATAACTTACTTCATTCTTCTCTCCCCACCCCACCCCACCCCTTCTTTTTGGTTTCTTGATATACTAGTAGATCTAGCTGACTTTGATAATTGTCATTATGTAACATCATCTTCAATTGACAAGACGATAAAACTTAACAATCATTTCATTATGCTGCTGGACTAATGGGGTTAGTTGAACTATATTGTTTTTAATGTACTATACTTTTTCCTCCTATCAATCACATGTATTTTGGGTGGACTGTATTTTGACATAAAGCATCATAGAATCAACCGTCTTTGGGGTCGGGAATTTTGTCATATTATATTGTGATTTAGATTCTGCTCTATGCTGATTTTGTTTTATTTCTATCAACTTTTTAAACTTCCCCATAGACTTTGTTCACCAGCCAACTACATCCCACCCTCTTTGGATAATGTGAACCAATCAAACATTGCTTTTACTTTTTAATAACATGTCTATACATAGCTATCAGACCAAAAATATTCAAACCACTTTAAGTCTTTATGAGTGAAATTACAAATATCAATATATTTTTAGAAATATTCAAATTGTCTAAATTCAACTTCAGCTATGAAAACAAACTTTTAACCTTTTTAAACATTTGAATAACCCCCATAAGAAATAAGAAACATATAGAGAGGGGAAGTGCGGACTATAAAAATTGCTTACGGGAACCAGGTAATCCCTGCGCTAAACCTATGGAATTCACACAATCTTGGAGGAAACGGGTTAAATTTGTTAGGAAATATGTAGGGCAATACCCAAAACCTTAAGTTCTCAATGGAATATGCAGCTCTTCTACTGGTAAACTAGTAGTTCTGGGAGAAAAAATGAGCTGTGACATAGTCCTACACCTGGCTCAGTCATTGCCCAAGATTTAAAGTATCTGAGCCAGAGTCACATGTCACTCTTTGCTATTTCTCTACAGGAGGTAGGACAGTACTAAAAAAATCCTTTACCAGAAATTATATCAAATTATTTAATGAAAAGTTGCTTAAGAAAACTGGACTATTCCAACACACCTCCCTCAGGTCTGCAGCACAGACTAACCACCTGTTACCATAGGAAAACCAGTAAAAATGGTGTATTACTGTAAACATGCACATAATATGTCGTATTATGGGTCTGAATTTTAAGACTAGCAACCATGTACATTGCATTGCATTGTACAGAAACCTGGCGAATGCCCTGTGTATAGTCTTTGAATTCAGACATTATTGTTATGTACAAATTAAGGGCATTTTCTCATTTTTTCTGTTAGCGGATTTCTTGGAGCACCCCCTAATTTTGATCCTCATATATATACAAATGTCTGAGGAAAAAATGACACTTTTGTCCGGCGTGTCACGATTACCAGTATATTTGTCACTAAGCCACCCCACTAAAGAGGCTGCTTCTGAAGAAAGGATGCGCTGCCTCAAGGAGGCCCTGAAGCTGTACAAGGAGGCTTACCAGTTTGCTCGCACCTATGAGGACAATGTTTCGGCTGCCAAAAACGTCGCCGTGACCTCCATGAAATTGGCCACCTTACATCGAGAACATCGCAGTCATCTAAGAGGGGATGAGGTGGGATGGTTGCACATGACTTTCCTTCAATTTAATGAATTCGTCTTCATGCCACTTAAATAACATTTCCTAACATAGCCTAAATGTTTCCATCATTTTTATTCAACAGGATTAGGAATCAGTCATGCTGTCAAAAAAATTACTCGAATTAGGGACCATTTTCTTTAACATGCAAATTTCTGTCCCAAACATATCATATCACTGCAAGATTAATTAAACATTCCATGACACCTGCTCAGATTTTTGTACAAATGGCGTTTAATGGCGTCGGCCTTACATTACTTCTTTGCCTATTTGTATCTTGATACTCTCCAGGTTATTGAAGATCATTTAATGGAGGCTGCTGAATACTTTGCCAAGGCATAGTCCAAGAAAAACTGCAAAAGCCCGGCTTGGGGCAACCATCTAGAAGAATGCTTGGGGAGCTGCGTCAGTGAATATTTGGATCTGAAACACACTCAGATTACACTGAAAGGTACAGGAATGAGTTGAAACAAAAAAGATTTAGTGAATCGTCTAAACTTTGATTGAAGATACGGTATAACCTTTCGATTGTTTTGTTAATTAACAAGCAATGTATTCTTTTACATCATTCGTGAACAAATTTGATTCCACTGATCACTGAAATTTTGGTAAGGATTGGGTAAAGATTTTTTCTTTTACCAGACCTTCGACAACCTCCAATACGCTATAAAACGTACAAATTTTCATTTTAACGTCCTATACTACTAGTTAAAAATCCGACATCCCCTACTTGATAAATTGATCATGCAAACAACTTATTTGATAAGGGTGGGATTTCACGGGGCACGCGAACGATTTGCGAAGGACGCGAATGGCAAAATCCAGCATTCGCATTTTGGTCTGCAAAAGATCGCCAAACGAACGTGAGGGTTCGGAAGCGTCGTCAATTGTTCGCGAATGTCGTTTTTACTTCGGCGAGAATTTCAAAAAAGTTTGAAATTTTCTGCGAACCTTTTCCGCACACTTGGTCGTGAATTGCTCGTGAATTGTTCTCGAAAGTGTCTTTAAAGCCTCGTCATATGCGCAAGACCTTCGCAAGACACGCGCGATGTTCGCAAAATGTTCGTTAAACCCCAAACAGACTCCGAAACTTTGGAGAATGTCTCGCGTATGTTACGCGAAATCTGCGAAGTTTTTCCGATCATTTTATGACGTAATTGCAAACTGTTCGCGTACCTTTTGAGACATTCTCGCGAACGTTTAGCGCACGTTTGGGGGATGTATGACCTATACGTTTTCTACAAATAAAAATCGTAGCATACACCTAAACATCAAACAATTATTAACAACTATAGTAACAAAAGAAATTAAAGACTAGCAAAGAGAAAGAAATGTTTGATATAACAAATCGCAGAATACACTTGAAATTAATCTAAAGTATGTAAAATTTTATTTGAAGTACAGAGATTATGTGCTGGAGGAACTGCAAAAAAAAAAATAAAAAAAGATCAAATGCTTTACTAGTGGAGATACGTCCTAGGAAAAAAAAATGTAGGCAAGCACACGATAGAGAAATGAGAGAAAAAGAAAGGAGAAATAGAAGAAAGAAAAAAATCGACTCAAGACAGCTTCCACCTCTCCTTGGGTACATTTTCTCCCATGATTATTGAAAATGTTTCGTTGTTCGCATTTCCGTCGCGTGTTCTTCATGAACGTAACATGCTGTACTTTAGCAATGATACACACGACATTCGCACATACGTCGTGGAAAGTTCGCACAAATTGCGCAAGAATAGTTTTCAGCTTCATTGTCGGAAAACATTCGGAGAAAAACTTTTCCGAATGTTGGATTTTGTCATTCGCGTCCTTCGCAAATCGTTCGCGTGCTCCGTGAAATCCCACCCTAAGCCACCTCACAGTTTCACTTTGTACATGAGAAAAAAAGGCCATTTGCATAATCAGGCATATTGATATTGCTTTGTAAATTCACTGAGAAAAACACCTGTGATGGATTATTCATGTTATTCTTACAATGATGCGTGTTAGCACATCTAGCCGACAGCAAGGGTGTTATTGGGCAATATCAAATAGAAAAGGGTTTATGCATTCATTAAAGAAAAAAATGAAATTAACGGGCCATTGTGGTCTACGGTATGTATAATCCCCAAGTTTATTCTTTGTTTGAACATGATTTCCATAAACTGCTACGGCGGACAAGCTAATGCATCTTGCCGCTTTCAAAACGAGTGAGGTGCCTAACCAACTGAGAAAAAAGAAAGGTTATCTGTACCAATGTGGAATTGTTAGCTGTTATGGCTTATTGCATCAACACGTACTGAACGCTTGACAAGTTAACCCATTTGACCTCACCCTGGCATTTGACAAGGGTCATAAATGTTTGGCTGACACTATACGAGATGCGTAAGCGTGTTTAAATTTCAATGTATAAAGGCGCTGCACGCCTTTCCGGGTAAGCTATACGGACTTGTTGCCAGTAGGGATTTTCCAGCACGCAGGAGAATTTTCTGCGGGCGGCAGCACCTCGCAGGCAACTCCCACGCAAGTATTTCGCAGCTGTAACGCAGGTACTTCACAGTCCCCATATGCGGCTAAGATCATGACATTCTGTGGGACTTCTGCCATTCCTTCAGAGGGATTCCTTCACCGAGTTGTCAGCCCTCACTCGCCACCCATGCGCCTGACACGCAGGTCACATGGAAGTAGAACGTAAGTAGCACGGGTCCAATAGGTAAGACACATGCGAAACTTGCCCAAATCCTTGTCCGCGCGCAAAAATTGTCCTGCGTGCTGGAAAATCCCCACACGCAACAATCCCGCGTAGCTCCGGAAAGGTGTGACAGGGCCTAAACTTGGCTGCGGGTGAATAGGGCTTGCGTGAGCAACTCCGGGTAACTACGGGTGAGATACGTGCTAGGTACTGTCATGTGCGGGTCATCTGTTGGGACCTCCGGGTAGTAAAAATTGTTCTTCGCAAGTCGCACGCAAGGCTTGCCCGGAAAGGTGTGACACGGCCTTACACTTTCAATGCTGCTAAATACAGCGATCGATTTGCGGCCTGAATCCAAGTTGCCGGTTATCAGACAGCACATTAGGTCATTCCATCCCTGTTAAATTGTCGGCAGTACAGTATCTCGGATAACATTAGGCCCTACTCACACGGAATTGAGAAGGTTCACTTAACCACAACTTTGAGAATATTTAGTTCAAGTGAATTCTGACACAGCGTGAGGTTTTAAGGGAGATAATAATAATACTGAGATCGTACTCTTTCCCTGCATGTTATTTTACTTCCAAACATTACGTATCCTCATAGACTGGATGCTTTTCAAGAACGCCTGCCGAACTGTAGAGCCAAAGCAAGAGCTAAACATTTTTTGGCTTTGGGTCTCTACGAAATTGGCTTTGAAAAAGCCAAAGCCGATGGCGAGGGATGCCTACGGTATGTGGTCCTACGCTTACCTTTCATGATCATTTCCAGAGTTCGAACATTTTTGTAATACTCATTGCATGTGACCGTATTGGTCAGCACTATTGATCATCAACTTACATTTTTTTTTTTGGGGGGGGGGGGGGGGCGGGGGAATGGGTGCTAAAAACATCATCTCCGTTATAACTGAAATAAGTGCTCATTCTTTTACCCCACACTGTACAGGACTGAAAAAGTTCTTTAGGGAAAATGTAGGAAATATCAAACTTCAACGACTTTAGTTTCCCTCGCGGTATTACTACTTTCTCGGTTGTCCTTTGATGGCAGTGGGAATCCATATAGAAGATAAATCCACACTAAAAATGATCATAACTATCATATTTTTTTTTCATTTTGTCATTGTTTGATCCAAATAATTTTGATATGTTCTTTCTTTCCATGTCCCTATAATTTCCCAAAGTGCTGACTCTTATAAACAAATTGGACGACAAGCTAAATTGGAGCACATATTTATCATCATATTGCCTTGAGAATCGTGATCGTTATTGAAAAAAAAAAGATATCGGAAGGTGTAGTAATTGCCAAGATTTCAGTTTTAAAGGCGTCTACCAATTTTTGTTGATGATAAATGTTAAAATGTCAAAATGTAAAAAGTCCCCCTGAATAGTGGTTTTCTTGTAGTTTCTTTTTTATACTTTCTACTTAAATCTGTGATAATTTTCACAATGCATTTTAGGTACTTGGCTAAATGCTTACGTGAGCTGGACGATGCGGAGAGCTTGTACGATGGATTGGCGGAGAAAACATCTTTACCGCGCCTTCGGAAGGCCGTGATTGTCTGTAAAGAAATAGTCACGAAGCGAATGACCAAGTCAGCCGGTAATTCATATGATACGACGCTAACCCTAACAGTGAAATGGAACCCAGACACTATTTGATCGGAGGGGTCGTTGGTAAAGCCCAAATTCAACATTATGTTATTTTCAAACAATCTTGCGGCAAGTTCAACGAATCAATATGGACGGGTCATTACATTTAGCCGTCGTGCATGGGACACTACTTATTTTAAATAGGTCGGAAATACGTTAACCCTTGAATGTTTCATTTGATTTCATTTCCAACAATGGAAAACATTTACATGCATAAAATAACACGATATGAATACAATGGAGTGAGAAAATTACGTGAAATTAAGAATACAACGACTACGATCATTTTCAGTTGATACTGAATTAAAATCAAAGTTGCAGGAAATGGAGGAGACATCCTGAAAAGCCAAGCTTGTATTTTGCAGTCTCCAAATACTTAACAAGGCTAATAACACAAAGGAAGCAAGTTACTCAGATAAAAAAAAACCGGAGTGAATTAAAAGAAAGGTTTATCTTTGAGGGAGAAACAGAAATAGACATGAGAACAAGAAAAGAGGAAAAAGGCTACAAGGAAGAGGAGGTGAAAGGTCTATACCAACACACGCGAGGCACAAGACGAGACAGATCACCGAGATAGATTACACATTGTACAAATATCGATTAAAAATGAGTATGACGAATAAGAAAGAGAACTTTAAGTTAAGGCTAACTAAAATGTAACTCATACTGATATAATAAGAATTTATAAACAACTTCTTCAATTTGAATGTGAACTTGTTTAAACTTGAAGCTTCCTTTTAGGAGAATTCCAAAATTTGTGGCCAGTACAGGAAAATATAGATTTAGCAAAAGTGTCCCAGTTAATGACAAATGAAATGAGTTGGATTGGCGGGTAGGGTATGAACAGATTTATATACCGTAGTTATGGGTAAACTCGGCCTAGTGGGTAAAGTCGGCCGCCAGCGCGCACAGTACATAAAATTGTACTGTGCGCGCTGGCGGCCGACTTTACCCGCTAGGCCGAGTTTACCCATAACTACGGTATATATATGTATTTTTTTATGGACATGGACTCAAACAAAGATGGGAGAGGATTGTTGGTAAATGTATACATGAATCGTTGTCCTAGGTGAAAAAAAAACAAATCATTTCCATTTAGAATTTCATTTTCATGAAATTCTTCTACTTACCGTGTTAAGAAGAAAATAAAAACACGAAAAGAGAAGAAACAAGCTGATATGGCATTTTCCAACGTTACGGCCTTTAGGCAAAAGCAGGAGAACATCTGCCAGAGCATCTTCCCCTCCCGTCTCAGCATCAGTGGAGAAGAGGATGTTTGGCAACGACCTTTTCAAGTCAGCTGACCATCAGGCTGGTTCGCAAAAAAGGGTCCGCTGCCTTAAGGAAGCCCTGAAACTGTACAAGGAGGCCTTCCAGTTGGCTTGCACCGACGAGGAAGGTGTTTCGGCGGCCAAGAACGTCGCCGTGACTTCCCTGAAACTGGCCACCCTATACCGAGAACACGGCAACCATCCAAGCGGGGATAAGGTAGGCTAACACACAGCTGTCTTTCAAAACACTCCACTCGTTCTGCCTTCGTTTTATCGTCTTGGATGAACAGAAGTACGGCTGCGTAGGTGTTTCTGCATATTTACAATGTGTGTGTGTATATATGACTATATATATATATATATATATATATATATATATATATATGTTTATATACATATATATATATATTTGTATATAATGTTATATTTTTATGATATCTATGTTTTGATATTTTTATTTTTTCCTTTATGCTTTCTAATGCTACAGGACCGTTGTAAGAAAATTGGTAATCAAGTTTAGATGAATACGGGCGAGCAGATATTTGGCATTTTAAAAACAAAAATAGGTAAGCCTCGGAAAACCATCATCTAAAATCATAAAATCTGGAAAATTTTAAATAAGGAAAAGAGTATCAAAATATCCCTTGAGTTTGGCAGAATTAAACTTCAAAAATTCTCAAATTTTGATATTCGAAAAAAAAAATCCTATTTTTTTTCTACCCAATTATCTTATTTGGTATTCTGTCTTTTTGCCTTTAATGGGTAACGTAGTAGATTGCGATACATGCTTTACATGCATATTTTTCACAAAAAATGGAAGTATTTATATTTACTAACTGATATTTATTCCTTGTTTAACTGTTCCCATCTTAACACTTTCTGCAGGGTATTGAAAATCACTTCATGGACGCTGCAAAGTATTTTGCTCGGGCATTCTCGAAGCAAAAATGTCAATGTTTGGCATGGAGAAGCCAACTTAGCAAACGCATCGAGAATTGTCTTCAAGAATTTCGAACCTGGATATCTCACATGACGGTCAAGGGTGAGGGAATACTTTCAAACATCCTTACTGAATTAGTAAATTGATAATAAAGGACCCATTTTTAGTTTGAACAGAAATTGATTATAGATATTTTCAATTCTTTGCTCACTCTACGCCTAAGAAATTGAGTTTGACACTTCGGACACATTACTGGGCTCTGTCACATAACAGAAAAATGGAAAATAGGCAATTAATCTATTCTCTTGTTTTAATTCAGAATGAGAGGCCATTATTTATCTTCATCACGTTGAAAGTACTATGAACAATGCCTTAATTGCCTCCGAAGTACGATAACTTTTAATTCCCGTATATTTCACATAAACAATATTCCTTTTTTTTTTGTAGGCAGTGGTTGACAAGTAACACCCGCCACTGTCCCCTTTGTCATCTCTGAAAACATCTAACGACCATTACTTAAATCCAAATCTGTTCAGTGTACCTATAAGGCAACAGTTCACCTAAAGCTACTTTAAAACCTGCGTTACATGTAACCTGTCTCATCCCCCTTAATCCAGGGAGGTGGGACCTCCCTGCTTAATCCCACTAGGTATAGATCTGATTCACGCATTTGAATAATTCAAACAGTCAAATCATTGCTGCATGTTCATTACGATTGCGTCAGTACATGTCTTTTTTACCATACGTATACAGCAAAATGATCATTATCTATGTTTTCAAGATGGGTCTATCTAAACGACAAGATGTGTAACACTTGGAATACAATGTGCTTGTTTGTTAAAAAACAACTTTTCTCGAAGCTTTTAGTCTGAACGAATTGATGTACAGGCAGCTAATTGCCGGCTATCAGACCAATATAATGTCCTGATGTTAAACTGGAAAACCTATTCTTGCTGAAGCTAACATAAACAGTATATACAGAGCATTGAAATGAATAATAGAAACGTATAGAACTTGCGTTAAGACATGAACAAAAATAAAACAGTTATAAGACAGCTTCTCAAATGCTGATATGCAAGCAACTGTTTACTTTATTCCCTCTTGTAAAATGAAATTGAAGAAATAAAAATACGTCATATAATTGACCTCAAATGACTTTAGCGTTGTAAAGTTCTATTCATTTCACAACGATATCTTTCGAGGAGGGGATATCATTGCTTCATGAATTTTGCTTTATAAAACAATATCTTCATATGAAAACGAATTCTTGTGATTGTTCGATGGTGGCGGCTAATCTGCCATGGCCGGCGGAACAGGGGGGCCAGGGGGACCCACGGAATACATAAGGTGCCATCACTTTGGGCCCCACTTTTTTCAACCCGGAAGTATGTAAGTGGTACTACAAAGAAATACATGTAGATAGAGATCTTGAAGTGTGAGCGCGGTATAACAGGTTATGTTTTTGCGCTGTAGACCTTTTTTTTTTTTTTTGCGTGTCAGTTGAAAACCCGGGAGTGGAAGGGGAGAGATGAGCTGAAGACCATTTTTTTTTTTTTTTTTTTTTGCTTGTTAGCTCGTAAAACCCGGAAGTGGTTCCCCCCTTTTTTTGAAAACGCTCGGCCGGCCCTGTTTGCTACATGAAATACATAATACCAAAAAAAAAAAAAAAATCGTCACTTTCTCATAGCATGTCAGATAATGTTGAAACCTTCATTGTTTTGTTGTTGTTTGTTTTTTTCTCTACGGAAAGACATTTGTGTTTAATCAAGTGCTGGGACACTTTACTTCAGAATATCTTCATCCTGTCATTACTTGGAACTTCTGAATATTACTTCATATCATGCATTACGCTCGTCAAATTTACACAAAATCAAAACGAAATTTACACAAAATCAAAACGAAATTTACAAAATCCGTAATTTTGTGAGAGAGACATATTCTGTAAGATGTTTATGTTGAAATTAAAAAAATCCTGAGACTATCTGGCAACTAAACCAACTGTTTCCTGAGACTAAATTGGTTAAAACTTAAGCAGTATGATGACACTTGTCATCCTAAAATTTGGGGGAGAAGATAACGATGTATCTAGGTCCCCAATACTACAATGCTCAAAAAAAAAAAAAAAAACCTTTTCACACGCCAGATCAAACACAAAGGCCCGAATTCACGAAGGTGGTACAAATGAAACCATGGTTTAAACCATGGACAAAAACCATGGAGCGCCAAGTGTCGCACGGAATATTTCGTTACGAAATTGGTCATTTCGTCGACAAAATGACCGTTTCGTTAACGAAATTATCATTTTGTGCACGAAATGTTCATTCAGTTACAAAATGTTGTCATTTCGTTACAAAATAATCATTTCATCGACGAAATGACTGATTTCGTAACGAAATATTCAATGTGACACTTGGCGCTCCATGGTTTTTGTCCATGGTTTAAACCATGCTGCATTTGTACCACCTTCGTGAGTTCGGGCCATAAAGTAAGGGGTTTACTCTTGTGGTTCGTGTTAATAATGTACAGCTGAAATCCATTTACTCGTTGCATTACGTTCTCTCATGTACAGTCAAGGCTGCTAAACTGGAAGAATTTCTGGAATGCCTGCCAAATTGTCACTCTAAAGCGGTTGGTAAAGAAATGCTCGCCCAATATGCGTACAACATTGGCCTGAAAGCATCCCAAACCGACGACTACGAAGAGTGTCTAGGGTATATTATGCCATGCTACGTTTCATTATTTGTAAAACATTATGCATTAGAATCAAATTCAATTTAGTATACGGTAAATGATAATTTGAAATTTTCAAATCCCCTATATTAAATGTAATCCCGGTTATCATATAAGTTATTTCCAATGAAAAGGGGAAAAAAGATGTGTGGTTGAAAGTACATGTATCACTCTATGTTTATGTATCGGCCAATTTAAAAATGATGCTGAAAATGTACGCAGTGTCGGTCTCGTGGGCCTTCTTTGCCTAGTGTCGGACTCATGGGCCATTTACTATCGTACCTCATATAAGATTGCGTTAACTGAGCGGGGTTTAATTTCACCCCTCTGGACATCATTCTGCTACATTACAAATTCATCAATCCCAGCCATGTTCAAGTTTATATCATATGAAAAAGTTACGTGATTGTAATGAAAACGGAATTAATGGAGTTATGGAATTTGTCAATGTAGAATGATTTCTCGCCAAAGCGACGTCATTGACAATCAAAACGCAGTACGACGGATGATATCGTCGCGAGTCCATTCTTGCATTGTTATTTTGCTCTGTAAAAATACGATTCTTTTTAGAACGAAATACTTTTGGTCTATGAAACAGCCTGTAGTATCCCTTTGAAAGAGTCATTGCTTAAATGCAAATCAAGAAAAATGTATGTGTTTCCGCATTTGGACATAATTATTACATGGACATATTAAAAAATGTGTACATTAAATGACTTATTCGCAGGCAATTGGGAAATTTGAGATCTAATGACGTTGTCATTTCCTTAAGAAGAGTTTTCAGAGCTGCGTGTGAATTAAGCGCAATGAATATAAGCCGTTCTGTTTCTCACACATTATTAAAAAATGACAAACTTTGTCAGAAAAAAAAAAAGATAAATGCATTTTTTTTTTTTTTTTGCAGCTGATTGACAAATTGCTCCACATCGACGTAAATAAGCATTGAATTGATCAGTGTTTTCGAACCTACGACCTCCTGATGACCGGTGATCAGGAGGTAGGCTCGAATCCTGCTCGAGTATGTGCGCCCATATCTTTTTTTTTCATCATGGCTACTACTAAAACACTGATCAATTCAATGCTTATTTACGTCGTTGTAGGGCAATTTGTCAATCAGTTGCAATGAAAACATCTCGACGGAAGAATTTTATGAATTTGAAGTGCATTTTTTTCTGTAGTATCTATTCAAAGATTTGACTCCTGTCACAATGTGTTTCAGGCACATGAAGAGATGCTCGCGTTTGTTGGATGATGCCGAGAAAACGTGTGGCGGAGGAGCAAATGTAATGACAAACGTGCGTACCCCTCGGAGGAATGTGGATACCTGTAAGCAAAGTGTCCAGAAGCGCATGGCTACTGCAGCAGGTTCGTATGAAAATAGGACGCATGCCTTGACATAGAAATGGGACCCGTATAGGCCTACATACACGCACTTGTCTTGTTAGGAGGGCTCCTTCTCATAACCCCTATTCCTTCACAATTATTGTGACTTGATGAGATAACATCCGGGCGAATTTAAAGGACACCTTCCTGCTGTACTGATCTTCCCCGAAATGACGTGTATTGTTAGTTTTCGACCCATCTGTTTCTATATGGTCTGTGCTTTGTACTGGGCCATCTTGTCGCGCCAGGTATTGTACTGTGGTTAAAAAATAATTACCTTCTAATATCCACTTTACACACACACGCACACACACAACTGTATATCAAGTGTATATATATATATATATATATATATATATACAGACAACATCACAAGACCGCACTCGGCACCAGTAAGTTTTGTTCTGAGATTGTATTTAGTAATAGTATGTTCGTTTGTTTTTTGTTTAAAAAAGGTGTTGTAATTATTTATGTTTTGTATTAATCGATATGTTGAGTATATTTTGGAATGTATAATATTGAAGGTCAGTTAAGTATGCTTTTACATCTAGGTTGATTTTGTTTATACGTTGTTGTCATTGACTGTGTAGATCCTGAAGAAGGGCATTTTGCCCGAAAGCTTGATTAAAGGGGTGCAACCCAACATCAGCCACGTCTATGTGCAACTTTTGCTGCCAATATATTAACTGTCCTTGCACCGCCCCGCCATGTTGTGGTTAAGTCCTTTGCTGTCGCTATATCGTCAAAAACAAAACTGAAACAAAATTCATGCTGTTTTCGAGCGATTCGCTCTTTCTCAAGTGTTGATACTGAGAAATCAACACTTGAGAAAGAGCGAATCGCTCGAAAATGTGTGTGACGAAATAAACTGTTGGTGAAACCAGCATACACTTTATGTCAGTTTCGTTTTTGATGATATCATCATGCCAACACGTGGACAATGTACTCAATATAATAATAAATATGTATATATGAATAAGGCAACAGATGTTTGGTTCTCAGTATATTAACCTATAAAAGCCCAAGCTATTTTGACCCCTTCCAGGCCCAAGGGGGTGGGGGCCTATACAATGTATAACATCTTTATTATATAACGTATTACCGTCATATTTGGCACATGGATAGTGCAACTCATACTCTACATGACTGAACATTTGAAATTTCTCAAGGTCACTTATTGAGGTCGCCAATTACCAAAATATAAAGAAATGCATAGGAAATATGCTAAAATCATGTTTTTTCTTTGTATTTCTTTCTCCTCTGGTATATATGTTTTTATTTTATATCAATCATTTTCATATTTGACAGAAAAGAAAAGCAAGTCAGCCGTCACTATTTGTTATATGGTTGAAGTTTCTCAAGGTCAACACATGGGGGCGCTATTCATTACAATGCAATATAAAGAAATGTATGAGACCTATATTTCAGTTCAGTTCAGTTCAGCTTTTATTTCTGCATTTCAAAATCAATACAAATCCACAAATCAACAAAATACTTACATAGTCATTTACACAGCTAATATTCGTAACGTTTGGATCTTAGATACATTTTCTTTTTTTTTTCAAGAACGAATATCATATATGAAAGGAAGCAATAGGAAATGATAAAAATGAAATGCAGGGGACCATCATCATAAGCTAAGCTTGACGAGGAAGATGGCCCCAGGTAAAGAGATACATAAAGAAAATCTTGCCACTCACTGAGTGGGGGGTAATTGTGCAAAGGGCACAACGAAGAGATACATAAAGAAAATCTTGCCACTCACTGAGTGGGAAGTAATTGTGCGAAGGGCGTGCGGTGCAGTGCGGTGTGCAATGGTTTGGGATGAATCTTGGTTTGTACGTTGAGTGTTATTTTGTGTATCAGTGTGATGAGGTGAATGTTACTTCAGTTATGGCCGTGAACTCATTGTTTAGGGTGTTTGTTGACCAGGTGGTATGAATATTTATGTGTCAGAAGTATACTGGATTATGAGGGTGTTTTTTAGTTCTCGTTTGAAAATGTTCAACGACGTACGTTGTTTTAAATTAGGGGGTAAAGAATTCCAAATATCTGGTCCATTGTGCTTTAATGATTTTTGAGCTAAAATGATTCTGGGGTTTTCGAGATGGTAATCGGACGACTGACGTGTTGGATATGAATGAACGGTGAAATTTGGAGTGAAGAAGCCATCAAAAATTTTTGGAAGACAATTAAATGTATATTTATACATAAAAACAGCAGTTTGAAAGGTGTGAAGATCCTCAATTTTCAATGTTTTTAGTTGACGAAATAGGGGATTGGATGGGGATAAGTAACGGGAATTGGTAATCAAACGTACAGCACGTTTTTGGAGAGTAAGAATTGGATTAATTTTAGTTGAGCCACAGTTTCCCCAAACGATATTGCAGTATGTGATATGTGGTAAGATCAATGCATTGTATAGAATAGTCAGGGAATTTTGAGAAATGAAGTTTTTCAGTCGATATAAAATTCCTACAGTTCTTGAGACAGACGTGTGGATATTATGAATGTGATCGTTCCAAGTTAAACTCGAGTCAATTGTGATTCCTAAAAATTTAGTAGATCTTACTTCAGTTAAAGATAATCCATCAATATTGATATTATAACTGCTGTTAATGTTCTGTGAAGCAGTAGGTTTGAAACGTATAAAATTTGTTTTAGAGACATTAAGGGATAATTTATTACATATAAACCATCGGGAGACTTTGTCTATTTCCGTGTTCAGAGTATTAAACAGTGTTTCGAGGTTCTCATGGGAGTAAAAAATATTAGTATCATCCGCAAAAAGTATAAATTTAAGAGTTTTTGATGTATTTATTATATCATTAATATATACAAGGAACAGGGTATAGGGGGCCAAGAATTGATCCCTGGGGAACACCACATACAATATTAGAATTCGGAGATTTAGATGACTTAAATAGTACATATTGCTTTCTGTTGGATAAATAATCAATAATCCAAGAAAGTGCTAAACCACGAATACCATATCTTTTTAATTTGTAAATTAATATATCATGATCTATGGTATCAAAAGCCTTTGATAAATCCATGAAAATTCCTATAAAATGTTTTTTATTTGCAAAAGATTCAGTAATCTTATCTAACAATTGAATTATAGCTAAATCGGTGGAATGGCCCTTTCTAAATCCAAACTGATTAGGTATAAGTAGGTCATTTACATGAAGAAAAATGTACAGGCGTTTATGAATAATTTTTTTTCCGGAATTTTAGAAATACTAGGTAATGACGATATTGGTCTATAATTTGTTAAAAGAGAAGGGTCGTCTTTTCTTTTGAAAATTGGAACTACTTTCGCAATTTTTAATGAGTTTGGGCATATTCCAGAAGACAGTGAAAGATTGAAAATGTAAGATAAAGGTGTGGTTATTTGTTTGATGATTTTCTTCAGTATATAAACACTTATTTCATCATGGCCACTAGATCTACTTGGCTTTAATCTGTTAACAATCTCCAGTATTTCTTCCTCATCTGTTGGGGTAAAGAAAAGGGATTTGTCGCAGTTTGGTGGAAGAAATTCAGTAAAATTTGAATGAACATGTTTGTTTTTTATTTTTGAAGCTAATTGGGGGCCAATATTTACGAAGTATGAGTTAAAAGCATCAGATATGATATATTGATAATATGATATATTGCTTGGGATAGGTACATATTATTTTGGTGTCACATTTCATATTTCCATAATATTGGGATTTTGAGTTTGCAGATTGATAAACAAATGATATTACAGACAAAGCTTGTATAAAAATGACAAAAAATAAAACGGTAGTCTTTGGAAAATGCTGTATTTTCGATTATTTTCGATTATTTCTATCATATCTATTGCTTGATGCCTGTGTCATGTGAAAATAACGGAAATAATAATTAGACCATTTCAGGGTAATTCGCGACCATTGTTACTTCACATTTTTGTCCTTCAGCAAATTACAGCCAAGAAAACGCCCATTTCATCCATTATTATAATTGTTAACTGAAATTGAAACAGAAAAACATGCAAGATCTGACTGTCTGACTGACCTGGTTGTCAGTTTACGGTTGCCATGGCAACCAGCAATATCAGACATAGCCAAATCATATATCAAAATGTTTGCAATAATATTTCAGGAAAAGTCACCAAATTTGGTTGAAATCGGGTAAAGGGTGTAGGAGTGGCAAATGAAAATATGGTGGGGGCACAATGATTTACCTATGTATCACTGTTCGGTACTTATTTCATTTACTTTGCTGAGAAGAAAACTTGCTTTGTAATCACGTGGTAGTGAAGAGTAAACTTAATTTATCCCGTTCATTCATGATCAATGTCGTTAATGTGAATTTACATGTATCGTGTCGTATCCATCTTATTTTTAACTGCTCATGTAAGTGTAGCATCCCATCTGAGTCACGCACACGATGTGCACTCGCAAACAGACAGACATGCACACACATACACATGCACACATAAGCGCGCGCGCATATGCACATGCATGCATATACAATCCCTTGCATGCATCCAGTTCCGGTTCATCTGCTTGCACATCAAAAGAGAAAATGATACTTTCGGAATTTACTATTAACAATTAATTTTTCAATCTTGCGAAAGTTTATCTCAATTCCCCATTCCGATATCACACTGACGTCACTATAACGGTGTCTGTCTGCGGTATAATGTGTAGCAAATGGACAAATTTGAACAATTTCACTGTGCCGCTGGACTATATGCAAAAATTTGTTTTGAACTCTCATTGTGCTATACATAACAGGCACTGCATTTTCAATCTTGCGAATGTTTCTTTCAATTCTTCCATTCTGAGATCATTATTGACGTCATTTGACCATTTCTGTGTGTAATCGGTACTGTGTAACAAAATAACATACAAATTCAAACATTATTATTTCACTATGCCGTTGGACTATTTGGAAAAATTTGTATTGAAACTCTCTTTGTCTACATAATACTGCATTTTGTCAATCTGGCTCATGGCTCAGAAACGTTTTCAGACTGTTTAACGATTTGTGTTTGTATGGCTTAGGTTATCGTTGTTTTAAAGTAATATTGTTATCATGCCTTGTCATCAGCATTATATCATTTGCATGGTAGCAGTAAAACGCTAAATATTATTCTATTTTCATGGTTTATAATAAAAATCGGTGATAATCCCAGTAATAATCGTCTCGATAAAAACGAAAATATTATCTTATCTGCAGATTATGTGGGAGTGGCCACTAGTCCTATACTAATGCACTGACATCTTGAAGAAAAAAAACATATCAAACTCCGGTGACGAGGAATCTTGCAAGCGCAATACAGGTGGCTATTTCGTTATGCTCTGACATACACTCGTGTATTTCATTTCTTTCTCCTGCCTTATTTGCTCTCTTTTCCTTTACGTCCCTTTCCTTCTTTTCATTGTTTTCGTTATCCTTAAGAAGACAACATTGTCATCTATATAGGGACTTTTACATTACAAGCTGTGCTTTTTAGTGGGTCCCTCTCATTTCATGATTGTAAAATTGCCTTCTCTTGTTATTTGTAATTACGACGCTATGTCCAGTCTTATGTTCAATCATTTGTATCATGCTATTTGTGTTTGAGATGTGGAACAATAAATCAAATCGAATCAAATCAAATCAAACTAAATATTTCATCGGAATCTGCGTAAGTTATTTCTTTCTTTTCCGATTCCAATGAAACTTTCACCCGTCCACTCGTTCGCTTGATTAAGTTTATTTATCAAAGTCAATTATACAGTGGAGGGATTTTGTTTTCTCTTTATGTGGCTATACAAATGAAAATTGTCAATATTTCCAAGCATGGAATTCATCAAGGATACCGAATACATTGAAAATTCGTCTTCACACATAATCATTATGTATAATATATTTGTATATATATATATATATATATATATATATATATATACATATACATATACATATATATATATATATAAAATATATATATATGTATATATATATATATATATATATATATATATATATATATATCAGTTATTCTTTTGTGTGAATGGGGCTACAGCAGCAAGAGCTAGGAAGGGGACAAGCTTTGAAAGAATCACCCAGCAAAATTTTGATTGCAATTTGAGGGTTTAATCTGCCGTAATAGACTGTGCTCTTTCCCCCTTCACTTACATGGAATCGTTGCACCTACTTACACAACCATCATTGTGAGAACGTACCCTGGTATATATAAATATAAATGAATAAATGAATAAATTTTATGTATCTATATTCTATTCATTTCTGGTCAGTTTTCCTCTGTTTACGTTTGTTACATACTCAAAAAGCTGCATCACTTCGGTGATCCCTCGTATTTATCCCCAAGTTGAATTATCCTTCGGGTTTATGCCAGGTTTAAGTGCGTGCGTGTGTGTCACACACAAAGGGCACTGCTATAGCTTCTGACCATCCGAGCATTGAGAATCTAGGGTTCACTGAACTAGGGCTTTCTATAGCTCAGTCGGTATCGAGCACCGGGCTAGCTCCGGAGGTCTCGGGTTCGAATCCCGATGGAATCCCATTTTCTTTGCTCAATTTTCCAATAATAAATTATATTAATTTCTGGCCAGTTTTCCTCTGTTTACGTTTGTTACATACTCAAAAAGCCGCATCACTTCGGTGATCCCTCGCATTTATCCCCAAGTTGAATTATCCTTCGGATTTATGCCAGGTTTATATTGTGCGTGCATGTGTGTCACACACAAAGCGCACTGCTATAGCTTCTGACCATCCGAGCATTGAGAATTTAGGGTTTCTGGGACGAACACTGAACTAGGGCTTTCTATAGCTCAGTCGGTAGAGCACCGGGCTAGCTCCGGAGGTCTCGGGTTCGAATCCCGATGGAATCCCATTTTCTTTGCTCAATTTTCCAGTAATATCTATTTCGATGAATTATGCTAAATCACTGAAATCAAATTAATCAAGGACATTACGCTCTAACGTTATCTTCAAGGCCATAATAAGGTCCAACATCGTTGCAAACGCAAAGCCAGAATGTTTACCGCGGTCATTATAAAAGGAGGGTTAAATCCTTTGCACTGCATGTAGACCTAAAATCGCCAGGGTCACAACACCTGAATGGCTACTTTGAACAAACATAATTTAACACCTTGTTGTCATTATTTAACACCTTGTTGCCTTGCAATGGTTTACGAGTTATTTATCTGACAGATTTCAATATGTACATGTGAACAGTTTTGATTCTTCTATGAAGAAAATAGAATGTGGTGTTCCGCAAGGAAGTTTGTTAGGCCCACTGTTATTTATAGTTTACATTAATGATTTTTATAGATCTTCAGATAAACTCTCTTTCATATTATTCGCGGATGATTCCAATCTTTTTTATTCCCACCCTGACCCTAATACTTTGATTAGTACAGTGAATGATGAATTGAAGAATGTCTCACAATGGATATATGCAAATAAACTGTCACTGAATATTGAGAAGACAAAGTATATGTTTTTCAGTAATTCTTTAGATAGATTACCAGGTAATGTTATATTTGACACTACTCCCCTAGAAGAGGTTTCGTCTATTAAATTCTTAGGTGTTTGTGTTGATAATAAGTTATCATGGAAGTGTCACATAAACAATATTTGTAAAGTAATTGCACGTAACATAGGCATAATGAATAGATTGAAATATTATCTTCCTTCTTCGGCTTTGATTACGCTTTATTCAAGTTTGGTATTGCCGTACTTGAATTACGGAATTCTTGCTTGGGGGAATACATATTCGATATTGTTAGATAAACTTTTTCTTCTGCAAAAGATGGCGCTCAGAATCGTTTTTAACCTTCATATCCGAGCACATACTGACAAGCTTTTCCTTGAGCACAAAATTCTGAAAATAAAAGAGTTGTATTTGTTTCAACTTGGTCAATTTATGTTTAATTACAACTGCAATCATCTACCCAAAATATTTTATTCTTTATTTCACCGTAACAGCCATAACTATCCCACTAGACAATCTAAAGAATTTCATCTTCCCTTAGTTAGAACTGTACACACTCAAAATACATTTGTTTATACCGGACCCAGATTTTGGAATAGCTTAGATAATGATCTAAAAGAATCTGTGAAGTTAATTACATTTAAGTATAAACTCAAAAAATATTTGTTTTCTAAATATACCAGTTAATTCTGTTCAATGAAAAAACCCGTCATGTTTCACTTTTCCTTGAGATTTTGTAGTGTGTCCACAGACCTTTTCCATCCCTCTCCTTTTCCTTCTCTATTCTTCCCTGCTCCTTTTTCCTCGTTCTTCGTTGTCCAGTATCTGTCTGAGTGCATTTCCTCAAATTCTGTTGTTTCTGTGTATTGTGTTATTGTTGTTGTTGTCGTCGTTATGTTTTTTTTTTTTTGTGGCCGATTGCATATCTTCCTTTCCGTTCAATTTTCCTGGCACACCTGGCCCCATAGTGTCTGTGCCACAAATGTGATATGTTATATAGTTTATACGTTTGCATCCTAAAATCCTAGTAAGTATTGTTCATAGTATCAACATCATTATATCAATGAGTAAAATGTACAATAGTATATATAAGAATTTAAAATAAATATGTCTTATTGGTATAACAAATTGGTGCTGTTGTTGTTTTGTTCCAGTGTTCCACGTTTTACAAGCGTGGCTTTTTTAGTGGAACACTGTTTTCCATCATTGTGATTATTTACTATTTTTGTTGCCATGACAAAGTGCATTGTTTCTTTTTCATTCGTGTATAATTTATATTGTATTGAAAAAAAAATCCTTTATCGGACGAGTGTAAGAGAAATGTAAAAAAAAATTTGTATCACTTTGGATTATGTCAACTTTTTCTTTTCTTTTCTTTGTGATGATGGAAATAAATAAACTATCGTTAATCCGAAAAAAAAAATTATTGACATTTTATGCAAGCATATCTTTCCTTTGCCAATCTTCAAACTTTCAATGGTCTGGTTTCTTCCTAAACACGACTTTCCCCTCCAAAATTCTTTTCATTGTATTAAGTTCAGATGAACAAGTAGAAGGAAAGACTGTCACGCATAGTCTATAGATACCAGAGACCGTATTCTTTGAATCTCTGGATTTTCACGTCGTAACCTTCTATCCAGTTATTATGCAAGACCACTGGATCAATGTCAGGGTGAGCATTTCGCCATGCTTGGTTAAAGAACTCGTTCCCATTTGGAAAGTAGACCGGGTCAAGGATGCTGATGTTAAGAGACTCATTGGAAACCGAATCTTTTAGTACGTCGTTAAGAAGGATTTGGTCCGGAACTTTGGGTTGCAGCTTGACGCGCTCAATCCATCGCCGGACGAATCCCCGGGTCGCTTCGGTTGCCCGGTAGAAGACGAACCCGGCGCAGCGAATGTCTCTGTAGTCGTTCCCGTCGTCGTGTTGGTCCATTTCTAATTGTAGGTCGAAGTCGTTCCTCAAGAACGGCATGGGATTCTTCAGCCATACCGTATCGACATCCGTAAAGAGCACATCCATTTTCCGGTCTAAAAAGTACAAGATGTAAGTCGGTCTTCGGTTGACGAGCCGGATGTATTTGTCGGAACCAAAGTGCAGGAATTCCGTGTCGTTCGACAGTTCGGCTCTGTCTCCGAATGGGAGCCAGACTTGTAGGTTCGGATCCGATCGATTCCGAAGGAGACGAAAGGTGGGCTCGTCTTCGGCGACGATGATCACACGGTCGTTGAGTCCACAGCGTTTCAAACTTTCCAGCCAGTTACAGGTCATGTCTATGTACGCGTAGTTGGTTGTTGTTAAAATGACAACATGTTCGTTGTCAGGCTTCCTTACCTCTGAGGCAACAGATGGTTCGCGTTTTGAGCTATTTCGGAGCAACGAAAGTTGTGAATCTTTCTCAGATAGCAAGGATTTAGCGTTTGACGATCTAACAGAGTGAGATACGGGTCGTCTCACCATCGCAAAACCTTTATTCCATTTTAATCCTGCAGAAAAAACGAAAATGATGCTAAACGACGGTGACAATGAAATCAACTGAGATCAGTTATATTGCTTTTCACCTGTTTTCAGAGGGAAAACATAACCCACCCCCTTATCAGTTGATTTTTATTCTTGTCTCTGACCGCCATGAAAATCAAAAGGATAATCGAAATGGACTTGCTAGACCAAAATTGCAACGAATATTGATTTATCCACTCCATAAACTTGAAGTAACCTGCTCCCGGAATGAATGAAAAGAATAGTCCCCACCCTCTTTATGAAAAAAAAAATAGAAATTTAAAGAAAAGAATATTACTCGATTCCTATAGACACTCAAAATAATGCCAGTAGGGGTATGATAATAATGATTATAGCAGATGCAATGCATTGAGTATAAGATTTTGTAAGATAGAAATCACATGAATACTCTGATGATAATGTGTAAGAATCGAAAGAGGTTTATTCCATATAATCATTATCACTTGCAGTCGTTTTAAAAAGTATCTTGTGTATAAACTTTGAATCAATATACACAATCATACACAAAGACACACTACGTGCGTGCATATATATATATATATATATATATATATATATGATATATATATAACAGATAATATATAATATATATTATATATTTATTATATATATATATATATATATATATATATATATATATATTTGATATGAAATGCGTGCATGCACTTAGATATGTCTGTGTAGGTGTGTGCGTATACAACTGAAAAATTCGTGAATTATTTTGCATAGGCCTATAGATTCAAGAATAGACCCTAGCCAACAACGTTTTGACATTATGTGACGGACATAAACATTGTCCCAACACACCTGCTTCGGAGAGCCGGCTTGAAAGAAAGTAGTAAGCAACACATAGCACCGTCATGCAGATAACCACCTGAAAAAAGCAAAGAAGAGAAATCTAATACTAGTACACAGACAACAACAATAACAAATGTAACTTACAGGTGTCATGAGATTTTCTAATGCTAAACATCAGTGCATACAATTATCAAGACATACCCCGTCCCTCATAGGTACGGAACATGAAAATGAAAATCATCTGGTTCAGCTACCGTCTTTGCGTAATCATAAGCCAGTACATCCAGTCATGTTATAATTTTGCTCCTAATACTAATTAGGTTGCAATTTTCGATCCTTTAAAAATTAGTGAAAGTTTATCATAATCAAATCTGTATACTTTATAAAACATGTATAATACATACATGTATACATACAGGACCTATAGACAAACACATAATCTCAATATACATCCGTGCACTCTAATAAATCAGTACAACATGTATGCTGTCAATTATTTACATCATAATTATATCAAAATCAACTAAAGACAGATGAATATAAGGTGTATGTTATTCATGATGTATATGGAACATGAGAATATGCTAACTTTGATTCAGCAAACTAATTGCGTAAATCATCGCCGCTGCCATTATTCATCTTTTAAGTTAATCTTTTCATCCTAACTCGTAAAAATAATAATTATGGAGGCGGTCGCATGCTGCGTCACCTGCTTCCCCAGACGTCTTCCGATCCGCAAACGCATGGTCACCCTCGTACACTGCTCCTTGCTCCTTGTTTCTTGTGTGGCTACTTCTATACCAGTGGTAAACTTCTGCTAAGATAATAGCAGGAAACAACATAACAAGGAACTATCTATAATAATGGGGGAAACTACTGGGAATTTCATTACAAATTTTCCCACCTATGTATATATGTCTACATCTATGTAATCATATCATATATCTCTATATTTCTCTCTATTATATATATCTTATATACATTTATATTTAATTAGATCTACCATGTTTCTAAATACATTATATTTCATCTACATTCACACACGAACACGAACATACACACACACACACACATATATATATATATATATATATATATATATATGTGTGTGTGTGTGTGTGTGTGTGTGTGTGTGTGTGTGTATGAATATATAGTCATCGCTATCAACACCTATACTTTTACTTCTTCCAATTCGATTCAAATGAAATTTCATTTCCAATAACACATGTTTGTTATCGATACAGATTCAAAAAATACAAAAGGTACAATGTATTACAACAACGAATGTGCATGTATACTAATATGGAACTAATTGTTCAAAGTAATTGTGGACTGAGTAATTGGGAAAGAGGGACCCACGTAAAAGACAAGCTTATAGGAATGTGGGCCAATCAATACATCGAACTTACAACTTCTTGTAATGAATCTGTTATCAATACACGTATCTACTAAATTCGAGATCAAAACGTTCCATATTGCCAGTCATCATGGATGGATTTTTTTCTTCAGGTGAAAATTACAGGACGAGTCATCTCCTTATTGGTCTTGCAATGACCCAAAGTTCGCTATGATGCTCTGTGTAAATAATAAAATAATCATCTTGGATCAAAGAAGAAAAACAAATTAGAAAATACTTACCGTAAAAAAACAATGTTAAATGATAAATCGTTCTGTGTGACGATGTCAAGAATATACGATCATCGTTGTCCTGTTTCTCAACGCATATCGGTCATTATGGAGTCACTCTGCTGTAGCTCTTTCTCCGAAATATGATTTTGCCGGGTATATAGTCCACTCCCCAGTTATTCCCAAAGGCCACAAGAATGAAATTAACTAATAACCAATCCATCTTCCTGCAGACCTCAAATATTTACGCTTGGCTAACATGAAGGCCTATCACACAAAGAGTTCACTCCCACTCCTTTCTCTCGGCTATACTAATCCCCAAGTTCGAGTGACACGAGAGATCCATTTTCTTATTTCTTTGAAGATGAGTATATTAAACATGTAGGGAAGACATATTAAGCACTTTTGTTATGTGGGTAAAAAGTGTGTGACTATTCCGTTACTTTGTACAGCGATATCAGCTTATGACATTATAATTGTATTGTTTGCATGTTGATACATAAAGATTATTGCAAAAAATAGTGCGCACGTTGTGTGTGTGTGTGTGTGTGTGTGTGTGTGTGTGTGTGTGTGTGTGTGTATCTGTCTGTATGATCGACCATATTACAAAGTATCTGTTCATACAAAATCGTGCTTATTGACCTATATCCGTCATGCAATACTGAATGAAGTGAATGACAAATCACTCATGAAATCCGAATCCCTTAAACACCTGCGTCTTTAAAATAAATTGCTATCCCTTGAAGTGCTCGCAAGGTTTACATCTACTCATTTTAAAAGAATATGGACGTAGGGCGAAAATCCACCGAATCGTAAACGCGTGGTATTTGCAAAGATCTTGAAGCTGCAGCTCGCAAATATTTGAGGCAGCGTGGGCTCACTAGACCTGGAACCTCATAATATGGGCTGGTTTGATCTTACATTTTGGTCATCTTTAAGGACTATAATATCACACTACGCAGGCTATGGCTATTTATGATTGACACGTTATTCCGACACACACAAATATGTGCACTTTGTAATCTGGAGTATATAGCAGCAACATCAGGTATTCACATTATTTACTGATTTGCCTCCACATACCTCGGATTTATTTTCTCTAAAAGTGTAAATTCTTCCACACATAATCAAGTGTGGATTCAGTAACCTGATGCAGAAAGAGTAGTGAAACATTTGATTAAAGGTTTTAGGAAAGTCGGACTAATCATTCAAAAGATTGGAATTCGTAAAGTTTGGTTTGATTTCTTGTGCTACTCTCTCTCTCTCTCTCTCTCTAGCTCTAGAATGCACTTTCAATATATTTGGGTACATGACTATGTATACACACCAACCCAATCAATAATAATTGGGGATATTTTTCATGACAAGACATGATATGACTATGTTCATTGTTTGTAAAAAAAAAGAAAAAAAGGAAATGTGCATTTTAAAGTGTAATCTTCATTATTAGTAATGTGAATTATAATCTGCAGTATCATGCAAACATTTCTCTATTCATTATACATGTTCTTACAAACTGAACATGATTATAAACTCGGTGTTTTGTGCAATATCCTGACCAGTTTGTTTGTTTGTATGTTTGTTAATGTCATCAGTGAACAGAAATTAATATTTTTCCTTTGCACATGTGTATGTGTATTGAAAGTAAATTGTTAATTATGGCATGTTTTGTGATGAGATTGTAAAGCGCATAGGGAACATTCATTTGTTTTATGCACTATATAAACAATTTCATTATTATTATTATTATTATTTGCAAAATTTACAATGTGACATTTTGCCACTAACACCTTGAAATATCCTGCAATAGGGACAATCAAATTTACTTTACAAAAAAAGAAAAAGAAAGCATACATGTTCAGTCTGTTCCACAAAAGATATAATACAATGATGACCATAATCTCGTACTGGGATATCAAATTTTATTCTCACAATGCATACAAGTGCATTGCACCAGGATGATTACACATGGGTGACATAAAATCATTTGTACAATACAAACCAATGCTGCCAAGTCCCTGCCTGGGCATACAAGATTTATATTTACAATTTCTGTACAATAATAATTAATAATATAAAGGCCAGGGAGGGACTTGAGAGTATCACAGACATTTTGACTTATCATTTCTTTCAGTACTATAAAGACATGCATAAGAAACATAATATCTTCATTTTTTTTTCTTACTTCAAAGTTCATACACTTACTTAAATGGTAAGGGTTTCATTGTCAAACAGCATGGAACGGAAAGCATTGAGAACCATTTAAATTAATTTCATGCAGTTTTTGATCTAGCACGAGTGGGAGCGGGAAACAACACAACCGGCACTTTTCACCTCTGAGCATTACTAAAATGGCAATTTTTGATGTGTCTCTATCTTGATTCTTCTCTATCAACTATGAAATCCATAATACTTGTAAACCCTGCAACACTGCTCAATATCAATCACCACAACTAATTATATCAAGCAAACCACCTTTGTATTAAAAAAAGAAAATGAAATTAGATCAGAGCAGAAGAGATAAATGACAACTAACTGAGATGTGAATAAAGGTTTTTTTTTCTGGTTTAGTGACTCCATTGTTTGAATTACCTTTAAAAAAATAACAAAATGAAAATATGGAAAAGCTGCTGGAACCCCTTCCCCTTAGAAAATGAATACAGCAAAATTACATGGAATTGGAAACTGAAATTTGAAACTGTTACTTTAAAAAAAAAAGTTTCAAACAAATGTATTGACAGCGCATATACAGTGTATCATATCCGCAGTGTCTGGTACCAAATTTCTTCTCTGTGAACACAGTCATATCAAACTTGATCAAATTGAAACCAACATATGAAACATGGTCCTGCAGAAAAGAAAAAAAAATGAAGCTGGACATTTTCTGATTTTTTTTTTCTTTTCACCAAAGCAAATAGAACCCTCCTCGCACACAGCAATCTTAAAATTTCACAGACGACTTTGGCAGATAGAACATTAAATGTGCATTACTTCCAATGCTAAATGATGATCCTTGGCAAGCCTGAGAAGGAAATTCACTAGATTTCTGGCATCCCCTAAAACAAGCACTAGCTACTAGACCCTCCATGTCCCTGGCAAACAATCCACTAAATGCAATCATACAACAACATGAGGCCATATCCCTTCTCCAAATCCCTGTTTCAACTAATCTGCCTATTAATCAGGGGTACCTTTAATAAATGTCCAGCAAAACAACTCAAACCCTACATCACTAAAGCAAAATGGTTTTAACTACATAATCCAGTGTCCACAACCAAAGAGAATTAAACATGAACATTAAAAAACTAGATATATCGCTACGGCGACTGATATGCCTCCGCCATAATGCATGGTTCTCCTAATAGGTCTATAGTACAATGTCTTGACAATGTGTGATGACAGTTTCACACAATTGGCAAAATATTAAAATGACAGGTTTGACACAAATGTGCTGAATGTTCACTTTCCTAGGACTAGGTTCAATTGGATGAATGATTAAAATGTAAGAGTGCAGGTATTTGGGGAACTGATGATTTTTACTTGACTTTTGACCTTTTTATACGTTTATGCATTGAGTAATTTTCAAGGTATTGAGAAAAAGCATAATTTCAGTATCAAATGGGAAAAAAGCATTACCTAAACCTGGCCTTTGACCTTTGACCTCACAGTTCCAAAGAGAATCACTGTTAGGTTGAACATGCATAAATATGTAAGTTTCATGATGATACCTTGAATTACTTTTGAGATATGGAGGAAAAAGTACAATTCAGCACTTTCACTTGACCTTTGACCTTTGACCTTTTGGCAAGAAACTTCCCACAGAATATATATTGGGTAATACCTGTATACATCAAGTTTTTAAAAAAAAAACCTTCAGGCATTGCATAAATATAAGGAAAGTAGTGATATTTTGAAGAGTTGACCTTGACCTTTGACCCCTGACCTTTGAACCATGACCCCCAACTTCCCTAGATAATCACTGCCCATTGGAACAAGCATATATACTACGTTCCATGAAGATACCTTGGACCATTTGCGAGATATGGAGAAAAACATGAATTTTCAACCTTTTTTTTCACAAAATAACCTGTGACCTTTGACCCCGTGACCCTAAAATCCAAACAAAGTATTATCCCCCCAGGATATACCCTCATACCAAGTTTGATGTAAAACCACCACACGGTTCTAGAGATATTGACAAAAACAAAATGGGACGGACGGACGTACCGACGGACGGACGGACGGACGACCCGAAAATATAATGCCTCCGACCACCTTTTCTGTTTTCTTTCTCTCCTTTCTTTCTTTTGTATTGACCACCATTTTGCCCTGAATCGTACAGTAGGAGAATGTCATTTCTATCTTCCTAAGACTAGGAAATTCCCTCTTATGAAGGCTACTGCAGGGCAGACAAACAGCCATGCCACATTGTTCAAAATGAGATCAGCACAAAAAACAACAACAACACATCTGACACAGCTGCATTAGTGTAATACTGAGAAGCATTCGTCCACATCTTTTACAAGTGCATGTTAAGGATGGAAAACTAAAATAGATTTGTAAGGACACAAAATGGTTTAAAGCCATGCAAGAAGATGCTTCTTTCAGCTTTCGAGGTATGATGAGGAACAAGATACCACACAGCTAATAAAATTACACCATAAAACTGAACTGGAATTGGAGACAGATCATACAAAACATACCCATCATCCAATATCTCTCTTTTTTTCTTTTAATCTAGCAGAAATTTTGCCAGAAACTTGCAAAATTCTGGCTCTCATAGATATAGGTAAGATAATAAACAATACATGATTTAAATTTCACCTTGTATTTTTTCTCTTTACCTGAAGATTAAAACCCTGGTAGCCAAATCTGATAAAAAATCGCTGGTATCATGTTCTGTTGTTCCTCTCTACATAAACACAAAAACAGCAAACTCTGCATTGTGCCTTGTATTGGAAGCATTACTCTGACGTCTGAGGAAGTGATAGTGTAACTGAATGGCCCGACAAGAAAAGAAAAATGGAACTTCATCTCAACCGGCGTATTGCTTGTGGCCTTTTTTAGTCTGAACTAGCAGGAACACATTGCACATCTTACACCTTGCTTGTCTGCAAGTACCCCTGGGTATTCATTCCAATCATAACCAATATTCAAACAAGGCACAGACTATTTTTGAAGTCATTCTCATCTTATAATCTGAAGTATTAAAAAAAAAATGACTACAGTAAGCTAAAATATGCTCTCAATGAATATGCTCCCCATGAGTTAGAAAGAGAAGTTACCGGTATGTTAAGTTTAGAGGGTCAAATGTCTACAGAGGAATATCTATTATAAAGGAAATTTGGATGCAACAGAAAATATAATGCCTCTTCCACCTTTCATGGGTCAGAGCAAAGGGAGTGTTGGCATGAAACATATTGCCCCAAAACAGATGTCGGGTTCGGAGGCAAAAATTTTTACCGGCAGTTATCCTGAATCCACCGTCATCGTCTATGAGTTCTGTGCTTTGAAGTTCTGCCTCTTTAATTGGTATTTCTCTGCAGCTACTGGAGGTGGCTACGTCATCCTTCTAATGTGTTTGAGGTGGGCGGCGGCTGCGTGCAAAAAAGCTGAATGACATGCTTGGTTGAGACTATCTACCGTGACCGTGGAAGAAGGCCTTCCCCATTTCGTACGAGCCGATCATGAGGGCACATGCTGGGGTGATCTTGGCCAGTCTCGGTAAAGTACCTGTGCAGGATGCAGACAAGTGGAAAAAACTAACGTTAGCAATACGAAAAATATCACTATATTAAAAGATCAAGATGGATGTTGCGCTGATTGGGACACATCACAAGATCTGTCCTGCAAAGGCACAGAGCAAAGGAGGGAGGAATGGCAGACTAAGAGAGAAAGGAGGATGACTTTCGGGAGTGAACAGGTTTGATGCTGAGCGATGCTATGAGGAAATCAGAAAAGCGAGAAGAATGGAGAAAGCTGGTAGACAGGTTTCCTGTGGGTCGGGGGGGGGGGGGTGAGTTATAAAATTCAGTTATTTATGTAAGTTGGCAAAAACACAAGGAAATTCATTTAGCTTCAGAAAATTATATGCTTTCCGAGAATTTGCTCAATGTCAGGATTGTTCTTTTCTCTTTCCTATTTCTTTTAAACAGATATGTTGTAACTTCATTATTAATGATAACATCCCTTGTTTCTTTTGTTTCCTAAATATAGCATCTGTTTTGATTTTGCACATGTGTTCAAATATCTAATTTTCAATTTAAAGGCAAAAGTAACAACTATACAGCTTTTCATGCACTGCATTTCATACACTGATACTGTGAGAAGTTGTTGTGTTACCTGCATAAAGGCCATTGATTCCCCTGTCAGCATACAGCTTCTTTGCGATGTCTACAGTGCTACTGGAGGCACCTTGGGGAAAGATAAAAGAGAAAAGACATCATGGAGTCAATACAGATACAACATAACACACACCCTGACGTGAATAACGCCTCCAGAACCCTTTGAAGCAGAGGCATTAAAACAAAAAACAAGGCATTATACTGCACTGTGATGTTCCTCTTAGCGTCTGTGTTGCATCTGAAATCAGTGTGGCTCGTTGCAACTGAAATGTTAATTGTTTGCAACTGTACCTTGTGAGTTTCATTCACAGACAACCTTCCACATATGAGATTAGACAAGCAAAATCCATTTTATGAATATTTCTTTCATCTGACGCACCTCAGTGCAACGGCATCAAACAAATCGAAAACTTGATCATTCTTGGCTCTACCACCGAAACTTCCATATTCTGTTTTTTTTTTCCTTTCTAAAACATAAGCATCACTACATTCAAAATCACAATCATGACCGATTGCCACAGTTTGGTCTGTCCATGATACATACGTTCCCCACTAAGTGCGTAAATTGTACGTAACATGATATTCGATAGAGTTTTAGGGGCTGTTATTATCTTTTCTAATCAATATCTGGCCATTCAGTTGAAAAACAACAAATTTTCAGAGAACATTTATCAATTGACCTTCATATGTTTTTGTACATAGATTTCTGCCTAGTGTTACATATGTTGCCCAAACAATTTTCAGCTTCGCAAAAATTCTAATAGATTGCTGTTTGAAGCAATTTGGGGGCAAAGTTATCTCTCATTAAAAGTGTTTTTAAAGATTTTATTGTGTGGGGGAGTTAATGCACACTCAAAACATAAAATTACTTGACATCCCTGAAAAGTATGCTTTTAGTGTTGAAGTACCGATACACAAACTCCTGTGGTATAAGAAATCTATGTGATCTTTGCTCACTTTTTCTCATCTCCCCAAGCTCGCCAAGTTCAATCTGTCTGTGTGTCTTTATCACATCAAAGGGTTGTGTCAAGACAGCTGCTATCTGCGAAGGCAAAGTGTGAGGAACATGGTCACAGAAAACAATCCAGAGAGCATAACAACTTTCAACACTGTCACATTCATAACACAGAGCTTGTTAACCTGTTGAGGACGAGTCCCGATTATACTCAAGTAGGTGTCTATGGAAAATGTGTGTTGTAGCAAAATAAGCCCATCCTCAACGGGTTAATGATGCTTACTCAGATTCTTTGAGTTTCATTTGTTTATTTGATACTTTGTTAAGACATGCTCACAAACACACAACACCAGATCAAATTCATTGCACATTGGCACTGCCCTGTTCATAGAAAGCACTATGTTTGCCAGTGTTTGTTCTGTAACTATCTTCTGCAGAGGTCAAATTCAGCGTTTTCACAGAAATAAATCCTACGGCCTATCTCATCATTCCTTAACTGCTTTTTGTCAGGCAAAAACACACAGAAGGAATAGCATAACAGAGAATAATTGAGATTTGATGACAAACATATCTTCTCTTTTTTTTCAATATTTCAAAGGAGTACCATCTTCTTTCTTGAGCATGTTATTCATATGCACAAAAGTTGCAAAATTCACATTATATTGGGTGCAAAAATTCTTGCAAAACTGGAGATTGAGAAAACATCAGAACTGAAAAGATCAGGCACAAGCTCGCAAATGACAACATCCAAGTTTAGATTTCAAAATTTGTTTTTTTTAATCTTGTTGTTGTTGTTGCACCTTTGAACAGACAAGAAACGATCAACTCACTGTTCCTGACATTGCTGCTGCTGTAAATGCCATTGTGAATGTGGGTGTCTTCACTCCATAGTCCTGACAGAGCTTGGCCTTCATCAGCTCATAGCTCAACCACAGCACCACTGGAAAAAAAACAAAACAAAACATGGAACACATGATAACATTATACTGTCCTCTCGTGTGAACACGGCTGTGACAATATTTGAGAATGCAATGCATCTTCACAAAAACCTGTGTATTTTCTAAGTAACCTTACAATTTTGCTGAAGATGACATGTGTATCTACAATGCATATTTGTACATGTGTGAGTGTGTGTATATATATATATATATATATATATATATATATACGTATTATTTTCATATGTATGTATGTGTTTTGCGTATATGCTGTCTCTTGATATCAATACAAACAGCAATGATAAGTTGCATACAAACCTGCTATTTCTACAAAGGCTGCTTTTATCAACTTTCCCGTTTGAACGGCTTTCAAAAGCCGTTTCTAAAGCCCTTTAGAAAGGGCTTCCAAAATAGTTGCGTTTATCAACTCTTCGCGAACACGATAACTGGCCTGTCACTGCACAGCTGCATTGCGCAAATTCGACCCGAGGAGAAGAGGTCATATAAGGTGTGCATGGTTCGTAACTGCAGTACAAAGCCGTTTCAAAACAGCCTTGCGTTTATCTCGCTTCAGAAGGCTTCTAGAAACAGGTTTCTGGAAACCTGTTTAGGAAACCTGTTTCGGAAAGCACAAATTTGCTGCTTTCGAAAAGGCTTTCCGAAAGGGCTTTCAAAACAGCTTTGCGTTTATCAACTTGTAAAAAATTCCTTGAAAGCTGTTTGGAAAACCTGTTTCTGCCGAGAAAACGAGTTGATAAATGCACCCAATGTGACCCCTAAAACAATCTCCTTGACAAGCTTTAGGCATTCATTCTCAATCAGAACTGTTTTTGAGGAAATTGTCAAGTGAATGATAGCATACCAGTTTAAAACCAAAACATAGTTCTCAGAAGGGCTCAAAATTCATCTTCAACCATTTGGAATTTGCTTGCAATATATCGAAAGACTCCATCTAGAAACTTGTCTGGTTGATGTGATTTGCCAGGATGAGGGGCATTTCATGAAGCGTTTTGTCAGGCATTTCGTCTGACAAAACTGTTAAAAGTTACTGAAATCCTTGCATCTGATTGGCTGAGAGCAAATTTGTCCGACTAAGTAGTCGGACAAAATGCTTCATGAAATGTCCCCCCCCCCCCCCCAGGGATGTTTCATCAAGTTAGTCAGTGCTGACAAGTTGTCAGTCTCTGACAATCACCATAGTAACAGTCAGTGACCAGAGCATCTCAGCCAATCAAAAACCAAAGATTTTGCTGAAATTGTCAGAGACTGACAACTTGTCAGCGCTGACTAAATTGATGAAACACCCCCCAGGAGCACCCTCCCCATTCAGTAGTTGGTAGGTAGAATGTTGCGTGATGATATATCATGCCCTTGCAATTATACTTTCTCACAAGTTGCATGCCATTCACCCTACCGTGAAAGATTGGTGGATACTGCTGTGGACTGATTTGTCAAATATTGATAATCGATTATAAAAAAATAATGTAGCAACCATGATCAGGTATACTCAGAGACTGTAGCATTTCTGGCATATCATTTTGGCCAATATTTCAAATTTTTGTCATCACCCAATGGAAATCATGTTATCATAGCTTAATTTCACACATTTCTTGTGCGTAAGTGTATATATAAGAGCAAAAAATCGACAGTTCTGCCGGCATATAAAAACTGAAGTTTTCCCTTCAAAGTACTATCTGTACAACACTATGGTGGAAGTTAACAGCAAACCAGAGCTCACCTGAGAAGGGAACATCTCTCCAGACCATCGGACTCCAGCCCCGCCAGAGGGACATGATGCCGTCCTCTCCCACCGCTCGCTGGACGCAGTCAACGATTTCTCGGTAGGTCAGGGGTCGCGATTGCATCTTGGTTCGGATGAGCTCCAGAGGGGCAATCACACTGCAGGCAAACACTGGGAGGAGAAGTGTTGATGGGACAATGACAAATTTCTCCACACAGGCAACATTGTGTCATGTGCCCAGCCAACCAAATTCAAGTGAGTTGCCACCTGAGACTCCTGACTAATATGATACACTTCACAAGCCTTTATGATCAAACATAGGTCTAACCTCTGGCTGTGATAAAAATAAAAACCATTCTCCTATAAAACAAGTCATAGAAACTCTCTTTGGTGAACTTAATTTTACATTTCATACCAACAAAAGTTACATAAATGTGAATCCTGGCCACAGCAGAATTTCATGTAATTACTTCCATCTGCCCGGAACTAAAAAAAAAACCACACAAATATAAAGCAAAACAAAATACAAATTGTTCTTGGCCGTTTACAGACATACATGTATGAATATCCATACTGACAGAGCCATAAATCATGATGACACAAGTCATGCGAATGATCACACCGACACAACATCAATGAAAAGGAGAAATGGCTGTAGACCATTTAGGTGCTACTTGGGTAATAGCATCAATGTACTCACATCTTGCTGTGCCCCCTGCCACCATGGGCTTCCAGTACTGTCCATTGATACCCTGCTCAAAGCCCAGGTGGTACCTGAGCTGGTCGTAGCTGGTGTAATATAGGACAGTGGCTGGTACCGCCATCACCCTGCATACACACACAAAATAAAGCAAAACAAACATTATCTACATATTGTTAACTTTTACTAATAAGTTTGATTCCATGCCACCAGTTCTCCGTTCCTTACATTGGTTACCTGTAGAAAAAAGGATTATTTTCAAGATTCTGTTATTAGTACATCATTCAGTTCATTCTTTTTTCCCAATATACATAAGTAATTCTGTTCAAAAATACAATCCGACACGAAGGCAACGTTCATCATCAGATGCATTCTTACTCCAAACACCCAGAGTAAAACATGGGTATGGTGATCGTGCTTTTTCCGTTATGGGACCAAAATTGTGGAATCAGTTACCTCTTCATTTAAGGGAACTGTCATCTACAGAGTCATTCAAATCCAAACTTAAAAGTTATCTGTTCCTTTCATACTGAGGACTGTAATTGCTGTATGTCATTAATATTGGATCAATATCTTATTTTTAATTGGTATATGTTGTATTCTTTATTTGGTATATATTTGTTTTTGTACATTTTCTTATTTGTTGAAATGTTTGAATATGTATATCAGGGCTCGACACTAACTTTATCTTTCGGTGGCCCGATGGGGCCAACAAAATCATCAATTTCAAATTGTTGGTGGCCCGAGAGAAAAATTTGGTGGCCCGAAAAAAAAATTGATGATTTTTTTTTTGGAGGGGGGGGGGGGCGGGGGGGATAAGTCGCACACTCACTGCATGCATTTATGTATTTCCGGCGCAAAAAGTTACGAATTTATTGACACACTTTTCAAAAAATTTTGGTGGCACGAGGTGGGCCACCAAATTTGCCCTTTTCTGAAATTTGGTGGCCCGACTTTCATTTTTGGTGGCCCCGGGCCACCGGGCTACCGTTAGTGTCGAGCCCTGTGTATATGCATGTAAATATATGATATCTTTTCATTTTTGAAGCGCCATGAGCACTGAAAAGTGGACCTGTGCGCTATACAAGTAGCCACTATTATTATTATTATTATATCAATAACATACTAAATAGACACACTGAGCTAGGTAAGGAGAAAAGGTACCCATCAAAAGATTGTAATTGTGCATCAGGTTTTCAGGGGGGGAAAAAGGGACAAAATGAGTTTGATAATCTCTATTTTCTATTTTTTTTTTAAAATCTTGTATACCATTTACCTCTATCTACCTCTAACCTCTATTCCATCTTTTTATCTTGTACACCATTTTATCTTGTACACCATGAATTTTTTCATATGGACCCCATTGAAAATCAGTCTTTAACTGAAAGGGTATCTATCCTGTGCATGGAATTGAACAAATAAACTAAAAAATTTCCAGAAAATTACACTAATTACAATTTGATTCAAGACATTGCAACAACACAAAGAATTCATGTTAGCACTTCATGCTTTCTTTCAGCTTTGCAATGGATATACATTGTACAAGGAAAAGCTATATAAAGGGTATAAAATTGTCACAGGCATGTGTTTTGAAACATAGCCAGGATTCGATACAGTATCTAGAAACAACAATTGTCAAGGCATTATTGCCGCTTGCATGCGATTGAGAATTGGACAGACTGGTGGAAATTCTGTGACATTTTGTTGTCCATGAACAACATACGGAGTAGACACTTGATAAACAGAGATTTTTTTTCTAAACAAAAAACTTACAGTGTTGGAGAGAGCCCACTCCATAGCTTGAAGATGCCCTCATTCCTTGTGATCTTTACAAATGCATCCTGCAAACACATCATCAAGTGAGAATGGTCAAGTTCAAGATTACATCTATCACATCCAATGTTGACACAATGAGACCTCATGCTTAATCCTTTCTATGCTAAACAGTCAAATGTGTATAAATTTCACAGACAAACCTACGGACAGGTAATTAGTATGGCATGCAGATGGTTAAGTACAAATCATGATAATTATGACAATTATTTCTGGGAAAAAGGTAGTACTTGAGTCGCTGTCTCAGATATGTACTTTGGGGTTTGGTAACAACCATTCATGTACTTCATGTAGAAAACATATAACTGCATGGCTAGAGAGTAAATGAGGATTCAGAATTATTTCTCATATCTTCAAGGTATTTCAAAGAGAAAACCATGTACTTGAAAAAGTTCTCATGGCCTTTCACGATGTATTCCACAAGAAATGTAAATTTGCAGCAGCAGCATGCAGTTGAATTCAAATATTACCATTGAAATGTTCTAAAATGAAGAAAAAGAGAAACAAAACAAACGCCTTGTGGAGGATATCATGAGGACATTAAGTATATAAGTGTGGACCAGCAGAGAAAAATACTTTTTAACTCTCAACACAAAGGGTATGAGTGGCTCAAAAGAAAGAAAGCCCACTCACCAGCGTTCCAGTGAAGTGGCTGGGGGCCTTGTACCATGGTTTGAGGGTACCAGGCTGTGCCCCATTCAAACATGTGCAGACATGGTCCATGAGTCCATTGCAGTAGATGAAGCACTGACCTGGGTTTTGAGATTAACGAAAAGATGGAGGGGGTTGGGGGGGGGGGGAGGGGGAAAGGAAAATAGGGAAATCATTTGAAGCACATCTTCTTTCCAATTTACTAACTATGACAACATTTCAGGAGAATTAAATATAATTTTTTAACACTGAAGCAATTTCAAAACCATGCAGAAAGATGGTCAGAAGAAAACTCAATGAAGCCTCCACATAAAAACCTGGTGATTTATAACCTATAATCTATACAGGATCATGACATAAAAGATGACTCCAGACTGAAAATAAAACATATTGTTCATACCAGTCAAAGTGTGTCATGATCATTGCCAGATATATATATATATATTTTTTTTTTTTTCAGGAGATGCATACTGTAAAACGAGGAATTTTCGCGTGCATTTTAATTTTGCGAATTTCGCGAGCGCCAAAATTTGCGAAATTAAAATGCACGCGAAATGTTTTGTCTACACTACATGCATTGAACACCAGTGGCACTTCGCGAAAATTTCATGCCAAGAAAATGGCTGTCGGCTCCAATTCACGAAAATTTCATGTCGCGAATATATCATGTTTTACAGTATTGACTCACTCTAGTTTAAAGATGCCAGCCTGACAAAATATTTCTGTATCTCAGCAATGCACACCAACACATTTTTTCTGCTGGTCCAACATGTTCCTGTTGGACCAGTAGATACCCAGTTTCTACATTGTTTACTAGTCTGAACGTAAAATCTACAGGTCCCATTCTGTTTTTTTTTTCTTCTTTTTTTTTTTTGACTGGCCCCAAGAATTTTATTATTATTATTATTATTTTACCAGTCATGTCAGACCAGTAAATTTCATAATTCCTTGGGGTTTCGCCCAATGCCATGAGGAAACTCAAGCAGAAAGTGAGCAAGAAGGTGAAAGATGACACTTCACTGCAAGAATTTCAGCACATCTTGCAGAGAGCATGGGCCAACATTGAGCAGCGCCAAGTACAAACTTTAATTAACAATATGAGGAAGAGATGCCGGCTGGTCATTGAAGCAGATGGTGGACATATTATTTATGAAATACTTCACTGTATGCTTATGAAAAGAAAGAGATAGAGAAATATGCAATAAACCATGCTTATAAGTTCAGAATCATGAGTGATTGTTTGATTATTTGTGTAAAAGTCCATGCAAATCACTAAAGTGCAACTTTTTTTCCCATGCATTTTGACATAAAGTGCATTTTTTTTCACACCAATAATGATATCTGAAGGCAATGATATGCCATTCATGTTATGAGTAATAAAATTCCCTATCCATTCCCGTTTGAATTATGAAAATCGGTAAAACGCTTTTTGAGATATATCCAAAAATGCTAGGGGGGAACTTCCTTTTTTGTTGAGTGTATGTATATGTGACCCGCTACAACAAAAAGGTCCTAAAGTCGCGCACGGTCGAAGCCGTGAAAATCAAGTTTGAAGTCAGAGCATTAAAATTGGTTAAAACTTACAATTTTCTGATTTTGATATATTATTGGAGTCTAACATGTCTTCTATCATCTGTCGAAATTTTGAAGCAAAACTAGAAATATCACTTAAGGTGATTAATACCCCCACCCCGTGACGACAGTCTTACCCAAGGAATGATCTTTCCTTGATCTTCTGCCATTTAAATGCCGTTACCATGGCAACGCAGCTTCCGACACGTCCGAAAAATATGTCTTGCACATCTTCCCACCAAGACTATTGTGTGCCACATTTCATGAGCTTTTGTCAAAAACTGAGGAAGTAGTTCAATCCACAAGATCTTTCCTTGTTCTTCCACCATTAATATGCCGTTACCATGGCAACGCAGCTTCCGACACGTCCAAAAAATATGTCTTGCACATCTTCCCACCAAGACCAATGTGTGTGCCACATTTCATGAGCTTCAGTCGAATAGAGGAAGTAGTTCAATCCGCAAGATCTTTCCTTGATCTTCTGCCATTTATATGCCGTTACCATGGCAACGCAGCTTCCGACACGTCCGAAAAATATGTCTTCCACATCTTCCCACCAAGATCAAGGTGTGTGCCACATTTTATAAGCTTTGGTCAAAAAACTGAGGAAGTAGTTAAATCCGCAAGATCTTTCCTTGATCTTCTGCCATTAATATGCCGTTACCATGGCAACGTACTTTCGGGTACTGTCAAAAAATGCGTCTTGCACATCTACAACCAAAGGCACACATCTGTACCAAGTTTCATGGCAATTGGGCAAAAACTGAGGAAGTAGTTTGCAACACAAAATTTTCCATCATTTTGGCTCATAATATGTGAGCTGTTACCATGGCAACATACTTTTTGTCACTGTCAAGAAATGTGTCATGCTGACCTATATCCTAAGACAAACATTCAATATGAATTCCATGAGAATTGGAAGAACACTGATGAAGCAGTTTTGCCATGAAGCATTTTGCCCTATATTTTACCAATAACATGCCGTTACCATGGCAATGCACTTTTTGCTACTGCGGAAATATGTGTCTTGCACATTGACATATTCAGACGAACATCTGTACCTAATTTCATAAAAATTGATCAAAAACTGTGGGAGGAGTTCGCGACGCAAGATTTGTACCCATTTTTGCCCATAATATGCCGTTACCATGGCAACGTACTTTTGGGTACTGTCAAAAAATATGTCTTGCACATCTACAACCCAAGGCACACATCTGTGCCAAGTTTTATGGGAATCGGTTGAAAACTGAGGAAGTAGTTCGCGACGCAAGATTTGCAACGGACCGATCGCCCGACCGACCGCGACCGCCCGACCGCCCGACCGACCGCCCGACCGTCCGCTGATTCCTATATACCCCCTTCAAACTTCGTTTGGCGGGGGTATAATGATCAAAGGAAAGACCAAAAATAGCGTTTTTCTGAGCCATGTTTTTTGGCGTTTCAACGAAGCAGAAACTGGTTTGAAAATTTGGATTGAGCGTTGCAGATAGGTTCCGCCCCTAACAACGACCAGAGTGATCTCATTGGTCAGTTTGCTGCTTGCTGCTGACCGAAGCGTGAAGCTCGCTCACTGCCCAGTCGACTGGTGCGTGCGGGCGGGGTGAGCTATGCTCAGCCGCTTCTCACATCCTGGTCACTGATTGTCACAGTTGGTGAGGACAAGTTTTATGAAACGGGCCCCTGGTCACTGATTGGTTGGTGAGGAGACCGCCGACGCTGATGTGCTTGAATGAACTCTTCGGGGGTTGCTAGGCCTTACCTTCTATTGTCCAGAGGTGAAAACTGACTTGCCTGTCCCTTGATCGCGATTGCGTCAAAAGGAAGACTTTTACGGCGCTTTTCTTGAAACAGTGATTTTCCAGACTTCTCGACATGCTCTCTTTTAAACATCGATATCTCCGCAGCCGATTATTTTTATAAAATGTGTTATATATCAATTTAAAGCAGAAAGATTAAGGGATTATATAATGCAATTTTCAAATAATCGACCTCGCCCGACTTTAGGATCATTTTGTTGTAGCGGGTCACATATATGCATATGATGAGAACTTACCACTCTTCATTGGCTTGGCTTGAGCCTGCAGACGAATCTTGACAACGTCCAGTGGAGTCACTGCATTGAAGAAAAAATTTACATCTTACAGATTAGCCTGATAGGTTGACATTGATTACAGCAAAAGTGGCATGAATTCATTTCATACTTTACTGTTTTCTAAGTTGTGCATTTTTCATGGGCTGCCATTAACATGATGTATCAAAACAACAAACAACTTTTGGAACCTGAATAATAATTCTTTACATTATAAAATTGTTTGTTCTTCATATCTAAAAAGATATCCTTTGTTTCTTTTTTCCCCCTCTCAATAATTCCATTCCTTAAAATATGTATTACTTCACTAAAAAGCGTATGAAATCCTGTTCACTTTGATGCACAGTCTTCACAGATTCCAAAAAGTAGGAAAATTGTTTACTTTGTTACTGTAGCTACAGTTATGACATAGCTGAAAATAGGGAACTTTGTTTGCTCTCAGAGTGATCGTCAAAGAATGGTTTGAGATTTCTCGTCTAGCTAGCACAAAACTCATTCGAGAAAAGTTGAAAGAAAAAAAGACGGGCATATATCGCAAAAAAAAATGATTGTTTGCTAATTCACCTCGGAATATGATTGTTCTGCCATATCCAACATGGAAAGACACACTTACTTGTCAGTGCAGTGACAACGGCCCCTGTTCCAGAGGCGATCATCTGTTGCCACGGTTTCAACGCATCTGATTTTCGGACTGCCCCCTCGGTCCGGCTGGCCGGAGTGCGTGTAGCCATACCGTCCACCTTCTCATCCACCATTGTCCACACGGCTGCACAATCACCATGAGGGAGTGCGTACAGTGTAGTTCATATACTCACAGTTGAAGACACATCCATGAAGCTATAAAGGGAAAATAGAAAGAGGAAGGGGGAAAAGGATAACAGAAGCCTACCTGCATCATTCCTTTAAGAGTTCTCTTCATGGCTATCATCTCAGTACTACCTATTTCCCAAAAGGTACAATGAGAAAATAGCAGAACACTTCAGACACTCACCTTCCAAAGGATCAAAGGATAGCATGAGTGCAGGTTTAGATACATGTAGCTATTGATATGAAGAGCTCTTATTAGCAACAAAGTGTGTCCCAGTACACAATTCTCCTGACTAGATAACTAAATGAAGTTTCTGTCCACTCAATTCAGTCACAGTTGTCCCTCACAACTTCTGTTCTTTGATTTTGTAACAAGTTCACAATGTGCAGCGCAAGGGACATTGCAGATATGAGATACCCCACCTCACCGGATCAAATACCATCTGAATGACAGTTGGTTACAGTCAAAGTTAACTACCACTCCCATCAGCCCTCAGCCATTCCCTACAACGTTGTCGTACCAGCAGGTCATGGTAAATCTCTCCGAATTCTACTATGAATGTAACAGTACTTGAATAGGTGGTTGAAAGGAAGAAAACCAGCCAGGCATGTGAGCAACAATACCAGGCACCTACTGACTGCCTTCACATGATGTTGGGGTGGGTCACATGGAGTAAGCAGGACCTCACCTGACAAAATGTGCTACAAAAGAGAACGTCAAGATTCATTGAGTACAGATAAAAACCTGGTAACGGTTTCATGAAATTATTTCTTCCGCTTGACTGACTGGCCATGGGCCTTTTGGCAAGGGACAAAGGGACTTTACTCTGAACAAGTACAGTTTGTAAAATCCTACTTATTTTTACTGGCGCAACAGTGAGCTTTGGTAATGTACACTGTATGAAGTATGCAGTCCCCTCTCCCCCAGCATGACTAACACACGGCCTCTCCCCTTTTTGTCCAACAGTGTGCACAGAACAAACATCGACTTGTACAAGGCAGCATCAAACATTGAACAGAATTTGCATTACAAACAGTTTACAATGATAGTAAATTTCACTAATCAGTTCACATTTGACCCTAGCTACTGATTTTGTTATGCTGACAAAGCAAGAGACAAGGTTCCAAGGCAGCCCACCATGTATACTCCCACCATGTACGATGTATATCCCATCAACTTGTATTGTACAAACAATACCACATCATGCTCCAACTAAGTGACTTCGATAAACAGTAAAATCAACATATGATGATAGACGTTTCATAAACCTGTACAATGTAAATAAACAAGAAATTTACAGAATTTTATAGTTCCATGCTTTCACTAGAAATAGTGAGGGAAATCACCAACTGCTTATTTGCCTTACAATGTACATGTATGACATCTAACTCACAATTCTCCCACTGGTTTTCGCACAAAGGTACCATAAAATCATGTTTAGGGTTAACGATTTGGCCTCTGTGCATACAAACCTTTTCTCATAAAGCCTCAATTGCGGCGCTATTGCAATACAACCTACTATGATGCAAGAGATACATATTTTTCTTGTTTCATTTTTCTTGTTTCTTTCTAATTTCATTAGATTTCAAAGCACTCCTTTCTTTCCTGATAATCAGGAAAGAAAGGAGTGCTATGAAATTCATTGAAGCTACAAATTGATTTTTACTCATGATTCTTCACTGCATTACAGTCGAAATTGAACAGGATGTGGAATTAAAAACTACATGTTGTAGGAACTCCTGTAGGGAGAGACTACAACTGGGTATTGTAGATTGCACACTCCATGTGAATACCCTGCTTGTGCAGAGTCATAATTGTTTTAAAGCTGTTATCTTCCCCTCTCTGGGCACAATAACTTTGACCCTTGATGGACTTAATGGTAAAACATAATACCACACATTGAGCACGACTGCTAGTCTAACCTGTTCATGTCCCACTTGATGTGACAGATTTATTGTTTCTTCAAAGTAACCTAAAACAGTACATTATACAGCTATCAAATTTAGCATATATGCAGTAGGCCATAATGAACTGCACTTGTATGAAGAAACAATGCATAATGTCACAGCCACACAAGATGCACAGGTCTGTTAGGGCGGACGTCCACTTGGGCGCGGACAGGCTCCGGAAGGGTTGCGGAAGCAAATTTTGTTATTTCGGCATCCTGTCCGCGACAGACGCGGAATAACTTTGTGAATCGGCTTGTCCTGGGACATTTCTAGGACTGTCCGCGGACTGTCCGCTGACTGTCCGCGGACTGACTGCGGACATTCCTAGGAATCACTCCGGAAGAGCGCGAAATACCTCGGAATATGCTAATCGTAGCCGGGCAGCGCGGAAACATCTAGGATTACACCAGGAATGAACGCGGACAATCAGGATGCCTTCCGGACAACACAAGTTAGGCATGCGGACAAACTGCGGACAATACCAGGAAAATGGAAAGGTATAAATTTGGCGCTGACTTTGACTTTTGGTCATTTGACTGCTAGCCGTCATTGATGCTCCTTGTTGTGCTTCCGCAGTAGCGGCTGATATTATATTAATATGATTGGTCAATATTATTTGATAATAGAATGTGACCACCAATAGTCGAAGAATAGGATTGTCTGCATGTCGGCTGACGACTCATTTTTTTTTTTTTTTTTGATTTGTCTCATCTGGGAGAACAATTTTTTCTCTGCCTACAGTCACATGGATGATATTCGCAAACTTTTTGAACCATATATATTTATGTATATTATATATATATATATATATATATATATATATATATAAATGTATATACATATTGATAGGTAGTCTTTGGGCAAGATAAAAAGATAAGTAACAAAACTGCAACAAAGTTCATATTCACCAACGGTTTATTTCTTCACAAGAAATAAACCGTTGATGAATACATATAACTATATATATATATATATTTTTATATATTTTTTAGACCTGTGCTTTATCCATCGTGAAGTATATACCGGTACAGTTTTGTCTGATACTTCTGTATAGAGCATGCCAAAATGATCCTAATCATTAAATTTGTGTTTCTTTCTCTGATTTTTACCCTTGTGCATCTCTAACCCTCTCTTATTTTGATCACTTTTGAACATTTTTAAGTCCGAGAATTTTTTTTTCATGCTTAGAGCTTACTAGCCTATTGTCAGTGAAGTGTAAAAATGGGGAAATATTTTTAACCTACTTTAATTTACTTTTTTTTTTGGGGGGGGGGGGTTCAGCTGGGCTGTCAAATTGGACAATCGAGTTTATTTGCAACTAAAACAAAAAGAGAAGAAATATTATCAGGTAATAACAACTACAAAAATCATTCAGGTAAAGAATATTTCTGAAATGATTTGTGATGCTTAATGCGCACTTAAATATATACACTCAGCAAAAACAAAAGAAAGACAGAAATTTAACACTTTTTCGAGTTCATGATTTATTGCTTTTTCTCTCATTTCACTTGAATTTTGAAGTGACAGAAAATTCTTCATTTTCCTCCATCATCTTTAGCTTTCATTGTTATTTTGGGCTTCAAAGATATTACATTGTAATGAGACCACAGGTATATCTTTGCAATTGAATTCATGCTTTTTAGTGTGATGAATTTGTCTTTTGTTCTAATATGTTGTATCATTAGAAAGCATTTACGTATGAATAACAACTTGTTCATGTTTATATAATACATTAACATTTAGCCAAAAATTCTATGCTTTCTTTTTCTGAGTGCACTTCCACCTACTTTTGTGATTTTTCAGCTGGGCTGTCACATGGGACAACATAGTTCGTTTGCAAATAAAATACGAAAACCACATAAAGGAAAATGTACTATAGTAAGTAATAGGAACCAGGAAAGTCACTCAGATGAAAAATAATTTCTGAAAAGATCAAATCAAAACAAACTTACTAGGAAATTAGGGGGCTGATTTCACTTCTTTCTGGTTGCTTTTGGCACAGTCTCTACTACCTTCTTCTTTGCCTTCTGGGACCGGAAATTCCTTAGATATACCTGTTCTTCATCACTAGACGAAAGGTGTGCCTGTGATGGAGATATTTGCATGGGGGCCTCGCCTCCCTTCTTGCTCATTTTGCGTTTCATTGGCATGACGCTCGCGGAAAGTGTCGACATTTTCGTGTCTCGATCACAAAATTTCCGCATAGGTTCCGGACACTTGCATATATAGATCCGCATCGGCTCCGCGCTGTCCTAAAACATTCCTGGTGTCTTCCGCTTTCATTCGGAAAGCTTCCACACACCGCGGGATTCTTTCCGGAGCGTGTGCGGAAGGAGCGGAAGGGTTCCGGACAAGCGGGACATCCTCAGGACATCGTCAGGACAAGTCGCCGAAGGTGTCAGGAAGTTCATTTCCGCGTCCAAATTTTGGTCTCGATCAAAATTTGGACGCGGAAATTTTTCTCTCTCCCGAAGGTGCGGAAACGCCCGGACATGTTTAGGACAGTGAGCGGACACGTTCAGGAACGTGCGGACAGGTTCCCGAAGGAGTGCGGAATACCAAATTTGCATTCCGGGGCTTGTCCGCGTCTTGTCCGCGCCCTAGTGGACGCCTGGTCTTAGCAAAATATGGAAAATCCACATGTATACAGTACCAGTACTGTAAAAGTGGTTTCTTTCGCGTACAAAACTTTCGCGGTTTCCATCCGTGCGGACTTTTTCGTGTGTGTTTAAATTCGCGGTCAGCAATGCTAGCGTAGTACAAGCGACGAGTTCGAAACATTTTCGCGTGATGTTAAATTCGCGGTTCAACCTCAAAGCGCGAAAAGCGCGAAAATAAAACCACTGCGAAAGAAACCACTTTTACAGTACCTTGCAAGAGGATAAGCACACTGTAGGCTCCAATATTTGCAATATATACCGTTCCTCTAATTCACTAAAACTGACATTGAGAATAATGCTGCCAATCATCAGGAGTCACTACCTGACAAAAGGTGAACGGGTTGTACTATCACTCTTGATAGACATAATCAGATGTGTGTGTGTGTGTGTGTGTGTGTGTGTGTGTATGTGTGTGTGTGTGTGTGTGTGTCTGTGTGTGTGTTTGTGGGGGGGGGGGAAGGGATTTAATATACCCAGTAACCCTGAAGGCTATGGTCTACCACATTTATCAGACAGGTAAATATCCACAGAGTTTAGAGTCCAATGGCACTTTGTCCCAGGAATGATTGAATATTTCAGGAGGTTTCAGGATTTCAGGAGTACCCGTAACTGATTAAAAAGACCAGTATGACTATCCAACTAAACAGGCTAATGGGGATTCAGGACTCTTCTGTGTGTGTGTGTGTGTGTGTGTGGTGTGGTATTTTTCAGCTCCAGAACTCTACAATAATTTCAGTATCCCGCAGCGACAAAATCCTTGCCACACTGCGATCTGGTAGCAAAACAAGAAAATCAATCCGACACTGTAAATATTTGCACATGAAACCTGCTTACACACCTAAGACGGCATACAATTGTAAGTACCAAGTTGTAATGTGAACATCCCCAGCTGGTTTCTAGCATAATGATTAGCACATACCTTGCATATATCATTGTAGTATGTAGCTCCTTCAAAATTTGGGATGGAATGATACTACCCTTAACATAAGTAAAATGTTGACAGAATAATTTTTGTTACGGCAATATAACATTTTGCAGAACTCTCTTCAAATTTTCTACACATCATACCACTGTGACATCATCACTGATTTTTATCTATTTGTAACTTTAGAATGTATCGTTCAATTTCCTCAGTATTCACTAATGTGTTCTTGTGTGTTTTGCTTTGCTTCACTGAATTCACATAGTGTACAATGTACAATGTATGTCTGGATCGTGTAAGAGCCTGCCAAAAGGTGCAACGTCATTGATGCCCTACTCTCAAGTTGACAGCGTGCCTCAGAAAACCAATTAAGTGTTCAAAATGATCATATCTGATTTTTTCATAAAATGTGACAATATGTGGTTTTATGATTTCAAAAAAATATTTCACGCTTATTTATATATACAATTAATATAAAAATAAATAGTAAACATGTATTTATAAATAACTAGGGATGACGAGCAGAACACTGCTGGAAAGAGTTGTGCATCGATGACGTATGACTCTCCACCAAGACTTGCTCATTTGCAGAGTCACACTTTTTTAACCGAAATGTACGAGCTTATTTGGTGATTTGAAAGTTTGTTTTTGATGAAAGAAGTTCATTGGAGGTACCAACAACAACATATTTTTTTTTTATTTCGTGAGGACTGCGTCCCTTTAAGGAGCGTACAGAACTACATGGTAAACTTGAGAATTGAAGTGGATTTTAACAAAAGAAATTGACAAACAAGTTGCTCTTCCTGTAGAGTCTAGAGCTTGATTTACATTGTATTGTAATTTCTCGATTGCATGGCACATCAATATCTAGCACACACAGCAGCATTAATTGTAGAATTCACTTGAAACAAAGAAAAAAGTTGCAGCTCTGCTTTCAGTTAGTTTTAGCAGGCTTAAGTGCGAAATATATCATCATTCATTCCGCAGACCTGTGTTACTTTACTATCAAAGATGTGAGTCATGTCACCATCAAAATGTAATTGCATGCAATGTCCAATGATGAAATGCCTGAACTGCAGTAAATAGAGCAGTGACATAAATCATATTAATGCCTGTTGACAATGTTGCAACACAAATAGCATTCATCATGAAATAATTCATCCTAGACACCAGGCCCTATGCCCTACACATTGACAATGCTTCCAGTTCCAAACAGCAGAACCAGGGAGGTAGAACCCCTCCCCCACCTCCCCGTGGGTGTAGGGTACCCAGTTCTATGGTAGAGAACTGCAGCTACTTGTCACAATTGCCTTTGATATTAACAGTGACCAAATGACGATGTAGTAGTGGAAAGCGCCCCCAGAGCACAACCCATTTTACCAGCCTTGTTCGTGTCAGTGTTTATATGCCGTCTTTTCATATCCTCCTGGAGCGTTGTTCATTCATTACTCCGCAATAGCCTTGTCACTGCCACCTTCATTCGTAATCTGCTTTATTTTTTATAATTATCAGTTACCGGTACCCTCTTTTCAAGATAAAATATGCTGATCTCTACATAACTATGAATGTGCCCTTCGGTATAGATATTAAAACGATTTGTTACATGTTTTTCAAATAGTATTCTGAAGGGAGGCAGTTTGCTCCAAGAGGGGGCGTCCAGCATGAGCAGGGGCGGGCACTTGGGGGGCACTTTCCACTGCTATCACTTAAACGGCAGTAGTACAGTAGCAGTGCGGTAGAGACTAGAGAGTTGACTGAAAGATGGGTCTTTATCTGGTCGCCGCGGATATGTTCTGCGGAGACTGTGTCTGGCTTAACAGATCCCCTACGGAGGAGAGGGTCTGCTCCGATAAAGTCAAAAATGATAAAAAGACACCTCCGGACAGACAGATTTTTCTGTCTACAAATGGTCTAAGTAAACTAGTATAGCAGGTGTCCAACACATCAACACTGTACAGTGAAACCGACACCCCTCTATTTATAGCACTGCACGTAAAGAATGAGCTTTCACACATGATACGGCACTACGCGCAGTGGTTTTGTATTCTTCACTTGGTATGTGAAGAAAACAAGGATACTGTAGCTTATAATTATGCACATTGGAAAAGCATTAAATCATGACTATGTACATTTCACACGTATTGTCAATAGAGGGTAGGGGTGTTGAGACTGGTGACTATTCGTTTCAAAATTTTGGCGCAACTGAGTGCATCAAAATTGAAATAACCCACGCATTCAAAGCAATTGTCTTAAACTATATAAAGTTGAAGCATACATGTAGGCCTACCGCAAATCACATTTTTAGTGCATGCATGCTTGTGAATTCAGACTCAGAGTATTTTCTTTACATGTGAGTAAAATTTCAAGCAAATTTGAGATACATTTTAAAGGACAAGTTCACCTTCATAAACATAAGGATTGAGAGAATGTAGCAATATTAGTAGAACACATCATTGAAAGTTTGAGGAAAATCAGACAATCCGTTCAAAAGTTATGAATTTTCGAAGTTTTTGTGCAGTACCCGCTGGATGAGAAGACTACTGCAGTGTATGAATAACTTAGATGTCACATGCGTACAACAATATAAGGAAAATATGAAGAGAATTTCACAAAATTCCATCTTTTGAAAAAAGTACACATTCCCCTGACTCGTTACCGATGGGTAATATTATTCCCCCTGCCTTTAGAAAGAGGCAAGTCAATTGCTCTTTTATTATGTGAAAAAAGTGAAAATATGTTGAATTTTCTTTTATATTTTCTTTATACTGTTGTACGCATATGACTCACAAGCTGTAGTAGTCTCCTCATCCAGCGGTTCCAACACAAAAATTTAAAAAATTCATAACTTTTGCATCGATTGTCCAATTTTCCTCAAACTTTCACTGATGTGTTCTTTTTTTTTTTCTTCTTCTTTTTTTTTTCTTTTTTTTCTTTTTTTTCATTCAGTATTTATTGGTAAAAAGCAAATGCCATTTACAGCAAAGAATAAAAAAATCAATCGAATTACAGAATCACATAATAAAAAGTGCAGCAAAACAAAGTGGATACTTAAAATATCACATAACAAATATGACAAAAATACCGTGTAGAAAAAATATACAGTGCAAATTAAATGTCAAACCTCCATTTTTGAAAATGAATACCAAGTTTGCCTTTCTTTTTAGAAATTCTATATTCTATTTCTTTATTATTATTTAAGTAAGCCTGGATAGATTCAAAAGTAGGGGTTTTATTCTGGAATTTACTGATGTGTTCTACTAATATTGTTGCATTTTCTCAATCCTTATGTTTATGAAGGTGAACTTGTCCTTTAAGTATCTATTGAATGAAAAACATAAGGGTGCCGATGTGTTGGACATCCGCTGAGAGTTGACCAGTAAAACTTAATTAGCAGGTCCTACCCCAAGATTGGAAACTACCCCAAGTCTGGAAAAAAGCCAGGGTTACCAGTATCTACAAATCTGGCGATAAAAGTAATCCAGCTAACTATCGACCAATATCATTGACATGCTTGTGCTGCAAGATAATGGAGCATCTTATCCTCAGTCATGTTTCTAAAATCTCGCCATTAATGACATCCTTGTGCAGAACCAGCATGGATTCAGGCAACACCTGTCTTGCGAAACCCAACTGACTGAAGCTATTCATGACTGGACCTCATCAATCAATCAACAACACCAGACTGATGCCTTATTCCTTGATTTAGATTTGCTAGATCTAGAACTACTGGTAGTAGATCTGGGACTGTAAGCTGGGGTAATTTTACCGCAGCAGCGACCCCATACGGACAAATGTTACAGCGCCCCGCGACGGGGTTAGGGTAATTGGACTGAAGACAGTGAAGACACGCAGCACACCCCAGCAGCAAACAATGCCTCGCTCACACTCAATCAATAATGCACTTGCCAATTGCAGTCCCGGCCCATGGGTACCCGGGGATGGCCGGGACTTGCAACCAAGTTGAGCGGGGATTTCAGCACTTTTTTCGCCCGGGTGGGTCGGGAATAGACCGGGCTTTGTAGGGGGAAATTCACTTAATTTGCCCCGGTGGGCCGGGGATGTACCAGGGTGTTGTCGGGGGAAATTCAATTATTTTGCCCCGATGGGTCGGGAATGGACCGGGCTTTGTCGGGGGAGATTCACTTATTTTGCCCCTGTGGGTGGGGAATAAACCGGGGCTTGTCGGGGGAAATTCGCTCCAACCAAATGGCAGGCATTTGGGGGAGGAATTTTGGCCGGGATTGAGCCAGATTGTACCATTTCCAGTACGGTAATGTGACCATAAATTATTTCGCTTGACTAGCGATTCCCCGCTATTGAGGACTCGGTAACATTGCTCAAAAGTCGCGTAAGAAAATAGAGCCTAGCGCGAAACATGCGCGATTTGCGCATTTCATGAAGTTTTCTGACGTGGAACCTCGATTGATCGTATTGTCTGCGGATGTGCGCCGGATCAGCGCTTTACGCAATTCCATGCGGGCTCGGTCACACTGCCCAAAAGTTGCGTAATCGCATAAATCACGTAAGAAATTTGGTTTTGCGTGCTTGTCCGTCGAGAATTTGACCATTTTCGCTGATTTACGCAATGAAAAATCACCGATGAATTGCGCAAGAACTACGGAAATATCACGCAACAATCATACGTGAGTTGTTAGTGATGGGATTAGTGATTCATCGATCAGTCTCGTAAGTATTACATGCGCTTATTTGCGTGTTCTCTTAGAGATACATAGGCCTACGCCAATATTTTTTTTTCAGTGATTTTCAGTGATACGTAGGTGATACAAGCGCGAAACATGCGTCATTATTTATGTCTGCTAATCGTCAGTGGAGAGTCGTTGGTGAACGCGGATAGCGGCAACATTTTCGCAAATAATCGCTGATATTCCACGCATATTTCGCGCATTGTTCGCTTAAGAACCACGCAAACTACGCAAAAATTACGTAAAACAGCGCAATAATGCGTAAACTTTTACGCGAAGCAGAGTTTTGAGCTCCTCAAAACCCGGAAATTTGCGTAAAGCGCCGACCCGGCGCACATCGGCAGACAACTACGAAGGTTCCACGTTGTAGAACCCTAGACAAACTCATGAAATGCGCACTGGATTGCGCATGTATCACGTAAATAAGGCTCGAATTTCTTACGTGATTCATGCGTTTACGCGACTTTTGGGCAGTGTGACAGGTCCTCAAAGGCCAGGTTTTTGAGCAGCTCAAAATTTGGCTTCGCGTAAAAGTTTAGGCAGTATTCCTCTGTTTTACGTACTTAGTAATTTTTGCGTAGTTTGCGTTGTTCTTACGCGAAAAACGCGCGAAATATGCGTGGAATATCAGTGATCGTTTGCGAAAATGTTGCCGCTATCACGTTCATGTGCAAATCATGCGCGATTCATACGCAATTCATTGTGATAAAGCGCAGATTATGTGTGATTTTCCGTGGACCTCAGTCGACGCGCACTACCACGAATTCGCCCTTTTATGGGCCTTTGCGTGCCTATGCGCGGAAAGTGCGTGGTTTAGTGATTTTTTTGAGTGATATTTCCGTAGTTCTTGCACAATTCATCGGTGATTTTCATCGCGTAAATCAACGAAAGTTCTCTACGGACAAGCACGCACAACCATATTTCTTGCGTGATTCATGCAAACTTACGCGACTTTTGGGCAGTGTGACCGGGCCTTGAGGGTCGGGACTTGGCCGGGGATTTCTGCACAAATATTGCCCGGACTGTCGGGGAATCAGCCGGGGATTTCAACTTCAATTTTGCCCGGCCTGCCGGGGGCTTAGCGGGGGATTTCCGTGAAAATTTTGCCCGACCGGTCGGAGACTTGGCCGGGACTTGGCCGGGTGGTGTAATGTGTACATCCCAAAATTGCAGGTGTGATGCAAGTCCCGGCCATCCCCGGGTACCACGGGCCTAGACAGAAAGATCCGTCTGTCCGGAGGACTCTTTTTATATTTTGCCATTAACGCTGTCCTCCGTATACGGAGGGGATCCGTGAAGCCAGACGTAGTCTCCGCGGAACATTTCCCGACGGACAGATACAGACCGATCTTTCGGTCAACCAGGGGCCGGGACTACAATTGACAAGTGCATAAGTCGTTGACATTAATCTTCAAGTCAAGGTTGAGCCAGAGGCAGAGGCTACATCATATTACAAGCTGTGTGTAGGGCCTATGTAAATTACATCAGTCATTTTCAAATAGAATACAAAACACTGGGTCACTGTATCTTGTAAGTTGTAATTTATGTCATGCCTAACCCCGTCGCGGGGCGCTGTAACACAGTAGTACAGTACCAGTTTGTCCGTATGGGGTCGCTGCTGCGGTAATGTCATGCCATGGTGGGCATGATAGTGAACATAGGCCTAACTAGTAAACTAGACCCTATTAGTGATTACACAGCCCAGTCGCTGTAAAAACGCGGCGTCTGGTCGGACTAACCAATAACGTACCATTTAATTTCTCATAAAGCAACAATTGTGGCTGTAATACCGGTAACTCACCTCAGATATCTTGAGTTAACTGAGTCAGGCAGCACAGAAAGAGAGCGTCTCGATACAAGCTTGTGCCTGAAGCATTTACACGCACGTCCACATTATAACAAACACATGATGAGACGACTCACGCACGAGCGATGTGCCCGTACCCGTCGCGTCCATGAAAAGTGAGCACCAAGACACCTCGGCCACCAATCATTCAACATCAAAGTGTCGCTTCTCTTTCACGGAACATTGTGTGACGTCCTGTCTAGATCTTTTCCATGTACATTATACTGTAGGCCTATTGTTATTATTTTACTTTTATTTTTCTGTACCCAAACCAAATTCCAACGTCAGAGAGTTTAAGTGGGATTTGAAAAGTTAAAAGGACTGCACAGTACTGGTTGAGGTAGGGATTCAGGTTTTGAACATTCCTAAGTGAGATATTAATGAAAAGCCTCTTATGAAATATGAAAGAGCATGTAATTTTAAGAAGGATTTAACGTTTATTTGATGGAAATTGGTTTTCAAATGGCTGATATATCCAAAAAAGTGCTAATGATAAAAGGCGACATGCCACAACTTTATTAGGATCTCTTTGTTTCACCTTGTTTTTGGATATCTCAGCCATTTCAAAACCGATTTTCATCGAATAAACTTTTGATACCCCTTAGAACTTCATGCTCTTCGACATCTCATAGAGTGGTTTCTGAATATCTCGCAAAATTTGAATAGCTAAATTTTCACCTCGACCAGAACTGTACACACCCTTTAACTGTGGAACTAGTATCTTTATGAATAGACAGAAAAATCCGTCTGCACAGGCATTTCGTTTCTTTTTTCGTTTTCTTTTAATTTTCTTCTCCTTTTTCACTTTTCCGTAGGTCCTCCGTGAAGCCAGACGTACTAACACTCGTCTCCGTGGAACATATCCCTGGTCTTTCAGTCAACTTTATGAATGATGAATATATTTACTCGAGACAAATGCAGACAAAACAAGGTATGTTAGCTTTAAATCACTGGGGATCCATTCCTATGAAAATGTGGTTATCAACCGTTTAACTAACACTGGCGCTCACTGTCCACTTTTTTATACATCGATAATGCATCTACATGCATTGTCAATTTATATTCAAATATTCTACAAATTGTTCTAATCGCATATGTTCAACAATGTATTCCTTGTGACATATTATTGTTCTCATGTAATTTTTGTATTGTGGAAACTTTGAATAAACTTGAACTTGAACTTGAACTTGTCACCTGAAAATGATAGTGTGCCGTTTCTGAGTGTTTTAAAAAGTCAAATCACGGAGGTACGTTGTACCGTACCTCCATGGTCACTATCATATTTGTGGAGTGTTTGCGCAAGATACAGAGTAAATGGTAGCGGTATGTCAATTCAGAATTACCTAGAAAGAAGCATGAAGAACTATGAACAAGTAAGAACAGCATTTTGTATTACCCTAAGATATTACCGCTGTATCAGCTGACAATGAATAAAAATTCAAAACTTTTTAGACGGTCCATCGCAATGGCACGAGTTAATGTTGGGCGAATAAGTTTAGGACGATTGTTAATCGCACCCACCAAACTATCCCTGTACGATATTCGTGTGTTGCGCAACGTGAGCCTTGTCGGGCGATCACAATTCGGAATAATTCGGAACGTCCACAACTTCGGCAACTTATCAGACTTGTTAAAATCCAATCAAAAGCTGCTGAGACGTACACACCTTCTCCGATTAGCCAATCAGATTAGCTGATCCTTGTATGCCTCTGTCTCGCGCTCCAACGTTCTTCTTCGGGCGGGGCGCGTGTTTTTTTTAGACGGCACAGATTGGGGAAACTAATAATCTATCGGGAACCCTATCCCTAAACCTAACCCTAATCCTAATCCTAATCCTAACCCTAACCATCAAACCCTAACCCTAACCCTAACCCTAACCCCAACCCCAACCCTAACCCTAACCCTAACCCTAACCAAAAACCCCAACCCAACGTTTTTCCCATAGGTTTAAAACGCGCCATGCCCCAATCTGTGCCGTCTTTAAAAAAAAACGCGGGCGGTGCGCGGGCGGGGCCGGGGCTGAGGGGGAAAAAAGTCTCCACACTTGTTTATGTTGCATGTACGAGCTTCCATTTTACAATCCGGGTTTACAATTGAGATTGACTCATGAAACTTGTTGAATATAAACAAACCTGTTTGTTATTCTATTACTAATGGGTGAGAAGTTTCCCTATAGTTCAAGTTCCATTTCAGTTACTTATCTCATCTCCATCAAAATGTAATTACGATTGAACGTTTGAATACACATAATTATTGTAAATGACACGAAATCAATACAACAATGAAGAACAAACAAACTAATTATGATTACAGGTACCTGAGCAGAGTGACGATTACATTTAGCAGAATACTGAGTACCTACATAATTGTTCAATGTCGCCGGCATGCGCTATAATACCCACAGCGGTACAGATTCCTGTTAGTTTTTCGCATACACCATCTTCGTCAAAAAGCTGTTATATTTTCGGATTTGAAATCGATATATAGCTGTTTGTTCATAGCACCAGTTCAAGTAATATGGTGCGTCCACAACTATCACCATTGCACAGGGCTTGTTAATGTACTGTACATGGGACCAACTCACGTAACTTGTTTTGTTTTCATTCATTCATTCATTTATGTCATTTATATTTTCCATCTCCAACAAAACTTGTAAATACATCTTTCTTTCTTTTTTTTACATAAGTACATAACACACACTCAGCAAAAAAAAAAAAAGAAAGTTCAAGTTCAAGTTCAAGTTGATTTATTTCACTTCCAACAAACAAATAAGAAATACAAAGTAAACACTTTTTCCAGTCAATATTTTTCATAGAAGATTTTGATAAAAATCAATGTGTCATATACCATATCAAAGATTATTTAATTGGCTATCAATATGGTAGGTTTATACAAAGGGAAATTTTACACATGAGTCCACACATTCGTTTTTGTCCTCCAAGGCAGAAAAGTAAAATTGCAGAATTGGACATATTGAAATTCATTTGGAAATGCCCTCCAAGAGAGCAAATGATAACAAAAGACCAATTTAACGCTATGAGAGACATGAATGAAACAGCAGAAATAAGTTTAAGTTCCCTTGTTTCCCTTTGTATTCAAAACAAAAACATAATGGGGAAAATGAAGATGGAACATCTAGCATTTTCCATCAATTCAAACTTTAAATGACATAATAGGGAATAAGCCGTAGAGGTGATAAAATCGACAGAATTTCTTCATTTTACCTTTTAATCAAGGAATCTAAGAATGCACGAGACACATTCAAGAACCAAATATATATTATTTCAAATTTTCTTAATTTGGAATAACGTTTCAAATTTAGCTTTCTTTGTTACCATAATTTTTCTCTTATTAGTGTCTTTTGACTGGGGATTTGACAGAAGATTCTTCATTTCCTCCATTATTTTTTTTTGCCTTTCTTTATATTTGGAGGGTTACAGAGACATTATTGAGATCATAGGTTGGTTTTTTGCAAATTAATTTGCATTTCTATTGTGCTGAATTTGTGTTTTGTTCTCATTATCATATGGAAGAGCAAATACGCATGAATAACAACTTGTCCATTTTGCAATTTTTACTTTTGTGCCTTGGAAGAGAAAAACGAATGTGTTCACTCATGCATAAAGTTAACATTTTCATTGACCTACTGGGTTGAAAGCTATACCTTTAACACGGTATACAAAACACCATTTTTAACCAGATAGTCTGTGAGAACGATAAACTTGAAAAAGCCGTGTTTGCTTTCTTTTTTTTTTTTTTTTTGCTGAGTGTATATGTCAACATTACAAAATATGATAAATGAAATTTATGGATATAACATTGATAAGGTAAAAAAGAGAAAAACCAATAAAAAGCATTCTGAAGTTCAGAAAATGATGGGGAGGAATGCTAAAAAAGCAATGCTTGCATAAATAGGGTGCATCCCTCAATTTGTTCTAATGCTTTCTTATAGGCCCAGTATTTGAAAAATATACGAACAAAATTGGAATAATTATATACAATATTTGAATTCTCATAAATTCTATAGAAGGATGCACTATAGCTGTATCAGGAATGTAACTCTTATCAAGAATCTTGAAGTAATTCTATTTTTCTTTTCAATTATAGACAAAAAGGTGCAACGCAGGGTTTAGTTCAGCCCCTGCAGCCAGTATAGTTCCGGGGTCCACAAGATAAACAACTGTTCCTATTGTCAGTACCTCATTTGAAAAAAAAAAAAGCAACTTGCTATACATAAGGTAATGTCCAGTCTTCTATTTCATCAATACTATTCTAAGTGATAAAGTATATGACTCAAAACATCTCAGAAGTAAATCATGTGGAAAGTCTCAGCCATAAATCACACAATTATTATATATCCAACTCAAAACAGCAAGCACAAAATGCTTTAGTCTACAAATAATAAAAGTACAGTGTATTAAAAATATATATATGTGTTCATTATTGAACAATGGGAATTTTTTAATGCATAAATGACACCTAATTTGGTCCTGTTGGTCATGTTATTTTGACATCATACTTTCCGTTTTTACTCCCCTTTAAATTTGTGAAAGAAAAGAAAATAACTGCATGTATTTAGAGAAACAGACTTTTCATATACATATCTATATTTTTACAGATATCTATCTTCAGGGATGTTACAAAGACACATTATATTTACCAGACTACAGGAGAAAGAAACTTTGCCCCCCCCCCCCCCCCCCGTCTTGTTTCTCGAGGATGCAATTACTTGTAATTTTGCGTGCACATGCATTCCCCTGAAAGACCTTTTTGTGACAAGAAAATGATTACGTTTTGGTTTTGGTTACTCGTCTTGCAGGTAGTTTTATGATATTTACATTTCAGGGTTGTGTTATTTATCGACATTTTATAAATAATATAGGTTTTCCCGGCCAATTTCGCACTTTTGTCAGTCCATTTGATAAAAGGTTCATTCAATTTAGCGAAAATCCTCGTCACTGCACATTCTGTCATTCAAAATTGCAAGTTGGTCGTTCAATTTAGCATTTCGATCAATGAAATTTGCACATGTGCCATTCGAATTCGTAAAACGAGAATTCAAATTGGCACGTGCTCTTCAGTCATTCAAATTCGCCAACACTGGCCGAAAGGGGTAATTCAGTCATTCAATTTCGCGTATGGGCAGTCAAATTCCTAACATGTTCATTCAAATTAACGTCATGTTATTTCTTTTTTGAAAAGGTGATAACATTAAGACTTTTTGTTTCATCCACTCACTGTTAAGCAGTAAAAGTAATTTTTACCATACATAACTCGGGTTTGTTGTTCTGTAGCGCCCCTTTTCTTTCATATATGTCATTTTAGGCCCACATGTACCAATACTACAGATTAAGTTCATCTTCTTACAGTCATAAACAGCAAAAGTTAGATACAGACGTATTTCTCAAGAAGACAGAAAAAGAATTATAGAAACATTTGATGATCATAACCTTGATTTCCAAGAACTGGCCGACACACTCGGAATAAAGCACTCAAACGGCCAGATAAGTTGTGGCCACATGATGCACTAAATCTTCAGACTGGAAGAATCACTAGGCACATTGAAGAAAAAAAGAAACTGTTGCCAAAAATCTCTCAAATAAGTACGAAAATATGAAATGTAATGACGCTTGCAAAACAGTAACTGTGTTGACAAAAAAAAAAAGAAGAAAGAACCAAAGCATAAACATGCGTGCTAAATTGACTGCAAAAGATGTTAAATTGGATGCCCCAAAATGAATTTGAATGAACGAGTGCGGCATGTCCGTGATCACGTGACTATATCATTCTAAATTGAATGAACGAATAACGCAATGGTGCTAGTTTTACGAATTTCAATTGAAAAAGTGTTAATTAGAATGACGCTAAAGGTAATTTGAATGCTCCAAAATGAATTTGAATGAAGAGATCATAAAATTGAACTACCGAACATGTCATCTACGCTAAATTTTGCTAAATTGAATGCAGCAATTAGGAATTGGACTGACAAAAGTGCGAAATTGGCCGGGAAAACCTATATTATGACTGACTGAAATATATTAAGTGATACATGCATATTCAGTGATTCTGTGAATATAGAGAATCTCGAAGACTCGAATCCCATCTGCTTAGATCATTGTCAGGTAGCTGAGAAGAATTAGGTCAACGCATATACTCTCCCGTGTAACCATATACTTTCGATACATGGGAATTTTTCATCGTGCTGATTTGGCACTGAAGGAAGTAAATGTTACTTTGAATGTTTCTGTTCAATCAGGGAGGTGGAAGATATTATTTCCACCTCCCTGGTTCAATCATTTTCACGCCCGCGAAATGTTCTCTGAGCTCGTAAGTAGTTCGTGAGAGTTTGCTTAGTCTGTGAAAAAATATTTCAGACGTAACATGAATTAAAAAAAAGAAATGTAATTTTTCAATATGATCGACTTCTATAGAGCACTTTAAATATTTGTCACTGTTTTTAATGGATTTAGCTATTACTTTGGTGCTACTTGAATTTAAAAAAAAAAAAAAAAATGTGTTTGACTTGTCTCAATATCCGTAAAGGATACATGATTCTCAGACTAAGCAATCACCTAGGGTCACAGCGCATGCGTGAACTGTGAAACAACAGCCATTTTGCCATACTCGTGTGTGCAATGCCATGGAAAGCCGTGCCGATAATTCGACGCTTGGACTGATCTTCATCTAAATTTTTCCCCCGGAGAAGACGCCGTTCAAAGCGATTGAGTTAGTAGACTGATAGAATTTTAATAGTTGAAAACAACTTTTCCAAAAGAAATGGCGGCCACAGAAGCGGTTAAAGATGTGGAAATGAAAGATGATTCAGAAACGGCGAAAACTGACGATGGTGCGAATGCTGCTGCCGGGAAAAAGGAGAGCGATTTAGTCACTTTAGAAGGTGAAGTATTAGCTTCTAATCGTAAATATTTATGTTTTGCGAAAATCCATCTAAACTTTGAATTCACCAGATGCTTACCTAGTATGTACGTTTAACGTTTCTTTAGAGTGCAAATTTATTTAGCCTGAAACGTGAACACGAAAACAGTCGAACCTGTATCGTGTCATAATGCTGATTCATTCTCGTCATTATGGTAGCCGCACTTCATTTATACTGCACGAGTGCACTCACTCATGCAGCAGCCAGTGGCACCCGCACGTCCCCTGCCCTCCGCTCCGGTAGGTGCGCGGCTAATGTGCGCGGTACGGTTGTCTGACTGCTGTGTGCTGCATGCTGTGTGGTGGGTAAGCTCCGAAGGACGCAACAACGATGCCGCAAAGATTCGCAGTTTGAGTTGCAGAATTTGCACTTGCATTATGATGAGTACATTCTCACTCAGATTGTAATTTCACGGATTCTGTTGAATTCCAGTGTATGTTATAATTTCCAGTTCATGCTTTGAATATTGTGCATGTGTGCGGGTGTTTAGACGATTCTTGCTCAGTCCTGTTTAGACCGTTGTGGGATCTGTCATTCATTCCATTCCACGACATGAATCACAATCATTCACTACTATTAACTCTTTATGTGCCATGGTGGAATCCCCCTGTGTGCCACGTTATTCTGAGACACGAAGGTAGTCATGCTTTGAGGAAGAATTCTGTTTTTCCAATTTGTATAACTTCTACAAATTTCTGTTCAGTTCGGGAAACCCACTCACAAGGGGGGCCCCTCCTTTAACCCGTCCCCCTTATAAGTAACCCCGTCCCCCTTATAATTAACCCCCGGGGCACCCTTATAAGGAGTCTCCACGCTTTTTTGCGATGCAACGCGAAAATAAAAGGACTGCGGCAATTCGCTTGATTATGTCCATAAAGCTTCACAAGTTTCCTAGTTACTCACGAAATTTGAGCAAAATCGGTTCGAGGCATCATATCTAAAATCATGGATTTAAATGCGATGTCAAACGACCCATGCGAATGCTGAAATGCGAGCGATTACTGGCGTGAGTGTCGCCAGGCGCGGCGGCGCAGCAATGCTTGAGTGCAGACGTGGCGAGACAGTCGCCACGTCTGCACTCAAGCATTGCCGCGCCGCCGCGCCTGGCGACACTCACGCCAGTAATCGCTCGCATTTCAGCATTCGCATGGGTCGTTTGACATCGCATTTAAATCCATGATTTTAGATATGATGCCTCGAACCGATTTTGCTCAAATTTCGTGAGTAACTAGGAAACTTGTGAAGCTTAATGGACATAATCAAGCGAATTGCCGCAGTCCTTTCATTTTCGCGTTGCATTGCAAAAAAGCGTGGAGACTCCTTATAAGGGGTGCCCCGGGGGTTACTTATAAGGGGGACGGGGTTACTTATAAGGGGGACGGGTTACTTATAAGGAGGGGCCCCCCTTGTGAGTGGGTTTCCCGAACTGTGTTAAGCTGGACATAATAGTGAGCAAAGTTAAAGAGGAATGCGAAACTTTGCCTCCATGTACAATGTATAACAATTCTATTTTCAATTTTTCTATTGAATTACCAGTTGCTACATTACTGTAAAGGCATGACTTAGAACTTAGAATGGACAAGCATATCTAGTTGGGAACACCGCTTGATAGAGTAACTGCGTCAGTAAGCGGCCGTGCAGCCTTTCGCGGCAGGTACAACATACACGGTAATATACCGCTAAACACAGCACTGCACTGTTACATGCACATTACACATATACTAACACACTAGCAATCAACAAAAACCAACCGATAAAATGGGCACAATCTCTGATGAAAGTGATATTTTCTCACCGAAATGACAACATATCGCATCCAAAATGAAATTTTCGGTACTTCTTAACATAACAGTTAAGAAACAATGGTCCAAGAAACTGGATTTTTTGTCGTTTTCTCGATGTTCATGGATTTTGAAAACACATCCTCACGTAAAATAGAACTTTCGCGAGCCGATGTGGGCCGCCATTTTTTTCGGAAAGTGGATGTTACCATCGCAAAAAACGGGAAAAACACGAGAAAGACAACAACACCGCCAGAATTACGATCTTGTTTGCGGCCAATGCATGTGCGCACGCTATTTTCACGTGCTTTCGCAATGGGAATTGGCGCTTACGCAATGTTCGCGAGACATGTGAAGGCGTTTCAGCTAAAGATCGCGGAGCACACGCGTATTGCATAGGGATTGTACATCGTGCCGCAAGCAGAAATACTACGTCGCATATCGCCCTTATCGGCGAAAATTGTGCCGGGTTTTGCCCTGGTAAATCATGAAAACTGCGTTGGTCAATGGTTAATTTCTTTTACGAAAACAATTGCGTTAATGAATAATCTTGTCTATTATATATGAAATGGTTGAAAATAATTTGCCTGATTTGTTTACAAGTTGGAAAAACCCTTAACAATGCTTAAACTGCCTCAAACGGGATATTTTACTCTAGTCAATCACCACATAGAAATGCTAACTGTATGTGAGAGGAACAAAAGCGCGAGAAACGCTTTGATTGTACCGCGGGATTAGCGATTTATCGATCGCTTTTGGCGGCTTTGTTTGTTGAGCAGAATATGCGAAGTTGGCACGCCGTCGACTGAGCTGGACATGCGAACGGGGCACATAAAGAGTTAAGTATGGTGAGGGTACCACGTATTGGCAGGGTACAAGTAACATCTGCACCCTGCATATCATACACATACAACATGTACACACAGTGTAGCTGTTTCTGTGTTAGTGTAGTCTATAGAACGAAAAAGGGCAATTGTGCACTTTACGGCCCTATATTATCGGTACCTCATTCCCCGTACGTCAAGGTGATATCCCATGAACCACCGCGCACTGAGCAGCTGGCGAGCTTCTCTTGCTGTATGGAACACTGACAAGCGATAAGGTCACTATTCAAAGCCCGCCTTGCTAGCACTCACTGCGCTTCAAGTTCTAGCTGCATAGCTGACACGTTGAACACTGTGCGATCGCGATATCGTGTGCCTTTGCTCTCTGCTGCAGGATTATCCAGCTTTACATTTGTAATGTTACTTCACAGAAAATTGCCATGATCATGGCGCAAAATGTGAGAACGGCAGTAAGTCTGATACAATGGCTTCCGTTTCTGAACATCCTGGCTAGCCACAACAGTTCCGTGAATATTTTTATGCCTCCATCATCCATCCAGACCCTAACACAAATCGTGCAAACCACATGCAGGCGAGGCTTGTGTGTGTGTCGTGTGATACACAGCCCTGTCGCTGTACACAGGGCTGCCAACTCTCACGCATTGAGCGTGAGACTCACGCAATTTAACCAATTTTGACTGTCACACTCTGATAAACAAAATCTCACGTTAAACCCCCAAAATGGAATGTACATGACTACAAAAATAAATATATCTCTAAATTCTCTGATATTCCGCATATCGATATGCCCAAGCCCAAAATTTCGAGATTTTCCCGCGCGGGTGTAAAGCTTGTAAAACCAATAATAATCGTTTTCGGTTTGCGCGCAAAGACGAGCTATTGGATTACGATTGGTTTCTACCTATACCACGTGAGTGTAGCTTGTACTTTTGGCAAATTACAGTACATGTATGGCTATGACGTGTGCTTTACATCGCTTTACATAGTTGACTGTGTACGTAGTAAGTACGTACGTACAGCCGCACAGCAGGCCACCAGGCGCTAGCCAGACAGGTCGCTCCGCTCCCTCGCAGTGTCTCACGCCAAACTCTCACTCAAGGTTGGGAGCCCTGTGTACACAAGTGCATGCTTCGCACTGTGTCTGGTCAGGGCCGATTTGGCAAGTAAGTCGGTAACTGTGTAGATGACATAAACACAACAAACTGAGAAATCGGGATAAGATTTTGGATTTTTTTTTTTGTTATTTCACAGAATAATTTCACCAAAACCGTGGACATAATGGCCTCTGCGATACTGTAGGTTAAATGCATACAATCGTGGCGAGTGGTTTGTGCGGCACGGAGACCAACACAACACGCTGCCTCCCCCATTCTGTATCAAATGTAGTGACCCCGAATGAGAATAGTGCTGGCTTAATGGGTCAGCAAACAACACTCTAGACTACAAGAGTTCTGTGCTACAAATCTCCTGACCCAAAATGGCTACGTAGGTCCGAGTGAGCCACGAGAGCTTCCGAATGGACGTACATTCTCAGTGCGAATGCGCATGAAGAGAGGCCAAAAGAACCACGCGTCTTCTGGGCTCTCTCCTCCAATCACCGCAGCTCGCGGTCACAATGTTTGTGTATGATGCATACACACACACGCACATACACACACGTGTCTCAGTGGCAGCATTGTCCCACACGTTTATGGATATAGCACCGAGTCTGGCATTGCGCAATTGCATGCACAAACTTCGGTCATTCGGAGTTCACGTACCATTAGGGATGACGTTCGTCTGCCTTTAATTATTGATCCCCTGCTTGAGATAATGACGCAGCATCCATTCATTTAAAATCATGAATGAAGGATGAAAGTGTACCAGTGGTTGCGTTCCGTTGTGTGCCAATGAACAGCACCCCGTTTGTCTCTTCTCAATCACAACGCGTAGGGAAGGGCGTTAGAGCAACCATATGGCATACCCTAAGTGCTTTCCATTGTGTATGTATTTGGTATGAGTTACTGTACGAGCTGAAATTTTCGCGTACAGATATTTTCGCAAATTACTACTTGGAGAACATTTTCGAATGTTGTTAATTTCATGGTTGCGAGGGTCTAACTGAACTTAGTTATTCGCACGTTGTTATTTTTGCGGTTCAAAGGCAATTCGCGAAATTCAAGAAAATATAACCACCACGAAAATTTCAGCTCGTACAGTACATGTTTGTGGAATAAAAGAGATTTGGAACGAGGGCAATCATTTCTATCATACTTGCACTTTACCTGGCATAATGTTAAGATCCACTTTATGCAAACCATCAAATTTTATGAGATTATTTGCTCCATTTTTGCAGAAATAAGAAACAAACAACTTAGGGCTCCCTATGACTCAATCTTTTTTTTTTAGTTAACATTTGTTCAACATATTTCCGGTACATGATTTTCCATACACAGATTTCAAGGAACATGTCAAGCATATTGAGAAGGCCGTCTCTTCCAAGGAGAAGAATTACATGGCCAGAGTGATCAGGGCTCTGACGTCGTCACGCCGCAAACTCAACCACACAGTTCTGCGCAAGCTCATCACAGGCTACATTCCTAATGGAAACACAAGCAAAGAAGCGCTTCTCACATACCTGGATGAGGTGAGAGCTAAAGACTACAGTGGCGATGTAACAGGGTGTAGATGATTGTCATGAAGGGAATTGTAAAAGTGAATCACCAATCATATTTTTTTTCTTCCATACAAAAAGAAAAAAGTTCTTGCATTTGTTAATGATGATGATATTAGCTGACCCTGTCAGGGGGAATAACAGAATTGTGTTGTTCTCACTATGACTTTAGTGCACCCACCTTCGACTGCTGTTATATTGTCATAGCTCTGGCAATTCATTCCCCTCAAAGCCAGCTAGTACCATTTTACTGTACATCAGAGTTTGTATTTTTGTTCTTCTAAGTAGCTTAAAGGCTGTATTAAATGCAAATTTGTTTGTTTGGTTTTTCTTGTTTTCTTTTTTGCACAATTGAAAGTACATGTATCAGGAAGCAGCACAACATGCAAATAATTTTACTGTATATAATGCAATATATTTTGCAGTTTAATTATTATTGCAAGTATCGTGAATCAACTGATACTTGCAAAAATGACTGTAACTGTTACAGCTTGCAAAAATCTTGCTTCCTCCAATACAAATGTACTGTATTTCATATCTAAGATGGGAAATTGCTCTATTTTGTACTGAAAAGGAATGATATTTTTATATACAGTTGTATTCCATCAGTGTGGTTCTAGAGCGTGATTTAAACCACTCATGAATTTATGGCATATGCAGTGATATGTCTATTGCCTTTTTTTTTTCTTTTTTTTTCTGGACAGGAAGAATTGTTACATAGGCAATAGTTCATCTCAATTTTAGCAATGATTTGTTGGTTATTTACGGCAGCCCATGGACACAGAAAGCAGCATCCTGTTCAGACCCAGGACGGGCAAAGCAGCACATGCTCCTCTTCTTCCAGAGCTCGACGTCTATCTGCATCTCCTTGTCGTCGTCCACTTGATAGACTCGGAAAGATATCGCGAGGTATGATGCTGTCACATTTGTTGTACAACGTACATTGAAGGTTGACATGCAAAGATTTCATGTTGAGTGTGCCTGTTTTAGTTCCAGCTACATACAGTGTACTAGTAGTAACGAAAAATGTGTACTACCTAATATGTGTGGTCTTGAGACAGGCATCATGAAAAACCTTCAAAACTGATCTGTGTAGGTTAGCTTCTCAGAATGACATTAGGTAGCCTGTGTGTGCAGTTTTCATAGAACCAGTCAATATTTGCTAACATTGGCATATTTCTGCATCTTAACAAAGTAGTGTTTTTATGCCTCCGCATCGAAGTGGCCGGAGGCATTATGTTTTCGGGTCGTCCGTCCATCCCTACATCCGTCCGTCCCATTTTGTTTTTGTCGATATCTCAAGAACCGTGTGGTGGTTTTACATCAAACTTGGTATGAGGGTATATCCTTGGGGGATAATACTTTGTGTGGATTTTAGGGTCACAGGGTCAAAGGTCACGGGTTATTTTGTGGAAAAAAAATTTTGAAATTTCATGTTTTTCTCCATATCTCGCAAATGGTTCAAGGTATCTTCATGGAACTTAGTATATATGCTTGTACCGATGGGCAGTGAAGTTCGGGGTCATGGGTCAAAGGTCAGGGGGTCAAAGGTCAAGGTCAACTCCTCAAAATATCACTACTTTCCTTATATTTATGCAATGAATGAAGGGTTTTTTTAAACTTGATGTATACATGTATTACCCAATATATATTCTGTGGGAAGTTTTTTGCCAATAGGTCAAAGGTCAAGTGAAAGTGCTGAATTGCACTTTTTCCTCCATATCTCAAAAGTAACTCAAGGTATCATCATGAAACGTACATATTTATGCATGTTCAACCTAACAGTGATTCTCTTTGGAACTGTGAGGTCAAAGGTCAAAGGCCAGGTTTAGATAATGCTATTTTCCCATTTGATACTGAAATTATACTTCTTCTCAATACCTTGAAAAATTACTCAATGCATAAACTTATAAAAGGGTCAAAAGTCAAGTAAAAATCATCAGTTCCCCAAATACCTGCACTCTGACATTTTAATCATTCATCCAATTGAACCTAGTTCTAGGAAAGTGAACATTTGTGTCAAACCTGTCATTTTAATATTTTGCCAATTGTTTGAAACTGTCATCACACATTGTCAAGACATTTGTACTATAGACCTATTAGGAGAACCATGCATTATGGCGGCCATGCATTATGGCGGAGGCATATCAGTGGCCGTAGCGATATATCTAGTTTATATCAACTTCCCAAATTATGTTTTAGCGGATTTGACGAAATGTCCACATTTTTCTCTCTTTAGTTTTCAGACTTGTGGAAGAGGTTGGGATGGGTTTATAAGGATATATGTAGTTTAGGTTTGTGTTCCTCGTGTTTAACCCTTTTGGGGTTTTTTTATGCCTCTGCCAACGAAGTGGCCGGAGGCATTATGTTTTCGGGTCGTCCGTCCGTACGTACGTCCGTCCGTCCGTCCCGTTTTGTTTTTGCCGATATCTCAAGAACCGTGTGGTGGTTTTACATCAAACTTGGTATTAGGGTATATCCTGGGGGGATAATACTTTGTTTGGATTTTAGGGTCAAAGGTCAAAGATTATTTTGTGAAAAAAAAGGTTGAAAATTCATGTTTTTCTCCATATCTCGCAAATGGTTCAAGGTATCTTCATGGAACTTAGTATATATGCTTGTTCCAATGGGCAGTGATTATCTAGGGAAGTTGGGGGTCATGGTTCAAAGGTTAGGGGTCAAAGGTCAAGGTCAACTCCTCAAAATATCACTACTTTCCTTATATTTATGCAATGCCTGAAGGTTTTTTTTTTGAACTTGATGTATTACCCAATGTATATTCTGTGGGAAGCTTCTTGCCAAAAGGTCAAAGGTCAAGTGAAAGTGCTGAATTGCACTTTTTCCTCCATATCTCAAAAGTAACTCAAGGTATCATCATGAAACTTACATATTTATGCATGTTCAACTTAACAGTGATTCTCTTTGGAACTGTGAGGTCAAAGGTCAAAGGCCAGGTTTAGATAATGCTATTTTCCCATTTGATACTGAAATTATACTTTTTCTCAATACCTTGAAAATTACTCAATGCATAAACTTATAAAAGGGTCAAAAGTCAAGTTAAAATCATCAGTTCCCCAAATACCTGCACTCTGACATTTTAATCATTCATCCAATTGAACCTAGTTCTAGGAAAGTGAACGTTCAGCACATTTGTGTCAAACCTGTCATTTTAATATTTTGCCAATTGTGTGAAACTGTCATCACACATTGTCAAGACATTGTACTATAGACCTATTAGGAGAACCATGCATTATGGCGGAGGCATATCAGTCGCCGTAGCGATATATCTAGTTTTTACCTGTAAGCTGTAATACATATTATCCATATCCGTGAATTTTAGAGGAAATGTGGATCAAGTGCAACTTCCTGTTTTCATCTTGCTTTTCTCTACGTTTTATTTGCTGTCAGGCTGTGAAGTGTTCGAATGTGCTAATGACCAAGCTTGATGCCCAGAATAGACGTTCCTTGGATCAGCTCTCAGCCAAGGCCTACTTCTACCACTCAAGAGCGTATGAATTAACAAATCAACTGGATCAAATTAGAAGGTTAGGCAGACAGGCTGTCTAAGATTTTGTATGAGTTATGGTAACAGTAGTGATTTGTGAGTGTTTTGTGTGTGTGTGTGTAGAATCATGCATGATTAACATTGTTGGTTTGATCTATGTTACATTTTATATTGGACATGCTTATTTTATTGTGAACTGGAAAAAGATTATGCACAAAGTGAGGATTTATTTACAAATTTAAGGTTAACACTTTTAATAGTGTTCCAGTCAGACTTTTCAGACTTTTTAGTGTGGGAGGGAGGATGTCAGTGTTACAACCCCCAAGAGTTATAATACACTTATGTCCCTTTGTTGAGAAATTTGTAAGGAGACATTTTAACTTTGTTTCATCCATAGTTTTGTTCACGATGACTGGACTCGATGTTTTGTATTTGGATTATTTGCGTATTCAGGTGATGGCCGTGATTATCATGGTCACTCCTGGACCCCGTCTTACAAAGACTTGCGATTGATTCAAATCAATAGCAACTTTACGATTGAAATCAAATCCATCTTATAAAAAAGTTATGATTGAAATTAAGATGGAGAACTGCAATCAATCAATCAATCACATGTTGCGATTGATTGCAGCTTTAAAGAGATTTGTGATTGATTGATTTCTATCACAAGTTTTATAAGACAAGGCCCTGGGATTGTGCAGGCAAGAAGAAATGTGACAAGAATATTTTGTGGACCAGAGATTGAGCACTGGCTTGTGAGGTTGCCAGATAAAAGAAAGGGAGAAATAGAAGGAATTAGAAACGTTCTGGGAAATATTTAAAAGAGATTTCATGGCATGCATCTTACACTAAATTATTCTTTTGTGAGTTATTTAGTGGTCATATTTAAGTGTATTATGATGTTATTGGCATTTGAATAGTACTGGATGCGACTGGCCTGACAGGGAGAGCATACTAATGAATCCAGACCATGGAATACTTATGTGGGAATATTTACATTGTCTTGTTCATTGCAAGTCTATTATGCATTGTGACATATTATGCCTTTGTTAGAGTGGAGCTATTCAACAGTGCATTGATCTTCTTTTCTTCCGTTTTCTGTGCCCCCAGTTTCTTGCACGCAAAGCTTAGGACAGCAACATTACGGCACAACATTGAAGCACAAGCAACCCTTCTGAACCTTTTGTTGCGCAACTACCTCCACTATAACTTGTATGACCAGGCCGACAAGCTCGTTGCAAAGTCAACGTTCCCCGAACAGGCTTCGAACCACGAGTGGGCCAGATTTCTCTACTACTTAGGTATGGATGGTGGAAATTGGAATTACATTGAAATTGGGCTTCAAAAGGAAAACTTGAGTAGAGGCTCTGATCCAGAGAAATAAATCACTTGAATTTTGATCACCATAGGGCTAGTGATTAAAGAAATTAATGTCAACAAATTATTAGGCACAAGCACTCAATGGAAAAAGATTAGTGTTGGTCATGTGACTTGTGTTTTCTTGTTTGTTTTCTACTGAAAGTGCCAAAAAGGTACAATTACATGAAGCAAAATCAGAGTAGGTAATGCAGTCAAAGAATGAGTATTTGAGTTTTAGTTTCTTTATTTCACCAAATCAAAGAAGATATTAAAAAACAAACAAACACATACAACAACATTAGAAAACAATGACAAACATATCAGTTCAACATTGTAAAAAGAATTGCTATGGTAGGCAGCAGCAAGAAAGGAAATGACCCTTATTTTCGGCTGACCTAAAAACATTTGCTTAATTTCTGTTACCAATGTGTTCGAAGCAGGTAAAACATAAGAACAGGACAAGACTAAGACATGACAATCAACATACAATGACAAATAACAAAATACCTGATGTCTCATAACATAAAGGATAAAAACTGATGCTCTTAACTTAAATGAGTTCGGTTGTAATTATTGAGGAGATTTTTTTTATAACCAGATTTAAATATATTCAAAGAGTTAGCATTGCGTATTACAAAGGGGAGAGAATTCCACGAAATAGAACCACTGTAAAGAATAGATACTGTAAAAGTGGATATTTTTGAGTGACTAATTTTTCGCGCTTGGCCGGGTCGGAAGAGTTTCGCGTGTTTTTAATTCCGTGGAATCAAGACATCACGCACAGGCACATATGGCAAGCAAAAATATTCGCCTGCTTTTATTTTCGCACTAGTTTCTGGTTGCGCGAAATGCGCGAAAATTTGAACACCGCGAAAATTTCCACTTTTACAGTAGTTGATAAAAAGATGTACAAGATAAAGGTAGGTGAAAATCACTCGCGGTTCGCGTATTGTAATTATGAATTTGGTTATTGCATGTGAAAAAATCCAAGAGAGTTATTGGTAATTAGAGATTCTTACATAAATACATAAAAATCCCCACTTGATATTTTTACATATCATTCAATTGCAATATTTTCAGGGATAAAAAAAGTGGTGTGGTATGAGCAAGATAGGAGGCATGGGAATTAATTCGTATTGCACGTTTTTGAAGCACTAAAAGTCTTTGAATATGACGTTCATGAGCATTACCCCAAATAGTTATTCCATAATACAAATAAGGTAAAATTATAGTATTATAAATTGATTTCAAAACAGACTTCGGGAGAAAACTAAGTTTATACATTACACTAATATTTTTTGATAATTTATTACACATAATTGATATGATTAAACCAATTCAACTTATTGTCTACAAAAACTCCAAGAAATTTCAGTGAAGAAACCTGCATGATTTGAGAACTAGACATGTTAATAGATACAGTGTCAATGCTACATTTTTTCTTTGTAAATATCATAAAATTAGTTTTTGATATATTGATTAATAATTTATTCATTCGTAGCCAACTTGTAACATATTGCAATTCCTTATTAAAAACCTCTTGTAAAGAATCCATATCGTCATGAGACAAAAATATGCTTGTGTCATCGGCAAATAAAATGCATTTGCTGTTGACTGTAACTATAATTTGCATGAGGTTGTACCTGACCAGCATTGGGACTTCTGTCATCCTTTACTGTTACCTTTGTTAGATTGTCTTGAATCTCAAAATGAATGCATTTTCCTCATTAGCGTACATCAAAATACTTATCTCGATTCTGTGATAAAGATGATGGTGGTGATGATGATGATGACGACTACTGTAAGGATGATGAAGATAATGGCAGTGATGGTTACCGTAAAGAAAAATTGTGATGATTAAGATATCATCCAACTGCACAACAAGAAAAGAATTCATACAATTTTGCTCTGTGAGTGGGGTACCACATCCACATGTAAAACAAAAATATGTTAACTCCGGTACACCTTTCAGGAAGAATCAAGGCGATCCAGCTGGAATACTCGGAAGCACACAAGAACCTCATTCAGGCATTACGGAAGGCCCCCCAGTACACTGCTGTAGGATTCAAGCAAACGGTAAGTTTCGGAGTTAGTAAAAATTTCTCTTTCTTGCTTTGCTCTGTACATATTCCAAATTATTGATTCGGTTGTGAATGAAGTGTAGGACTGTCGGCTTCAGATTGATATTTATGAGTCAAGAGCATTAGGATCAAGAGATACATCTTTGAAAAGAGTGAACGAAACCCATGTTGTCGCTCCATAAATCTCAGTCTGTTTCAGTTAAAAGAGAGCGACAAAAATTGCAGTTGTCGCCACACATGTATGCTTACAAGAGCTCCTTTGGATTAGAAGAAATGACAGAGTAGACTCTTTTTCACAGCTCAACTTCTATCTATGCAAAAATTGCAATTGTCACCACCTATGTATGCTTACAAGAGCTCCTTTGGATTAGAAGAAATGACAGAGCAGACCCTTTTCACAGCTCAACTTCTATCTGTTCCTCACACTTTGTGCTTGCATGTCTCCAGGGTAATCCTAAACATGTATCACACAGTGCTTGAAGTACCAGCCTTGGGTCTATGACTTCAAAATGTATCAACGTGAAATTGATGTCAGATTAAATCTTTGCTGCCTTACATGATGAAAACCTCAATGTCCTCGCACTTTACCAATGACTCTGGCAGGTTCACAAGCTAGCCATAGTCGTCCAGCTCCTTCTGGGGGAGATCCCGGACAGGAGCATCTTCAGGCAGAGTATCTACAAGAAGACCCTGGTGCCCTACTTCCAACTCACCCAAGGTCAGTACAGCCATGACTGTAGAATATTTATGTTGCATCTTTTTCTCTTTTTCTTTTTCTTTGTTTGGTTGGTGCACTGCATGCAAGATGAGTTGTACAAAAGTGTTGCTCAGTAAGTGCAACATTTATGGCTGTTGCATTGGTAGAAGCAATTACATGCCACCATAATGGTATGCCCAAACCCCTTTGTGGATTCCTCTTTAGGAGCTCTTATGCTCATATATCTGTTTTTTCCCCTGGGATGGCATGTGCACTCAACTATATGTAGATAATTTCCACAATTTTGTCATGGAAGTCTTTCTTGTATGGTAACATTGTAAGCATTTGAGGTTCTTCCATCTCACAGCTGTGAGGACGGGTGACCTCGGGCTCTTCAACCAGACGCTGAAGGACTTTGCGTCCAAGTTTCAGACCGAGTTCACCTACACGTTAATCATCCGGCTCCATCACAACGTCATCAAGACGGGTGTCCGCATGATCAGCCTCTCCTACTCGCGAATCTCGCTGTCAGACGTCGCCAAGAAGTTGCAGCTAGACAGCCCGGAAGATGCAGAGTTCATCGTAGCCAAGGTATGTCATGGACTCACTGAACAAAATTCTCCTCTTGCAAGGATTTAGAATGTCAGTTGGATTATGGTACATATGAACTTGTAGCATCACATACCATGCAGTAATGGAATGAGAAGAATATGTAGTCAATGTTTCTTCAAACGTATGTAAGGGACTGATACCTTAGGGGTGTTAGACAATGGCATATAAATTCACTCTGGTTCAAATCTTAGAATGGTTACTGTGCAAATGATGGCTTACCAGTCAGAGAAGCATTTTCTTGACCATCATGTGTTCTCACTTGCCATCATTTGTTGATGTTTCACCTCAGGCCATCAGGGACGGAGTTATTGAAGCCAGTATAGACCACGAGAAGGGGTACGTCCAGTCCAAGGAGACAGTGGACGTGTACACGACCAGGGAACCAATGACAGCCTTCCACCAACGAATAAACTTCTGCCTCGACATCCACAACCAGTCAGTCAAGGTGGGTCCTATACTCAAGCCAGCAAGTTTATTTAATTCAATCACTTCTCTGTCTTTCTTTCCTTTCTTTTTTTTTATACCTTTACTGGACATGTATGCACGAAGATCCTGTTTTTACCATACCCTTTTGTTTTTTTACCTGATATTTTCTATTTCATTTTTAGCTATACTTCAGACATAATTGGTATTTTTCTTGGCTGTGAAAGTGTCCATAGATATTTACATGTGTGTGCAAGATATTCATGAAGACATTGCTTTAAATAGGACCTAAATTTCTACAGGCTCTGTATGTAGCCTGTGTGTATAACTAACATGTGATAAACAGACCATTTAGCAAGTTAGTTGATGCCCATATTGATAGAAGTAGATGAAACATTGTTTGTGATATTGTGCATTTTGTAGTAACAGAGCATGTGTCTTGAGGGTTCCAATGGAAACAGTGGTAATGGGGGGGGGGGGGGGGGGTCATGTGCTGTGGTGTCCATTGATATCATGAATGTCAAACAAAATCTATTAATTGATGGCATAGCCATAATTCTGGATGAGTTTCTTGAGTGATAGTGGCAATGTGAATTATGCATTCCATTCTTTTTTTTTCTCTCTCTCTCCAGGCAATGCGATTCCCGCCCAAGTCATATAACAAGGATTTGGAATCAGCTGAGGTATGTATCAGAAATGAATACACAACACAGAATTTGCACTCATAATTTTCAGTAGGTCATGTTATGTAGTACTGCAAATAATGGATTTCTCCTAAAATTTGAAGCTAGTACTTACCGTTCTTCTTCTATTTCATTAACATTTTGCTCGTTTGCTCAACAAATTGGGGCAGTTTTCTTACCAAACATTCAAACATAATGTTGCAGCTACCGAAACTGAGGAGCTGTGCTTGTCTTGGGTTTGGTATTTTGTCTCATGTTTGTTTGTTTGTTTGTTTTTGTGGTGTGTGTATTTGTTCAGGTCTAAACATTGACAATTATCAGTAATTTCGAGGTGTTGTATTTGAGCTGGAAGAATTGCAGACATTAGACGAGCAAGACGGTAAGGGTTCTCTTTCATGTCCGTTCATGTCTATCTCAATTTTGTACCACCCATGCTGTGCAGGATCGAAGAGAGCGGGAGCAGCAAGACCTGGAGCTGGCCAAGGAGATGGCGGAGGATGACGAAGAGGGATTCTAAAGCCTCACAGTTCTCTGGACAGCGGACATCAAGAGACACTTTTATTTGTACTAGTTATGAAAGAAAAACGCAGAGGATTTGTAGCTCTGCCACCCTCCTTGGTTGAAGGAAGGGGGGAAAGTCACTCCCCGTTCTAAACCGATAATATCAACAGCAAAAATAGCGGAAGCAAGTAGATGAACAGTTCTGAATGGCAGCGGACAAGAGCGAAAGGGCGTGGTGTCTGGTTTCCGTGGTCACGTGAATGCAGCTTGGCTGCAACCACCTTTTGGCTGCGACAAATCAACTGAAGCCTGCCAGAGATGTGATGGGAGGAGGAGTAGCTGTTCGGCACTGGGAGAGCACCTCATGTGGAAAGGTTCAGCCGACGAGAAAGGTTACTCCCCCGCAAATGAACAACCTTCTTACAAATAATGTGCATATTCTCCTGCTTACCCACTTCGAATATGTGCATTGAAGGAAAGGTGGTTACAATTTTAGGCAGAAAGAGAAAGCAAACCAAATTGGCTTAGTCATTTGCTGGTAGTGATATTTTGATCCCTGTACCTTACCATTTCTGTTCCCTGTGGTACTACACATACTAATCTGTTACTGCTGTACATGCTTTTTTTACTTGCTGAATCATATAAGCAGTAAGATCCATCTTTCTGGTTGGAACATTGAATGTAGGTCTGTCTATGTTGTACTTAACAATTTTGACTGCTGTAAAATTGCAGGCAGTTGGCACTAAATCATAAAGGCTTACAATGGCTTGAACAGGAAATACAATTCACATGGTGCTGACTGGGGTGTAAAAGTTTGGTAAATGAAAACTTGTTTAATTCTTGAATTGGCTTGTTGAATTTGCTCTGAAAGGCCAAGTAAATTTTGCAATGAAAAGTGAATTAAATGTGAAGGTGGGGAATACATTTGTTTTTTCCTCAAAGAATTCCTCCTAGACCTACAACCATCATTAACAAGAAATTATTCGTCAAATTTAACCATAGAGTTACACCCCTCTAGGCTCACTGGTGATTGATACTATATTTAAACCAACCCACTGTAATGGATTTGTGATGCAATGCAAGTATCAAAGTCAGTGGTACGCAGATTCAGTGAGAGCACAAACTTCTGTCCACTATCACTGTGGAAGTGGTAGACCGTGTGTGTGTACACAGGGTTTCTAGCAGATGTTATGTGAAGTTTTTGTATTCGATAGCCAACAGGAGTTCTGCAATTCGAGGCAATGGATTTCGACATCAATGTTGTTATTCGACAAGGCCATTGGAAGAAGAATAGTTTAAGATATTGGTTTTTTTTTACATTATTCTCATTTTTATACACCAAATGAAGCAAAATTATAAAAATTATGATTTCAAGAACTGCTGCCATGTAGCCAGAACTACAAGCAGATTGTATCGCCCCGTCCAGCAAGACCACCACAAAGTGGAATGATGTGTTTCTGTACCAGGGGTATATGAGGCGAGGGACCAGCAAACAGTGCATGAAAGCCACCAGCATAGTATCAGATAGTTCAACAAGAAGAGAGTGGGGTTTCGTGTTCTACCATCAAGTGAGAAAGCACCCTGTTTCATGACATCTGTTTTATTCTCAATTTCTTTTTTTGTCTCTCTGTAGGTGATATGTACAGGAAGATGTACAAAATGTTTTTGTAGATGTGCATTTATTATAACAGAAATTTAACGCTTGATATTGGTATGGTTGCAATTCCTGTTGACGAGGGGTATTTGAGGCACTGTGCCTTGTCAAATGTAGGTGTGTGAAAGTACCCGGTCCCTTGTTTAGTTTCTCACCTAATCAAGACAACAAACGGCAGTTTCTTGCGCACTCTGTTTGATGCGAGAGCCACTCGTTTCCATGTACAGCTTCAGGAGATTCAAGCCTCCTTCCTGCAATAACGCAGATTTAAGAGTGCAATCTGGTGGTCCTCGTAGAACCGTTCATATAATATTCCAGATAAGCAAGTGTGCCCTAATCGGTTGCATTCATCGGTGCACATTCAGTTTACTTTATGGAAGAATCCCTTGGCGTATTGTCAGGCTTTACCCATCGAATACATTGACATATTCAGGGCTAGATATCAGGTGTAAAGGGCTTTGATGCTTTGTGTGACTTTTTGTTTTCTTCCGTGACACTCGGTTTGTTTTAGTTTCTGTTGCTAAAGCTCTTTGTGCACCTTCATTTCCTCACTGCCTCATTCACTCGTCAAGATTTGACTATGATCCCCAAGTGACTGTGTGAGAAGAGCCACTCATTGTTATAATCTGATTCTAGGAACCATATCACCTCTACATTGACTTCCGACATAAAGTGCTGTTTTTTTAAACTCAAGCTGTTCCGGTCTTGGCATTGGCTCTCCCATCAAATAGAAATGTGGAGTCGCTACTCGGGCGTTGGCGACTTTAAACCGTATCTGTCAGATTGGGATTTTGTGCATAGGGCCTGTATCAAGATGTTGTTCACTCCTTGGAAAATATTCAATGAATAAATAATGTATTGACATAAGCAACTGGGTGAGTGGTCTGCAATTTCCTTGTTTAGTGCCCGTGTCCAACATGTCTTTCTAGGGTGCCATGTGAGTGTTGTGAGTGTGCAGGGAAGATGTGAAACCAATGAAAAGGCAGACTCTGTTAAATAACAAGATCCTTTGGACCGAGATAACTTTGTCATTATCATGAAATTGGTTAAACTGGCTTTCATAGGTTGCTACATAGATACACACATATAGGACTACAGACGCTCTATTTCTACACATAAGGCCCCACCTGCATGTGAGATAAGTTTTGTGTGTGTGTGTGTGTGTGTATCTTTGTTTTTGTACAGCTGTAAAGACTGTTTGAAAAGTAAATTTATGAACAAACGTGTTTGAAAACTCACATTGATATTGCCCTGTGAGCCTGTGAGTATAAGCACACTGTGAAGTGAGTGAGAGAGAAAAAAAAAAGATGGGGGAGGGGGCAATGTTCCACTCTTTTTCAATAGCAAGCTTTCTATACGAGCCTGCCCTCCGTATGGGAGTGGAAGCTTGTAAACCTAGCCAAAGAATTCAGCACACATGCACATGCGCGAGCTGATAGATGGCACACTGTACACTCCTTGAACACGTGCAGCTTTCTAGTGAGCGTTTCGAGCCAGTACCTATGGGCTCTGTGTGTAATGAGGTACGTCAAAAAGAGTACCTGGTCATGAATCCTTGAAAATGGGCGCTATTTAATGGGAAGTAGACCATTTTCACCCTTGTTTTCTTTTTTGGTTGTAATGAACAAAGCAAGGCAGTGGGATGATGCCCATTTTACATGCAAAATCCTTGTATTGTTACAGATGTTACATGAGTTGTTACAATGGGGTTCCCCTATAGGTATTGAATAATTTCCACTACATCATGTGGGATAGTCAGATAATGGGGTTACATGTACAATAGTTCCGTTTCATTGAAATTGCCAGTATGTCAGTACGTGTACAAGTGTACACGAATCGGTTTCTTGGAAGAGAGATGTCTCGAGCAACATTGAATTGTAGTTATGGGCTGAACAAGCTACAGTATTTATAAGGTCCTCTCTAACACCCTGTTAAGTGTTAATTTCCCTTTAACTTTCTTGAAAAAAAAAAAGTAATAATACTAATGAAAAAAAGTGACAAAAACTGTTAAGTTAGATATTTTCGCATCGTGAAATTTTTTGCAAATTGTCACTGGCATACAACGCATATCGTCGGTTGAGAATGACAAGGGCGTTAAGTGACCACAAAACCCATAGTGTTCGAGAAGACTTAAAGCCCTTCTCATTCTCAACAGACGATATGGTGTAGACAGCTATTGTGCACATTTTAATTTCGTGAATCTTGGCTCTTGTGGTAATTGGCAAAATTATAATGCATGCGAACAATTGTTTTATGGAGCACAAAGCACTAACTGACAGGTTTGTTCCTTTGTTGAATGCATCACTAGGGGGGAAAAAAAAGAACAGTTAGCATTAAAAAAAAAATGTGTTGCTGGTGACATGCACACTACTAGTTTTTACCTATGATGCAAGTGACTATTAAGTTGTGACCATCACCTGAAAAGGAGATTGTGGATCACTTACAATAAAAAAAAGTGGGTGGTGCAGTTGCTCCAGCTCGGGAACCTGATTTTATTGATTTAAAGGGATGGTACAGTATTGGTGGAGATGAGAATTGGGCTTTTAACTTTTTGCGAGATACCAAGAAAAAACTTATGATATAGTACAGAGCATATCATTTTAAGAGGAATTCTAAGTTTATTTGATGAAAATAGGGTTTGGAATGACTGAAACATCCAAAAACAAAGTAAAACAAAGTGATCGTAAGAAAGTGTGGGTCCCACACTTTATTAGAATCGCTCTTTTTGGATATCTCAGCCATTTCAAAACCAATTTTCATCAAATTAACATTATATTCCTAAAAGAAATACATGCTCTTTCATATTTCATAAGAGATTTCTCATTATTTCACAAAAAATGTTAGAAACCTGAAATTAGGTCTCAACCAAAACTGTACGATCCCTTAAGTCTGTTTGTGTGTGTGTGTGTGTGTGTGTGTGTATGCGTGTGTGTGTGTGTATAGTGTTAACTTTCACTAACTTCTACATAAATTCATGAGAAATTATTAAATACGACAAATGACACAATATTAACAATATGTAGTGCTGTAGTGTAAAATACTTCACCTCTTTAATATAACAAAACATAACAAGTATACAAGTACCTTATAAGGCTCTGAAATCAACTACATACTGTAACAAAACAATAAAGAAAGAGAACAGAAATGAATGAACAAACACAAAAGAGTTTTTAGATAAGTGACAGTGTGAGAAAGAATTCCAAGAATTCCAGATTTCACCACAGGTAGAACCTGTCTTGTCAACAGTTAATTACTATGACATCACACAAAAAACACAATTATCTGACAAAGATAGCAACTGTCTCTCTGGTATGACTAGATTCAGCTTTCGTTACACATAGTACATACAACTGACAGTCCTGAGCACAAGCTCAACGAACAGAATGTTTCTCGAATCTATCACTATCTATCAACATGTCCACATGAATAATGAGAGCAGAACAGAAACTTTGGCACAAAGAATGAACAAACAAATTAATGATACAAATGCATATAACCACATCTTGAAATACTGTACTACACATTTTCACAGAACAGCCAATAATTCCATTATATTTTCTTTCTTTCTTTTTTTCTTTACATTTTTCCCCCTCCTTTCTTTCAGGCCCAGGGGGTAATCAATCTAGATAGACTGGTTTCACATGGCACTTGGTTATTGAAGATTCGTGACGAGAGAAATGAAAGAACGAGGTACATGGAAGCACCATCTTGCCATACTGGCACCATTTTACAACAATTACTTTTCATCAGGCACAAAGCGATCAAGGCAATACTCAAGCTGTGTCTTAAGCCACGTACAGACTGAACAGCCTCTGGTGTTGCAAATAATGTTCATACACCAAGTCAACAGCGCTTCGGAGTCAACACCGCAGAGTCAACACCGCTTCGCTCTATCAGTCGCATGTTTGCATGTGCGCAGTTTTTTGGCTCACTCTTCACATGAAGGCAACTTTGTGGATAAATCTATTTACAATTTGATCACATCCTTTCTTCTTTACAATAAAATCAGTTATAAATAGCGAATAAAGACTAGATATGAGTAAGAACTAGGTGTTAAATACAATACAAAAAGGCTTAAAAAATTATGTACATATATTTACAGTACAAAACTACAAGTCAACATGCATAGAATAGTGATGCTTCTGTTATAAGTGCTGTTTGCATATATTACATGTGTTGCCTAGCAAATTGACTGTAATGCAATGTTTTGCATTCATGTCAATAACACAAACCCAAATCAGAATAGCATCTTACAACTTACAATAAGATGGCACACTGGTTCAAAAAACAAAAAGAAAAAAAATCTCACCATAATCGCCCTGGTTTTTCAATATCTTCCCTCTCTGTGAACAGAGGAAATGTGTTCAAAAAAAAAAAAAAAAAAAATCCCCATGGAAACTGTTACCTAAACACATATTAAATAATCTGAATCTGAAAGTCGACTCCTCACATACTATGGGGGTGTGGAAGACCAGTAAAATCTACTTGGTCCTACATAGATCTATGGACTTAATACAGTGGAAACTCGATATAACGAGATGGTCGGGACCGAGTCATTTTCCTCGTTATAGCCGATATCTCGTTATATCAGTAGGCATAAAAGAAAGCATAACATAAAGACATTAATTTGCACATGTGGGACTACCCATTATATTTCAATCAATACTGAGAACTTGATAATGTGTGTGAGGGAATTACTCACCTTTATGGGTAAGAAGACGTTTTTCGCCAATGAAATCCAATATCAAGAATGTGTTTCTTATTAATTGTGGATGTTTGAATCTGTAAATCATATAGCTTGCGATTGTGTCAAGATCGTCTGTGGATTAGTACGTGGTTATGGTATGGGTGTGTGGAATATGGTCTGCACAGTGCTGTGTGTGTATGTGACACATTCTGTGTACATTATGACTGTGTGTATGTGTGTGTGAAGATGGGGAATTCCCTACGTAGAAAGCCAATTACAGCATCAGATTGCCTCACACCTGCTAAACGTCATGATGATCTATGGCCGTCCCACCACATTTTCTGCTTGTATCAGTGTGCGCGCACACACACACATACACGTACATTGGTGCTAGCTGGAGTGCACTGAAGAATGTGTTTACAAGACAGTTTTTGGCGCATCGAGCTTTACAATCTCGGAAGGTGATAGCACAGGCGAAGTAAAACTTTATTCGAGGACATTTTGCTTTACCTCGCTATAACAGGTTTGATTGGCTATGTTTTTCTTTGTTTGAAAGTCACAAAATTTATCTCGTTATAGCAGTTATTTCGTTATAGCCGATCTCGCTATAAGAGTAGCATTTTACATAGACTTGTGTGGAAGGAAATTTGGGACTGGGAAAATTTCCTCGTAATAACCGATATCTCGTTATAGCAGTGTTCGTTATACCGAGTTTCCCCTGTATAATGTGATATGCTGTACAATGAGCTTTTGCTTTTCTTTTAAGCAGTTTATACTCTGGGTATGCAAGTTGACTCAAGCAATCATTCAACCATGTATGCTGAGCTTTACATTTAACAACTGTTGTGTCACACCCACCTTTACAAAGACAATACAAAATGGTCGGCACTTCAAGTTTCACTTTCTCTGCTAAATCCTGTCATGAGTCCATCATGTGAATTTGTGATTTACGACCTATTGATCTCCAGACAGGCGTTATCTTCACTTGACCACTGAGCTCCCGCCCAACGGCAAGTGTTGGTTCTATATAATCCTTATGGCATGCAGCGGGTACTGCATAATTATTCATATTCATGAAATTCATTCACGAAACACTGATCAATTCAGTGCCTACTTACGTTGATGTAGGGCAATTTGTCAATCAGTTGTATAAAAACATCTTGAAGGAAGAATTTCATGAATGTGAAAAATTGTTAATTACCGTTAACCTAACATCAGCCCGTTGAGGATGGACTAATTTTGCTACAACATGCATTTCTGATAGACACTTTCCCCCGAGTATACTTGAGACTCATCCTCAACGGGTTAGATAAAAAAGCACTGTACCCTTGCTCATTTAAGCTGTCAAGGTTTTTTGCCATGGAATCTTTTCTCTTAGTATAGTTCCTATTTGTTCACGAATACACACACATATTGCTCAAGCAATGCTCACAAATTGTAGTAGATACACATAAAAACACTACACTAAATAATGATAGTAACCTTACACACATCATAGTGGGCGGCATAAAGCTATATACAGCAATACAAAGAAACACTAAGCTTACTCATAATTTCTCTACGCAAAACACATCAATACAATGGTTCGGGGCCACACATAGTACTGTATTAAAGTAATACTTGCTGAGTAACTGCTGTTGTTCGTTTGCTTGTTATCTAGTTTGTTTTTGTGGCAGTGTTTACATTCAAGTCATATACAACGCATTTCGCACTCATTCAGTTCACACAGTCCAGCATAAAGGATAAATACCACCTATCATACAATATAAGCAGCATACTTGTCATGTTTTAACTTTGAGGGGGGTAAAACATATGAACATCTTTCAATGGAATGTGTGAATTAGTTCCTTGGGCACTGAGTGAATATGATGAGACGTGTCTGCAGCAATACCTGGGGTAGTCTTCCACACATTCAAACATTTTAAGAACTGTGCATTAAAAGGAAAATTGCCAAATTTGTTGAAATCCCAGATCCCTTTGAAACAAAAACACTAAATATCTTTCGCATGATGGCATAATCAGATAGCTCTTCCACTCCTTTTTCCATCCCCACAGAAATGAGCAATTTTCATCAGTAGGTGTCACCGTCATCTGAGGGACATATTGCCAGGGTGTTGTCAAGGGAGAATATTGCCATGAATTCATGGGGAGAATGCACATAAATTACTTAAGTTTGAATGGAAATTTCTTGCAGGAATTGTACTCTCACCTCCCGTCTCCAAATGACAAGAGAATCTCTGTTTCATCTCCTACATTTGCTACCCCTTCTTCCTGGACATAATAACTATATAGTTTCACATTGAAGCCTTTGGGAAGACATCCCTCCTCCTCCTCCTCTACCATAGTACTACAAAATGTATTGCTAACATTTGGAATGCATTCCTGCTGAAATGATGAGTTAATAGGCCCCCATGGTAATAACCAGCTTCCAGCTGTTTATCTCAATCATTGCTTCTTCACTCCTTGCATCTGGTCAATTTTCATCACTCTGCCACAGTCAGGCATCCCTCCATTTCCCCCTCCTCTTTTCTCACAGTTCTTATATCAAGAGTGCGGACTGCACTCATGCAGAGATGGTCAGCTCCTGCGCCCCCTTGGCAACAGACGACTCCACCCTCTCCATTCCAATCTTAGTCTGTGGGCATTCCTCCTGCTCATCTTCCTCCGCCTCCTCTCCAGTGACCTTGAACAATCCCGGTACCTCCTTCACCGCGGAGGCCCGCTTCCTCCTCTGCCCCTCTTGCTCCTCCAGGAGATCAGACCGGTCCAGGAGGAGTTCCAAGTCCTTGTTGCTGATCCCCTTCTCCCGGCAGTTCTTCACCTCCCCACTGTGGTCAGCGGAGCGGAGCAGGGCGAGGAGTTCCTTGGGGTTGATGAGGGCCTTGGTGTCCTTTTCCAAGTTGGTCTTGCCTCCTTTGAATTTTCCTACAAGCCGAAATGTTACAAAAATAAATGAATAAACCATCAACACTTCAATCACACAACATAAAAACTTCACTGAATTCCCTCTGGATCTATACACAATTGTTCAAACTATCCAGCAGTTATGCCTAATTTCCAGCAGTTATGCCTAATTTCACTGATGTTGGAAGAGCTCGAGTAGTCATGTCTAAAATCACTGTCCTACAATGCACTGGACACCTCATTATTTGCAGCTTTGGAAACATAAGAATTACTTCAACAGAACAGTACCAGCTATATACTAAATCAAAATAAAGATAGGAAAGGGAATGAAAGTGAATCCCTATCCTAACAATTTGTCAAACATTCATCATCTTTCAATGGTGCAAGCCTACAACAAAATTTGGCTACAAGCAACAATTAAACAGACAAACACTAATTTACTGGATTCGAATCTCAATGGGAAACGGGCTACACACCCTAAATGTTGCTATCAATTCCTTCAAGATCTTTAACGAAGCAAGAGGTATAACACTCACCTCACGAGCTATACAATGGGATGTATTGCAATAATTTTGTTGTGGGCATTACTAATCTAAGAGAAACAAACAGCTAAAAGCCTTTTATGCAGAGTACAGCTGGAACTATTTGGGGAAGACATCAAGAAGTTCTCAATCACCTTGGTGTATAACCATCTTCTCCAGCTTGCGCTTGGCTGCTGCTCGCTCCACCACCTTCTGGTCAATGGTGTTGGAGGTGACCAGCCGATAGATGACCACCGGCTTGCTCTGACCGATGCGATGACACCTGTCCTGGGCCTGTAGATCACTTTGAGGGTTCTGTGATGGAAGAAATATAACATGGCATTAATGTTAAAATTATCATTAGAACAAGAATTCAGAAATCCCTCTTTCAAGACCTTATTTTGGAGAATTTTCTCTTTTCCCTCAATTGCTACCTAATTGTTATGCCAAATTACAACCTTCATGTACTGTACACGCCATATAATAAGAATCTCACACAATATACGGCATATGCAGTATACTATATTCCAATTCATGCAAAACTTTGTAGACATTATGTCAGTTTTATAAAATAAAGTGAATCTTGAATTGTCCAAGCCAATACAGATTGTTCTTTTATCAGGAAAAAACAAGGAAAAGTAGAAATTACGCGCTGCGTAATATATGTCCCCGCCAGAAGTAGCATTTTGTAGCAAAATGTACAATATAGGTCAAAAATCAAGGTCAAAGGTCAAAGAAGTCAAAGGTCAAAATTCTGTGTACAAGTATTGAAGTCCTCACCTAGTGCCATCACATAAAGCAAACGGAATCAAAATCGGGTTAGAAATGGCGAAGGAGTAGCATTTTGTAGCAAAATGTACAATACAGGTCAAAAAATCAAGGTCAAAGGTCCAAATTCTGTGTAGAAGTTTTGAAGCCCTCACCTAGTGCCATCACATAAAGCAAACGGAATCGAAATTGGGTTAGAAATGGCGAAGGAGTAGCATTTTGTAGCAAAATGTACAATATAGGTCAAAGGTCAAGGTCAAAGGTCACAACTGAAATTCTATGGAGAAGTTTCAAAGCTCCCATGTAGTGCTCTCATATAAAGTAAACAATCAAAATTGGCTCATAAATGACAGAGAAGTAGCAAATTGAACATTTTGATCACACACGGACGCACACACGGACACATGGACAGACGGACACATGGACAGACGGACACATGGACAGACGGACACACAGACACACACACGTACGGAGCCCGTTTCATAGTCCCCTGCTCGAACTCGTTCGGCGGGGACAATAACTTCAGTTACGCTCTTGTCAATATGCCTAGAAATGAACCCACCAAAATGCATTCAAAATAAGCATCAAGAATTGTGGTGGAATGCTCCCTCCTATCCCCTCTCAATCTCTCTCCACGACTTACCCAGTCACTGTCATAGATGATGACGGTGTCTGCAGCAGTGAGATTGATCCCAAGACCACCAGCTCGGGTGCTCAGGAGGAAGAGGAACATCTCTGGGTTGGAGTTGAACTCCTTCATCTAGGATGAGAGATTGTGGTGTACTGTCAATAAGTGAATTACATTTTCATGATTTGCATGGGACAAGATTTTTACTCATGAATGCACACTTCATGCCTGATTCATAATGAAAGCTGGGGTAACACAGAATCCAATTTCTCATGCGGTGGATTGAAACAAGAAAGAGGTCATAGCGATAAAATCATGCGCTTCATTCCACAGATGATCATCATCACTCTAGATTGAAGTTAATCAAACTAACAACAAAAGAAAACATTGAAAGATGCAACACTATACAAATAACAACATCATTTCATCACTGAATTCAGCACAGTATTGTGAATCATGCCACAAATTTCTTTACATAAGCTACACAAATGAGTAATCAAGTACCGGGATGGACCATGAAGTGTCAACAACAGTACTTTGATGTTAACTATCATGAAAACACAAACAAATGAACGTGAAGCTCATTTGAAAAGATCTGGGATGCCTGGAATGAGACAGAAGTTGAGGGGAAAACTGTCTCTACATCTATCCAGAGCCTTTCTTTCTTTCTTTTGTACTGGATAGTTGCTATTATATTCCACATACTTAGAATCTTGCTATAGGATTGGTCAAGAGCTGATCATGTGAATAAGCGTAGTTTTGCCCATCACATCACCTGAAAAGAAAAGTTTGTTACACTCTATGTTGATAGTCCCTTTTGTTTCACTGAACTCTTCAGTCCATGCAGTCCTAACGTGAGATGAGTACGCACAAAATAAAAGTGCATTGCACTATGGACTATCACTTAACTAGGTCAAATGATAGTCCACAGTGCAACATACTTTTATTTCGGTGCCGCGGCGCATGGAGCAAATTCATTGTTTTGTCATCTATGCGCATACGTCTAAAGTAAACTACGTAGCCCAAGCCCTAAGGATACCCAAAGACAGCTAAAACGGTTTCAGATGTGGAATAAAATAGGAATATCCAGGACCCTAGATGTGGAGTATAAAGCAAATAATCAACTTTTAGTTTCACGCAATGAGACAAACTATCACTTCCTTGGCGATCTGAATGCATATGCTACCTTTCCTCAGCTGCACTTTGGAAAGATAGCTACATCCAGATTGCCTCAGAAGTGATAGTTTGTCCCATCACCTTCACCAACGTTGAATATTTGCTTATTATCTCTACAGATACTTGTAACTGTCTGTACAGCAACAAAACTCATGTAGACCAACTCACTCTTTCCTGTCTGTCCTCAATGGCTGTGCTGCCGTCCAGTCTGCAGTACTTAAACTTCCTGAGATGGCAATAGTCCTCAATGATGTCCAGCATCTTGGTCATCTGGGAGAATATTAGTACCTGGACAGAATGGAGCGGGTCACAAAATGTTTCAATCTCTCACTGGACAGGCATCCAAATCATGCATTTGCTATGAATCATTTTGTACAGCCAAGACATTCAGATGTTTCTGAGTATTCACAGCTTCAATGCAATTTGAGGCCAAAATGGTAATGCTTACTGGTATTTTTGTTTGTTTGTTTGTAGTTCTTGCAACAATCTGTAGATAATGGTGGTTCATTGCTAGGCATAAGACATTAAGACTGATAATTGCAATGCTTACAACAACAAAAACTACTGATTTTCATACAACTGATTTCAATGGATTGGTTACATTTTTGTTTGTTTGTTTTTTTGCTCCATGCCAAATTTGGGTATCTTCAAGCAGATTACTAGCACTTTTAAGACCCACTGAAACATTTACACAATACAAAATTATGCAACAGACTCAAACGAAAACCTTTCTGTTGGCTTTTTACAGAAATAAAGTTACCCGAGGTAGCTTCTACCCTACCTTGTGTCCCCTCTTGCGCAGTGCGGGCAGGAGTCGGTCCACCACCAGCATCTTGCCGCTGCTGGTGACCAGCTCCTCGTCCATCCGGTAGTCGCCCGTGGCCGGGTCCAGCGGGTACTCCAGCAGGTAAGGATGGCTGCAGCACTTGCGTAGTTGCATCATCACGTTCTGCAGCTTGATATTCACTTCGGACTCGGCGGACACGCCCGTCTTCTTCTTATTCTTCTTCATCTTGGCAGCCTCTTCCTCTCTAGGAGAGTAGGAAAAGATTTGAAAAGTGCTCATTCAAATAAAAAATACAAAATCAAATTCATTCAGAGTTTTCTGCATTCACTACATCACAAATTAAATACAGTCTTATTTTTTCCATTTTCAAAAACAATAAGATGTACAATGGTATGATAACTGAATGGAGAGATTTGATTTTGAGCCATTCCTGATAGAGGAATAAACAGTGATCTGACTAAATTACGGTATAATGTATTGGTAGAACTGGAATGCAGAAGGCTGTTGGTATATAAGCAACTAACTTGAAGAGACTTTATTCAACAAGGAGAAGTCAGCTTCTAACCTTTCTTCAATCTCAAGTTTTCACTGACAGAAATAGATACGTATTTATGTATTCTTGTTGGTATCATATCAGCCACAATATTTGTGAGCTTGCCTCCCAACATACAGGACAATAAGAATATGTTCACGATCAAGATTGGCATGGTGAAAAATGCTCTGTTAACAACATCCGAGGCAGAGCAGAGCAGAGTGGAAAATTATGCCTCTTGTCGGCTTCAATTTGGAGGCATGCATGCAACACTACACAAATGAGCACACAAACAACACATATCCACACAAAAAAAGCAATCAAAGTAACAAGCCCACAAGCAAAATAACAGACAAACAAACAAGATAAAAATGATGGTCCTCACCTCTCGAGCTGTCTCTCCATCTCCTCAGCCCACTTGATGATGTCTTCCTCGCTGTCCTTGTCCTTCTTGGAGTCCATCATCATGGCGTAGTTGACAGCCTTGGTCCTGGATGACCTCTTGGGGCGTCCAGACGGGGTCAGCTCCACTGGCTGGACCACTTCCTTCTCCTGCACCAATCAAAAAATCAAATCAAGTGTGAAGATTGGACAAGCTACAGATGTCTAGCGAGTCAAAAGTTGTGTCACCTACACAAGAACAGCTCCTTGCTGTTCTTAACTCTTCATGTGCCATGGTAAAAGACCCCTGCGTGCCACGTTATTCTGAGACAGCAACGTAGTCATGCTTTGGGAAAACATTCTATTCTACAAATCTATGTAACTCTTAGAGACTTATGTTACCCTGGGCATGTAATAAGTAATGTTGTAGACAAAAACAAAAAGCTTTGCTTTGACGTAAATTGCAAGACAAACCCATGATTGTTTTTCTATCAAATGGCCAGTAACTATACATTATTGTAGAGGCTTGACTTATGCACATGAAACAGGAACAGAAACTTAGAACTTAATCGCAAATCCAGTCAGGAACACAACTTGATATTCAATCACCACATAAAATTCAAACTACATGTGACTGGAAGGAACTGCGAGAAATGTTTTCATTATACTGTGGCATTTGGCGATTTATCAGTGGGTTTGGGTGGGTTTGGGTGGGTTTTGGGGTTTGGGTAGAACATGCGAAGTTGGCACGCCGTCGACTGATTCAGGCGTACGAACTTGGCACACAAAGAGTTAAGCGAGCAGATCAACAAGAGACCGCCACAGTTGTCAGTGCCACTCACCTGCTTGGCTTGTATTCTCTCCAGGATGGTCTTGTCCAGGGTGTGCTTGTAGAAGTGTTCCTGTTTCTTGGTGAGAGGGGCATGGACCAGGAGCTCCTTCTTGGGAGGGATGAGGAGGTCTACGTCAGCCTTCAGGCGGCGCAGGAGGAATGGTGTGAGGATCTGTGTACAAGGATGGGAAAAGAATTTTTCTATTGTCTTGCTGGCATTGGAATACCTCAGATATCTCATAGTGTGAAGCTACCAGGCTGGGGATGTGTGTATGTGTGTGTGTATGTGTGTGTGTATGCATGTGTGTTGGGGGAGGAGGAGAAAGGGAGTTTGAGGGGAGGGGGAGGGGATAGACACCAGATTTCAATGAGCCCTTGTCACCCCTTGCATAGAGGCTCACCAATCCAAATTTGATTTATGCCTTCTGCAATGACACATGATTCAGCACAAACATGTGAGAGACTTCTACACTGTTCTCCACTCATTGCTGTAAGCTGGGTTTTGCAGAGAAATTGCAGTTATACAAGGGTGACAGCCATCACACAGTAAATACGAGAGCTTGAATTCATATCATATTTTCAGCACACAGTTCATGGACAACAGGTCTGAAATTTAGTAATGGTTCCTGCACAAGACTTGTTTTCCATTCCTAGGTGGCTAATGTTTCCTGTCTTTAATATTAACAGAAATCAATTTCAAAGAGTTGTCCCTCACAGAAAGTTACATGTTTCACTTCAACAAACCAAGAACAAGCTTTTGGAGTTGCAGATGTGCAATTACAATTGCTATTATTATTTTTTTCTCTCAAAAATGCTAGATCAAAGCAACACCTCGGAAGTCTCACCTGATGCAGCATGGATACAACATGCTGTTCTCTCTCTTGGGCAATGATTGCCTCATCGCCGCCTTCCTTGGAGAGTGTGGAGAAGTCAAACCAGGACTGAAATCTGTGAAGGAGGAAAGATTTTTAGTGGCAACTATTAGGAGGGATATCTCTGACATAAAAACAGCTCAACCTCATGATGAAATAAACTTGTTATACATGTACAATGTACATACAAATATAATATGCTTCCCTCTCTCTCTCCTCAATCTTATCTGAAGAGGAAAAAATGTAACCCTTTCTTTTTCACTCTTGGCAGATTAAAAAGAAACAACAACAACAATGAAAGGTGTTTCTGCATGAATGAATATCCTTTGAATATGCAACAAACACACCGAGAAACTAAAGAATCAGAAAAGGAATCTGTCTGATAGTTTGATTCTGTCTGGATGAAATGTATTAAAAGAATGTTTGTCTGAACTTGTTGCTAAATGGCAGAGAATTCACTGGAACAGGAATGAATGCTGTGGTGGTGGGGAGAAATGCTTTTTCAATTGCACCTTATAGCCCCGTATTAAAGTTTATGTACACATTTTTAAAATATATGATGTCTTTTTGTCTTTACAGAGGCCTCGCCTTCAATTACACGCTACAATTAATCTCCATTCAAGCGACTTTACAAAGTTTATAGAAGTGGCACCCAAAACAACAGAGAGTCTTCACTCACGTGTTCAGGTCATCAAAAACTTCTGGCAAGAGAAAGTTGAGCATGGACCATAGCTCGGCAAGGTTGTTCTGCAGCGGCGTGCCAGTTAGTAGGAGGCGATTTGCAGTCTGGTACATCTTCAGCTCTCTGAAAAATGTCGTTTTATTTTAACAAGATGCCGAGTCAACCAAATATATGTCTCAATCATCTACATTGACATTCCAAATCATTCATGGCTCAAAATCCTCCTTTTCACACTGCGCACAACCAGAAAGAGGTTACACAAAGTGTAAGCTTAAATCACATGAAAAGAGAAAGAAATACAAGGAAAAATTCCTGAAGTGTCCCCAAAAGAGCACATGATGCTCTAAATGGAATACTGTACAAGCTGACAGTTTTGAAAATTGCTACTTGTCTGACAATATCATGTGCTGTTAATTTCGGGAGTTGCAAGGGTCTGGTAATCGTTACTTTGCCTTCTACAAAATACATAAAAATACTAAAGCAACTAACAGTACCCCTACTTAATGTTTGACCTCGGTGATTCCCAGTACATAAACAAGAAGTGTGTTCTGTATTGAAAGTACTGTACTACAGTGCACTCCCGTTACAACGAACACGGTTATAATGAAATTTCGGTTACGGCAACATGTTGTTATAACCCAGATATTGCAACGTCATGCTCTACATAGCTTGCTAGACCTTCAGTAGTTACTGAATTGAATTGAATTCTTTTCTAAACATATTTTCACATGTTGTAGTGTTCACACATGTTTTATTCATGCATAGTTAAAAAAAGAAAAAAATCACAAAATTTGCAAAAACTAAACCAACACACACACACAAAAAAAAAAAAAACCACAAAAAAACAAGACAGTATACAAATTTACAAAAATAGAAAGACGTTGATGCCAGGATACAAACCTGATCAGGCGACAGTTGAGGTTCTTGATGCGGTGGCCTTCGTCCACGATGACATACTTCCACAGCATGGTCTGGAGGTGGACCCTGTCGTTCATGACGATCTCGTACGACGTGATGACGATGGGGTGGGAGTTGTACTCCCCGACCTTGCGGCGGATCAGCCGGCGCTTCTTCGTGCGCTCCTCCTTGGAGCCGTGGTAGAGAATGACTGGAATCTATGGAGCGGTGTCAAGAAAGCAAAGGTCACAAAGGACGAATTTATGCTGGCTCTCCGTCGGGTCATTGACGTGGAAAATGACACATCAAACCTAATATATTTCATAAAATACCTTCAGGACAACAACAGCGATTAAAATATGTAAGCTCTTGCACAGAAAGCAACTTTGAAGCTCAGTTATATACACAACTTTGCTGAGTATTTCTTTCAAGCGACAAATATCCAGTATGTATGCTACAAATCCTCTTTTCAAGATCTACATACATTTGTAAAGAAGGCATTATTAACTTTTGATGGGGTCCATTGAGTGTCAAACAGAATCCCTTTTCATCATAGGTCTTTCTCTTTTGATTCCTGAGCCTGCATAACACCTTGTACTTTCGATTCAATCTTCTGTTTGCTATTCTGACTCTATTCTGAGAGGATATGACTGTTTGCAAAGAAAACAAAATTGTACACATTTCTGCTTGCTTCTCTCTATTTCTCTTCATAATTCTCACCTTTGGAGTGAACCTCTGGAACTCGGAGACCCAGTTGGGGAGGGTGGAGAGGGGAGCGCAGACCAGAAAGGGACCTGGTACCCCCATCTCGATGATGTAGGCAAAGAGGGCGATGCATTGTATGGTCTTACCCAGTCCCATCTCGTCCCCCAAGATACCATTCACACCATTCTCGTACAGCACCTGCAAAGAACATGTGAGATGCCTCGTAAATGATTATGGTTCCCTTGCATAAGCTGAATATACAGCAGTTACATCACCGTTTCTTAGAGCAGACAGCTTAACCCATTGAGGACGGAAGGATTTTACTACAACACGCATTTCCCACGACACCTGCCCGAGCATACTTGGGACTTGTCCTCAACGGGTTAAGAATGAAAATGGTGGGAAATCGATCTGTCATTAACACAACCATTTTTAATGACCTGTCAGAGCTCTCAGTGGTCATGACAATTTTCACCTCTTTCATGGTTCAAATGTGGAAGAAATCCAAACAAATGAGGCAATTTTTGTAGCATAAATGTAACACAAGCAGGAACAAAATTCCTACGTAATGAACGGTTTGCCTTTCATTACCTTGAATTCTTACAAAAGTAGAAGCCACAAAGAGGGTTAGCAGTCTTCATCATTTTCTTTGTGGTGTAACCACAATTAAATCCATTATATTATTCAGAATTTAACATGTACTGCCACCTCAGTAGCAATCTAAATCAGTTTGCCCATTGGAAATGCTTTGTCCTCAATAGGTAAAGATTCATAAATTGCCTGAAACTCTCATTTCACTCAGTAGCTTTTCGCCTTGCCCCAACCATGAAAGGATCCTAATAGCCGAGCCAAATTACAAGCACAAAGCAACCTTTAATCCTACAAGTAATCCCTTCCATTGTATAAGGCTTCTATTAGACAATGAGAAACCAGTGGTGACAGCTACCAGTCGCTCTTTCCACCTCCCTCCACACTGCGCAAAAAAACTTCCATTTGTTCACATCTCGCTTTGTCGGTCTTTTCCCGCCCTTTTTTTGTTTTGTTACAAAAGCACAAGGAACAGCTCGTAAAGTCTCTTGGGACAAACATACAGTTGCAGGGATATATGAGGGCTTCTCTTCCCGTGGCCAAAGTTCATCCCAGCACAGTGTGCCTTTATTTACAGTCCAAACAGGTATCAATCTGGCTTTGATATTTACATGTTTATCTAGCTTAAAAATTCATATTTTCATCTTTGGCTTCGTATTCAACACGACACTGTGTGAATGGGCCCTTTATGTCAGTGGAGGAAAATGCAAAGTTTATATTCAAAGCATTTCTGGGAGGTGTCTGGCCTTGCAAAGGTTGTTTGCCGCTGCACTGTCAAAGAAAGTTTGCCCCTATTGAAGCTCACCCCATAAAATGAAACCTTTGGCTGCATTGATGGTAGATACTATACAGACAAGGTATTTTGCAGTCTTATATCCTGGTGTTTGATCTTTGAATAATATCAAATATCAATGCTGCACAAATACATTTATAAAGAAACTTGAGACATAAAAGGATATTGTTTCTTATTCTTAATTTCCAATGGGGGGGGGGGGGGAGACACAACCATTCAGCAGACGCAATAAAATGCAGGATAGTTCATTGACTGGCTCACTATCGACACAATCTCACCTTCAGCCACTCCATGCCCTCTAGCTGGTAGCTGCGGAGCACCCCTCCAGTGAACAGTGTGGGCTGTCTGTCAGACACCTTCTCTCCATTGATGACTCTGCTGTATGTGTCCACAAAGTCTTCCTTGGACGCATCACTACTCTTCTGCACCTGCCATGCAAAAAAGAAATCACACATTTGTTTTACTCTACATTCTTTCTATACATTGTATGACATTCAAAGGACATTGAAGTTATAACTGAATACAGTGTTCTAGTGTTTCCACACTAAATGGAACTGATTTAACCATCAGTTGAGGTTTTTGCCATTCTGAACATTTTTGCATACCACATGGAGTTACTTTTCAGTCCACTTGATTCTACATCAAGAAGCACATCATACCCAAACAGACACAGACATCAACAATTTGTAAGATGTAACAAGGCATAAGGACTATGCATGAGCAAGAACCAAATACTACCAAAAATAAACAAAAAACAAACAGGCAAATACAAATAGCAGTCACATAGATTTAAGGTTACTGTAATGGATTTAAAAAAAGAAACAAAAATGGTCGCTACCATACTAGCAGAAAGGTAAATGGAGTGAATTCTCATCTATAAATCTAGTTGAACACTCTACTGTAAATTGAGAAATGCACGCAAAAGTTCTTGTCTACACTTTAAGCGCTGAATGCCAGTGGCAGTTCGCGAAAATTTCATGCTGCAAAAAAGGCCGTCGGCTCCAATTCGCGAAAAATTCATGCCGCGAATATATCGTGTTTTACAGTAATAGAAAGAACTTGCTAAGATGCTTAATACACACTGTACAGATGGCATCTTCTCTGTTCACACTTTTTCTTTTCCTTCTGAGGGAAAAACAAGGAATAAAAGAAGCATTATCTCACCTGTTCTGATGACTCTGTGTCCACTGGTTGAGTTGTCTCTTTGTCCTTTCCAGTCTCATCCTTCTGTTTCTTTGTCTGATGGGATAAAGTCTGAAATGAGGCAGAAACAATGATCATTTCTATCTATACTCTTTTTTTTGTAAACAAATCTGAGTGTGACACAAAAGGAGTAAGAGTTGATATTTAAAGTAATCTTATTTCTTTTTGTTGGAAAAGAGGCTAGCAGATTCATTTCTCACAAGTGGAAATAAAGTTAACTTGGTTTTCTACAAAAATCTGACTTCTCACTTGATAATGTACTAAGGCGCCTGCTGTTTCAGTAAATTGTAAAAATGCTCAATTAACATCACAATTAATAATTACGACTGAGAAGAAAACTGTATACATATATGAATATTGGGCAGTCCATGAGGGGTCTAGCTATTGCAACAATACGCTATTAAAAAATTGTATGCAACATCAGAAAAGATGTGCGGGATCATAAGTGTCATGCCGATAACTGACAACATGCAGTAAACGAGATATAATGCAAATGACTCAAACGTGTCCTCAATCCTACAAATCTGGCTAGACAATTTTCATCCATGGATTTCAGTTCATTAATTGTGATACAGCATTTAACAGTTAGGCCAAGATAGCAACAGAGACATCTTCCTCGTTATCTTCTTGCATTAGGTCTAGAAAAGAAAATTCATGGCTGACACTCACGTCTTTGTCGAGATAATCTGCAATGGAGTAGGTCTCTGCCTTCCTCTTCTGGCCTCTCTGAGACTTGTCTGCTTTGCTGGACTTCTTCTTTGTTTCTTCTTGGCTGCTCTTGCTCTCTGCTCCACACAAAGAGGATGAAGTTTACAGATGATGATTTAACCCTCTCTATGCCAGGAATTGTGCACAGTGTGTAAAATGCTTTGGGGTTTTCTATGCTGATCAGCATTTAAAGCACATTAAGGGATAATGGGCTGGTGCTATTTTTTCTAATTTTTGTGCATTTTGTATTTTTTTCTGGCTACCACTAACCACTTTACACTGACCAAAATCAATGTTAATTAATTTTCCAGTACGGAATTTCTAAGTATTTACACATGAGTTTAATCTTCTCTTCTTGATAGGTGAGAGTAAATAGATTAATATATCAATCAAGTGGCAATATCTTGATACATGGCCAGTACATTTAAACCGCAACATACGCATGTTCATCTGTTACAGGATAAATCACAAACTTTCTTCAAAAGGAAGGAAAGGAATACCTTGGCTGTCTTGTTCATCCTGTCCTTTCTTGCCCCTCCTAGATCGCTTTGGGGTGCTCGTCTCCTGAAAAATTCAGGAGAAATTGTCATCAACTAACACACTGCTTGCGTCCTGGAATTCACTGAAAGTTGTTGCAGCATGATATGATAGCATTCTCTCAACTTATTTTCACATTTTCAGAGTACCATAGCCACGGATAAACTTAGGAAAGTTCAATCATGCAAATTCGAGAAAGTTTTATCACGCAACTTCCGCACTTATAACTTCTCTTTTCGAATAATTTCACCACAACTTTCTCTCAACACACCTTGATGACATAACACAAAATTCTTTGTACATAAATCTCAAGTGAGGCTTGAATACTCAAAACCATCGTCTCCCCATCTCGGCGATCTCATCGTACCTTGGAGGACTTGTTGGCCTCCGCCTCCTTCTGCTTCTTCTCCTCCTCTCTCTTCTTCGCCATCTGCCTCTCCTGCCGCTTGCGCTCCTTCTGCTGCTGGTCCTCCATCTTGGCCAGGAGGAAGTTGGTGTAGATGCTGCTCTTCTGCAGGAGATGCTGCAGCCGCTTGTAGCGCTGCTCCTCCAGCTCTGTCTTCCAGCTGTCTCCGACCTGCCACAAAAGGTCAAGGGTCAAGGGTCGCACTGTGATAACAGCCCATGATACAAATCCAGTGAAACCATACCCCCTTTTCTGATCTCATTGAAGGGTCAAAAACCCCACAATGTCAGCTTTTATGAAAGGCATAAATAAATCAGAACATTCAAACACTTTAAAAATTGTAAAGTGTGTGATTCTTTCCATGCTTCAGAACTGACTTTCCTGGGTGGTAATTGAAAATTCAGCAGAGAACAATTTTACAATGATGAAGTGCGAGTACATGATGCTGTTTACATCAGAATGAAGTTCACATGTAATGTTAGATTACATTAAAATCTAGTACTTTTGTTTATCAGCTTTGATCTGGAAAGATGTGGATTTGCATGACAAATACAACAGTGTGGGAACAAGAGAAATTTACCCTTTCCCAACTCTATTGGGTAACAAAATGGCTCTTGGCAATAAACACAGTATGTAGTGATGCTTGTCTTTTTTTTCTGCCCCTATCCACTTAGCGTAAGTGGACAAGCCACGCTTGGCACCTCTTGGGCACCATGCACGTACATACAGTACCTCCGTCTTCTGTGAGTCATCCTCCTCCTGAGTAGTCTTCTTCAGCTTCTCCTCCTCGGCCAGCATGGACTCCGTGATGACCGCCGCATCATCCTCCGCGGGGAGGCTGACATCGCTGCTCTGACCGGTGCTGCTGGCCGGGGACGTGCGTCCCGAGGTGCCGCCGGGCATCTGGCTGTCGCACGTGTCTTCTCCAGTCGACGCCATCTCCGCTTCCAGGGGCTTCTCTGCTCGGGGTCACATGATAAATTCAGGTTCAGTCATAAATCGTAACACATCATCCGATCATCAGGAAAGCAAACAGAATCCTCAAGACTTGCAAAATTGTTAGGTATATCAAAAAGCATGAACACAGCAAAAATATTTCAGTACATACTAGCAGCTTAAATTGCTATAAAGTTAATATAATTGACCACCTCATCACAAACACGATCATCAGATCATCATAAAAACTACAGTTTGACAGGTATTTACTCCTTATTTTTTCAGCTTTTATCAGATACATCACAAACAAACAAACAAACAAACATGCATGCCCCACACTGTAGATAATGAAGTACTGGCTTTGTATGGGTTAGGCGTATAATGAAGCAATTTTTTCTTATTACCTGGTGTTAGATCCATAGGTTGCTTTCCCACAACATTCTCTGTCTGGTCAGAACTCTGAGCCTTGCTTGACATTATTCTGTTCAGGTTTGCGAGAGAAAGAAGAGAAACAATATAATGCTTAGTAATACCTCACAAATTTGGCAGCACATGTTTAAAAACAAAAGAGGGGAGAATAATACAGGATGCTTGCATGATCATTATGTTGAAGCAGGTAGACAAATGGTGTCACTGCTTTAGGATTTACACTAAAAAGTTATTAGAACACTTTATATAGAACACACAGGCACCAGAACAAAAATATAGGGAACTCAGAACGGTAAAATAGTTGGCAAAGAACCAAGAAAAATATGGTGGCTCCAGATGGCTTGATATTTGTCCATGCAATTATTCTTGTAATGGCCAACTAAAAACAAAAGGTACAATTTAAAAGTAAAGATACAGTCAAAATGTAACACATTAGACAAGCTTTGCTAAGAGAAATTTGGTTAATAATTACAAAATTATCATAGCATTACATTCAACAATTCATTTTATACAAAATGAATAATCATCCTGGTGGAGGGGTGGGGGGTGTTAAAGGATTACATTCAATACCAGTACTGCATCTCAATAATAGTCACATATGCTGGAATGATTTTAAAAAAAGGGGGGTGGGGTCTTTCTGGAGCATCTGACACTAATCTGGTACTGCATACAGAAGCAGCAGATACACATTGTTCATTGACATCAAATGAAGAGTCTGATTTAATTTAAGGTATGTCCATCTCAAGATTCAGCAAAATTAGACCTTGCAATGATACTTTCTTTGTTATACAAGGAATATTTTTGCAGTTATGATGAAAACTATTCTATATTTTCTTACTATCCAATTGTTTTTGCAGGTTTATTTAATCACAAATAGCTCAAATCGACAATGGAGATAACTTGTTTTGCAATTAAACGTCAATTGTACATGTCCATTCACAGGGGTCTAATAACATTTTTCTTTAAACGGAATTTACATGTACCATCTATTGTAAAGAAAGAGCCAAACTCAACATAAACCAAACTAAACTCAAAACATAACCATTAGTCCTGAAAAAAAAAATTGATTAAATAGACAAATACACCTTGATTACCCCATGTTCTTCTTGATGGAAAGGAGACACTTCCTAACCAGGAAAATGAATGAAAAGGATATTGAATGTCCTACAGTACTATTGCAGTGTCATACATGGTGCAGTTTGATTGGGCAGAAAGTTGTAATTACTAAATAAGGGTCCAAAGAGAGAGTATCAAATGCAATCTTGCCTTGCACTAAATTCACTGCTGAACTGGATGGTGACAAACTGCATTGCTGTAAATAACATTTCCATAACAGAAGAATGACTAAGCACTCACGATATTAAAACAGTTTTAAATCAATTAACAAGTACATGTAATTCTAAATTTCTAATTTCAAGCTCTCGCATGTCTTCAAGCCTTATAAACAAAGATCCTCTGAGGCTTCTGTATGTAGACAGACCTAGTAGATAGATAGCCCACCTGTGTCAAAATGAAGTCAGAATATGTCTGTATAAGCTGTTATTTCACGTACAGATATTTTTGCAAATGAGGAGTTCACAGACATTTTTGTGAGTTGTCGTTTTCGTGATTTTGACACCCATGCTATCATATTAGTGCACTAATGCCTGTCATTTCAAGATATTTTTGTGTGTTGTTAAATTCGAGGTCCACCAGGGATTCACAAGTTTCCCGAAAATAACAGCTTATACAGTAGCACAATATTGAAATCTCTAACGTTACAGTGTAGAATGAGCACTACTGCACCATGCTGATCCAGTCCCCCATTCACCTGAACTGAATGGAGGGCTGCATTTACATGTATCATCGTTCTCACATTTGAAACGTTTCAATACCTGCTATTAAAATGTTTGCAAAGGCCTTTTGGCATGCATAAAAATTTATCCAGTTGTTGCATTTATCATCTCTATCGTCAGTCAAGAGGGAGGTATTGTCACTGCACAGCTCCATTGCGCGGTTTTGACCCAGCCGAGGAGTGAAGATGTAACGGTTAAAACATGTATATAGAGATCTAGTTAGCAGTGGATGGCATGGGCAGGTCTGGGCTACAAACTCATTTCATAATGTTAATGACTTTGCATTTATCATCTCTAGAGAAACATGCTTCTGGTTCAAATTCATTGGAGATCATACTTTTTTGGAGCATTTCAGAAACGCATTTCTAATCTTATAATCAAAATAGTCATTTGTGTTTATCATAGCTGCTCATAGTCTCCCTGAAAAGTTGTATGGAAACCTAAATTCTATGCCATAACTGAATAGATAAATGCACCCAAAAAATTTAAAAAAAAAATAATGTAAATTTATCAACAACTTGTTTATGTTAGTCGATAGGAAGAGTCTACATTATGGTCAATATGGTATCAATCAGGGTAGCCTGTGTTGTTTCTCAGCACTCCTATAAAGCTAACCTACCCAAGAAAGGACAAGTTCCCAGCTCCAGGTGGTCATTCATTCATCACAGACAGTTCATGAACACTACCAGAAGTAGGCCTACCTATTGGCCTTTAACTTTACATGAGAACATACAGTTACTGTAAAAGTGGAAATTTCTCTTTGGGTTTGCAACCTGTACATCTCTACCATTACTACTACCACTGTACCAGCTCGCTAACTCTTCGCGACTGTTTAGGCGAGTGAGCAACGCCAAAATAGCACGACCGTACAGACCCCATGGCCATGCCCCATTGCAGATTGAGGATAGGGGAAAGCAGGGGAAAGCAGTTCTCTCACACACAAAACGTACCACAGCTCAGCCGACCGCACATAGGATGAGCGTAAGCATGTTGTGCAGTGTACGACTAGATTCTACTACCCACGAGTAAAAATACTTGGTTTCAACACTTGTGCCAGGCCGTCTAGGCCCAAGGCACTGCTCGTAAAAAACACTCCTAAAATGCTTTAAAATCTGTTAATATGATACAAGAACATCCATATTTACCTTTATCTCAGATCCAAAGGATGACAGCTGTTGTGCTGAGAGAAATTGGTTTACTTGTTCGGTGTAGGAGAGCGGAACTTCACGTCTGTCAAACGAATGCGAACAGTAACCATAGCTTCGCGCGAAAATTAAAGGGCTTTCGTAACCTTTGATCTTTCATAATAGCGCGCCAAGCCAGACGACGAACCAATCTTATTGCTTACACTAAGCAGTAAGCCGCAGCGTCTTGACTACAAAGTTTGATACCAGTCTTTAAGTGCCTGCCACGCCACGTGCTTCGTGTTGACTGCAACGCGGTTCCGAGGTGGGCGGATTGTCTATACAGCTCTATGGCGAGACCCTACTTGAGAAACACCTTATCAAAGAAGTGTCAAATTGAAAGCAGATTACAGAATTGCTGGCGAAAGGAATTCTAGTGCTGTAGATTCGACGTATATTCTTTCCCTTTCTTCACATAAATGATGACGATATTTCTCAATGAGTTGGTTATAGTATTTTTGTTTCAAGCTCCAAAGCCATCAAACTTAATTTAGTTCATGAAATATCAGATTTCAATACTTTTCGCATCATAAACTGTAGATAACTTTTACGTTTTCAATAGTCCGAGGCCAAACGATTTGTAAATATGAGCCCGAAATAAAGTCATAACACAAATTCGGAGCCCACAGATTCTAATTGCATACGTATTGCATGTACATTTTAACAATTTTTGGTTCAACGGACAGAAGTGACTCATATCTACTAGGAGCGCAGCCCTCTGTAAGTGTCTATTGGAAGCGCGCATGTATTGCCTATCAAGATACATTCACATTGTTGCTTGTAATTGGTGTACTACGTTTTCTTTGTTGTTATTTTTTGTGTCATGTATATTTCATATGTTCTTCTCTTTCACCTGGCCTGGGCGCACCTATCTCCTACATCACCGGCACTTCACAGTCAGAATTCAATCTAACTAGCAAAAGGTTTGACCACCCCCCTGGTCTGAGTACATGAGCAACACGAAATAATGTGGCTTCTCGAAAACTACAGTAAAGACTATAGAGCCAACAGTGTGCTTTCATTCGCCTGCACTTGTAAAAAGAAAAAGAACAGAAAAGAAAAGAAAGTGGGACAATGGACCGGGTTCTCTTTTGTTACCTATAACACCGTTTACATCACCAGTTTTGGGATCACACAATGACCAATCATTATTACTTTGAAAAGGGGGCTTAAAATACTAATGAATTTTCGAGCTTAGCGTAATTGGATATTCAAAATGTATAATGGCGAACTCGCTGAGGGTATAATAGCGGGAGCAGATCGACAGCACAGGGCTATTTTATGAGGTTTTCCTTAAAGCGTTCGATTGCCTCTTTTCACTAATGATTGGGTCTTCTTTGGTTGTACGTGTCTCGTAAATCTTTTTTTTTTTTCGGCAGTCAACGACTTCTTTCGTGAGCATCTTGCTACAAAATAATGTCCATCCTTCTAAACTAGGACAAAAACTTAAAGGTCCTGATAGATGGTTTGTGAGTTGTTTCTTCTTCTTCTTCTTCTTTTTCTTCTTCTTCCTCTTCTTCTTCTTCTTCTTCTCCTTCTTCTTCTTCTCCTTCTTCTTCTTCTTCTTCTTTTTCTTCTTCTTCCTCTTCTTCTTCTTCTTCTTCTTCTTCTTCTTCTCCTTCTTCTTCTTCTCCTTCTTCTTCTTCTTCTTCTTCTTCTTCTTCTTCTTCTCTTCTTCTTCTTTGTAAGAATTCCCTTATCGTGTTTGTCAACGCCCGACTTCCTTTGGCATTTTATGTTCGGTTCTTGGAAACTGTGTGACAACACTTTGACATCACTGGTGTGCGATGAATTCATAAAATTATATCTTTTTAATGTCCCGATAGTGACCGTGAATTATATAGTATATAAAGAACATAGAGATATATACTCACATCTCTATGATAAAGAACACAATGTCTATGGTTGCGACGAATCAATATTCCCAAGGCATATATGGGCCTAAATCTAGCCGGTCATATCTGAACATGGCCTGCACATAAAACACACACACACACACACACACACACACACACACACACACACACACACACACACACACACACACACACACACACACACACACACACACACACACACACACGCACGCACACACACGTACACACACAGACACACACAGACACACACACACACACACAAACATAATAAAATACGAACGAATGTCAGATAGAGAAAACTTAACTTCATGCATGTTCAAGTTGGCTCTGATGATAGAGAATATAGCTAATATACTTTTGTAATTACTTTATTTTTTTTTGGGGGGGGGGGGTTAAAGCGGACAGAAGTGACTCAAATTTAATTATTCACTGAGGAACGCAGCCTCGATGTGTCTATTGGAAGCGCCGAGGCCCATATACCTCTAACCAGAAACTCGAAATTTTAGACGCAGTGTATATATTTTGTTTCATAGTTTATGTCAAAATTTGGGAAGGGGGGATTGGGGTGGGGGGGGGGGGGGGATGATGTAAGAATTATTCAAGCCATGTTGTGGACGCGATGCAAGTTACGGTGGAGGGACCATTATACAGTATAGTGACCGTACAAAGCGCGATGACGCAGGGAGGTGAGGAAAAAACACCCCTGGACGATGTCATTGCTTTGTGACGTCGTCTGAACGTCTAAAACGCTAAAAACTCTAAAACTCTAAAAACGTCTAAAACTCTAAAAACTCTAAAGGCCCATGATATACATTTATACCTAACTGCCATATTTATGTATAAACACACTCGAAATTTATTACCATTTTTTCATAATGCCTTATAGTAACCAATGACCATATTCACTCATACCCAACCCGTCGTTCCCATTGTAATCCAAAGCTTTTGCTCGCTCAAAAGTCGATCAGACATCACGGTCCGGATACATGGAACAGTCTTCCTGAGGAGTTGAAACAGTGTGCCTCCTTGTTTTCATTCAAAGCAAACTTAAAGAAGCACATTTTATTATACAGTATACATTCAATACGAATTAAAAACTAATAATTTATATGATTAATGTTGGTCTCCCAATAGCAATATCGTATATTGTTCCCTCTTCCAACAAACCAATTCTGTTATTCTATATTCCAGCGTATCTGCCCTTGAGCACTTTTTAGCACTTGCACGCACATTCACCACCATCACACATCAGAGTTTATTTTCCCCTGCTATCTTCGCAGCAGAATTTGTACTGTATTGTATCGTATTGTTACGAATCTAGCATACGTCCCTACCTTTCCTCGGGCCGGCCATCTTTTCAAGCTATATGCTTACAATGGCGGCCCTCTGCACAATCGCTCCATAATTGTAATTGTTGTAATCCCCGCTGCATAGATTTGCATACTGTATATTATATCATTATTTTCCTTTCATGTCTTTGTTTATGCAAGTCAAACGAGTCTGTTTAGTATACTTTGTATATTTCCCACATGCTGATGATTATGTGCCTTATGTATATTGAATTGTTGATTGAGTTATTGATTTGCAGAAAATAAAGTATCTATTAATCTAAAAACGTAACTATTATGGGGCGGGGGGTTACTATTTGTGGAAAATGTCAAATACTATGGAGTATATCAAACATGTCAACATTCTGAAATAGATGGAATTGCATGTAATCATTGTGTAGCAGCTCTTTCACTGCGTGTATAAGAGGATAACTTTTCGATCCAAAGTATGATAAATTCTAACAAAGAGAATAAAATGATTTGTGTGTGTGTTCATGATAGAAAACAAACGAAATTCAATAAGGCCTATAATCCTTCATAAACTACTGACTTTGTCACTCACTTCCAATCACACATGCAATGAATGGTGATGATGCTTTCGAGGATCTGCGAATCGGCATTAATTTTCCCATTAGCTATATAGAAAAAGAATATAGTACACCCAATCCTAGTTATAAAATCTCAAGAGATGCGTGAGGGGTGCAACCCACTGCTCAGTTATTGTTGACCCAAACATAGCATCAGTCTGTGCTACTTTTATGTATACCTACTGGCACTTTACTGGAGTGATGGCTGGGCCCCGTCTTATAGATAAAGAACTGCGATTTATTTGTAAGTCTTTAAAAGACAGTGTCATCTCTATGATACACAAACTTATTTGTTTTGAATAAGATAGATAAATTCTAGTAGTTAAGTCAGGCAGCTTATTATGCATTAATTATGCATTACGTTGCTTTGGAAACTAAAACTAAAACTTAACCTACTGAGGGAGAGGGAGAGAGGAAAAAAACGTAATGCTATTGTCAGTGAGTGTATTAACTCCGAATTGGCTATGAATATCGTTCTCGAATTTCGGCTTTGCTGATGAAGTCGCAGTTAAAACATTGATATTGTTTGCCTCTTGTATAGGTACGTATATGGCCTACGAATGTGTGTGTGTGTGTGTGTGTGTGTGTGTGTGTGTGTGTGTGTGTGTGTGTGTGTTTTTAATACACGTATGTTCTTCTTTCTGTTTCTGTGTTTGTTTTGTTTTTCCTTACTGGAGTACATCATGTAACATGATGTCAACTTGTGTTTACAATATCATATTATGCTTGTGTGTGCTTATACATGCGTGTGTATTCGTGTGTGCGTGGGCATAGAGACTCTACTGCTGTTATGTACACGTCTCTCCCAGGATGCGCCGTCAGTTACGTCACACCAAAGAGATTGCATAACACCCCTAAGTTGTGCGTTCTTTCAACAATGATGGCGCTCTTCTAAAAAATTCAGTCAGCTTGATTGATTAAAAGGATCGTACAGTTTTGGTTGAGACCTAATTTCGGGTTTCTAACATTTTTTGGTGAGATAATGAGAAACCTCTTCTGAAATATGAAAATGCATGTAATTCCATGAGGAATTCAACGTTTATTTGATGAAAATTAGTTTTGAAATGGCCGAGATATCCAAAATAGAGCGATCCTAATAAAGTGTGTGATCCACACTTTATTACGATCGTTTTGTTTTACTTTGTTTTTGGATGTTTCAGCTATTCCAAACCCGATTTTTATCAAATAAACTTTAAATTCCTCTTGAAATGGTATGCTCTATATTATATCATTTAAGTGTTTTCTTCGTATCTCACAAAAAGTTAAAAGCCCAATTCTCATCTCCACCAATACTGAACCATCCCTTTAAGGCTCTCCATCGCTTTACATTCCATTATCATGATTTTGCATGATGTTTTAAAATGTTTCGATTTCTTTGGTCCCATAGCCAAGAATAATCAGTTGATGGATAGGCCTACAGCCATAGAGCAGTAGCATAACTTATGCAAATACGTAATATGCCATTCCACACAAAGTCAAATTGGATTAAATTTAATGTATACAGAGTGCAATGAATTTCATCAAGAACGAGGCCATTGAAAAAAGAAATCGATGGCATGCCAAAACTTTTACATTTTCATTATAGTATTTCATTTTGATTATTGTACACTGCCACAATTTCTGTTGTCCATATTTTTACCATTTTGAGAAAAGCCAATTTAACTTTAACATGTTGTGAAATTACATTGCATGCACATTGAAGCAGCTATTTCACATTGTGGGCAGGGACTGAAAAAAAAATCACATTTGATGCATAATTGCATAGTTCAATTAAATCCCAAAACACCCTAGTACCGTTCACAAATTTAGCAATAAAGTCCCAAATGTCAACCAAGGAGATATCACTAATAATAAGTATTTTCTCAATAAGCCATCACTGTGGTGCTTTATTATAGAAACAGCTTTAACACTATAGACAGTTCACACTTTGTATACGCACTACAGTTGTTTTTTTTTTTGTAAATCTGTAAAATGTTAGCAAGTAGCTTTATGAATTCTTATTTCTGCCACTCCCAAAGTTATCAGCTCTGTAATGGTCTCGACCGACAGACTCATCCTTTAATCAGAATCAAGTAAAGACAGAAATCAGCAAAATAAATGAAGAGTTCAATTGCAAAATGACTTAACTCCATTCTTGCCAATTTTAGATAGGCCTATTTGTGATTAAACCCGAAAAAAGGAGAGATAATAATACCAACGTATGGGACATTTTTAATCAAACTTCAAGAATATTCTTTGTTATATGCAACAAGTAAAAGTGAAGTCTTATATGGTACGTTCCCACTGCCGATTAGATCAACTCGATCAATCCCGATCAAGCTTTTTTGGCCTGGTCGGGCTCGCTCGGCATTGGTATTCGGGGCCGATCTACCTTGATCGGCATCGTTCCTGCTTCCTTCCCGATAATTTTGGACATGTCCAAAATATTCGAGTAGGAAGCCCGAACATCAACAGCTCGGGTAGTGATCGTGAAGAGATCGAGCTGATCGGGAATCGATCGTATAGAAATCTAGTGTGGTCGGGACGGATTTTCCCCCGAGCTCAGTTCCCGATCATCTCGAGTTATACTCGAATGCTACACGATTGATTTCAGATCATCTCGATCCAGGATTCATCAGTTTCACGAATAACTCGACCGCTATACGACCGATACAGGACTGCTATTAATTGATACTCGACTAAACTCGATTACGCTTCGACCGGCACTCGATCAAATACGGAACACTTTTTGACAGTGGTTGCAGCATGTGCAGACGTACTTTCTTAGCACTCATTTATTGTTCAGGTATTAAAGGGATCGTATAGTTTTGGTTGAGACCTAATTTCAGGTTTCTAACATTTTTTTTTTGGTGAGATAATGAGAAACCTCTTATGAAATATGAAAGAGCATGCAATTCTATGAGGAATTCAACGTTTATTTGATAAAAATTGGTTTTGAAATGGCTGAGATATCCAAAAAGAGCGATTCTAATAAAGTGTGGGACCCACACTTTGGAACGATCGCTTTGTTTTATTTTGTTTTTGGATGTTTCAGTAATTCCAAACCCGATTTTCATCAAATAAACTTTGAAATGCTCTTAAAATGGTATGCTCTGTGCTATATCATAAGTGTTTTCTGGTATCTTGCAAAACTTTAAAAGCCCAAATTCTCATCTCAACCAAAACTGTACTATCCCTTTAAGAGAAGTTACATGCAGTCCTTGGCCACGTTAGAAAGTTAAATATCGTCAGTATTTTCAGCCACTCCTGGCCCACTGAAGAAAAGAATAGAGAGAAAAGACAACAAAGAGTAGACATGGCAGAATTAGACTCTCCAGACAAAAATACCAGAAGAAAGAAAGGAAACACGACTGAAACTTAAAATAAATAAATAAATAAATAAATAAAATCGGCATACTGGCAATATGACTGTAACGTGAAAGGATATTATTGTCTACATTAGTTACTTTACTTATAAACTAAAAAATGTTTCTTGAATTCCTTTGCTTGCTTGTGTGTTTCGAGTTGAAGTTGGATACGTTGATATAAAATCTATTTCTTACGCTGACCTGTTAAAACAGGAGTTGTAACGTAGATTCATAAATGCTCAGTGGCTTTTACTTTACTTCTATTTACATAGATGTTACACTTTTGCTTCGCTTGATAAGGTTTGGCTTATTGAGAATTGTATGTACATTGCTTGAAGGCCACCTTGATATCGATTGGCTTGAGATGGGATGAGTTGACAAAAAATGAACAACCAAGATTTTCATCATTTTTTGCTAACTGTATGATATGTTATATATGGTTTATTTTAATAATAATATACCCTCTTCCACATATCAGCACACTTCATGAATTTAGAAATTAATATGATACATGTATTTTCCTTTACACACTCTTGGGCCTATACCTTATCAATGAATACATACATATTTTTCATTCACTTTTTCATTCTTTAACAATGAGAACAATAATGTCAAAGAAAACGACTCATTAGGGTTGTAGAACAGTCAATTTCTTTCAACTCTATAATGATGCATTTATGGGCATATAGGCCTATGTTACATTTTAGACCAATTTAATTTCAGTCCAGTCAGATTGATCTCGCTTGATCGAGTTGATCTGATCGGCAGTGGGAACGGGGTATTAGTGGAAGGATTCTATTTTGCTCTATCTGATGATGGACTTACTTTACAATGTTCAAATATGTCGCCTGACCCGTTTTGCCATCAAACTCTTCAAACAAAGACAAAAGAGGGCTACGGGTAGAAACAAGAACAAATCATATCATAGTAATACTATCACAGGCATTTTGAACGAAAAGAAACACAAAGTTCAATGCTGTTGCGTTAGGGCTACTTGTAATCAGTGCCGGACTAAAGTAGAACGTATCATTTTTCCTGTATGGTTAAGAATACACTTACAATTCATTATTACTTTGCCTTCGATGTTTCTGCCCCCGTCCCGTACACAGTCGCTTTATGAAATCGCCGCAACTGATGCAGGAAAGAAATAGGAGAAGAAAAAGGAGAAACTTTTACACCTTTCGATGACTCATTATTATGCCAGTCTTGCTTTCAGGTTCTTTGGCATGAAGACATTTGAATGCTGGCCACCGTACTCCATCAAAAAAGCAAAAACAAAACAAACAAACAAACAACAACAAACAAATAAACAAACAAACAAACAAACAAAAACTAGAGAGCACACCGAGAGAGCAAACCTCCGCTAACAAAAGTAAGCAGCCATGATTAAAGTATTGCCATTCCGTAGGCACTTTATTAAATAATTATGAACATAAATGAGGCACAGGGATTTCTATACAATAGGCCTACATTCTTGGTGAAAATCTAGTTAGTGGGAGATTTGTTTACTGGTTAGTATTCTCTTTCTTTTATGACCCCTATATGAACTTTGCCCCTGACCTCTATGACCCCCAAATTAATATGTACTGGTAGTTTCTTTCTTATTTTCTGAACACACCCTGCAAGTTTTGTGAAAACCCCATCATCCATTCTCGAAATTATCATTTTATTTTATTAATGACCCCTATGACATTTGACCTTTGAACTTATGACCCCCAAGCTGAATTGTTTCTTTATTTCTTTTTTTCATTACGAAGACAGTCTGCAAGTTTGGTGAAAATCAGTGTGTCATATTCACATTTTTCTGTTTTGTGTGTGGTTCATGCAAGAAATAAAGTGATGGAATGGAGCAGGGAGGTGGCACCTCCCTGATTGGAGAAATAATTACATCCAATACAACTGTACTCAGTATTCCCTAGAAGAGTTAGTATGCGCTTTGGCGGTAGATGGCAGCAGACTGACTGATTGGGTCTACACAGTAGCAGAATGACAAGCTGGAAGAGGACGAGTTTCTGTCGCTTTGTTGGCAAGTTTCCAGTCAGGTACAGTGGGTCTGAGTGCACGCTCTATTCCCCGCCCCTTCACTCTTCGCGCATGTGTACGTGTCTGTGCATAGAAAGCGTACAGACCACAGTTGATCGGGCGATAGGGATTGGATTGGTGGTATGGCTATCGGCTACTTTCTATCAGGGGTACCGGTACGTGAACGGCAGGCACTGGAATCAAACCTCTCTGTTGGATTTCCTTTCATTCAGCATACGATTATAGCTCTCGGCCACAGCTCTCAAGAAACAAACCAGGTGAGTACATCAAAGAAAGTGAGAATATTCACCCTTGGGTGTTATTTTGAGCCCAAATCAGTTCTCGGTTCCATGACACCTGCAGAAGTTTACGGTGTCGTGCGCTCCCGAATGCCCGTAGGGGTGGAAGGGAGGTGCCGCTGGTTACCGGTAGAGTGGCTCTATGGTGTAGTTGATAGCGCAGGCCATCTATAGGGTAGGCAGCTGGTGGGAGGTGGGGTTGTTGCTTGGAGGGCCTGCGGGTACAGCCACAGGTAACGGGCCGGGGGGGGGGGGGGGGGGATATGTTTCACGAAGTCAAACTTGGATTTTAAAGGATTGACTAAAAATTATGGTATGCCACTGGTTTCTCTGTTTAGCCTATTAAATCACTTCAAATAATTATCATTATAAATGTCTATAGAATAATTCCGTTGTTATTTATTTTATCTTGTATTATCAATGAATGGCTATATGAAAAAAGTCCTCCAAAATCTTCATTTTCAAAAGAAAGTTGAGCAACATTATAAACACACACAGCACAGCATACCATAATTTTTGTCAGTCTTAAATTGTAATTCAGTTCAACTTGAATTCTTCGTGAAACACCACCGTCAGGTTATGGTCTGTGCTGATACTATCAGCAAGGATCATACAGTATACCACTGGTATTTGAACATAACTACTTTTGCCTCCTACCCTAAAAGATCGAGAGAGAGAGAGAGAGACTCATAGAACTCTCTGAGAAGTAGTCAATAAAATCCTTTATGTAGTTTAAATGACATAAGCATTCCTGCAGACACTCATAATAATAATTTATCATCATTTCATTGCAGTTTCAACGTTCCATTATTCTTGATTGAAGGAATCATATTTTTATTGCATACTATTAATCTGTTTATACTATGTGTACATCATTGAAAACTGGTATTTTGGCACATACATATAATTTTGATCAATTATTGTCATTGCGAGCACCCAGAGAAAAAAATCTGTGCATGGTAGAAATGAAAAGCTCTCTGTTGCCATGACAACTGGTTGGTTGCAATATTGGCCTTGCTGATATAGACTTGTGTGGTGAATGCTACTCAAGTGTGCTGATTACTGCCTGTGCCTTGTGTTGGTGTTTTTTACTCTGAGTGATTCAGCAGATAGACTTTACCCTTGACTGATCCAGATTTTTAGGAGGGCAGCTGAGCCTTATATGTAACAAGAAATGAAAGAAGTGTATCAATTAAATCACAACTTCTGTACAGTGACCGACAGGGCTGTGTATAGTTAGTAGAGGCAATCCTTCTTAAACATTGGACATGTTACATAGGTATTGGGGTTTTTTTTTAGCCCGACACTCGAGCCAGTGAATGCAGTGGTAGACACACACACAAGCACACACACACACACACACACACACACACACACACACAAAATGATAATATAAAAAAGTAGAAGATTTGCTCTAAAGTTCAATGAACCTGTAGTAGCTGGTTGTGTCAAGATGGTAGTGAAACAGTGAGTTTGAGGATGAGGAGATTCTGTACTAAAGTCTAAAGTTGTAGATTGTCCAGCACTGTAGGCTTACTTCAACTCGAAAAGCTGTGGACATGATATGATATCATGATTGTTTTTGTTGTTGTTGTTGTTTTGTTTTTGCTCACTTGGATGTTATTAGAGATTTACATGCATGTTGAGTACAGATTGACTGCCACTAGTCATTTCTATCTCTTTGTCGTATCATGAAAAAAAAAGAGAGAAAAGAATTGGTCTTGGCAAGAACCAAGCAAGGTATATGATACATTGTCACCTTAAAGTTTTCTTTGCCAGATGGCGCCTGTGCTGTGGCATTGATTTTCAGAGTTCATTAAGTGCCAAATCGTTCATGAATACCACGGCACACAGACCACCATTGATTGCTCTTTGTGAGTCAATGGGTGTGCCGATTATACTGGGTTTATGCCATGTGCTTAGAGAAGAAATCTCATGAGGTGATTTAATAGCATGTGTTTTCTGACTATGCATCTGTTTAAAACAACAACAAACAAACTTTGAAAACAGCAGATGATGTGGACAAAGACAGCAAGATAAAGATGTGGAAGTGCAGAAGAGGAGAAGACTTTGTACAATTGTACACAGGTACTCTGTGACTAACTAACTCGACCTGTGGAAGGCTATAGATTTCTGCAGTGAAACTCAATATTGTGAGAATGAGGCTTTACCAGTAGAGTAGTATTCATCTTACCTCCTGCCGATACGGCTATAAAACAATACATAGCTGAAGCATGTCCCCATAATTTTGAAGATGTGATATTCTCTGCAGTGAAACTATCCCTTGTTGCCATTCATATGTAAAGATCATCAAAAGAACAGCATGCTGCACCATTGTCAATTCTATGCCAAGATTAAACACTAGGGCTGATTGTCATCAATTATCTGCCTTGGTGTTATATCTGAAGTGAGTAGCTGTAACACATGGGGGGAGGGGGGAGGTAGGTGACAAGAATTCTACTAGTATAAAGCGCCCTATGTGCTGAAACACACAATATTTTGTGTGTGTACATAATGTGTGTTAATGTATGCCTGTTGAATCGTGCGCTGCAGCATTTGATGATGTATAATAATGCTCCCATTCACTTTTTTGGTTGCACATATATCGTAGGCTACATACGTATATAAAATTTGGATTTCTGTGTATTTCACTTCTTATTTATTGTGCAATTGCACACACACACACCCACCCACCCACACCCACACCCATACATACTTGCACAAAAAACAAAAACAAGAAGTTGATGCAGTTATTACCTTTTGAACTCTGTACGACCCTTCACTTTCTGTTTGTATATAAATGTGGAAAAATGTGTGGGCATATTTCACCATCACAATTTGCTACTTCTGTTGTTGTGATGTTTCCCCCCTCTCTATCTCTCTCTTTCTCTTTGCTTAAAATGCTGAAACAGTCTCTCTGACAGTAATGACAAACCGCAGTGTTTGCATGGTCCTCGCTTTTATGATATTGACAGAAGGGAGACAAGCAAACAAGACATAGAAGTGGTTAACCTCTGTTTTCCATCTCTTGTGAAACATACCTGTATGGTTCCGGACTAAATGGTACTAGAGAAGCTGCATTTTCCATAATAAACTTTGATGCTTGTAGACAAATTATATAAGCAGCACATTTTGTCAAGCAGTTTTAACAGACATGCCGAATGTATATAACCCGACAGAGCAAAGCTTGGTGTGTTTTAGCATTGATTTTTATCTACATATATATGTATGCCTGCATAATTAATAGAAGCCCCGTTCCAGAGAGCCCAGCTTCAGAAGCTGAGTGAGTGGCCACACCTCCGGACGGACGTGGTCCCCAATGTAACAGCTGGATTGCGGTGTGTCCCCTGTAATATAGAAGCCATTCAGCCATGGCCGGAATCGATAGATGCAGTCAATCAATACCAGGCCATAAACCCACGCTAACGGGCTTCCACTCGGCTCAATAAAATGTCATCAGGAGGAGTGGTTTGGCTTTGAATAGGGAAAGACCTTGAGTGGAGCACAGATTACACTAAGGAGGACTGTGTACTTTTTTTTTCCTCTCCCATCATATTTGAAATTAGCATAGTTGAAAATTTTATCAGTAATAATTGGGAGTCTGTGTCATACATGCCAAGTCACAGCAATATTCAAGTTCTGCATGTCGGTATCATAATGTCAAGCCCAGAGACAGAGCTGATGACAGCTCACTCACAGTACCAAAAAATGATAAATGATAATTATAGAATAAGATTTTTTTTTTAATGTCTAAGTTGTGAACTATCTAGAAGTATCTGCAGAACATCATGTAATCTCTTTTCAGGCAGGTTAAATACTATTAAAATGTATTAATATATATTTTGTAATGATTACATTAAACACTGGTGGATCGGGGGGGGGGGTGCACTGGACACGCACCCCCCTTTAATTTTGCTTTCTCTTTTTTGAAATAAAGAAATAAAAAGTAAAAATGAAAGGGGGCACACTGGGTGCACACACCCTGTCCCCTTTAACCCGTTGAGGACGAGTCCCGAGTATACTCGGGCAGGTGTCTATGGGAAATGTGTGTTGTAGCAAAATCAGTCCGTCCTCAACGGGTTAATTTTCAATTTAAATTTTTTTTTTTTACAGAAAAGTATGCATGAAATCGCATGATGATCCTTGACAATCGATTGTAGTAGCACCACAAAATTGTGCCTAAGCCTAAATTTCTTTTTTTTTTCTTTTTGCTTGTCAGCCCATTAACCACATAAGTGGTGCAAGAAAATACCTGTTAAGGCCCCCCTTTTTGTTGTAAGTGGCACCAGAAATTTAAAATGCTTTGCACCCCTCTTTACAGAATTCCTGGATTCACCCCTGTTAAATAAATATAATTATAAAAGAAAAAAAATCACATCATAGGACCTTGTAATCCAACAGAGAAAACCTCGGACACAAGAAAATTTGCTCTTTTTGAAAATTAAACTTGCTAGGTAACTGCCATAAGGCACCTTAAACATCACCGGAAAAAAAAAAAATTGTACACCGGGGCGTGAGTTTTCTGACCTCAGTGTGAAATTTGCCGTGATGATTTGCAACGTTAATGCTCACTGCAGGAAGACTGTGATTTTTGTCACATGCTACTCCTATACACCTCGCAGCCACGCTCGGCGCGGCCACATACACCATGGCGTACGTCATAGTCATGGTTATGTGCAGCTGACTGTCGATTTTTAAAAAGTGGAAATTGTTGCACAGACATTTTTCCACAATTTATTTGTCTTGTGAATATAATTTGTGTTGTCATTAATTTACTGACTTTGGGCACTTTACCTATGGTAGGACAAGTTGAAACAAAGTGAAAAATATTTGCTTGTTTTTGTTTTTCCCACCTGGAATCACAAAGCGCAAAATAGGTAGGCATACATTTTGACATCATACAATACTCCTCATTTATATAAGGCGATAGGTTATGTGACATAATATGTAGTACATTGTACCAGCTCTTGTAGGGCTGCCAGTGTTAAAGGCCAGTTCCAAGTTGGTCTGAGAAGAAAGAGTAAAATGTTATTGGAGAGTTATGTTATAGGAGTACAGCAGTGAAAATTTGTTCAGAATCAGATTTTAAGTAAGGAAGCATGAAATTTGAAAGATTCACTATTTTTTTGCAAAATGGTTGAATTTGCAAATGAGTAAGCTGATGATTTTATCATTTCACAATTTTTCACTGATCGTGTAAAAAAATGATGAAAATTTGTTTTATTTTGCAATAAACATCTGAGATATCTTGTTTTTGCTAGCTAAATAATTTCAATAGTAATCAGTCAGCTATATTGGGATATGAGACTGGTACTGGCATTTGAACAAAAAACTGAAAATTTCAAGATCTCATATACAAACTATATGGCAAGTTGTGAAAGATGACATCATCAATTCACTATGGCAGTATGGGCATATTCATACTTACTCTTCAAGAACTTTTTTTTTGTAAAACAAGCAAAATTTCTCAATTTCCTAACTTCCTCGAATCCTTATCCCATGTTAATCAAATTTTCCCTTTTGTGATTGTAATGTTTTACACTTTATTTTCAGACTTACTTTTGACTCACTGGTCCAGTGTTCCCCTTTAATAACGGTTTTGTATAAAATGCACTGAGGATGTTACATGAAGAATGACAGTCAGCCATCTGCGATCCAGTCATGAATGCTGGATCTAGAGAGATTACTGATTTTTTTACTTTCTTGTTCTTGCTTTTTTTTCTGCTCAGAGAGCACAATCTCTCAAAGATGAGTTTCATCTCTTCAATGATCTTTGTCTCAGAAAGAGACTCTTGTGTTGCTATGTGCAGTGAGTAGGCAGACACATTAACATTCTTTCTGTGATACTCATAAAACCTCAACATATTTATCTGTAAATTATGCCAAACATGTGCATGGGGCTCTTTGTTTGATGTACTAACATTTCTTTTCTTTTTTTCCCCACCGCATCTTGTGGGAATTTTACCCCAGGGAGATGGGGTTAAAAATTTGGCATTTGTAGATGAACGTCATCACAGGAGGGTGTTGTCATCTTTTTTCCGTCATACTGGTGTTCCATTTTTGGTTATTTTCACTTGTTCTTTTCTGCCCCATTTTTTATTTTTCTCCTGTCTGAAATGAAATCCTGGATGGATAGATGTATGATGTGCTTTGTGTGTGTGATGTATGTGTAGAATGTGCCATTGGGGTCTACTAAAATGTGGGTTTGTCAGAAGCAGATCTGCAACTTATCCCATCTAGACATGAGAATATTTTTTACCCACTATGACAAAAGGATCCGAAAGTTGGGCGGGGTGGGGGGGGGGGCAATTTTCTTAAAATGACATGAAATTGTTCCCTTGTTTTTCCCCATATATAACACAACTTATAAAAGTACTCAGTAGGAGATATCAATTTTATTTAGTGCATGTCAAGTGATTTAGTATATCAGGTTTGAGAAAACTGCCTTCAAAGTTTTTCCGGCGGTAAATCCAAATCTTCGGACATGTTTCTGTTCCGTTGAAAGTCTGAAAATCATGGCCCAGAAAAAAATGTTAATTTCTTGCCTTTCCATTGGTCTTTAAGCTTCAAAATGATGGCAGATGATAGGCAATACACTAGACTAGAATATTGTGCCAAAAACAGAAATGCGATTGTTTTGACCGATTTTTGATGATCTGATGTTAAACTTTATTTTCTCTTGTTTCAGCCGTCAGGGACTTAAGAATCCTTTTGTTGTAGTGGGTCACATTTGTGCTGTAAGAGTTAATTGTTTTGTTTTGTTTGTGTTGTTTCTTTTACCTGTTTTTTGATTTGCAGTATTACCATTGAGATTCTGGTGTATGCAAACTTCATGCTTGTTTGATGTTCATTTGCCTGTGTGCATAATGTGTACAAAACACAGTAGTTCTCAATATTAAATGAGTTGAATCAGGCATTTTCAGCATTTTTTAAATTCCTCAAGTCTCCCCATGGTTTAGGGCAATGCCGCCATGCATGTCTCTATGTGGGTACCCAGACAATAGCCATCATTGATTTGAGTAAAGGTATCACAGGTCAATTCCAGCATCGTTTTGTAAAGTTGGGGGACGTAAAATGTCCCCCACCCCTCCCAACAATGAATAGGATGCATTGTGAGTTACTCATCTGGAATGCCTTTGGTGTAGTGGCACTTGTAAATCTGCTACAGTCAAGTGTAATGCAGTACGCTTCAATGAGAACATGGCGAAGAAGAGTTTTGAATAGGTCTAGAGAAAAAAGGTAGACTGGATTATCCATGTTATTGATCCACATGGCTCCATTTTGAACTGGGGTGGGGGTGGGAGAGCTGTGATTCCTTTGTCTCTTAATTTGTTTCTTGCTTTTCTAGGTACGGGTACATGTCTGAAATTTTGGGCTCACATATAAATACAAAATGGGAAGGAGTATCAGAAATTTTGATGTTGTCCCAGAAGAGACTTTAATGGGCAGCATTGACTTTTTGATCATCAGAGTTTATGCCCAACTAAGAATATTTTCTCTTGATTTCATGATACTCTGAATAATGCCAGTGATAAAGTAAGCACTGAGATGTCAGAAGTGGCTACTGCAGAAGTTGAAATTAACATAAATATGTGATTAATTTGTGTGCTCAGTCAAGTAGGATAGAGTTTGCACATTTTATCTTTGCTTATTGTCAGCATTTTACTGAAGTAGAAAAGATAAAATTCATTAATGCTAAATATTTTGATATTTGTAGGTGTGCACAAGTTTGTAGCACATAGCTCAAAATAAACACTCAAAGTGTCATGAATTAACAGTACTCTGTGAATTTCCATTTACACACACGCAGTTTGCGAAACTGAAATATAATACATATATGGCAAATGCCTGGAAACAAAACTGAAATCAAATACATCTTTTTTCTTTGTTTTGTGCAAATGTTGGTATAGTATTGATCCTATTAATTCTATTCATTACGGAGCTAGGACAAACATAATGATATAGGGCCTATGTTCAAAGCTAATTTTTTTTTTCTACCTTGAGTCCGCTGCAGGGCTATCCAAACAGCCACTGAAAGTATTATCCTCCCAGGTGACCTCATTACACACGCCATTTGTTTGGACATTGTCCCAGTGACCCTCCTTGTGAGGTGATATGATAATATTTGTGGACGTGCAGACCCATCAAAGAAAACAGGCTAATGGAGGATAAAGAGGTGTGTAAGGTTACTGTTGTGATAGACTGTGTAGGGAGGTGGTCTCTCTTTCACCTCCCTGGACTGCGTGTATTTAGCCTATTTGTGAGTAGACGGCGTTTTGGTGAATGCAGTAGAATTTCATGTGCTTTGACATCTTAGTATCTCAAATAGTTGACACGATAAAATATATATATTTTGTTGCTATCTTTTGTTATCTATTCTCCATGGAAGAAAGCAAAAGGAGTTGGGATGAACATGCAATGTTTGTGTGTGTGTGGCATTGGGCGGATTGAAAAAGGGAGGGGAGATGTAAAGTATGAAAGATTTATGCTGTAGGATTGTTGTAAAGGTAGAAATTGTCAGGAAAGGTAGTTCGGGAGATGGGTTGTTAGTTTTGTATATAATGTACTTTCATTTTTTATGTCATTGAGTTTGCTGTAGGGCTACTATTTTAATTTCATTTGTTTCGGTGAAAAAAAAGTAAAATGTGTGTTTTCAAGTCAGTATCTTGTTAATTTTCTATTTCCAATGTGGAAACAGTACACACTAAAGGAACTCTTCTTTGTTACGATGTACAGTAATACCAAATTGATTGGTTTTTTTTATATTGTTTGTTTGAATGGAAGTGAATGAATAGTATTGGGGGAAAAAGTCATAGTGGATGTAGGTCTTTGTGTTCTAAGTTATCAAGGTACAGTTGGGAAAGTCATGTGAGACCTTGTTTTCCCTGTAGGACCCTATGTGTTATATCAATATATCAGGTTTCATAATGAAGACATATTTGTGTCATGTTAAGTGTCACATATTCATATTACAAAAGTAATTAATTATTTTCCTTCATATATGAAGCTTCCCCATTAATATTCCCACCTCTCTGATTTAACATATCTCATGTTATGCTGTCATTTCATATTCTTCCTGATTTTAGTGCAATTTGACAGTCATTTTGTAAAATGTATGTTCTTTGTGCATAGAATATGTCTAGGAGAAGCCAAGGCTGTGTTAGTGAAAAGCACAAACGTGTGGTCTGGGAAGAAATCCACATATGTGAAATGTTGCTGGTACACTGGTACTGCTGGTATGCAGTTTGCACACAAAATTTCATACTGTAATGCTGTTCAACGCACCGCAGGACACAATGCACGATGCCAAGATGAGTGCTTCCAAGGAGAAGTTACTCTTGGTTGATGGTCACATGGGCAGTGTAAGTGCTACACTTCATGAAAAAGAAAACCGATGGTTGTACATATATCAGTCTATTGTCTTCAAAAGGGGAATGGTATCAGTGTGATGAGGTCACCAATATATATTCAACTTCATTTTTCACCTATCTCTCTCTATTAAAAATGTCAGAAAGTTGTAAAACGGCACATCTATTCCACATTAATTTTAGGATCTTTGTCACAGATAAAGTGGTCTGCATTGTTCCGTAGTCTATTTTTTGCAATGTAATGTCTAGTTTTTGTAATGTAATACCAAAGAATAACTACAAATTCCATTGATTCCAAGATTGTTTATGTTTCTATCAAGTCTTATAGCAAAATGTCTGCTTATTTTGGACAATCAAGCTTTGCCTTTTTCACTGACACACACAAATGCGTGCTGGCAATAATGTTACACATGTCTTCATTGCTAAGAACAATTAAGCAAATTTGCACACTAATAATGTGTATAAACAACAGACCTTTCAATGTATGGGATAGAATGTGTTAAAAGGACAGGATGTGTACATTTGTGGCAATCCAATTTGTCAAGCCAATATCCTCTACGGGGGTGGGTTTTATCACAATTGTTTACGCATTTCCCCTCCCTTTCTGTCTTGTGGATTTATGTCAAAGAGGTGTGTCGCATGCTACCTACCATACCCCGGATACACAAGACGTGAAGTGTAAATCTGTGTTGTGTAGATTGATTGCGATAATGATGCTGATGATTGAAGGAGGTTGTTATCTACAACTGTCCTCATACCTGGTACATGTGTTTTGATGCCTTTTTATTTATTTATTTATTCATTTCAGGCAGTACATAGAGAAACACACAGATTTTTTTTTCTTCTTGTGATATTCATCAATCAAAATAGCAGTGGAATAGATGTGAGATTAATCTTCTCTGGCATGGGGTGCAAATAACAAGATTTGCTGGACAGATATGATTCAAGGAGAGAAAGATAGGTTTGGACAAAGGAGGAGGGGGGATGGGGTAAGAGGAAGGGGGAGGGGCAGGCTAGTAAACAATGACTGTGCCATTCATCTGTGCCCCTCCTGCTGAATGCGGGGCTAGTCAGATCAGCCACAACGGGGGAGTTCCATGCTTGAGTTAGTCACCGACTGAGTCCGTTGCTTTCTTCTTCTTTTTTTTTTTCCGCCCGGGCTTGTGGATTCATGGCTATGGAGTAATCCCTACCCAGCCAGGCGGTGAATGGAAAGGTATGTGGCAGCCTATTGTTAATAATCAGCAACCCCTTCCCCCCCCCCCCCCCAAATCAACTTCCAGAAAGGTTAACCCAAATCGTTGGCTCTGGGGAATGATAGCTGTTTGAGACAACACACGGTCGTCGGTCGTCGTTGTCAACTCATTCTTCTCGCGTGCGTGCTCTGAGCTATGTGTGTCTGTTGTATCCCCCCTCTCTCTCTCTCTCTCTCTATTGCCTCTTCTCTCGCAACTTGAATTTATTGGACAAGCCTCTATTCATTGTGCGTGGAGTGTGCCTCCCCATGATATTTGACCTATTTGTTGTTACAACTTTGCCGCCACTTTCATTTGAGGTGCCAAATTCGATATAAGAGCACAACATTCTTCTTCAGGAGTTGTATGTCTCAAAAGTCCACTTCGACTGAAGAAAGGGCAACAACACTATATATGGGAATATGATGCGTCACTCGCACGTGGTCTGTGGAGTGAGGTAGTCTTTTTGAATGATTTTAGATGGCCTTTAATGTCTTTAATTGCTACCAGTACTCTTAACTCAAATCGTCATCAAAATTTTTATGGAAAGTACCAGTGCAGTCTGTTTTTGTATATGGCCTGCCAAGATTACAAATGAAAGGGGTTTAGCTAGTTTGAACTCTCAATACAGTGTATCATTTTGCAATGCGCATATATAATAGGCATATATCTGCAAAAGACCAGGAGTCAAAGGCAGTACCGTATTGTTGGTTTGGTATAGATTTCCTCTGTTTGTGTGAAGAAAATGAGGTTTCTGTACTGGTAGTCAGTAAAGAAAATGTTGTTCTCTAATAAGTGTGTGTTGTGCATGAAAATGCAGGCTGGGGAAAATGAATCGAACTGGCAAATTAAGGTCTCAGAAGATTGACAACTGCGTAGGTAGTTGGTAAATGAGTAGTTCACTGACGTTTTATTGGAAGTAATAGAGGTTGCCCTACCTGACACTGTGTGTTTTTATTACCATCTATGGAAGTTTTACGGTGAAACGAGTGGGCTTTTTTTTTTTTTTTTTGCTGCTTTGTGGTTGTTGTGATTTCGTGCTGACACGCTTAGATTGACTTCCCAGTGGCTGCCACTGTGCTGTTGTTTCCAGTTCTCTAATTCAGGTGTTCAGGAAATGAAACGAACCATTCTTGCAGAATGACTTGTAAGCTCTCGCATTCCTGTGTGTCCTTGAACTATGCAGGTGTGCAGTTGCCAAATATTTGTGGTTACATTGGTATTTATTGGATAAATTATAGATGAATGCTGTGTACTACTTCATACAGGGGTACCATTTTTTTTTTCTACAGGTTCTTTATAGTGTGTATATTTGTAAAAGTTCCTACTGTGGAATATTTTGCACATTTTTGCATATTTTGCGTATTTTGCATTTTGTGGTTACATTGGTATTTATTGGATAGATTATAGATGAATGCTGTGTACTACTTCATACAGTGGTACTGTTTTTTTTTTCCTACAGGTTCTTTATAGTGTGTATTAAGTTCCTACTGTGGAGTATTTTGCAAACTGTCTTGTGTAATTCTGTGCTACAACAAAAAGTGGAGAAGTAAAACTTCTGTGATTTGTGAACAGATTCAGGTTTGCATTCATATTCATTTCAGTTCTTTTTCTTCAGAAATGTGGAAAATTCCAACAATTTGCTCATGTACTTATACATCAAATGCAGTTTATTTCATGTCAGTGTCACAATTCATCACAATTCTTAGGTTCATGAAAAATGTCAACATTACACTTTTTTTTCACAACATACTAGAAACATGAAATACACTACGGTGTGATGTGAATACAGTATCATATTGTACAGACCTGCAGTACATTACTACTTCAGTGCATGTATACATTTCCATTCAGAGGAATAGGATGATTCTATCAGAAACAAAGTCTGGTAAATGAATACTTTTCTCAGTGAACATTCTTGGCCGTCTAGTGTTTAATGCCTCAAGAAATACAAATACAATGTACCAGCTAAGCTGATTTTTAAACCTGTTTGCAATTTGAGATGAAATGGGACATATGTACCACTCTGATACTAGACAAGTGTGCTGTCTTTTGATGACAATGTTAAAGTGGGGGGGGGGGGGGAGTGGGGGAGAGAGATTATCCAAGATTATGCTCTGAATAATCATTCGTGTGAATCAGCAATGTGTTGATGCTCACTTTACATGTAAAATCTGTTGTGCTTTCATTAAAGAATAAAAGGGTTAACTGACAACTTGGAATACATTTTCTGTGCACCCTGATTTTTGTGGAACCTAGGATATCACCTCTGTTCATTATCTCACTGTGAGGTGAAAAAAAAAATCACGTTGGGTCTGAAAGTAAACTGTAAACCGAGGCATGTTCCTGTCCAGCTCAATTAGTGTCGCTGGCCATGAGTGATGGCAAGAAGACAAGGAAACACTTGCCAAGTTGTAAACAACACAACACGTGCTTTGCCCTGTGCTCTCTGGCCTGTGTCTTGGGCTGTTCGACCGTCTGACTGCATGCACTGTGTGCAATAAAAATTAAGAAGGCAAGGAGCGCATTTGCAGCTCTTTATACAAGATGTCATAAAACAGTCAGGACGATGTTGCGAGGAAGCTTGCCGTGATGAGGATTTTGATAGAAAATGTGTGCAAGTCTTTACTTTTGACGGCTGTAAAAATTTCCTTCCAATTACGACGCTGATAGATGCTGTTAAAATTTGCGTTCAATTTGTTGTATAGGGTGCAAAGGGGTGGACAGTGTGGGGTTTTTAATGTTGAATGGGATAGCAGTTAGCTTGTTTTGTTTTTCTTAGTTGGCCTATACTAGATTAAGAAGAGGGGAGTCATGCAGAGTTCAAATGGAGAGAACTGCACACATGTCAGCTGGGCTGAATCTTAAAAGAGAGCATAAATACTGCAGATATCATGGATTTATGTTCTACTTCTAAAAACATGTATCCGTCATCTTCAGTGAAAAAAAAAAAGCATTATCATTCCATGTAAGATGCATATCTCAATACCCCTCTGTATACATGGTCAGGTGAATTTTCCCTGTCTCTTCCTTGTTTTTTCAGCTTGCCATGGTTATTTTTCGTGTGTTTTCCATTCTTCCAGGTGTACATTGTAATGTCATCAAAATATTTCCTGTGTGTTACAGTCAGCAGATGAGAATTCTTCTCTTTTCTGTCTTTTTTTTAAAATTTCTTTTTAATTGTGAGATGGCATGAATTCTTGCAGTTTCATGGCTGATATGTTGATAGCAAGTATATCCTGTTGCTATCTGACAGACTTTGTGCTGGACTCAGAAATTGGAAGCAGCCCATATTGGATCCTACACAATTTGCAGATGAAACAAAAACCCAGCTTTAGTGTTTCAAAATAGTTTTGAAATGTGAGTTACGGATAGAAACAAGCACTGTAAAAATTTGAATCCGTGTAATCGATGTTAAGTATTGTTAAATTATACACAAAATGTGAACAATAGTTATAATAGAAATGTTTCCTGACTAAACCGTCTACAGTTATGGTTTATTGAGAAAAACACGGATATCTCCTTGTAGTTTAGGCTTTAAAGGGATGGTACAGTTTTGGTTGAGACCGAATTTTAGGTTTCTAACATTTTTTGTTGAAATAATGAGAAACCTCTTATGAAATATGAAAGAGCATGTAATTCTTTGAGGAATTCAACATTTATTTGATGAAAATTGGTTTTGAAATGGCTGAGATATCCAAAAAAGAGCGATTCTGATAAAGTGTGGGACCCACACTTTATAACGATCGCTTTGTTTTACTTTGTTTTTTGATGTTTCATTCATTCCAAACCCAATTTTCATCAAATGAACTTTGAATTCCTCTTAAAATGGTATACTCTGTACTATATCATAAGTGTTTTCTTGGTATCTCGCAAAAAGTTAAAAGCCCAATTCTCATCTCCACCAATACTGTACTATCCCTTTAATGCAAAATATTTATATGATAGGATGTTTTGTGATACAAGAGATCTACACATATGCATCAAATGTGATACCTTGAACACTTTTTGAATCACTGCTCCCAAAGGTAAACAGGGGTTTGTTGCATAAAAGTTACTACTATGGTAACTTTGCCATCCAATGGTAACTTCCATGGAATTCTTGATTTTGATTGGCTGTTGAGTATTGTTGCCATGGTAGTTACCATTGGATGGCAAAGTTACCATAATAGTAACTTTTATGCAACGGGCCCCTGGATCTTTAATGGTGAGATGGCATGAATTCTTGCAGTTTCATGGATGATATGTTTATACCAAGTATATCCTGTTGATATCTGACAGACTTTATGCTGGACTCAGAAATTGGAAGCAACCCGTGGTGAAACCTACATTGTAAATATGACCAAAACTGACAATTTAAGGAGTATTTTGGCTCTTTGACAAAGCAAGTGCCGTTGACGATGTGCTTGATATCTGTAACAGGTTGTTTGGGGAGATGTATCAATCTTTTTGGTAAATATCGCATTGCTACTTTTAATTTTTGCTTAATGTTTGGGGAGATGTATCAGTCTTTTTGGTACATACATTAATATATTGCATTGCTACTTTTCATATTTCTTAATGCCTAGGGAGATGTATCAATCTTTGCAGTAAATCACATTGCTACTTTTTTATTATTTTCATGTTCCTCATTTCTATAACGGTCTGCCTGTATGTGTAATGGGAACACCAACTTTCAACATCTTTCAGAAGGGAAAGAAAATATGGCACATATATATCCATTATACAGGATATAACAACAAGCAGATATTGTGTCTGGCCCATCCCTAGTATTGGATGCTGAATGAACTACACCAATGAAAGAGTTGTTGTTTGTGTTTCCACATGATGTGTGAAAGAACACCCCTTTTCTAAAAAAGGATATCTTGTTTTTGGAATAGTTATAGCTCACCCAGGTACTAAACTACTTCATATTGTCAACCACTGGTGCATGCATGAGGTGATGTCTGAGGCTTTGTACAACCTGTGCTGTGTGGTTTCTGCCAGACTTTAGGGTCCCCAATCTGTATCATAAGCCGCATTTACACTTACTAACATCGCGATTTTTAAAATCGCAATATTTTGGTTCCACCGTTTACACTTGCGCAAAAGCATGCGAAGTTTGAGCTTCACGAAACATCACGATTTTTTGGTCGGTAGTGCGCATGCGTAATTTACCTCTTTTCAACACGGTAGCTGAGTGGAAGCGCGCGCTATTCTGTTCGTTTTCACTTCAGTTCAGTATATTTTGATCACAATAGCTGGTTGGAACGTTGAGCCAATGCTTTTTATCAGTACAATGCACACATAAATTTGTGCTTCACGAGACTATATAGCTTGCTATATTAGATCACATACGTAGTAGGTGTGTAAAACTTCATCTACCACAGCATTCAGGAGGATCATGAAATTTCGTCGATATGACGAAAGTGAGAAGTAGGACTTGGAAGTTAGGACTGGTATTTTATCAGGCGACAGCAAGAACTCACACTTGTTACATACTCCTGTACTAGTATTCCACAAACGGCGTATATCGAGAGCAGTACGGGCTCTCTCACAATCTGAATCAACGCATTTCTGGGAGAACATTATTTTGTTAAGTCGTCTTGGAGTGATGATACGTGGTTGGAGAACTTCAGGTTTGCTACTAGTAGTAGTTTTCACGTACTAGTTTCATCAGGGAGAGGGAGGTGAGAGACTACGAGCCGATCGAGGATCGGCCATTTAGACCTGTACACAGCTGTCTATACCGTGTACTAGTACTCTGGCCAGTGACCGACGTACTCTCTACACGTTCCAAAGAGGGATCGGGAACACGAGTAAACTCCCGGTGCAATCCGAGACCGAAAGTCACGTGATGAAAAATCGTGATATTTCTGCAACTTGGGTTTACACTCGCTAACTTCGCCTCAAACTTCGCGATGTTTCAAAAAATCGCACTCCGGCTGGCGATTTTTCTGGCGATGTTTCGAGGGCGTTTGGGTGTAGTTGCTTAGCAACTTGCACCCAAATGTCCCGATTTTAGAAAAATCACGATTTTTCCAAGCAAGTGTAAATGGGCCTATAGTGATGTAGGAACATCGTTGACAAAGGCCTATTTCATAAAGTATATCAATATTTTGCAGAGCTTAATCATTTATGATTCAGAACAAATTTTTTTTCAGATATTTCTTTGGTGTTTAACCTGATCATTTTGCAATGAGTTACAATGAAATTTGTACATTTTTTTTTAAATTGTGGACATTGTATTTTGCATAAAACACAAGTGGTATTTTGCTACTTCTGGATGGAGAGGAAATTTGATAACTAAGCTTAGCTGCTAAGTATGAGATAAAAAACAAACAAACAAAAGAAATATGTATTCTAAACAAGGATATTTGAAAGAATTTTTCCATTTGTGACCTTTAGTCTCTCACTGTTGATTTTAAAGATCATTCCTTTTCTACATAGATACAGTGTAGGCCTATATTATAGTCTGTATGTAATGCAGGTCAGTGCACTACTTTACAGTTAGACTTTGACTCCCAGACCACTGTAGAGTAATGCTACTCGTCCCACCCTGATTAAAGTATGTAAACATTTGATCAGTATCTTGTGCATCTGTACAGGGCCCCACCTAATGATTGCTTTTATGGTTGGATTAGCTGTGCTCTTCATGTAGGGTGATTATGCCAGTACAGACTTCTTGTTCTCTGTTTCTCGTAAAGTTGCCCTCTTTTCTTGTGACCAAGTTTCAAAGTTTATCTGAATGGGCCATTCATTTATTTTTTTTTCTGTTGAAAGAAAACAGCCAGAGCAAAAAATTTACTACAAGTATATACTCTGGGAATTACCCCTAAAAGTAAGGCAAGTATCCAAACTAAAAATGCTTAGTTTTTCTCCCCACCCAAAAGTTAGCTAAAACTCTACCATTTCTGTCAGATTTTTGCTCTTGCCATATGTTTTGCACACCTTACGTTGTTTGTGCACTTGTACTAGAAACTGACGCACGAGCCAGTGGGGACACAGTTCAGATTTTGGGGATATCAGATCTGCCATTGGTAATGAGGAAAATAAGGTGCCTCGTGTTGGAGACTGAAACTCAAATAAAGGCTGCTTGTTTTGTCAGTTTTGAGAGTTGGCCTCTCTGAGAATTTGTGCAGCTGTCGACTATTTGACATAATTGAGTAATCGTGTGATAGCCATCATAAAAATAGATCGAACACCTATAGGCAAACTATCAATTGTAGTTCCATAATCTCAGCAAATATATTTCCAGCGACATACCTTGTTGCTACACAGTGTAGCACTGATGAAATTCCCTTTAACTTCTTGTCATCCCGTCATCCCCCTACTACATGGTGTATATCAGTGATAAACTGGCACAGAAGTGACAAAAACATTATTATGGCACAAAGTAGGTCACATAATCCATAACCTCGGAGATATATTTGCATCATTTTTGTGTGTTTGTTTCTGTGTTTTGTCAGAACTCACAGCCTTACCCTGTGGAAGGTGATGAGGTGCTGCTGAAGGTTAAAAAAAGACAAAAGTGAAAATAATGTCCAATTATTGTGTGGCATTGAAGAACAGTGTACCAATGTCTTTTCCAATCCTATACAAGAATCATGAAAGAGTCTATATCCTAAGTATTTTAACTAGACTGAAGAAAATTGATTAAATTTCCTTAAATATATATTAACAGTGTAATGAATATATGAAGTCATAGAGTTAGCATGATTTTTGTTAATCCCTCTTTTTTCCATGACTGCAAAGCCATTGCTATACTCTGGTTTGTACTACGCCTACAAATTGTGCTGCTGGTTCTGTTTGAGCCTGCTGTCACTATGTACAATGTATGTTTGTGGTTAGTGTGTCTTTTGTGTAACCATGGCAATGTCATTGGTCAGATATGTTTATATTGAAATGAACAACATACCAACAGTGGCTGCTGGCTTTTCCTCACTTTTCTTCAGTTGAATTGAGATATTTGCTTTCCTACTGTTATTATTATCAATATACCACACAGTGTAATCTTGATGGACAGTTCTGCAACAAATTGTGTTCATAAAACTTCTTTGTAGAATTTTTCTGTTTGTGTGTAAGTTATCATGGGGTCTGTTGGGAAACAAATAAAGTGATAAGAGCTCTGTTATATCAAGGGTAAAGAGTTTAGAGCTATCATGAAGCTGTTCTTAACCCATTAATAATAATTATAATAATAAAGTACATTTATAATGCGCCGTATCTATCATTAATGATACTCTCGGCGCATGAGAGCCTGCATACTTCAACACATACTGTGTACAACCCTCCAAACCCAGTCCATATCCAAAATTACAGACTAATTCTGAGTATATTCAGGCAGGTGTCTATGGAAAATGTGTCTTATAGCAAAATCAGCTCGTCCTCAACAGGTTAAGGTGGGCCTGTAAACATTAAAAATCCAGGAGTATTCATATTGTCCCAATTTGCCAAGGTCGCAAACCTTGAGTGAAGTAATGCTCTGCCTTCACTTGACTAGACCGCCTGATTTGTCTGGTTAGTCCAAGGATGGGTAACCCCATAACAGACTCCTAAGGGCTTTTTACACTTGTGTTTCTTAACCCCGGACTTTCTCTGACCCAGGACTATCGTTAGTCCCGTACCAATTTTTTCAGCTTTTTACACTCGCCAATTAGTCCCGTACTATCTCTTGTCCGGGGCTAAGGAGAAAACTGACCTTTTTATACTCGTATTTCTTAGCCCCGGACTTTCCAAACCACATGAATATTCATAATTACGCTGTGTACTGTACACGTACACGCACGCACCGGCAGCACTTGATTACCTCGTTTCTGATTGGTCAGTGAGGGTCGGACTTCGTCTCCGTCGCTTAGCCCAGGATTATTTTTTCGTTCTGTTTACACTCACTTGCTTGGCACCGCAATTGCGGTGCTAGCACCGCAATTGCGGTGCTAACCCCTGCTATTTTGCAGGGCCAGATAGTACCGTACTATCGGTGGGGCTAGCCCACTTTGGCAAAAACGAGTGTAAACAGAAAGTGGGCTAAGGATAGTCCCGTACCAACGGTGGGGCTAAGGCCCCCCCTTAGCCCCACCGTTGGTCCGGGGCTAAGCAAAATTTTACAAGTGTAAAAAGCCCTCTAGTAGGCTATTTATATGGCAATCCTTTTTTTTTTGGGGGGGGGGGGAGGGGAGACAGAAATTATCACATTTGATTTCAAATCCATTATACCAATACTCTGACCCTTTCATCTTCACATCTTCAGTATCACTAATCCACGATTGATATGATTAAAGGATATTGACTCGATTATTTTTGCTTCATCTCCTTTGAAGGTCATAGGAGATTAAAGGGAGGAGAATCTCCATAAAGGAAAAACAGACGGTATTGGAGAAGAGCGGTCAGCGGACATCGGCGTGGGAGGCTGGGAGACCGGCACGCGAAATGGCGCTGGTCAACGGAGTGAACGGCATCGGCGGCCCCACCCGCACCATCCTGGACGACATGGTGGGAGTGGGCGACTGTGTCCTCCTGGAGCCGCTGACAGAGGAGAACTTCATTGAGAATCTGAAGCTGCGTTTCAAGGCCAACGAAGTTTATGTGAGTATGACAGTTAATCTTCTTGAATTCATTTATGAATATAGGCCTATATATGATACTATTCTATAAAACAGAAGTTGAAAGGCAGTAACCATCAGTTGGAAAGTAGGACGGAGGGGAGAGGATTTGAGGTAGCTTGCCTTCAAATGGATGTTGCATCCTTGTGGCTAGAGGTGATGGCTCATATGACGCATCCATCCTGGAATTTAAGACTCCTGGTTACGAAGTAAGATTTGCCAAGTATATCAAACTCTACTGAATTGACCAAATTGCCTATGCTTATTGACGGATACCTCTCCTATTGTATTGTTTTATCTTGTCCGGTACCACATTGGATCTGATCATGTGAATGCTTCCTTATATATCTTGAGTGAACCAACATAGATCTTATTTGATGCCTATCAAGTGAGCCTTCAAGGAATACTTCATCTTTGTTTTATCCAGAGCTGACAAGTACTGGAATAGCATACCAGCAGATTCTGCTGCGACACCCCCCCCCCCCCCACCCCCCATACTCCATTTGAATCCTTATTGAGGTTGATTCACCACTACTTTTATGAAAACGTATCCTTCTTCAAACCTCTTTAAGATGAGCACATGTTTCATAGAAAATGTTGCTGGCAAGCACACACGCATTTGTGGTTTATGGCATGCATGCATAGTGCATAAAGTTAAAGACCGGTAATGGAAGGAGAAATACAAAGTTAGGCAACCCCAAGAAGATGCCATTTCATTTGATAAAGCATTTTCAAATTTTGAATTATATGTCCTGACCATTTGACTGTCGGGGAATATCATCCTATGCAATGCCCTATGTGCACATTTCAAAAAAATGTATGATTGCTTATGTGCCATGATGTATGATTCATACTCGAAGAAATGAAAGTGGAATATTCTTTACTGTGAATTGTCTTTGTCATTTTCTCAATAGTTGAACTTTGCCTTACATACATTGAATGGAGAGTGAAGTTGAAAATTTCACTTTCCAGTGAAAAGAAAAAAAACCCCTAAATTTGTATGTCTTCAAAGATCTGTTGATGTTACGAAAATGAAAACTACGAATAGAAAGTAAGGCAAAAAAGAAAACTGTAGTCATACAGTATTGTGAAAGAGTCAACAAATCATGTTTGTTTTTATTAGCAAAAGTAGAAATGGGTAAAAATGTTTTTAAAAAATTACCTTTTATGGTTTTGTTCATTTCTTGAGTGATCTAAACTGTAGCATTTATCTCACTGCTCATATTCAATACAACCTTGTCTTGTTTTTGTGGGGGAAAACCTCTTTAATGTACAGCATGAATATTGAAACTTCTCAGCATGCATAAAGGAAACATGCATGAGACTGGCCATTTAACCTTGTCATTAGAAATGATCCGATGTTGTTTGAAGCAGTTATGAATTTTATAGATAAATTCATAATGGTGTAACAGGAAAGAGATCTGTACTCAATTCAATGATGTTTGGAGTAGTCATGAAACCCTAGATTTCAATTTTCTCGGAAGTATTGACTTTTTGTGGAAAAAAATACAACTGACCTTTTTTTCATGGCCTGTTGATATGTGAAACCATCATAAAATTTTAGATGTAAATTTCATGTGATATAACACAAATTTATATATCAAAAAGAGACCTAGAATTGTTTGGTCATAAATATGGTTGTGTTATCATGCAGTAAACAATGATGCATTTATGAATTTGTCTCCGTATCTTTTACACAAACCAGCAATACTTACATAGTTGGGCATCTTGGCATTGCTTTATCATTTGAACATATTCGTGTGTGTAAAACATGTGTGTGTATGTTTGTTTGTTTGTTTGGTTGGTTTTTTTTTTGGGGGGGGGTAATGAAATGCAGTGAAAGAACTTTGTATGTGCTTTTAGATTCATGTTTGTAACTTTGTTAGTTACCAAGGCATTTAAAAAATATCTTACAAGAATCTTAAGTTCAAATTTTTACTGTTGGTATCTACAGAGTTCAGTACTTCTTACAAAGGTTAGGCTTAGACAAGAACATTGAACTGAAACCACTATGAAAATTTGATTGACAGAAATTAATCTGATTTTCATAACCAATCAGGATCCCAATTTTGAATTTGCTGTGCCACAAATATACACTAAAATCCATTTCCCATCTGTGGTATATGATGGTACTAACAAATGTTGGCGAGTGTGGACAAGGCTTGACACTGTAACCTTTTCTTTTGATGGCCCGACAATGAAATTTGATGGCCTGATTGGGTCACCAAAACATGTCTTTTCTTAAAGAGCGATGGTCTGACATCTATTTCTGGTGGCCTTTGGCCACCGCTAATGTTGAGCCTTGGTTGATAACTTTTTCTGTTTTTTTTAACTGATCCATATGTTTCAAAACATACAAATAAGTGTGATAAACCACGGAAAAAGAGATTAATTTGGACAGATCTTTTGTTGAAGCACGATAAAGCTATCTCTTCTAGATTTGTTCCAGGAAGACTGTCGGGACTGCATGAAACTTGCTGTATGTAGTTTACATTGAAATAACCATTCTGTCAAAAAATAAGAGCTTTTTAACTCATGACCTTTGAACACAGTCTGTCATATTTCAATTACCCGAACCTTTCATGTGTGAGTGATTCGTCATCTATTGGCAACTCTGTGAATGTGATTATTTAGTGTCGTTGTACAAGTTAATATCAACTGGAAAAAAAAAATGATGCATTTGTGTGAATGTAAAAATACATGGAACTCAAGATTCAGAAAAGATTTTTGAATGTAACAGCAGGTCCCTTGTTTGAAGGTACCCTCTTCAAATGGTGTCAATGAACTTTACTGAGGAATGGATGAATGGTCATATAATCATATGAGGAAAGAAACAAGTGAAAATTGAGATGAAGAGTTGAACTCCCTTCAGGGAAGGACGAATCTCAAATGAAGTTATTGAAGGCACTCATTAACTCTCAAAACGATGCCACACATAGATGACATATTAAAGCAGTATTAAGACTTTTAAAGATAATAAAAAGTTTTGGTACCTCAAAAGTGTCCTTGAATTTCCTTGTCTTAGTTTGTGTTTCAGGTTAAAGTACCTTTCATATAACTAACACTGTGAGACTTACTCGCCCCAAAGTGCTCTCATGTCTTAGTAATCATGCAATCAACTGCGATCAGCAGCCCCATACGCATAGCGACCAGCAGTCCCATACGCATAGCGTAATCGGGCTTCGCATTGTAGCATTCATGATCATGACAGATTTAGTATCGCAGGGTAAATGTCAACTTAAAATCCCATAAATTCTTCAATTTGAAGACTTACCAATTAACTTGAAGTATTGAAAACAGGCTTCGGGCAACGTTTGGTTCTGCCTATAGTCCCTTTCTGTTCGAATTGATGACTGAATGTGACTCGGTCGACAGGACCTTAGGAGAGCTACATACAGTACAATGAATACTCACTAGTATACAGCCAGTGCATGCGAACACATCACATGCACACAAATTTCAAATCCATGAACGGATAAGATGTTTGTGTGCGCATGCGCTGGCCATGGTATCCAGTGTATAGCTCTCCCAAGGTCCTCTCGACCGAGTCACATTCAGTCATCAATTCGAACAGAAAGGGACTATTGGCAGAACCAAACGTTGTTCGAAGCCTGTTTTAAATACTTCAACTTAATTGGTAAGTCTTCAAATCGAAGAAATTTTTGGATTTTAAGTTGACATTTACCCGCGATACTAATTCTGTCATGATCCTGAATGCTACAATGCGAAGCCCCATTACGCTATGCGTATGGGGCTGCTGGTCGCAGTTAGCTATGCGTACAATGGGATGCACGCTGCTGGTCGCAGTCAGAGGTTTCGTACAATATTTATCGACGCTGTACAGCGTCGGCTCTGGTACGAAACCATTATTGCATGATTACTAAGACATGAGAGCACTTTGGGGCGAGTAATTCTCACAGACAACGTACTTTAACCTGAAACACAAACCAAGACAAGGAAATTCAGTGAAGCTTTTGAGGTACCAAAACTTTTTATTATCTTTAAGACTAATGCATTGACTCTTGAAAAGATACATAACTTTTATCTGATATGTGATGGGAAGAAGATTAGGTATTCAGGGAAGATCAAGGATTTTTTCCCCCTTTTTTGCCAATGATACTTATTCAATTTGAGCTGGGAAATGGGTTACAGTGCGTACTATCAATGCAGAGAAAGTTTGATGAAAGGTAAGGAGCTTTTGAAGAAAATGCCAATTGTGTCAATAGAAACAGCATTCACCAAAACGGTTTCCCACGAGGTGCACATTAACATTTAATATAGAAATTTTGTACCCAGAACTTTAATCAAGTATCACAAATTTCTAATCATTGAAAAACCTAATCAGGTGAGGTTTCAAAAGGAAATTTGATCCACACTGCCTGCTCATGCAGTTCATAATATGTTGATTAGATTAGGAAATGTGATTAATGTAGGAGAGTCATTATTCATTATGTGCAATCATTGTGATTATAGACTTATTGGGCACATAATAGTTACGTTCAGACGGCAAGCCTTAACCTCGAGGTTAAAGGACAAGTTCACCTTCATAAACATAAGGATTGAGCGAATGCAACAATATTAGTAGAACACATCAGTGAAAGTTTTGAGGAAAATTGGACAATCGATGCAAAAGTTATGAATTTTTAAAATTTTTGTGTTGGAACCGCTGGATGAGGAGACTACTACAGCTTGTGAGTCATATGCGTACAACATTATAAAGAAAATGTAAAGAAAATTCAACATATTTTCACTTTTTTCGCATAATAAAAGAGCACTTGACTTGCCTCTTTCTAAAGGCAGGGGGAATAATATTACCCATAACATTTGTCGGTAACGAGTCGGGGGAATGTGTACTTTTTTCAAAACATGACATTATGTGAAATTCTCTTTCTATTTTCCTTATATTGTTGTACACATGTGACATCTAAGTTATTCACAGACTGCAGTAGTCTTCTCATCCAGCGGTTACTGCACAAAAACTTCAAAAATTCATAACTTTTGAACGGATTGTCCGATTTTCCTCAAACTTTCAATGATGTGGTCTACTAATATTGCTACATTCTCTCAATCCTTATGTTTATGAAGGTGAACTTGTCCTTTAAGCTTGTAGTTAGGGACCGTGTAGATGCACTCGTAGTTTAAATAGCTAACCTCGAGGTTAGCTTGATGTTAAGAGCCACGAGATATCTCATGGTTAGTGCTCTAACCACAAGCCGTGGGGGGTCCCACTTATAGTTAAGCACCATGTGGACACAGAAATCAACGTACTCAAAGGGGCAGGAGCTTACAGTAACCTCGAGGTTAAGATTCGTCATATGGATGCATGCCGGTAGTTAGGGGGCAAGAGCTTAACCTCAAGGTTTCCTAACCTCGAGGTTAGGGCCTGTCGCCTGAACGCAACTAATTACAGGAGGATTATGTCAGGTTGCATAATCACCATTTGACCTGCAGTACTTGTCATATATTGTATTACCTTGAAAATCCTATTGAACTTAAATTTATCATTCAATCTACTCTGTCTTTCAAAATGGAACAAATATGCTAGTTCAATTCATACGTACATCATTATTGGTGGAGCTAGGAAAGGATCTATCTTGGATTCCTTAAACTTTTCAAACCTGTAAAGTCAAGGTGTTTAAATCATGATCTACTTCCGTGGGTGGGGGGGGGGGGGGGGGGGGGGGGGGGGGGGGGGGTAACAGAGAAGGCACAAACTAGTGCTTTCAGGGCAAACTAATTGCTGGGATTAACTTGTAGAAGACCCAGCTCAGACAAGTACATGCTAGACACTGTATCTGTCACTGTGAAAAGCAAAGAGGTTGGAAGTCATCCATCCATTTTGATTTATCCAGGGCTGTTTTCACACGAACCAAGAGTGCGTAATTTGAATCACGATTCTAATGACACATCACTAGACTCATGATTCAAATGATACATTTTGGCTGTGTCTATGCACACTGGAATCACGGAGGGTGATTTGAATCGTAATCCCAATCATGATTCAAATAATGGTGTGGAAGGGCTTTTCAATCCAGATTCTCTAGAATATAATGGAACGAAACAGTCGTGTGTACAGATTGACCTCCAAATCATGTTTTGGTGGGCGGAGCTTATGGTGACCCTTCAACCACTTTTGCAGAGAAACCGCACTCCTCAAATGCTCACACTGCAGTCAAAGCGTGCGCCACGTAACACTCAAGAATGATTGATAGGAACTTAGAAAGAAGCCACACCTCCTTTCCTTACTCTGAAGTTCAAAACCTCAGAATCTGCGAAGCCTTCCCCCGTCCTGTGTATGGATGACAATTCCAATCATAATTACCTCCGCCAAGGGAGGAGGTTATGTTTTCGTTACCATTGGTTTGTTTGTTTTTTAGTTTGTTTGTTTGTTTGTCCGTGTGCAAAATAACTCAAAAAGTAGGGAACGGATTTTGATGAAACTTACAGGAAAGGTTGAGAATGACACAAGTAACAAATGATTAAATTTTGGTAGTGATCCGATAATTTTTGGGGAATTTATGAAGGATTTTTGATATTTTGACAGGTAGGGTCAATGAACTTGGGAGTTCAAGCTGCGCATTTTTGAGGTTTTCAAACACTCACTAAAGTGCGTGCTCTAGTTTCTCCTAGGGCAAGGCGCGCCGCACAGCTGAGGGTTTATGACGTAACAAAGGCTTCTATTTGGGAAATCGGGCGAGTTTTCAGCATGTATACCTATGGGTGGAAATCACTGATCTCTATGGAAGAGCCCAAAGAACTTTTCCCCAGTGGTGGAGAGGAGAAAAATCTCTTTGGGAAGAGCAAGATCATCGGTGGAAAGTAGCTGCTTGGTTGAGGTCTGCGCTCTCAGAGTGCTTTTCTAGTTGTAATTTTAATTGTAATTCAGCATTGCAGTTATGGTACTTGACCGGTGTGAAAACGGTCCAGGATCTTGACAGAGGTACATGTAGTGCCCCTGACATCGATTGGGCATTAGGGGGGAAATTTAATTAGGTGGCTAGACCACCACTGGTGCTGTCAAGTCAATGAATGGACCTCTCAAATGCAAGTTTTATTCAGTAAGTGACAGGCTTGTCAGAAGAAGAGGGGCCATGTATCGTATGGTCATTTTGAATTCAATATGGAAGCCAAAAAAGGGAGATCTATATGAAAATATGTGACTTCTGAATGTTGTTTATAGTGATGAAGGAATGTGTGCTGTTTAGTAGCTGAAAATTTCAAGTAAGAAGTATAATGTCAGCTGAAGTATATTGTATTTAAGACAAGCACACACAGGAACCCTTGAACGTGCATATATATATATATATATATATATATATATATATATATATATATATATGTATATATATATATATAATTTTTTTTTAATGGCCACCCAATAGGGTGTTCATTTTTTGTGTGACATATGCCTTTTACTCAACTTTTGGAATCATATTTATTATCAATACAATGTAGGGGCCTAAGTACTACTTTTACTTTTGTAAAGACATACATTCACTTTCTGTTTCTGCTGAAGATTGTCTAAGGCATTATTTTGTCAACATAGTTTCAAATGGAGAAGTTAATTAACTTAAGTATTGTCTAAAAATACTTTTTTTATAGTTGTTGAAGAGTACTATACAAGGAAAAGCATAGTCATACAAATGTACATTGTATGTCAAAAAATAGAGGGTCTTTAGAATAATCAATTGAATGATACACTGACAAATTGTATTTGGACCTACAAACTGGTCATGACCAAACTGATGCTGAAATGTTGTTATTTTACCAGTGTCAAAGTAGGTTCCACTGGGATAACTTTCGTATTAGAATTTTCTGTCTCTTGACAGTGCAATGTGTGTTCATATTTGGTTAGTACTCATTTGTTTTGCTGTTTTTTTTTTCATCCCCTTCCACTTGATATAAATTTGTCTACCATACAGTCTGTTATACAATGTATCATAATATGGTTGACAGTGGGAAAAGCTGGGAGAAACAGCTGAATGATTCATAAGAGACCGTAACTGCATGGCAGGCGATTGTTTTATTCATGGATACATTAATGACTTCAGCTTAACCTCATTGTTTATAAATGTTTACAGATATTCACTAAATATTTACTCTAGCAAGCTTGTTGAAAAGATAAGACACTTTATTTTTCCAGCGAGAAACTCGTGTCATCATATTTACTTTTGTAACTTCGATACAAAAGTTGGTTAAATGGGTTCAGTATTGGGTCCTAAGTGTAACACAATTGTATCAGAAGACTGTACATAGAGATATGTCAGTTTTTAGCAACAGAAAAAACAAGACATACTGTGAACAACACTTTGTTTAGATGGTGAGTATGTAGAGTGCTATAGATATGTGCGGCTTTTATGAACTCTTAGCTTCATAATCATCAGATCAAATGAAATCAAACTAATTCGAATCAAATTTAATTTCTAGTATCACACTTTGACCACTACAGTTATGGAAAAAAGTGATAAATAAATATGTATATATACGAAACTTTTTGTTCAAAATCACCATATTATTGGAAAGGACAAATTCATGCAAAAGGCAAGCTTGCAGAGATGGTAGGTTCGTAGGTTTTATGAAGAAAAAAAAATGAACTTGCCAGATTGAGCTTTATGAACCATCTTCAAAATATATGATTGCACATGTGGGAAATTTCAAATTCATATTTCTGTGATGCGATATCAAATAATTTGCATAATATTTCAGGGAAATGGAAGGTGGGAAGGTTCTCTGGCTTGGCAACAGTACATGTAGGCATGGTTCGAATTCATTTGCATTGTAGATACAATGTATGGAGGAGTCTTTATTCATGTGGCCTTTTACTGTGCTTAGAATAGTTCTGACCTTTACATGTTGATGGGGTTTCGTGATTATCACTTCTAATATCTGGCAGTCGCGAAACAATCGTGCTCTGAAAATGAGCGGAAACCGCGTGTCGTCTGAAAGGCGTCGAGGAACCCACCGAAGTTGTACACACATTAGATGAAGCTTCGATTTCAGTATGGTTTACTGGTAAATGCACACATGGCTCTGCTGCTCATTTTCCTTCAGAAATATCTTCCTCTCAGAATTGCCCATGAATGCAAGGATTTTCTATTTTTATAATTTTTTTTGATGGAGGGCAGATGTCTAGGAAGGTTAGGGAGATACCAAATGACATTGTTATCATCAGCTAGCCATCAAACCAAACAAAAAGGAGACATGTGGGAAAAATTTGTGCAGTCTTTGGTGGTGTGAAAAATTCTGTAGAGCATGTAATCATGAGTAAAGTGCAATTTCGCTGCATATTAACCTTCTCCGTGCCAATGAGTAAAATGTGCGCAAATTTCATGCACATACTTATGGACGATAAACTGATGTGGCACCCAGAGCGTTAAATTTGGCTATATATAGTAAAAACAGTGAGAGCAAACAAACCAAGAACAGTAGAAGAAGTTATTATTATGATTGAACATAAAAATGGTTATGGAATTTTACATTTTTTCATGTCTAACACAACAGCAATGTTGTTACAACCACACATGTATTCACAAATTTGAAGATGCAATATTTTAAAGTAAAATTTTGTGTAGAAGCAAAGTATCAGGCTGGCATGCAGTTGTATGACCAAAAAGAAAAATTACATTTGATACCTCAGTGAAACATCTGTGGTACACATCTGTATTTTCAGGCGAAGTGTACATCTGTTCACACTTGCTCACACATATTATGTAGAGTCTGCCAGATGTTGTCCTCATGAGTGAATAAAAAGTCATCGATTCCCAATGATGCAGCCTCAAAAGTTGGTTCACCCAAGAGTCAAAACAGTTAGTATAATCAATAGATAAGAGCTGTTTTTGGCGTAATTTTTTATATTAGATGTATGCCTCGATAAGGATGCCCAACTCAGCAAAAAATATTTCATGTTAACTAAACAGGTATTTCAGAATATTTGATGCAGTGAGAAAAAAGAGTGACTGAATGACATGTTGGTAGTTTCAAGTGAAAAAACATCCATAAATTTAAATTCATTTGAAAATTGAATTCATGAAGTCTTAGGCTGTTTCTGTCCCAAGTGGAAAAATATGATTTGTAAAACGGTGAAAGCAAGTAATACGCTGTCAGAATGAAATCTCTTTGAATTGTGTTGAGAATGTTTCCATTTTATCTACCTACTAATAAGTCACAATAGAGGGGAATCTGGGCAAAGATATAATTCCCCCCCCCCCCCCCCAAAAAAAGAAGGTAAATGAATGATCCATGTTACAACAAGATGGTGTGATATTCATAACCATCTTTATGAAATCATAAATTATACTCCAAAAATATGCGAAGTATGAGTCACCAGATGATGAAATGATATCCATGGCCGTGGATGTGTAGGTAATACGAACTTTACACAATGCAGCACTAATGATGTCTCTGAACATGTTTCATCATGGAGCAATTTTCATAAACTGTAAACCATTCAAGTGTGGGCATCATCATGGATGCTGATTATATGAATACTTCAAAGGAATTCTGATGACAGTGACCTTTTGCTTTTCCTGCCAATCAATATGATACCTTCTATCTTGCCTTGGGGTGGTACTTTCATAGTCAAACCAAGTTTTCTGTCACATCAGTAACCTTACAAGTCAGGCACTTTTATAAACAGCAGAGATAATACTTTCCCACACACTTCTTCCCATGGTTGGGTCCCTGGAATTGACATCTATGATTTACGTGGATAAAACTTGAAGAGAATTTTATCCCAAGACATGCCTTGAAATAGTTTTAATCCCCCCCCCCCTAGTCCCTGAAAAGAGGAAAGTTTTCTTTCAGTGAAAGCAAGGAAACAAGAGAGTGGAAAAATAGTCATTGGCTAGTGAAATCTGAACAAAATCAAACAAATGTAGTGACAGGTATGACACCAATTGGACACTTGAGAGTTTTTGTGACATAGCATCCTACTGATACATCAACATTGTGTGTGTGTGTGTGTGGGGGGGGGGGGGTCATGTGAATTGACTGCTTTCAGCAAAGAAGCTGGATGAAATATCAAGTATGAAACATTTTAGTATTTAGAAAATTCTTTAAAACAGATGAATGCCTCGTAATTTGAGTAAGTCATGTTTTCATGTTGTGTGCGTGTCTTTTCAAATTCAAACCAATAGATAATAAGGTAGTGTTTGAATGTTGTATACTGTAAAACGAGGAATTTTCGCGTGCATTTTAATTTCGCGAATTTCGCGAGCGCCAAGATTCGCGAAAGTTCTTGTCTACACTATATGCATTGAATGCCAGTGGCAGTTCGCGAAAATTTCATGCCGCAAAAAAGGCTGTCGGCTCCAATTCGCGAAAAATTCATGCCACGAATATATCATGTTTTACAGTATAATGCTGTATGAGTCAAACATACCAGTGCCAGTTACGGGCATAAAGAGTTAATTCCAGGCAGTTTGATGACATTGTTAAAACTACAGAGTTCAGAATTACTTTACAGTCGACACTGTCATTCTTCAGATTGTTGCTGCCAAGAAGTAACCCATACATTAGTACTTCATTTGAGCTGACTGAGAAATTGGCTTACTGAGGAAGTAGCTGTTCTAATCTAATATTCACTTTGTATTAAATCTCAATTGCAGACATACATTGGGAACGTGGTGGTGTCTGTGAATCCATACAGCAAGCTGCCCCTATACACAATGGAAAAGATCATGGAGTACAGAGGAATGAACCTGTATGAACTGCCTCCACACATGTGAGTGCCACTAACTTTATAATACTGTGTAAAAGTGGACATTTTTTTTTTTGCCAGATAGGATGACTTTCGTGTGTTTTTAATTCCATGGAATCAGAATATAAGACAGTATCACATATAACAAACTGAAAATTTGCTTGCTTTTATTTTTGTGCTAGTTTCATCTCTTGTGAAATGCGCAAAAATTTCCACTTTTACAGTACTGCTGACTTACTAGTGAACTATGATGATCTTTCCTTCTATACTATCTGTGTGCATGTATGTTTATATGTTTCCATGTGTTTTTGCATGCATGTTCATAAAGACTTCACATCACATTATCATCTACTGATATGGATTCTATTTCTTTTCTCTTTTTTTTAGTAATCCAGCATACGCATAATGCCATTATGGAAATTGCAATAATCTAAATTTTGCTGATGAAGCCCATTAGAGTCAATCAACAAGCATTTGATAAATTGTGTCGCCATGGCGTTGGAGTTTAAGTGCTCCATCGCTTTGACTGCAGGCTGTCAAAACTGGAGTGATGGTCGTTTGCAGAGAACCAACAGTCCGTGTATCGCAAGAGAAATAAAATCTCCCATCGTCATAACTTACAGCAATCGAAGCTACTATTATGGAATGACTAAAACACTAGCAGCTGATTAGTTTATTGCTGCGCTGTCAGTTACCATGGCAAATATAATCATTGTAAGTTGCACTTGTTGTGCAGTACTCAGGGAATTTAGGCCTTGGCCATGTAAAGAGATATATAACAGACGTTATCAGTGATGGTTACAGCTACCAACTCGTGTCAACTGCTAAAATGTGCACAACTGTTTGGTCTAGTTCAATAGCAATTATGGTAAATTGCAACAATTTAATGTCCCCTTATGACACAGGCTGTGCACTGCAATGGTCTGCATTCGTTCAAATGTTTAACTATTGCACTTTTTATGAGATGCATTTTTATCTATCTACAATGGGACTTAATAGTGTTAAGAAAATTGCTTATTTTTTGGAGATTAGTCAGATATTAAATAGAACTCTTGACCTCTTAGTTGTACATGTACTGTAACACACCCAATTCTTCAACAATTTGATAGGTAGTAAAGTTGGGAAATTAAATAACTGGCCCTAATTTGCTAAAGGGATTACATCCCTACCCATGGACCTGGGTATTTCAACTGTAACACGTTTCATTTACAAATGCTCTGCCTATGATGTAACCTTGATACCTTTAATAGCTCTATCTTGTGTGTCTACACTAAGTTGATATGTCTGTCACTTGGAATGAAGAGGTGCCCTACATTCAGTAAAGCTCAGTTTAGAACAAGGAGGTACCTCCTTGGTTTAGAATAGCTGATGGTGTATATATTCTGACTCCAGATTTTGCTTTAAAAAGGTGTATTGAGAACAAACTCCAGCAATGAAATGTCTGAGTGAGGTGGTATACTGTATACGCCAAATATTTCGTGAATTTCGCGAGTCGGGTGCTATTCGCGAAATTAAAGACACACGAAAATATTGACTCTGATCCCGACGTGAATGTTACGTACGTGTGTACATTTCTCCGTGCGGTACAGGACTCCACGATTGTGAATTTAACCACTCGCGAATTCCCGATTCGCGAAAATTTAGACTCGTGAAATATATGGCGTTTACAGTATATTGTGGTGCCTAATATATCCACATAGCTGTGGATATTACGTGCTTAAAGATTATCATTAGGGCATGAGGACATTAATTCACATGATTCTCTTCACACATGTGCAGGAAAGATGCGCTAAACCTGTTGAACATTATAACAATCAAACTGCTGAAATATGAGCTAATCCAAGGATATAAACAAAGGATTTCCCTTGTATCCCTTTAACAAATCCACCATTTCCCACAGGCATTTTTTTTTGGGGGGGGGGGGGGGGGAGACATCAAATGCGCCAACTGCATTTTACATATTTTTGAGGTACAATTGATGGAATGGACTATTGTACTGTTTCTTGAGAGAGAATGTAAAATTCTTGACATGACATGTTCAAAGGTAAACATATTAGCAATACAATGCAAGTGATATCTCAGTCATATAAATGTACATTACATACCAAGCTGATTCTTTTGTAGACCACATCTATAGATGGAGATGTTAGATGAATCAATGGCATTCAAATGGCCGTGGCATCATTGATGATCTCTCTGATTTCCCAGAAGAGCCTATTGATCTGTTGTCTTTTTGTTTCATTGCATGCCTTTGGAATGTGCCTCCTTCAGGATGTAGTCTTCTGTGCATGACGTAGGCAACTGCAATATTTCTGCAAGTGGACAACAAACAGACACAAAAACACATGCACAATGTCAATACACGCAGACATACAGACACACAAACACACACTCACAGACACACACACACATTTTATGCATGTCTAGGCCTTGTAGATATTATGTTGGAAACATCCTTGCTAAAGCTAGTGACTGGCAAAAGAAAACCCAGTGAAAATTATCAATATTTAAGTACAGTTCTCAGTAGACACAGAGGATACTGACGGTGCTGGAAAAGCAGTAGACAGTCATGAATGAAATGTATCATCACTTCAATACCAGGAACAACTAGTTTGCTTCAAGAAAATTAAAGGAAACTCTCCCCCAGTTGTTGGTGATAGGAAGAGATTTAAGGCAAGCAACCCGATTAATACCTTTTCATTTTCAGATGACAAAGATAATGAAAAGAAAAAAGTAAAATATGTAGGTTTTACATATTTATGTGAAACAATGCTTTGGTTGCAATCATCTATGCAAGTGAGACCATGTGATGTTGTCAATAGCTTACATCTGTTATGATTTAAGCCTTTTCTATGCTTCAAAGTTGCATGATCATGGAATGTATAGGTTTTCACTTTAAAAGCAGTTTGAAGGTTTTACATGCAATTTGCATTTGTGTAGCATTGTGGATGGCTAGAAGAGATACGGGTAGAAATCCCTTTGTCTGCACCTTTGTGTTCAGGGAAACCCGACAGTATTGACAGTAATGTGTGAACTTGATAGTGAGATATGGTTTGTGGGGAACATCAAGCCAGGAGGGTCACTTGGGGTTAAAAGCGCCCCGCCCTACTCCCTGCTGGGCTCCTAATGGGAGGGGGCAAAGGGGGAGGGAGGGGATATTTATGGGGTGTCTGAGTGGTTTTTGTGGTGATTAGTGGACCTTTTCATGTCTAGGTTTGTTAGAAACATACCAACCCTTCTCTGAGTTGACAGATGAGAGCAAATTCTTATATCTCCATGGCAACCCATCCTCAAATTTTTCTTAGAGATGTTTGTCCAGTGGTTGTTATGTAGCACCATAGACATTTTGAGACAACTGAAAGTAAACCATATACATGTACTTTGTAATATTTTTGCATCAAGCTCACAAAAGCATTGTACATACAAAATATCTTAAAGTACATTATTATCTTTGTCAATTTCTCTAAAATTTGTCATTATTTCTGTGTATGAATGATTAGCAAAAAAAAAGATATAATTCCCTTCTTGCTGTATGCTACAAGTTCATGATGGTGCGGAGATAAAACATTGTTTATTAGAGAAAGAGCATACTACATTATCAAGACAAGTTAATCTTTCAGATTTGCCTATATAACAGTAGTGGATCTTGGTTGCAGACGCTTACAATATTCTATGTACACCATTTATGGTATGCAGAACTTAGTATCAAAAAAGATATCAACATGTCAGTAATCCCAAATTTTTTATGAGATATTGTTTTTTTTAAGGAGATCTTGTATTATTTCATTCTGTATCCCTTTAAAGGACAAGTTCACCTTCATAAACATAAGGATTGAGAGAATGCAACAATATTAGTAGAACACATCAGTGAAAGTTTGAGGAAAATTGGACAATCGATGCAAAAGTTATGAATTTTTTAAATTTTTGTGTTGGAACCGCTGGATGAGGAGACTACTACAGCTTGTGAGTCATATGCGTACAACAGTATAAAGAAAATGTAAAGAAAATTCAACATATTTTCACTTTTTTCGCATAATAAAAGAGCATTTGACTTGACTCTTTCTAAAGGCAGGGGGAATAATATTACCCATAACATTTGTCGGTAACGAGTCGGGGGAATGAGTACTTTTTGCAAAAGATGGAATTTTGTGAAATTCTCTTTATATTTTCCTTATATTGTTGTACGCATGTGACATCTAAGTTATTCACACACTGCAGTAGTCTTCTCATCCAGCGGTTATTGCACAAAAACTTCAAAAATTTATAACTTTTGAACGGATTGTCCAATTTTCCTCAAACTTTCAATGATGTGTTCTACTAATATTGCTACATTCTCTCAATCCTTATGTTTATGAAGGTGAACTTGTCCTTTAATGATAAAAATTGTGTTTTTCAGAGTTTTCTCCAAATTAAAATATTAAATTATTTTAGATACTTTTACATTGTGACTGTGAAATAGATGTTTACAGTGGAAGCCCCACAAAGCCTCTGTTGTTCATGCCCACTGGCCAAGTTCTCCCTGTCAGCATTGCATTTGGCTGTTCCATTTGGTATAGGAAGTCATCCATCTCATCACATTACTTTTCACAGCTATGCCATCACGGACGACGCCTACAGGGACATGCGGGACAAGAGTCGGGACCAGTGTGTCATCATCTCGGGCGAGAGTGGTGCTGGGAAGACGGGTAAGTGAAACTGCTCTATTTACTTCTTCACACCCTTGGGGGTGGGGCAGCCGGGAGAAGTACTGTTCGGAGTCATCAGATGCCAAACCAAAAGGGCAAAAGTGTGATGCTAATCTTCCAGTACAGTTGACCCAATTATATAGAGTCTAGGGGTGAAATTGGGCCTCCTGGTGGGATGAAATTCAATTCGAAAGAGAGAGAGAGAAAAAAAAATGATGTTGACATTTCTGGAATCATTAATGCATATGTTACATGTCTTTTTCCCTTTCTCGTCATGATGCACTTTTCCTTCAAAATGTTTGAAAATGTGTCAAAGACCTGTATTTACTGCACAAGTAGAAAGAAGTCTGTAATCCTTCACTCAAAAATGGGTTCCTTACAACATAATAATTTGCTGATACTGTGGTACATGTTTATGTATGCATGGTACATGTATTACAGTTTTGATCTAAACACCATCATTCATGTATACATACAAATCCTGACTGAATGTCCTGTGATATTTTTATGGATGATTAACATGAATTATATTGAATTGAAATGAATACTGTTCAACAAAAAGCTGGATATAAATGTAGATTATATAGATGTAATAAAATAGAATATATGTTCTTTGTGTGGATGTGAAAAACAGGAACTGAAACTCATCTTGCTATCCACTGAGGGGCACAATGCAAATAGGAGATATATCTGCAGGGTCATTAGCCTGCATTTATACCACATTAAATTGAGTGCATGACATACAGAAATAGGATAATTGATGAGGGATTATGACTTCAGCTGGACCCACTATAACAAATGGTACCAGGATACCTCAGTCATATCAACATTATCGAACATGTTTGCACATTATGTACATGTAGGTGTGTGAATTTGTACATTATATGTTCCTGTGTGAATGTATGTGTGTGTGTGTGTGTGTGTGTGTGTGTGTGTATGCATATGCATACATGTGTATTATGCACAGTCATGTTTAGGATGTGCAATTTTGTCAGTTTTATAGCAGTTGTTTGTTCTACAATACATCAGTCGGTGTGTGCCAAAAGTACATTTCTGTATCATCCTTCCTCACGAATCTCGTCACCAGGGCTTCGAGCTAGCATGTCTTGATTACCACCAATACTTTGAGCTTTAGTGCTTAGCTCCTATATCTGCCAATATATTGAGGATAGTCATGTTTGGCAAGAGCAGGCAGGGTCCTCCCCCACCCCACCCCCCCCCCCCACCCCCAAGTTCTGTATCACACACATTACATACATACATGAATATGACTGTTTGAAGACCAAAACAGGACATTGATACTTTTCAAAGCCCACAGAGGTAATTCCTCTTTGGGCTTCTCAGCTGAGAGTATGCCTGGAACAGACTTATTACATGTCACTGTGTTGAGTGATCAACACCCAAAGTTGATATGGTTTCTGAAAGCCTTTTATGCCTAATGATTATTTTCCTCATGTATAAAAGAAGAAATTGATACCTGGTAATGACTGTAAAATTAAATTCTCAGTTCATCTTAACTCAGTGGATTACCATCTGCAACCTGTTGTACATATTTTGTGTGACATTTTAAATAGATGATATTGATCGAGAATTGAAGAGAGTACTGTATATCGTCATTTAGCTTTTGATGTTTGATAATGCTGTATCAGTATGTAGCATATTGACCAGTATGACAACTGGTGATAGTATTATTATGTCATGGACTTGTTTGCATATAATCTTAATCTCATAATTTCTCCTCATATCTTTTGTTTTCTTTATGCTAGAGGCCAGCAAAATAGTGATGCAGTACGTGGCAGCAGTCTGTGGCAAAGGAAGAGATGTGGACGAAGTAAAGGAGCAACTTTTACAGAGCAATCCGGTTCTAGAAGGTAAAAACAAATTTTGATCCCATACACAATTCAAATAAATATAATTCTGTAGCGATTAATCCAGAATTTGAATTTATTGAATTTGACCTCGGGAGTATAACAGAAAATTGTACACACTCAAACTCACATACTTTATATTCCTGCAAGCAATGTCCTCCAATTTAACCAAAGCTCACCTCCGTATATTCAAAACTAGTTCAGAGTGCACCTTGAGTGGTTAAACAAGAAACACAACAAAAGTACACTACAAGTGCATCAACAATGCCTCTCCAAAATTGACTTGTGAAAACCTTGTACAGCAAGTATTTTATTTTTTTTTTTACACTGACAGATGTATCAATTTATGTAACAATGAAATGAATGACAGCAATGAACAGGAAGGCATCCACTATGGGGAGAATGCAATGTACAATTGTTCACAATTGCTGCTAATTAATTGAGGTATTCCTGACACCTGTTGGTGCCTGAGAGCCTAATACCCCTTTCACGCTTGTCACTCGGGGGATCACTTTGGACATTCATCAGAGAATCAAACAGTGGAGTACCTGTAGGGAATATCTTTCAAACTAGTGAATGAGCTCTCGGTCAAATTGAGCTTGTCTGCTCTTCTGCAGTGGAAGAACATGTTATGGGGTATGTGTGAAATGGCCCTTTAAGACGTTGTTGGCACACTGCCCTTTGCTTTCCCACTTGGGAGTTTTAACCGCAATACCTTTCACACTACACCATCTCCTGGGAGTTTTATGGGGCACTCAGGAGTTTACCAGGGGATGGTTTGAGGGTAAAATGTCTGAAAAGTCACCCGGCATTTTACCTGGGATTTCACCCAATAGACCTAACATACTACAATATCTCCCAGGTTCACCCGAGTGCACTCGGATAAAATTTGCTGTTAAAGTGTAAAAGGGGAATTAGATGCCAGCCTTAGTTTCAGGGTGTTTGGCATAAAGATATTTTTCTTGAAAAATTAGCAAAATGGGATTCTATTGGGATTCGAACCCATGACCTCAGGATTGTTAGACCAGTGCTCGTACCCACTGACCTATGGAAGACTGTAATGTGGTGTCTGTCCCAGAAATTTATTATTAGGTGATCCGAGTATCCTCTCGGATCACCTTCTGTATCTGTACGGATTCTTTGTTTTTCTTCTTCTTCTTTATTTCTCCTCAAAAGTTGTGCAGAGGTTAGCTCAGAAAGTGCATTGCCTCTCAATGTCAGACTTATACCATATATGTATCATGTCGCAAAGACGACAGCGCAAGTAAAATCATAGTGATCAGTCGACCGTGACGTCACTATGACGTCATTATATGAAAACACATTTTCATGCATATCTCATTAATGGAATGAAATATTTCAATGAAATTTACGTCACATATATTTTAAGTCAAGCGCATTCTACTCATATTCTCAAAATTCATTTTTATCTCAAAACGCGCGCGTACGCGCGCGTTGAAAAATTTGTATGCTCAAATCCAGCTCAAATTTTTTTTGCACACGTTTCAGACCATATGGAGCATTTTTTGAAAAATTGAAAAAATTGGACGGACGCGTACGCGCGCACACATATACGCACGCACAGCTAATATGAAATAGAAATTTTCAATTTTTTCACACGGATCGGATGTCCGAAATTTTAAGGAATATTTCTACCAAGTTTCAAGTCGATCCGACTCAATATGACGTCATACGGGCCCGTGAAATTCAAAATTCCGCGCGTGCGTCAATGGGGATACACAGTGCAACTATGCCAAAAAACCGCCAATTTTAAATCGGATTTTACTCGTCAGGACGGACGGTGACCCCCCATTTTCTTTACATATTCTGAAAGGTGATGAGTTGTACATGTCATTTCATGGGCTGGCTATGCTGATAAAATGATTAAAAGATATCAAATTTCTTAATAAAGTAAAAAAAGTAAATTTTCAAAATGACGTCATCAAATTTCAAGTTTACTCGAGCGTATCTCACTAATCCTTTGCCAATTTTCACCCAAATTTCAATATGTTGTAGCTTATGAAATGCTCTTTCATAAATGTAATTAAACAATTTTAATTTGATGACGACATCACCTCGAAAAAATGGATTGAAGGTAACCTTGTCAAATTTGACCAGTTTACGTGTAATCTCTATGGGAGTGCAATTTTTATGGAAATGAAAATTGACATGACTATCTTTATCGAGCACTAGCTCACTTATGCTTTGGTGAATTTCTCTAAGATCTTAATATGTTGTAGCTGAGATGTAGGGCTATCGTAAGTGTGCCCTTCGTTTCTTCATACGTTGTCGGGATCACGTGAAAAAAACTTGGTTGAAATTAAAGTTATCTTCGATGTATTGAAATATTTCTTTCTTTTTGCAACTTTCTTTGCAATAACTCAAGAAAAACAGCCCCTATCACCTTCATATTTTGCACATGTTTAGTTCATGTCACGAAAATTATTTCATAAAATTACAACTACTTGATCAGACGCCATCTTGGGTATGTAAATTAGGGTCAAAGGTCATAGATGTTTCATCCTGTATCTTGGTGAATACATGTCCTATCTTTCCCATATTTTGCACACGTAAAGACCATGTTACAGGGATCATTTCATAAAATAACCACTTTTTGCTCAGATGCCATCTTGTCTGTGCAAAGTGGGGTCAAAGGTCATATGTACTTCTTTTTCTATCTTTGCTATGACGTGTTATCTCTATGGGAGGGAATTTTTTAGATGTGAAAATTGACATGACTCTCTTTATCGAGCACTATCTTACTTATGCTTCGGTGAATTTCTCTCTGATTTTAATATGTTGTAGCTGAGACTTTGCAGTATCAGGACTCGAATCATTGATTAAAAAAAAGATCGGATCACCTTAATTTGTCAGTGATGACAAATTACAATCTCTAGTTCTCAGTTCTCTTGTTGTCAGAAGCTTTTGTCAATCTGACATAAACCTAAAGGACAGAAATCAACCCAGGAATAAATGTGAAGTATCACCAAAGCAATGTATCTTTTGAATATTTTGTTAATGCAAAAAAAGGGAAAGTGGCCAGAAAGATGTATGATATAAAAGAACAATGAGCAAAGAAAATGAGATTCCATTGGGATTTGAACCCGAGACCTCCGGATTGCCAGAACAGTGGTCTTACCAAAAGCTGCGCAATGGATGCCCTGAAGTGTGGTGTTCATCCCAGAAACCCCCTAAAAATATATATATATTTTAGAAGCTGTTTTGCAGGACTTTCTACAAAATCATGAAGATATTCAAGGGACAGAGAGCGAAAGGGGATAGAGAGATAGGGAGAAAGGGCCTCTTAAACCAGATACTAATGTGCTTGTACACCCTTGACAGTGTATGATGAGTTAAGTGGTATTGTGTATACAGCATTGTCCTTACAGTTACACTATATCTCTTTGCATCAGTAAATATTGCTTGGAAATTCAACCAGGGGAGTATTTTATGAAGCGTCTTGTCCAACAAATTTGTTGGACAAATTTGCTCTCAGCCAAACAGATGCAAGGATTTCAGTAGCTTATAACAGTTTGTCACAGAAGAAATATCTGACAAAACCCTTCATGAAATGCCCCTCAGAAGGCAAAAAAATCCCCCCCCCCCCAAAAAAATAAATAAATAAATGAACAGATAAAGAATGACTAAAGAATAAATGAAAGATCAGCATTTTCAACAAACTGTGAAATAACAAGCAAAATTACTTGTCAGCAGGAGAAATATGGCAACATTGTTTGAAAGTAAACACATATGATGTTCAAAATTTAACTGATTATGTGACATCACTGTGGTAAACTGGCTCCCACTTGAGATGCTAAGTGTATTTATCCACACTGTGTGTCTTTAAATCATGAAACTTCATGTCTTTAAATCATGAAAGATCAGAATTCCACGAATGATTCAATCTATTGATTTGAGAAATAATGCCCAGAGATGTTACATTCTTATTTCAAATGCCACCTACCTTTTTTTTTTTTTTTTTTTTTGGGGGGGGGGGATGGGGTGGTTGTGTGTATATGCCACATTTGTGGACAAATATACATCCCATACAATCCCCCACAACCCCAAAGAAAAAACAGACCCTGTCTTGAATGCCTTTAAAAATAGTTGTCTGGCTTTGTTGCAAATGATGATTTTCCAGGTAAGCCTCCTGACTTCCTTGTTTACTTACTTTGTGCTTTTTGGTGCATTGAGAAATTGAATACCTGTAATGTGTGCCTTTTCCCTGAATTGAAAAAAACAAACAACAGCAACAACTAAGAAATGATTTGCCGCAATTACTGTCAGCTGTAATTGGAGACAGCTTCAGATTTTGCCACTTGATATTTCAAAACAGATCCAGGAAGTGGTGTGTTTGCAGTCAACAGGTTTTGATACCAATTGATACTTCTCTATTAAAATAGTCTCAATTATGGCCAGTGCACTTATATAGCGTACTGTAAGAATCACACTACTGTAAAACGAGGAATTTTAATTTCGCAAATTTCGTGATTGGCGCCAAGATTTGCGAAATCAAAATGCACCCGAAAGTTTGTGTCAACACTATATGCATTGAATGCTAGTGGCAGTTGGCGAAAATTTCATGCTGCAAAAAAAGGCCGTCCGCTCCAATTCGCGAAAAAATCATGCCGCGAATATATTATGTTTTACAGTACTTGATGACTTGTAATTACCTAATAACCCTTATGTATTGGAAACTGGATGCAGTGTGTTGACTGCATTGCTAGATACATTTATATGTATTTATTTATTTATTTATTTATTTGTCTATTTATTTGTTTTTGGTAGGCTTTTGATTGTTATGTGAGATAAACATTGTTTCACAAGTAATTTAATATGTAGCTCATATCATGATGCTTGTGATGGAAGTTGATGCTACTGCAAAGAATGGGTTCAATATTGTGGGGAATTCTTTTGCCAGATTTTCCTTCAGTAAAAAGGTACTTGCGATGTCCATTAATAACTTTGCAAATATTCTATCTGTGCACTAGTTTACCTCTTTTGGAGAAAGTTCCTCTATGTATCTTTAGGGAAAAGTAATTTTGGCAAAAAAGTGGGAAAAATCACACACAGATTTCAAAAGCTAAACAAAATGAGCTGGATGAGTCAAATACATGTCATTTCAGAGAATCTATTTTGATAGTCATTTTAAAGGAAATCTATTTCTAAGTGCTTGTAGAGGAAGTTTTTCTATTCCTGAGTATCTGCAGAGGAAATTATTTCAAGTGCTTAAAGCTAAAAGAATTTAGAATTTGCTTGCAATATGTCGGAAGCCTCTGCTACCAAGAAACTTGTCTGGGTGACACAATTTGCCGGGATAATGAGTTTTTTTTAATAGTATTTTGACAGCAAAAGTGTGAAGATATAAAAGTCAGTTTATCCAACTTTTATACTTGAAATGCCTTAATACCCATTCATTAGGGGATATGTAGAACTCGAGTAGTACATGATGATCGAATTGTACCTTAGCAGCTATGCCGTAGTATTAAATCGTATGCAACTAAGCAAGCTGCTGCATGCAATTCATTTCCACGTGATGGATACTGCTGTTGCCTGATATATTGTAATTGATGTAATTTAATATAAAACATCATGTAGCAACCATGATCATTCAAGCTCTGAGATAGCATTATTTCTAGCATACCTTTGTGGGTAATATTTCAAAACTGAAATTGTGTTATCATAGTGTTATTTCACACATTTCGTATGCATTTACTGCAATTTTAGAGCAAAAATTGACAGTTTCTGCAATCATGTGGAATATGTTTTTTACCTTTAAAGCAGAGATGTCAAGAGAACAGTTTAGTGAGAATCTGAGAATCATCAGGTGAATGACAAAGTAACAAACTACTTGAAATGCTTGTGCACTATGTACTGTAAAAGTGGATATTTTCGCGCGACTAATTTTTTGCGCTTGGCCGGGTCAGAAGAGTTTCGCGTGTTTTTAAATCCGCCGAATCAAGACATCATGCACAGAACGTATGGCAGGCAAAAATATTTGCGTGCTTTTATTTTCGCGCTCGTTTCTGGTTGTGCGAAATGCGCGAAAATTTCAACACCGCGAAAATTTCCACTTTTACAGTATCCAAGATGTCGTCCTGTCAGTATTAGGGTGTTATATCTTCCATTAAAACCATAGCGGAGTACAAACAAATGCGCTATTTTCTATAGATGGCCAAGAAAAAGAGAAGTGCAGACAGTCACCTGATCCTAGCAGCAGTGTTATGTTCTATGAATTTTTCAGGGAGAAGATGCTTGATTATAATTATGATGCTACCATATAAAATTGTAGAGCCTACTCAGTTGATAGTGCTTCCTTGCTGATTACTCTTTGAAACTGGGAAATCTATAAAGCTCCAAGCTTTAATGTGTAAATATCCAGGAAATCAACTACAAAAAAAAAATGTCATTTGAGAGTGAGTTTTCACTAGCCATTTCCTTTAGCATGGAAATGTTTGAAGGCTCACACCATGTAAGCTGTATGGATTCACAGGAAATCCAGAAAAACAAAACAAACAGAAGAAAAAGAAAAGAGCAAATAGCATTGTATACTCCAGTGCAAGGATTAGCACTTGATGATGTTGCAAGGAAGATTTTCACTCTTCCTCTGTTTTTTCTGATGTACATGTATGCATTACTGGCAATTGATGATGGAAAAAAAGAAGAAAATGAAACCGGTAAGATGAACACCGGGCCTCTGCTGGAGATTTACGGAGGATTAGAGGAGATGTGACGAGATATTGGCGTCTATTTGACATCCCGCGGCCCTCCGAGAATACCACGAGGATGACATCAGATATGGTTGCCTTCTTTCTTTCTCCCCATGTTTATGACTGGTAACATCCGATCATTCCGTGTATTTAGGAGTCACAGTTGGGATGTCCAGCCACATTAGAAGAGCATGAATCATGCTTTCACTTGCGCCCTCTCCTTTTACGACCGGTATATGACGTGGGAGATTGGACTGATGTCTTGAGTCTGGTGGTGGTGGTGGTGTGAGGAACAGTCACTAGTACTTCAATAACATGCACATACATATGGATGGGTCGTTATTCTGCTCTGTGAGTGGTAACATGATGAATATTTGAGGGAGGAAGAAGTATTTTGAGGGGCAAACAACACATCCTAATCATTTAGACCCAAGATTTCCACGGCAAGATTAGGGTCGATGTTTTCTATTAATCCTTTCTATGCTTATGAGTCAAATATGCACAAATTTTGCATGCAAACTTATGGTCAGGAAATAGGTGCGGCTCACAATGGGGGAAGACAAAGTGCAAGGGTTGTCATAAAACTGTCAATGTGTGATAACTTGTATCAGATAAAAACATGGATAACAAAAACTTCCTGAACTTAGATCAAGAATATGAAATAAAGCTTTAATTCTACATATTACTGTAAAACATGATATATTCGCGGCATGAAATTTTCGCGAATTGCCTCTGGCGTTCAATGCATGTAGTGTACATAAAAACTTTCGCGTGCATTTTAATTTCGCGAATTTTGGCGCTCGCGAAATTCGCGAAATTAAAATGCACGCGAAAATTTCTCGTTTTACAGTATAATGTAATAATAATAATAATAATACATACAATTTCTATAGCGCCGTTCTCCACTTTGATTAAATGCTCAAGGCGCTTTACAATTGTACATCAAAGCAAACAGATTGAAAATACAAGTACATCACAGTAATAGAAGAAGATGAAGAAGCAGAAAAAAAAGACATGAAAGTCTGTCTTCAAAAGACACTGGTCTTCAAAATGCACTGCTAAACAGATAGGATTTTAAATGTATACAGTAGCTTTAAACTAACCATTATTGAATAATCTGTGACCTCCTCAGGATTTCAATAGGAACTTAAACATTAATGCTACTTCAATATACAAGGTGCTGCCCCAGCAGTTAAATATTAACAAGTGTAAGTCAGATTTCCCTTTGCCAGAAATTGGCATCACGTACAGGAACCCCTCCCCCCCCCCCACCAAAAAAAAAAATAAAAAAAATGATGGAATAAACTTAGAGCTTGATGACAGCAAGTTTGGATGCAAATGTATATACAGGGGTAAGATTTCAGACCAAAGATTAACTCAAATTACCATGACAACATGGGCAGATGGCAATACAGATTAATTACCTCTGGTGCCTACCTGACTCTGTGCACGCTCCTCCCTGCTGTGCATTTCATCTCTCACTTTAGTCATTTTTCAAATCAATAATCGGCTAATTGCCGCGGATCGTCGGAGGATACGTGATACCCACCGCTCATCTTGTAGGAGGCTCGTTCATTCCAAAGTCCATAATGCACACACCTGCTGTAGCATATATCCTTTCTCCTCATCTCCTATGCCCCTCTCTCTCTTTCTGTATGTTCTTGTAACAATATTGATACAGCTGCTCTGTAATGGTGATGAAGACATTTTACTTCAGCAACCGATCACACAAGACGTTTTGGCGGACACATGGTTCCATGTTGAGGAGGACTTGTGCCTTTAAGGATTGTACTTTGCACGCAACTGCCACGAGTAGTCTTGTTAATATTTGATATTTCTGCCCTTGTTGTTGTTATTGTTGTTCTTGCAATCCTTTCCCGCCTTGTGTGTTCATGAGTGTTATTGCATGCTGCCGCTTCACAGTGGAAAACGTTGCAATAATAAGTGTTCCTCGTAGACAGTCTTGAATGAGGGCTCCATGTAATACGCTGTTTTCTGCACCGACTTGCCCAACCCTCAAAAGACTGTAAACAGTTTTGGTAGTAGGGCCTATAGATGCCAAATGTACTCGCAGAGTTGAATCTTAATTGCTTCCTCTTCCATTACCAGTATATGATATTAAATTTCTGTTTCCACGTCCATTGTCAGATAAGAAAAAAACAAGAAACAAACAAACAAACAAACAAACAAACAAACACAGGAACCTTGGCTTATGCAAAAGCAAGTCTTAAAACCTGCTACAAATTTCCACATGTTCTGAATCTGTGGCCTTTTGTATGTGTGTATGTGTGTGTGTATGTGTGTTTGTGTGTTGTTGTTTAGGGGTGGAATGGGGAGGGGTAGAGTAGGGTAAGGAAATGGTAATGGGGAGGGGGACTGCGAAAAAAAAAAGAAACCTACTTTATGCTTGCCTATTTCCGTAAACAAGTAGACTCGCACACATCAATAGTCTAGACTAGGTGTACATTTGCACACGTGCAGACATGCAAGCAACTTTAATACACGCACTGGCATGTATACTACACACATATTGAGACAGAATGCAGTTGCCAGGGAACATGATGTCATAAGCTTCTGTGAGTCATGTGTAAAATGTAAAACCATATCCCCTACTGAAGAGGAATGAAAAGAGAGAGAGAAGGGGCGGGGGGGGGGGGGGGGGGGGGGGTATAGAGCGGCTCCTAGTAGTGTCTGCAGCACCAACTCGGTGAAACAGAAGGGCGCACCGATGATTCATTCCAGCATCAACAAACCCATCCCCTCACCCCTTCCTAGGTCCCCCCCCCCTCCAGTCATAAGAATTATTCCTGACTTGTCTTTAGCAGCAGTGGTATATTACATGCTTTATCACCCACAACGGTAATTTTGCCGCTGTATGCATCCACCCCTGGGTGAAATCTAATTTCCATGGCTTCCCCCTGTTGCCATGGAAACAATGGTGTCTCCTCAGTAGAGAGAGAGAGAGATGTTTTCGTCAACACGTGGACACCCCTGCCTCTCATTCACCTACCTTCTGACTCGGTGAATGCACACATGTGTTTGAAAAGGGGGGTCAGTCGTGAATTAATGTTGGGAGTGAAAGGAATATGTTTCTCTGAAGCTTAAAGGAAGACTGCTAGTATATTAAAGGTCCCCTGACATCTAGTTACTTGGTGACTTTGAATGATGTGAATAGGTCTACAAATGGCAATTTTTATAAGTTTTGAGATCGAAATCTGGTGTCATCAGCAGTAGTCAGGTGGAAGAAGCATCATAAGGCGAAGTGTTGTTCACCTTACCATGACTAATGCACAAGCTTGCAATAGCGAGACAGGTCTCATAGAATAATTCCTCAGAACCTTGCAATTATGATGGTCATTTCTCCGTGGAAGATATTCCAGGGGACTGTGAGTATGATGAGGAGAGATCTGGAAGTATGATGGTTATGGCAAGGTGCATACCAAAGGAAAGATATTGTTACTCATTTCAGTTGACCTTACTGTTCATGACATCACGAAAGGCAATAAACATTTTCAAGGGAGTTGAACTTCGTGGGTGCAGAAATATAAAAAATGGCATAATTTTAAAACATTTGATACATTTCAATCAAATTAATTCCTGAATTTGTGATGCGAGAATATAATCACATCAGGAGATGTAATCATGGACACAGGACCAGAAATAGATAGATGTCAGAGGGCCTGTTTATATATTTCATGTTTGCCCATCCATACAATCATGTAAGAAATATCCCACTTATTGCCAGTGGCGATAATCTGTCAACCAAACTCTGTATGCTTGAAATGTGCCAAAAATTGTGACCCTTACCTTTGTGCTCATGCGTGCTGTTGTTGAATGTTGGGACCAAATATCTCAAGATAATTTACTCCAGTGTTCACACACTCAAGTGATCAATTATAAAACATTACATAAAAGCATGAAACAGTATGCTCTCAGATTGCAATACTGTTAATGTACCACTTTGGCCAATATTTTGCATTTTCAACATTACCTAATCAAAATTGTATTATCACAGCATTATTTTATGCATTTTTTAATGCATATGTTACCATTTGAGAGCAAAAACTGACAGTTTCTGTGGGTGTATGGAAACTGTGTTTTACCTTTAATCCTTTACATTTATATATACAGTGATATCCTGATGATTCTTTGTTTCGTTCACTGTGCTCAGACAGGACATGTCTGTCACATATATTTGTATATTTGGGGTTTATCGATTCTTGGTTTATATTGTTCTTTATGTTAAAGGCATAATTTACCATTTGCAGATGAAACAAAAACCCAGCATGAGTGCTTTAAAATAGTTCTAACATGTGAGTTAGGGATAGAAACAGCCACTGTAAAAATTTGAATCCATATTATCGATGATAAGTAATTTGTTAGATACACAAAATGTGAACAATAGTTATAATAAAAATGTTTCCAGACTAAACCGTCTAAAGTTATGGTTTATTAAGAAAAATACTGATATCTCCTTATATTTTAGGCTTCATTGTGAAAATTCTATATGGTAGGATGTTTTGTGATACAACAAACCTACACATATGCATCAAATGTGATATCTTGAAAATTTTTTAAATCACTGCTCCCAAAGGTAAACTGGACCTTAAATGATGATGTCAGTGAATTTGTGTGTGTGTGTGTTCAACTTTATTCGTACTTGAGACTGACCCGGATTTTTGTTCACAAAGCACTTGCAAGGTTTCATGCCATTGTCTTTGATGCTCATCGTGCCGTGTGGAGTGCCTGGTGCACATGAATGAATCTGATGTTTGGCGCATATTTCCTGCTATTTTGATGCAATAGAGTAATGATGGAAAGACTCTATTTGCTGATGATTAAGAAATTTGTTATGGCTGACTTCAGAATAAATTGACTCTGAAAGATAGACATTTTGTCACCGTCCCTGTAAAGACCAGGCTTCAGACATTTATGTGACAAATTCTGTGTGTGCCATTATATCACAGATTGTTGTTGTGAGCTGTATAGCCAGCTGAGTCTTGCCCGATATAGATAAAACCGACGATTGCAAACCACATCCATAACTGTTGAAATGTATTTTATAGGAGACAGGTGAAGTGTATATATTTATAAAGACCACCCCACAGAAACAGAAAGAACATCATTATGGGCAGGTGGACATTGTAGACAGGTTCATTAAAATGCAGTTGGAGAGAAACAAAGTTAGTGATCTTTATGGGCAGGTCTGTAAACAAAAACAAGTTGTTACTTAAGCAGGTTGGCAATGTGTCCATTAACTTGAATACAATCCAACCTCAATTGCCCGGCCATATCAGGGCCAGAGCCCATCCTGATAGGTGATATTGCCTGATAAACTAAATGTGCTCAATGCATGACACTTGTAAGCAAGTTGTGTTGGGGTATACATGAGGTAAGTTGCTAACTTACTATTCAATGTAAATTATTTAAAAGATATTTGTATGTTTCACAATTGAAATGATATGAAAAAGAAAAGAAATTTGAGTGGAAATACACCTTCTTCTTGGTCCATGTTTCTTCTAGTGACAATAAGTTTGTGGGTATAAATGAAGGTATTATATTGTAGTGATCAACATATATGTTCCGACTTTCTTATTTCCTAGTATTTGCGCGAGAATTGTTGCTTTTGCACGGAAAATGCAAAGGCAGATCATTTACCAGTCCATGTTTGTGCAATACAGGGATCAGGAAAATGACGGCCAGATATAACAGAGGTTTGACTGTACATGAGTACACCTGCATATTGAAATGGCTCTGTATTATGTAATCATTGAAAATCATCCTTAACTTTGATGAGCAGTTTATGTCACGGACATATCACCAGGGGTATAGGAGATACAACCATTTTATTGTAGCAGGAAAATTAACATCAGGAGGCCTATCTGTAGCTGTTTTTGTATTGATTATCATCTTTTTGTTTTGTAATTGCAGCATTTGGAAACGCCAAGACCAACAGGAATGACAACTCATCCAGATTTGTAAGTATAAGATTCATCTCTCCAAACTATTCTTCTTGACAATGCAGTTGGCTTGAAAGTCATTACAGCAATAAACAAACAAACAAAATACCCTGCTTTGTCCTTATGCTGATCATGGCTGAATAACACTGTAGTCAGCAAAATAAAACCTGTGACCTTCCGTGGAAATATATAGTTGTAATTTGCAGCATTTTTACTCATTCTTACCCATGCCATCACTTTGTCATGAGAATAGATACCAAAAGGATGATATCAGGGTGCAATGTCCATTTAATAGTTGAGTCCTTCTTGCGCTCACCTGGCCACAACATCCTGTTAAGATATTTTCTGTTCCCTTTAAATTGCAAATTCCTTCCCTCCACATCCGTAACAATTTCAATTGTATATAAAAATTTTAACTGGTAACTGAGGTAGACATTTATAGGATATTACAAATTACTCCGGCCTCCCCTCCTCCATGGACATTCATCAAATGCTCCATGCCATACTTCTGGAACAGGCAAGTCCACCTTCAGACTACTTGTCCAACAGTGATTTGTAGTGGCCCCGGACAAGCAGGCATGCAGACTATGACCCCGTTTACAGTGCGGGGCTGGGCCGAGCCGCGGCCGAGCCCAGCCTCAATTGCGGGGCCGAGCCCCGCAATTTTGTCCGTTTACACTGCCGGGCTCGGCCGCGCTTTTAATTCAAACCTTTCAATATTTTGTCGTAGTGGCGCTCTGCTTGTAAACAAACGCAATTTGGTATAGTCTGGTTTTCAGACCCTTTGCCAACTGGATTCCATGGCAAAGAAGTCGCCGTTCGGGCAAAGGCCTTTGCTGAAGGAAAAATCCTTTGCAGGACAAAACCACCTTAAACTATACTAGTTTTCAACGTTGAGGGGGTTAATATCCTGAATAATGAAATAGTACGGGCAGAGGGTTTGGAAGCCAGACTAAAATTAGCCGCGCATTTGGCCCAGTTTGCGTGTACACTGAGAAAAAGAGTGTGGCCAAATGCACGGCCAATTTTGGCCCCGCATTAGGCCTTTTGTGCGTTTACACTGAAATGAAGGCGGGCTCGGCCGCGGCCGAGCCTTGCACTGTAAACGGGGTCCTAGATACCCTGATCTACTTATACTTGCTATCAAACTACTGCATGGTGTGTGTACAAAGAGAGGACCAAAGAAATAAAACTATCCCTTGACAAGGAGTAAGGCAACCTTTAAATGAGAAGTTTCCCAAATATTAAATGATGTCAAGAAGATGTAATAAGAACTTCAAAAATCTTTGTTTCAAATAAAGAGTACACATGCCCATGACCTGATACTGGGACATGTTCAGGTAAAATATAAAAAAAATCCATGCCTTGTTCCAGAAATCTAAATTTTTGTAAAAATTCATTTTGTATTTTCTCTACATCATTATACTAAGTATGCTGACATCTCAGATTGTTGTAGAATTCTACTCTATCTAGAGATGACAGCACAAAATTGATGACAGAAATGAATAAAAAATGTTGAGAACCTGTAATGTTTGAATTATCTAAAACTTTTACAAATTGTTTCATTAATCTTTCTGCTCCACTGAATCAATGTGCATGTTTTGGGGGAAAGCATCCCCTTTAAGGCCAAGTAAACAAGTAGTAGTCTTTGCAGGCCCTACCGTTCTGATAATCTGGCGTCGTGCTGTTCTGGAAACTTCTGGTTTCCCTTTCCCTAATTTACCTGACCTTTCCATTTCCTTGATTTGACTGTGTGAGCCTTGTTTGTTTCAAAAAGATATGATATAACAGGATGTCCTGTCCGGATGTCAGCGATATGAATCTCAATGTTCTCTCTAGAGATTTCATGTAGAAGGACGATAATAGAGAGGAATATGATATACAAGGGAGATACTCTGTAACCTCTTCCATGTTAAAAAAACTACAGCAACCCAGTATTCATTTAATTTCTTAAGATAAGACTGGTGAAAGGTCTCATCTCCGATGTTGATTAATCAACATTGATTCTGACATCAGTGCACTGTTATGCGAATCAGCCTCTTTCTTTGCTTGAATATTTGATTTTCAGTTGAATTATAAAGAAGGAATATGATAAGAGCTGTATCATTTAATGTACGGTCATAAGAAAATTCAAGTAAACTAAGGAATAAACAGTGTTTATGATGTCATTTTGATGAACATTCTTTGCACAAAGATCATGGTGTCATCATTTGAAACACAGCAGGGGAAATGTGGCCAATATTGCAGATATGCCAAGAACAGCCCTGTTGTGGTGATAAGGCAATCTCATATTCATACATAATGCAACCAGGGAGCTGGAAACATACTGGCAATTGTGTACCAAACCATAGAGTTGACTGCACAAAAAAAAAGAAAGAAAGATTGAAGACTGCAAATGTACCAAGTCCTCATAAAGTGATTATCATACCAATCAGTTACAGTGGCCCATGAAACAACTATGTTTAAATTTGATCAAGTTAAAATTTTGATACATTGTCAACCTTGCGTAGCGTAATGATTTACCATCTGAACTTACGTCACTTTAATTTCTGATCACATTTCAATTTGATGACAAATCGTTCTAACCATTCGACTGGCAATAAAATTACCATGATTTTCTGTTGTGCCATTTTCCATCCTTTCTTTGGGTGTGCCTATTATTTATAACACCATTAGAGATCACATAGTATCAATGAGTAGACTATGGTTATGTACACTTGTATACTAGGTAAAATATGTATTCTTGTTCGGTTTGCATGATTTCCCTTTTGAAAGAAATATTAAATTTAAAGAGTTCAGAAAAAACCCTGTTTTTTAAAGTGAAAAGTAGTTCATATTACAACAACAACAACAACAACAAATCCACACAGATGGTGTGATTTTAATGACTATGTATGATGTGCTAAAAGCTTAGAATGAATGGTTTGTGGCCTTCAAAATGAAAGCTAATGTCCCACATCATGCCCTTCATTAAAAAAACAAAGAAGAATCAAAGCCAGGGGGAAATGCAGAGGCCAAGTTGCCACTTTTCTCATGGAGCCTGTTGTGTTTGCCTCGGGATATGGGTTCACGGCAATGTTGATTCCTCCTCCACTATGTATTTTTCCCTCTGTTCATTTACATTCGATGAAATTCATGAGATGAGAGGTTCAGTAGGGTGCGTAGAAAGAAAGTTTTTGCCCTTTTTTCTGAGCCCCTGCAGTTAAAGTCACTTTTATTCTTTTATGTATTGCAGTGGATGTGAAAGTGAAGAGAGATATCATTGGTACAGATACATCAGGTGATAAGATTGGAAGCAACAATCGTAGAATTTTGAGAAAAAGTTCTTTGAAGTTCAAAACAACAAATATCATTTCTAAATCATGATATTATCTTGCCCAATAACATATTTAGACGATTATTTCATTTCTTTTTTCACAGCAGCAAAGTATCTGCTTATTTTCTTTTCCTTGTATTCTAATGTAGACAACAAAATCAAAAGGGTAGAATTTTATGAAATATCAGTATGATTGCATAATTTGATATTAGTGTATATGATATGCATATATATGATTTTCTGTATTTTTTTTGTATGTGTGTTCATGTACAATGTATGTTATATTGACATTGTCATGTGATATGATGTCTTTGTCAAAGAGTAGAGAAAAGTTTCTTGATATCAAGGCAAGGTACATATGCCAGTCTTGGTATGGCTCCTTTAACCCTTTGAAACGAGTCCCAGGTATACTCTGGCAGGTGTGTGTGGGAAATGTGCGTTGTAGCAAAATCAGTCCGTCCTCAACAGGTTAAAGGGATGGTACAGTTTCAGTTGAGATGGGGCTTCATGTTTCCAACATTTTTTATGACGATTTTTTTTCAGATAATGAGAAACTTGTCATGAAATGTGAAAGAACATATAATTCTAAGAGGAATTCAAAATTCATTTGATGAAAATTGGCTTTATATCCAAACAAGAGCAATCCCAACAAAAGTTGTGACCCCCCACTTTTTATTAAGATTGCTTTGTTTTACTTTATTTCTAGATATCTCAGCCATTTCAAAACCTATTTTTATCAAGTAAACATTGAATTCCTCTTAGAGTTGTATGCTCCTTAACATTCCATAAAAGTGGTTTCTAAGTATCTCACAAAAAGTTGAAAGTTGAATCCTCACCTCAACTGATACTAGTATACCATCCCTTTAATGTTTGTCTTTTCTTCTCCGGCAGGGAAAATACATGGATATCGAGTTTGACTTCAAGGGAGACCCGGTGGGTGGTGTCATCACAAATTGTAAGTGCATCGCAAGGAAAGTGCCTTCAGGGCGGAGAATACATCAGGAAAAAATATAGAAATCATATGTTAGCATATTTTAACCTGGCATGAAAAGGGTTAAGTTGCCAAACTTCTAATTCAGACTCCAAGCTTTCAAGTGATATGTGATTAGTCCCACTCCATTTCCACTGACCTAAAGCAGAATCAGTGATGGAAGTTGGCTGCCAGATTAGCACAGATTTGCAGAAAACTTGAGCTCAGAATTTGCCTGCAGTCAAGCAAGAAGTGAACAGAAGCACTTCAAAACACAAAAGGTCAGATCATAATATACCATAGCAGCATGCCTCATCGAACTGAAAAGTATTAAATTTCAACACATTTGTAGATTTTAGAATTTGGGCTGGAGGTAGAATTCATTATTTCTAGGCCAAATTACCCTGCTGTCAGTTTTCAGCAAGTTTTGTTTTTGTTTTCCATGCTAAAATGGTGGCAAATGAAACTGATTTCCATCTAAAAACTGATAACTCATGTACATGTGTATGGGTCCATCCCTCGTCATGCATTCATCACTGACCAACACAGATGTTTTGAAACTGTCATTAGAGTGCAGATTATGTAATCTTGTTAACCCCCTATTCTATGACAATGGTCGGGATGGGGGAGGGAGACTGTCATATTGTTTCACCCAAATACATTTGTCTGCCTGGCATTGTATAGTCAAGTTTGAATGGGAATTGACCAAATGGCTAATAAGAATGTCTTCTCTTCTTACAGCTGAGTGTGTGATGACAAGAATTCCTTAGAGTTGCAGCCCTTATCTATTTGTCATTCACATGATAATGAAAAGTTCATAATATGATGTTATGTCTCTCAGTGAACTTACAGAAGTTGCTTTACATTCAGTTTTTATGCACACAAGAAAAATAATCCTCTAAATTCTAAACCTTTACATTTGATATGAAAGGGTGGGGATGTTCCAAAACTTGTAAATGGTACAAAAGAAAGAATGGAAGAAAGATGTTAGATGTTAAGAGATATAGCCTGTCATGTTGAAAAGTTTTTCAGAAACAAACTCCCACTCAGCTAGAAACTTTTGAAAATTGGGCCTGTAATATTTGAAAGATGCATCGTAAGTCACCCGAGTGATTATTTTTCCACCTCCCCTTGGTTTCAATCCCGTCTCGCGAAGATTTATTGGAGAAGTCGAGGGTGATATCACAACCGGAAGGAGAGAGGAATTTCCATATTTTCTACCAACTCCTCGCGGGGGCGCCAGAGCTTCTCATGAGTGAGTATTGTGGAATTTGGTTCCATCACCACCGTGGGTTAAACTGCGGTAGTTGTAAATATGTAATAATTCATTATGACTCCAGAAACGTTATGATTCTTCACAAAACTTGTCAATGTGCAGCACTAGGATGGGGGGGGGGGGGGGGGATCTAAGATCATAACAGCTAAGACAAGAAGAATACTAAGTCGAGTGACTTTGGATAATGTTGAATCTTACCAGATAGCAATATATCTTTAGCTCTTTAGAATATTTTTTGTTTCCTGTCCATCCCCGATCTGACACAAAATGAAAAAAAAAATGTAGAGGTCACACCCCATGTCAGATTTGAAACTTTCTACCTCTGAAGTCAGTATTCAGTAAAGCAAGGTCAATATCTGGAGATGAATTATGATGGGTCAATGGTCTTTGAGTTGAAGCAGGGGTCAGGTCATGTTATTACTTTTTATTTGTTTTGCAGGAAGTTTAGTACAGAACCTCCTTTCTTTTTCTTTTCTTTTCATTTTAAAATCATTGGGTTGTATTCAAAGAATTGTGAAACTATTTCACTTTCATAGTCAAGTTTGCCAGTGATTACTCACTGCCTTTGTTTAAAAAATGAATGATGTTTATTTATTGCTCAGTGAAAGTGGTCCTTTGTCATGAATTGGTGTGGGGAAAAACTTGTATGAAAAATGAGAACAGGATATCATCCAATTAGCAAGTAATGATTTCTTATGATGAATGTGATGATGATTCCTATTTTTCACATTTTAAATGCATTATGTGAATGCCACACAGTGGTGCTTGACTCATAACTATTGGACACTTCCATCTCTCATGTCTGTCTGTCCATCTGTCCGTCTGTCCATGTGTCAGTGTGCAATGACTTTGTCCTACGACTGTATCTTGAGAACAGCTTGCAGGATTAAAGTGAAGCATGCATGAGTGAACATACTAGGATGAACTGGGCAGATGTCAGATGATTACTGTAAATGGGAAGTCTTTCACGGAGTTGATACTTTTGCAATTTCTTTCACTCCACTGGAATTGCACCCAAAAATAATTACAAGCGATTATTTTGTAAAATTGATATTGAAACATGTACACAATACTCTCATCTGTAAAATGATAGAGAAACAAGATTTCTCATAAATGATAGAGAAACAAGATTTCTCATAAATGGGTCAGTGAACAAACTTAATCATGTCGCAGTTTCCACTTTGACAGAAGGTGAGAAATTCAAATGCTAGAACTTCACTGGTAATTTAATACATTAAAATGATTTATGAAGCGTGAAATTGAATTCAATCTTAAGTGATAAATGGAAAGGCCAAGATCAGGTATTAATTACCAATGCTAGCCAGTGGAATATTTGTAAAAAAATTGCTGGGGGGGAGGGGAGGGGAAGAGAAGGGGAGAAGAGACTTGTTAAGTGAAAATGAAGAGCTGAGGTACATCATTCCTGTTATCAGTGGTCATTAGGTTAAACATGCTCCTTTCCTTCTCTTCTGGTCAGCTTGTTCCACTAGTTACCCTCTGGCAGGAGGTTAGGGGGGAAGCGTTCCCGCTGGGCTCTAGAATGGGCATCCCTTTTAGGTGCTTTGAGATGGAGAATTAGGTGAGGGGATTGGATGGGATTGGGGATGGGGGGGGGGGTGGGGGTTGGGGGAGAATCACATTTCCTTGTCTTACAGAAATGACTCACCCAAGCTCTACTTTCAGTCAGCAGAGTAGTGTTTAGATTATCACGCGTGGCTGCTGGCATGAATTTTTGCCCCCCCCCCCCCCCCTGGCAAGCATGGGTTTCATCCCCTTACCTCCCCAGTGTGTAATCAACAAGTATTGGCAGGGGTTTTGTTTTTTTAAGCAATTTCTTCCCCTACCCCATCCACCCCCCCCCCCCCCCCCCCAAAAAAAAAAAAAAAAAAAAAATCCAAACATTTAGATGCCTGCAATGGCTGGCTTTTTTCCATTTAATTTCACCTTAAAGTGCAGTTGGCAAATTGTGAGCTAAAGTGCAATTGGCAAATTGCAGCGAAAGTGCAATTGACAAATTTTGAGCTAAACTGCATTGCACGATGGAGGATCCGGAACATACATTATAGAATCATTTTCCAGAAATTCTTGTTTCATATCTCCCGAGACCCCTTTCAGTTTCTCTGAGAGATTAAAATTAGAAAGAGAATTAATTATCATTTGTTTGCAAGACAAAAGTGTCTGCAAAGGATTGGTGAATGTTTCACACTAGTTGCTGCCTCTTGAGGGGAGGGCATGGCATATCTGATATCCTTAAGTAGTGGAAATTTCTTGAGTCATTGAGAGAGCCATTGTCATTGTAACATTAGTATTAAATTGAAGACATCTCATATTCCATGAAAGTGTGGAGTGCCTGTGCTAAAACCAAAAGTACCGTTATTTCATGGCAGCTCTGCAATCCAATCCTCTGTCAAATGACCCACTGGCAGTCAAGTGGGTCATAGAACTTCTCATGTCATCAATCAAAATTTGGTGACATCTTGACTGCTGTTGTTTTTTTGTTCTTATATATAGACCTATGTTTATTATTTTGCTTTCATATGTAATACGGGCATGATTTTGTAGCATTCACTTCACATTATGGTAGTTCACTGTTTCTTTAGTATGTAGCATGCAGTGTTTTGAAGAAAAAAAAGTTGTAAAGTATTAGTTTTATCATGACCAATGTAGAATCAACAGGAGGGCAACAGTGCCATCTTCTGTGTGAATGCTAGCTTCCTGTGGCGTCTCTTAGATACCGGTGACAGAATTATAGCATTTTTTTTTAAAAGTCCGATTAGCGCCACACGTGGACGTAGCGTGTCATCGCAAAATGCCAAGGATGCATTGTCAGTAGCTCTTAGATTCTTACGACTGCTGCCGCTGCGGCCGCCAAGGCTTACCCTAAGAGGTTTAAACTCTTTTATTGTCATGTTCACTGGAGTGTATGTCCTCTTCCAGCAGTTTGAAGAGGAATTAGCTCGAGTTCTGGCCTTCAAGTTTTCTTCAGACAAGCTGTTGTATCTTTGAGGCTGAAAACTGAATGCGGTATGAGCCGTAGTGCCAGCCAGTCGCTCTTTGTTGTTCTTATATTACGGTGGATGAAATTTGAAACTTGAAATGCACGAATTGAGGGCAGCAGTATCCTGCAATGTAACATCAGGAGACGCAATTCCTACATAGTATGCGTGAGGCAGACTGTTAGATATTATACAATCACTGAGGCTTTCTATAAATCAATAGTGCCCTGTAGGAAAGCTAGGGTAATTGGATTATCGATATCTCTATCTGTTTTGAGTCCTGTGCCACATGCTGAGCAGTGGAGCAAGAGATATTGGATTTTTGGGGTGGGTTGTCTATCTGTCTGTCCATATTTGCATAATTAGTTGTTTTTAGTTTTTATTTCCTCTGCCACATACTGTGGGTTGGTGCACGAGAGATATTGGATTTTGGGGCTTGTCTGCCTGTGCATATTTGCATTAGATATCAAATTTTGTTGTTACGATAGGTTAAAACTGACTCGAGACGTTGTCTGCTGCGGTGAAGCTTGTAATGTGTGTATTGAGCACTATTGCTTGAGAGGCATTTTATATGTGGAATTTATTAAAGAGGAGATGATTTCAGCTTTATGTCCTGAAAAAAAGGGGGTTAAAGTTCAGAGGTCAAATTCAAGACCTGAAACTACACATTTTGTACATATAGCTTGTAAACCAGAAGATGTTGTACAATCCAAGACAGTGTCGACTGCACTATGAAACTATGCCATGTCAGGGCAATCAAGTCTCATATCAAGAATAATTCCCCAGGAAAACTGAAGGTCAGAGGTCAGAGGTCAAAGCTCAGGCTCAAGATCAAACTTGGATCACGTAGAATTACGCTCTACTGTTTGCAGCCTTTTTTGAGAGAATCATTCCCAGAAATTCAGTCAAACTTGGAAGTGAAGATGTATTCTGCTTTGAATTGAAAATAACCAGTTATCCCATTGAAAATATGTGTAGGTGTAACTTGCATCAGTTATATGAGGAATGTCCATGTCATGAAAGTAGCAGGTTAACTGACATGGATTTTTGCCTCTCTGAGTGGTAAAACAAATAAACTGGAGAACTAATCCCAAAGCTCAAAGCTATTGAGACACCTGCCCTGCCATAGGGAGGAAGTGAAACAGAGACAGATGAAACATGTCAATACTAAGAGGATTTGAATGGAAAGGAACAGGTGGTAACACATGGTTAACATTCACCAGCTAAGATGATGACTAAACAATGCATTTCTGAAATGCATACTTTTTTTTGCCTAGTGCATACTTTTTTTGCCTAATGCATACAAGATAACCAGTCAGGGAGACAGCCGATTTTTAGGGAATGGAGATATTCGCGAATAATCGGGAAAGTTGGACTTAATGAATTATTCATGACCTTTCCGCAGTCTCTGGCCGAAGCTCGACGCGTACAAAGTCAATGGCTATCACTGCATCGTTTTGACACGCATGTCTTTAAAAATTCACCTTAAAAAATCCTCATTTAATGTTGATATTGAAATTTCACCCAATGAAAGATGAATAAATAAAGTTTATCTCCTCCAAAAATCGATATTCACATATAATGAGGAAAATTTGTAATTGAAGGATGAAAACGCGAATCCAATATGTATTTTTTGAATCTCCGTGTCATCGAGTTTCTTTCAAGGCGTTCTTATTCAACGAAACACAGGGACGGACTGTGTGTGTGTCTGCAATGCGCTATGCATGAATCGCGTTAACACAGTGACGCACGTACCGTGCGTACGTGAGCGCTGTTACCGCTGAGCTTCAACGTCTATGGGAATTGTGGTAGCCTGTCATGCTTTTGCCGATATTTCTATCAACAATTCAGTTATTTTTTCGTCAAATGATCAAGAGTTGGTGAGAACTGGTATTGTACTTAGATAGTCCGGTCCCCTAAACTCCTGGTTTGCCCGTATTTCTGTGGAATGTCCGAATGAAAAGAGCAAGAGAGGACCGCCACCGTAGGTGTTCTAATAGGTTGCATGACGCTGGAGCTCTCGCACAGCCGTCGAACGTCAACTGCGGACCGCCGGAGCTCCGGGGTTCTTTCTTTTGCTACACGACCATCAGTGTCCTCATACTTTCTTGCTCTCTTGCGATCATGCTCACTGGGTTAAAAGTTACAAGCCTCATGCAACCACAAGGTTACCTCATCTAGATCATCGCAACATCACACGTACACTATCACGGTAATGAACCAGGGAACTATATTGCGACATCCACCCTCACTTTGTCTCTAGAAATGTTTGATCAACACGTCACAATCACATATGCTTTTAAATGCTTTTAACTAAAATAGTTGAAATTTAAATAGAGTTAATAGATGATAGTTACCTCTCACTATTAGTCTTGTCTTGTGAAGGTTTTTGTTGTTCTTCAAACTTGCATGTCTCTTCCTCGTGCTCTAACTTCGATCAAAACATAGGTCTGCACGACCATGCTCCGACTTCCAACGTGCATGGTCAATTCACTTGCTGTTTTGTTTTTTCTGCCATGGGGGTCGCGAAAGGTAAGTGATTGGGGATTTTACTTATCAGCATCATCACTGATCACGGGTACGCAGCAACAGAACGATGGAGGAGAGAGGGGGAGAGAGGGGGAGAGAGAGGAGCGCTAAAAATAGCTACACACAGCGATCCGTCCTCAAACTCGATGCGGATGACCCTCCGTGTGTGTACGCTCGCGTGTGTGTACATGTGTTTTTCTCTCTCTCCCTCTCGGTGAATTATTCTCATAGCGACTGGAAAAAGAACATCTGTAACGGTTCGCTCTGATCATATCGCGTCGCTCCGTTACGTAACATCTGCTCGCGGTTCAATGTTCCCTCTTTGGGGGGATTTCAATCTTCCCTCAAAATAGGTAGTCTCCCTGACTGATAACAGTGAGCATATGACAACTCAAGCAACAGTTAGGATATTTCATTGATTTCTAGAGTATGGCATAAGTTTGAATGTGTTACTTTTGTTTGTTGGTTGTGTATTTGAATCTGGATGTATTAGAAGCTTTATTTGAAAGAGGGGATATGCCTTTGAAATACCTTTGTACACTGTGCACCTTTATATTCTTTTTGTGTTACTGCAGAGGAATTGGAGATGAGCAGAGATCCAAAGGATTACTTCTACCTCAGCCAGAGCGGAACCCACATCATAGACAATGTCAACGACCGAGATGGATTTGCTATCACACAGGTACGTAACTCTAAAGCAAGATAGTTTCGCAAATTGGAGCTGACAGCCTTTTTTGCATCATGAAATTTTTGCGAATAGTCACTGGCATTCAATTCATATAGTGGAGACGAGAACTTTCACATGCATGTTAATTTCACGAATCTTGGCCAAATTCACAAAATTAAAATGCACATGAACATTCCTTGTTTTACAGTAACAAATCCAAATAATGCCTCCCCCCCCCCCCCCCCCCGACATACACACACACACATATAAACACCATACAAACTTCACCAACACAGATGCGATGTTTGGGGCTGTAGTACCATGCGGTCAGATTTTTCTCTCTTTTCCATTACAGCTAGGACAAATTTGGGACAATTTGTAGAATTGCAGAATTTAAAGAAAATTTCTGTTCTATTTACAATCTGTCACCACAGCATCTCTAGTGACTCTTGTTTCAGTTGCCTAGCAACATCCACTCACAGGTCACTATCTATACAAGGCAGCTAATGACAACAAGGGATTACATCCTCACCATCTTCCCATTTTCCCCTTTAGAACAATCAAAATAACTGTCTGGTCCGATATAATTTCTTGATTCATTCATTTCTGATGTCATTGCCCCATATTGGTGCCATTAACTCAGAATCATTGAATCGAATCAAGGAATACCAAGTGTAGACTCTTTACTTTTGCTGCTGACAATAGCCACTCTGGACTTTGGCTGAATGAAAAGAGAAAGAAAATGAAAAAGAGAGAAAGATATATATATACAGAGAGAGATATATATGGTGAGAGAAGAGAGGGGGAGGGGAGAAGGAGACAGATAGAAAGAGAGAATGAGTGAGAAGATTTGATAGTGAGGATATGTTGGAAGGAAGAGATGGAGACGGAGAAAAAAGAAATGGATAGAGAGATGGGGGAATAGTATAAAACAAGGGTATGAAACGAGGGCAATGGCACGAAGTCAGTCAAACAACATGAGAGTCAGCTCTATTTGCTAGCAGTATATAAGTTCTGTCTGCAGCCAGTTTTTCAAAGAACAAATGTGATGGGCTAACCATAGACATTCAGGCATCCAGACAAAGTTAAGAACCATTGCATCAACTATGTACAAAATATTTGTTAGACTTTGGGTTTTCTTTTTTTTTAGTTGTTTTTTCTTTTTTTTTGACAAGGCTGCAAACTTGAGTTGTTGTTGCCAAGAAAGACGCACAATACAATTCAATGCCATTCCATTCATTCATGATAGCGAATATGTTTGACGGGGTCTCCCCCTCAAGGCATGCATACCCCGTAAAGTCGTTGTTCATAAAGTGCACAATAGATAGTAAATAACCTTTTGCGTACCTTGAGTTCTGCAGAGTGTGCACTCGTCCGTGTCCTGGCATCAAAGTCGACAACTGGTAGCACAGAATGATGATTTGAGTGCATTAACCCTTTGCGTGCTTTAAGTGCCGATTCGCACGGAAAGCTCTGTAATGTTGTACACACTTTCCTGGGACCCTGGCACCAAAAGGGTTAGATTTCTTTCCCTAATCCTATTCCTCATTTACACCTACTTCTTTGATTCCTTATTCTCTTTTCTTGAACAAGCCACTACCTCGTACTGTGCATGTGTGAAGTAATTCTGTCTGTTTAGTAAAAGGGCCAGCTGCAATAAGATCGGTACAGTCCCTTGCTCAGGGTGGAGGTGTGTGCATGCTTTAATATGTATATCACTTTATATTCATGACACAATATTACATTCCCTACAATCATGCAGACATCTGCATTCCAATGTTTGTGTGGTGATGATGCTGCAGAAACCAATAAATCATATCAAATCAAAATCATATCAAACCTTAAAAGAAGGCAGCATCACAGTCGTGCGTATATTTTTTTGGATTTTCACATCATCCGTACAAAATATTTGAGCATGCCTACACACAGTGTCTTACACTTGGGTGCTTTTTTTTCTGTATTTAAAGGTTAGGATCGTAATTTGTTTTGGTCAGTGGCCCCCCGTGGGAAAAGGCAATATTTCAGAAACAACCAAGGAAGCATTCAACTGTTCAGACATGAGGCACCCGCAGACATGCAGGAATTCCACCATTCATTTTCTTTTTCTCTTTTTTTTTTTCAATTCTAAATCATCAACAAGTATAAAGTTTGTTCTCTCAGGTCACTATTCATTTGTAAACATAGCATCCCACTCATAGGCCGAGTAGATATGATAAGTACACGTTTCTTTCCCTTTATACAAAGATTGTGAAAAAAATGATACGAAATATGTGCTTTGCTTGGGTGTGTTTGTTTGGATGGAAGCCGTTATCCACAATCGTCAGATCATAAGTGGGCTCTCGACTGACGTTAATGACCCAATTGTAATAATATGTATAAAAAGATGCTTTTGCAAACTGCAGTACAATATCATTTTACCTCTATGCCCAGTTTGATACTATAGATGGTACGACTGTGGATGTGATTTTTTAGTAGAAACAAGGATGTAATGCAATGAATTATGCAATTAAAAAGCATATTTGGTTCATATTTCCTGATGTATTTGAATAGCTGAGGTGGAGATATTTTCTGTATGATTCTAAAGGCAAAATGGAGATCCAACAATGTTATCATGTGTTTCTCTTTCAGTTTCAGTTTGTTTTATTTCTCCACTTGTACAAATGAATCATATGACAAATCACTAATTATTTTCTCTTCAAATGTGATACAAGAACTTCAGGGAATGAATGTAATTACGTGTAAACATAAACATATACCGTGTTGTTTACGCAGAAATTTTTGAGTGAGTAGTTTCTGCTCCACTGGGTAAGTTTAATAGCTTGTGTTTTTAATTCCATGGTATCAAAACGTAAAATAGTGTTACATACAACAAGCGAAAAAAAAAAAAAAAATATGCATGCTCTATTTTTGCACCAGTTTCTTGTCACACGTAATGCGTGAAAATTTACTCTTATATTATACAGTATAGTATTGTATTGTAAGGTACAGGTGGAGGAGACTCATCAGTAAGCAGTTTGTGTGGCTCGGATAAAGGCCCCAGGGCTATATGGCATCTTTGTGATTCTCTTGTTTGTATAAAGTCAAGCCTAGGTGAATAATATAATGGTGATATAACTGGAGAGAGATAAATAGGAGAGGACATAGAAGGGGATACATGTATGTGAGAAGAGAGAAGTTGCGAGAAGAGAGAAGATAGTAACAGTGTTCATCATATTTGAAGCTATGTTTTAACCATGTGCAAAATTTAACTTTGTCTCAAAATTTGTGCTTTTAACTTATGAAAGTAAATAATTATATGGTAGGCAGAGTATAGTCATGGTGTTTATTAACATGAAATTCCATCAATCATTTTCTTTTCTCTTTTAAAGTGATTGAAGTCTTGAACAAATTTTCACACGTTACAGAAAAATTTAGTTGTTTTCTGTTTGTACTTAAACATCATTCTTTGGTTTTGTTTTGTTTGCTTGTTTTGTTTTGTTTTACTTCAACCCAAATACATTGTTATGGAGATGAAAGTGTGTACGAAGCCTCTTCTGTTTTAGTAAAGTGATTGTAATGATAGGAACACTGCTTAGAGCAGTAAGCTAATCATGTCATGTCTTCCTCTTTTAAAGACAACATTGTGGAAATATTTTTATGCTTTATCCAACCACAGAAAGCCTTGCAGATTATTGGCTTTGCAGACGAGGAGATTCTGGCTGTTTACAAGCTACTAGCCAGCGTCTTGAAGCTGGGTAACATCAAATTCAAGAAGTATACAACTCACAATGGTACAGAAGGAGTCAAGATCATGAACCAAGAAGGTGGGCTCCTTTTGTTGTTTTCTTTTATGTGTCCATTCAACCCTGCATAGGTCGACAGCACATAAGTCGACTAATCAGTGAAATTATGAAGGTCCCAATTTATGTTTGTTGCCTTTTGTGTGTCATTACTCTGTGTACGCAGAAGTTGAATGTGGCCGAAGTCTATGTGTTTTCCTCAGTACTGTCAAGATCGACTTTAAATGCAGAGTTGACAGTATTCTTGAATGTTCTTCATTTTGTTTTGCTTAATGACTGTCAAACCCCTCAAGGCATGAGGAAATTTCTTCTTGTGTTTAGCAGATATATATTACATTGTTGCCTTGCTGATCAATACATGTACCCATCCATTTTACAAATTCACATCCTTCAGTGCTGTAGACAGTACATTTGATGGATTTATGATCATGATTATATACAACAGAAAAATGTCTCTTGGATCTATGTGGACCATTCTGGAGAATGTACAAAATATTATCCTGTAAGTATTTGATTTGATTTGATTAACACAATAGTTAGGGAGACCAGGTGGAACATATGCAAGTCTATGCAGATTCACTGATTTTGAAGGGGGTGGTTTATATGCCTGATATTACGCAATTGTATTGTTTTAACATATTACCGAAGATACAGACTGCTATGTTCATTTTTTTCTGTTAAACCAACTCTGTAACTGAGATATAATTGCAACAGCATACTTTCAGAGGAATTTGAATGCACAGACTACATGAGATGGAAGCTGCTACAAACTAACAGGTTGTCTTGGTGTTGTGAGATACATTTGTAACCTGATTACTGATATAGAACAAGTAGGACATAGGTGAATGAGCTCAGAAAGGAGGTTTAGGTCTTTCTGGCTCCCGGCCAGTGACATTTGTGATGTGTGCGTGCAGACACCACTTTTGCTTTGTTTTTCTCTTTTCTTTTCTTTTTTTGATAGTTTTTCATATTTGCCTTGATAGGCGCTCATCCACGAAATGTCAATTATGTGTGAAATTGTCCGATTTTATCAAATTTGTTTTTATGCAGCTCTGGCTGCATTTGTAGATCTTCATACCCTTTTTATCAATAAGCATGAAAATTTAATTGAGTTAAGCAATTTGCCAAAAATCAACTTAATTAGGTCCCATCGTGCCTCAGCTTATTACCGTGTTAATCTCACTGACAGCCTCTCATTAAAATTTGTCTGCCAATGCATTTTGATGATCAAGGAAAAGTTAGAAGCACTTTTTTTTTCAGCCACGAGCATGCACTTTTAGCAATCTAAAAGTCTTGACTTATAAAGGAAAAAAAATCATTTATGGACAAGGATGCTCTAACTGAGCAGTTACCACTTGAGCTTTTTGTTAATTTTTTCTAGGCCACTAATGCAAGGTAGTTGCACACTATCAAAACAAACAAACAAACAAACATGTCAAACAGACATGACACACTGACAGATATATAGATATTTGTACATACATTACCAATACCAGTAATGCTGTAATTGTAGAAGAAAACTTATTTGGATCATAATTTACATTCCAACGTTGCTGTCGTCAATTTTATCAAAGTCCAACAATCTGTTAGTATCTTCACCCCCCCCCCCCTTTTTTGTTTGTTTGTTGGGAAATCAAATATTTGTAGTGCATTTGGGATCCTCTCTGTAAAATGGCCAAAGTATGCCTAATAATCATGAGCTCAGTGATGGTTACTTGGAGCACTTCAAACCGTTCTACTCCTCTGCTGACCATGGTTACACTCTGACCTGTAGCCCCTTGGAGCTATCCACAGCACTTGGATCTGTCTATTGACACAGCATATCTACTGAATGCAAGCATTTTTTTTTTTTCGGGGGGGGGGGGGGGTTACACCTGACTAATTCTTTTGGACTCATCCAGCATTCCACAATTTCCATCTGTAAAGAACTAACAGGCATTGGAAAACAGGCAGGAATGGGGAAATATTTTTTTTCAGAGGCTTACGGTATTATCTGAAGGAAAATAGGGTCAAACTGTACACTCCAGGGTTGCTCGATACACTACACTTTAGACACAATTGTGCTGCGTGAAGCATTATCATACTTGTAGAGACACAAGAAAAGACAAGCATTTTCAGTCTGTAGTACATGGTTCTTGACTCTGTTTATCAAAATCTTATTTTAAAGAATGCCTCAATTTTTCAGAAATGAGAACTCAATTTTGATCTTGACCTTTTCTTTAACTTTTGTTAGAGTGCTGCGATTCTTATCTGACCTGTGCTACTGTAGTGCAAGGAGTTGTGTTTTTATCTGTTTAAACTAAACAGATGATGTGAGTTGCGATGTATGTTACTCATGAGTCATAGATAATCATGGATGAGACTCAATTTCAGGAATTATTACAAACTCTGTGCTTTGCTCTACTTATCGGCATTCTACCTGTGTCCTCTGTTTGCTAATTGAAGCAGATGTTCCGAAAGCTAACTGTCATTGAAAAGAGATTATGTTATGATAGTCACCTTATTGCATCACAAAAGCTTTTCCGTGAGACTTTGCAGTGTTACACCCTGTAGGGTTTTCCCACTGACAAAATGACAAAATTGCCTTTGTTGTGGTTTGTATTGGGTTTTTTTTCCCCCGGGGGGGGGGGGGGGGGGGGGGGGGGGGATAGGTAACTAACCCTTTGCGTGCTAGGGTGGTGATTCTCACAGAAATCTCCATGGCGTGGTACACACTGTTCAAAGTCCCTGGCTCACAAAGGGTTAACTTTATGCCAACATAGCAGCTGCATGTTTAGGCTTATAGCTAAGTGCATAGCAACACAATTTGTCTGAAGTTATGTTTATATATCTGTGCTTACGTTTTCCCCTAAATCCTCCATATTTGTAGAAATGGACAGTGTCTGCGACCTCTTCCAGTGCGAGAGACACAGCGTGATGGGGGCGCTCACCAAGCGCACCATGTACGGGGGCAAAGGGGACAAGGTCACCACATCGCTGAGCGCCTCGCAAGCCTTCTACGCCAGGGATGCACTGTGCAAAGCCATCTACGACAGGCTCTTCTCGTGGATTGTCAGGACCATCAATGAGAGCATCAGGGTAGGTTGTCATGGTAACATTCTACTCTCTTAAAAAAAAAATCGAGTGAAAATATTCACTCTTAAAGGAGTGAATACAAAAAAGAGTGAATTTTGAGTGAAATTGAAGTGAATTTTGAGTGAAAATGTTCATTTTCACTCATTTTGGAGTGACCTCAAGGATCACTCGTAGATTTTGGAGTGATCCCTGATGTCACTCTAAAATGAGTGAAAATGAACATTTTCACTCAAAATTCACTCCAATTTCACTCGAAATTCACTCTTTTTTGTATTCACTCCTTTAAGAGTGAACATTTTCACTCAATTTTTTTTTAGAGAGTAACTTATAGATTCCATGATTCCTAGTTACCATCATGTGATAATGTAGCTGGATCATTTTAACTAACCATAAAAGTCATGCATCCAACTGATTTACTACGAGCAGTAAATCGAGGCACAATTTTTCTCTTAGCCACTCAGTGCGATTTTTTAGTTTCGCCAGAAAGGTATTGGATTTTAACATTTCTAACCAGTTGTATTGTGACTTTTGATTAGGAAAACCTTTCAAAGCATTGAAATATTGTAATTATTGTCAAATATTTTCTTTCAACAATTATATATCTTTACTTTCTTTCAATGCAAGCTAGCTTTCCACAGAACATTTGTGTAGACACTGTCCTATAAAATGAATTAAATGTATGCTCTTTTGCCATTTTCAAAATCTATCCCATTTCCAGAAAGATTGCTTTGTTGTCTCTCTTTTCATCATCAGAAACTTTGTGAATAGAAATAATGTCAAGTCAGTAATTTAAAATTCTTTTTTTTTTTCTCTTTTCAGGTGCGAAAAGGAGCTGCCAAGAAAGTGATGGGTGTTCTGGATATCTACGGCTTTGAGATCTTCAAGGTGATTCACGTCAGATACTTTAAAAAGCTTTTATAGTGGCTGTGTCTAACCCCTTTATTCAAAAGTACAAAGCTATGGATTTTTACAGCCTAAAGCAGTATTTTCTGTTGTGTGTCACCCCACAACTGTATGCTGTGAAGCAAAAAAAATCATGTCGTTCTGAGTGATTGTCCATTCATGTTCTGACGAGGCCAGACCAAGACAGCTGTGAGATACTATCTAAAGATATAGCCAAGACTCTGCTCATCTGAAATGACCTTACTCATTTATTAGCATTGTTAAATATTGCCCCATCAAAAAGATAGTCATTAAGAAGAGCAGTTTGGTATTGAAATATGTGACAAAGATCTACTTCAGGAGGTCAAGTTTGATGTTACCAACCTGAAGTCTGTGGATGTCAATATCAATGCACCAAATTTTGCTTGGTATTGAAAATCCTGTCTTGACTCTTTTGTACTTTTTTGGGCACACAATAAGAATGAAAGTTCTTCAATTTCAGTTGATATCAATATAGACCTTATAGACAAGCCAGTCATCAAATTCCATAGGGGTTATACTCATATATAATTGTTTTCATGGTTTGTAATGTATAATTTTTATGATGTATTCACGATTGGTGGATGCCTCTGTAGTTTTCACATTTCCAAAAGAGTTTCTACCATTACCACCATTACCTGTGCTTAATATATCCAATGATTGTATATTTACTGCCTGCAGAAAAACTACTTTGAGCAGTTTATCATCAACTACTGCAATGAGAAGCTGCAACAGATCTTCATCGAGCTGACCCTGAAGGAGGAACAGGAGGAATATATCCATGAGGGTATCGAGTGGACCCACATCGACTTCTTTGACAACATGACCATCTGTGACTTGGTGGAGAAGGTATGAGAGAGATAGATAGATAGATAGATGGATGGATGGATGGATGGATAGATAGATTGATAGATAGATAGATGGATGGATGGATAGATGGATGGATGGATGGATAGATAGATTGATAGATAGATAGATAGATAAATAGGTGGGTAGATATAGATAGAGAGCGAGAGAGAGAGATGGAGAGGGTATGCTCACCCATGTCTCACTTTGGTACCATACTGCTCATCTGTTGTGGTTAGATATTGAGAAAATACAGCGATCAGCTTCTTGTAAATTGTACTATTCCTTTGGTAGTGCTTCGAATTTGATATGATAAAAGAAGCATAGGACATGCTTCACAAAAATTGTTAATAGATGATCTGAGAACATGATGAAGACGAGAAGCTCTTTATTTTTCTCTCATGTCAACTCATAAGTTTTCTAACCTTACAGGACAAGTTCACCTTCATAGACATGTGGGTTGAGTGAATGCAGCAATATTAGTAGAACACATCAGTGAGAGTTTGAGCAAAATCGGACAATCCGTTAAAAAGTTATGAATTTTTGAAGTTTCTGCTCAGTCATGGCTGGATGAAAAGACTGCTATAGCTTGTGATGTCACATGAGTACAACAATATAAAGAAAGGATAAAGAAAATTCAACATATTTCAGTTTTTCTCGCATAACAAAAGAACACTCAACTTCTCTCTTTCAGAAGGCAGGGGGAATAATATTACCCTTAACATACGTCAGTAGGAAGTCGAAGAAATATGCACTTTATTCAAAAAGTAAAGTTTTGTGAAATTCTCTTTTTATTTTCCTTATATAGTTGTACGCATGTGACATCATACACTGTAGTAGTCTTCTCTTCCAGCAGTGACTGCGCAGATACTTAAAATATTCGTAACTTTTTAACGGATTGTCCAATTTTCCTCAAACTTTCACTGATGTGTTCTACTAATATTGCTGCATTCTCTCAATCCATATGTATATGAAGGTGGACTTGTCCTTTAAGAACTCTAAAGAACTATACAAAGTGTAGAATGCAACCCACAGATGAACTGCAGACTGTATATGAAACTTTGCAATATTTGGAAACTTTAGCAAGTTTGGAATGTGTCCCACGAAAAATATTACATGTGGCTTCTATGAAGACTTTTTTTTCTCTTTTTGTGAAAGCCCTTCCACAACCCCTTGTTTGTGGAACAAGGGATGATCCCTCAAAGCTAAATACACAGATGAGAATCTTAACTCCAACTTTTGTATAGCAGGAGTATACCTAGATGTGTTAGAATTTGCCTTTTGGAAAGGATGAGCCACAGAAATATCTCAAAAACATTGTCTATGTCAGCTGATGATGTTTTGACGGGAGCAAACATTACTTGGCGCATAAAAACATGAATTTTTCTCCGCCCTGTCATAATCTTTCTAATGCCACTCTTCCTCTTACTAATCTGGCTCTGACAGAACTGGGAACCTTGAGTATCTGGTGTCTGCAGCTACAGTTTATCTCTTACAACTTTTATGGAAACCATGGCAACATCCACTTCCGATAACATTCATTAGAATTTGAAAGATTTTTAGAGAGAACTTGAACCATATTTAAACCACGTCAAAGTTGAATTTCTAATCATCATCTCATCTGCATAAAATCATTGTTTTTCCCCTGGACAATTCTTTCTCTAAAAGGAATTCAAATCCATCCATGTGGCATTCCTTTTCATAACCAGTGGAAAATGAAATCATAAAGTAGGTTATGAATGTCCTTTTGTAACGCCATTGGTCCTAATGTGGTCAGAGTTGTCCTGGATAGGGTGAAAATTGCAAGCATTTCAGTGAGACATTTCTTGGTTTGCTTTTCATTGCCAAATGTTCCTTTGTCATTAGAGGTTTTGTTTTATTTTATCATTTTTTTGCCTTCATGTATTGTTCCACTGATGTATTATTATTATTATTGTTATTAATATTATTGTTATCATTATTATCATTATTGTCATTATTATCATTATTGTTATTGTTATTGTTATTATTATTATTATCATCATTATTGTCATTATTATTATTATTATTATTATTATCATTATTATTATTATTATTATCATTTTTTTGTTTTTGTTTTCCATTTATTCAATTTTTTTTTTGCTTGCTCTCCCTCTATGACATTGATTTTGACTTGATTGTGTCAATCTAAAAGGAATGTTTTGATGAGGTGAGTAAGTGGAGTAACCAAGTCTTGGTAAAATTATGTTCTCATCAATGTCATTGTTTTGCTAGTCTTTAACATAACAATTGATTAGGTGTCTAATTTAATGCATTAGCTGCCACAGTACATTTTTTGCATTAATTTGACTATTGATAGGAAATAGGATTTTGTCCTGGATTTTTTTATTCACATTTTTAAGTCATTCATATCCATAAATTTGGGGGGTTTTCTCATTTACAAGGGGAATGATTTTAGTGTTTGTGGGTCTCATGTTGATCTGTTTGTTTGATATGTGTACAGTCATTGTGTTTGTGAATATGGTGTGTATTAGTTGTTTGATACATCTATAAGTGATGTCACAAACCAGTCAAGAATTGGATGTTAGTGACTAGTCTGTCATTTTTCCTATAATCTGCCAACTCACAACTGTAAGGGGGGGGGGGAACAGTTACATAATTTTTGATGTGAGAAAAAGTTTGAGAGAGATAGAGAATGATAGAGAGCAAGAAATTGATAGAGCAAACAAAAGAAAGATTTAGAGAAAGAGGAGGAAGAGGAAGAGATGGATAGATAGAGATAGATAGATGGGGGAGGGGAGATAGTTCAATCTTCATCTATTGAGTGGTATGTACAGTACATGTAGTTACTAGCCCTTCAAGCCATGGTTTTATGGCTTACAGTCTGCCTTTTCCCCAACAGTGGCCTCTTACACACTGAAGTGCAGTTTACTCTTTTCACATGTACTCTACGCTAATATGCAGAGCAATATAGTTTTGTTTCAAGTAATAATGTTTAAGGAGTTCATCCATCACACTTCACTCTACTGTTCAAGTGCCTATTCTTCATGTATTTGATATACACTTAGCCGTGTTCATACAAACTATAATTATAAATATATGTACGTTGAGCTATGCTTGGCATGATGTAGACATAGAATCTACATTGTAATTATTGACTTGCCTGGTTTTAAAAAGAGGAAATAACAAGTACCTAAACCTCTCTGCTGGATTTTTCTCTTAAAAAGTGGTTGTCACTGCACAAAGGCTATCTTGATTTATTGTACAGGATTCTTGTAAGTAGTTTTTTTTTTCAGTTTGTAGTGCTCAGTCATTATATTTTCAGTGTTTGTCCAAATGAAATGTGTGTGTATACAATGTGGGATGTACTGCATTCCTCTAGTGTTGCTAGAATACATTGTATATTGTGTTCCATGTGTATTTAGTTCTGACAGTCTTGTATTTTTTTATCAGTTTTGTAATTTTTAAAGCACTAACACAATAATCAATATATTTGTTACATTTTCAAGTTTTATAGTGGAAAAATGAGCAAAGAAAATGGGATTCCATCAGGATTTGAACCCAAGACCTCCGGATTGTTAGCCCAGTGCTCTACTGACTGAGCTATGGAAAGTCCTAGTTCTGTGTTCATCCCAGAAACCCTTAATTTTTCACTGCTGGAAGTTTTGTTACTATCAGTTGTTTGAAATCGTAAGTTTTGTAGCCAAGGCATTTGTAGCAATGTGAAAATGAAATAACAAACTCACTGACCATCATGTCCCATTAAATACCCAAGTATCCTGTGTTTCATGACCTAGATCTCTTTCCGTGCAAAGGTAATTGCATCACATATATTAATTGCATTTGATCCATCTGCCAGGTCATCTGTGGCAATCCACACCCTTAATCAGATTAATTAAGAGGCTAATTACATTTGTCCAAATGAAATGCCATGTCAGTTATCTGTAGAGTATCAAAACACCTCACGCAACGTCACACTGACAGTGAAATTGGAACTCCCCACTGTGTTCCTCCTGCTTTAGACAGATATGATGAAATCAAACACACTACGGCAAATGTTTCATTACAATTGGACAAAAAATAGAGTTTTTGACACATGAAATTTTCGCATGTTTTCTTGTTTGAGGCTCTCTTGTCTTATTTTGGGTCCGAGTGAAATTTCAATTTACTGTTACATTGGTTTGACTTAGATAAGATGAACTTGAACACGAAGTGTGTTTCCCTTTAACAATTCCTCATCCGACAGTGTCTTCTCATATGCTTCCCTTAAGGTGGTTTGACATTCTGCCAACTGCAAGTCGCTTAATTGAAAACAACAAAACATTGTAATAGAATACATCAGTTCCCTGTTTGTTTATGTTCTTTCTGAATCTGGTTTCTTTTCCATTCCAAAGTGAGCCAATTTACAATCTGATATAACGATGCTCATTCATGATCAAGTATGCATCATCAAATATTTCTAAAATAGTGCCTGTCAATTTGGCTGATGACTGTCGAGTGATATCAATAAGTAATGATAATAGTAATAGCGGTGTCAAAGTTCACGTTATTGGCAATCCATTTGGGCGCTCTCTTTGTTTTCCTTCCCTATTGCACATTGAACTGAAGGTAAACAGTAGCAGGAGAGCCTGCTGTTGCCGCAGACAGTGCTCTGCTGAAGTGCTTTAACTCATTAAGGACGAGCTGATTTTGCTATAACTCGCATTTCCCATAGACACCTACCCGAGTATACTCGGGACTAAGTCTTCAACAGGTTGATTGCAACGTGGATGAAATTGTTTCTTCTAATCTCATTTTTAATATTGATTAACTTGTAACATTTAAAAGAAAATTGTGTTGCTACGGATCTATATGGCTCACATGTTTATATAGTAAACACTACATTTATGTTCTTGGGATGGGGGGGGGGGGGGGGTTAGGAGAGACATTTTCCTGTTGTGTGGACAAAATATTATATGATTTGGCAACCAGCTCTATGTTTTTGGCAAGAGGAATCTACTTGATCTATTTGGAAAATGCAGAAGGAAGTAGATGATGAATGTATTTTTATGATCATAGGACAAAAACGTTTTGCAGTTTACAGGTATGTTAAAGGTCATGTATCCCTTTTGTAAATATCACACAATTTTGCATGGTCCAAGAATAATGTCTCCCAACATTGTGTATGAAATTTACGGTAATACACATAAGACATTTTTTTTTTTTAGATTAAAAACAAACCCCATGCCATTTGGGAGTACACTCCCCTTTTCTATTTTTGGAGGAATGCTCAGAATATTTTCAGGGCTGGAGTAAGTTCACTGCAAATCTATGATATCGTTTCCCCCTCTATCATATTGAAGTTTCCAGTTTAATTGTTCTGAGGAAAGATCTAACTATCTAACTTACCTACCTTGACAATATACCAGGTTATGAAGGGAATCTGATTTTCAGGGTTGCAATAGGGACACACAAACTTTAAAGGGATGGTATGGTTTTGGTTGAGATGGGGAAATTCAGATTTTAAGTCTTTGCAAAATAATTAGAAACCACTTATGAAATATTAAAGAGCATACAATTTCAAGAGGATTTCAAAGTTTATTTGATGAAGTATTGAAATGGCGGTGATATCCATAAACAAAGTAAAACAAAGTGATCCTTATAAAAGGTGGGTCTCACCTTTTATTAGGACCTCTTTGTTTTGGATATCTCAGCCATTTCTAAACCAATTTCCCTCAAATTAACTTTGTAGTCCTCCTAGAATTATATGCTTTTTCATAATTCATAAGAAGTTTATCATTATCTTACAAAAAAAGTTGGAAACCTGAAGCCACATCTCAACCAAAACTATACCATCCCTTTAAAAGTCTTCTGTCAGGCAACAAGTAAGATCTCATAACAATGGAACTGAGAGAGAGAAAGAGAAAAAAGAAAGAAAGAAAGAAAGAAAGAACGAGACAGAAAGGGAAAGAGAAAATTTTATAAGAACATCAGCGATATTCTCATAGAATCTGCCAGGGAGCTGATATCTGATTTCTATTGTAGGATGCTAAGTTAACTTTAAATACAGATGACTCAATTAACCTCCCACAATGTATGTGTAGGAGGAGTGAAAGTTCATGATAAACCTCCCCCTCCCATTCTTCAAGAGCATCTCACTCATGATTGTGAGGTCATTGCTGCTGTATGCTTATAAATGACCTCCACTGCCTTCTGTCATGGACATTTTTTGCCCATCCCATCACTCATATCAAGCCCCCAAGGTGAATTCACTCCCATTTTCGTGATAAACATCGAAAGTCAATGTTTTCAACCCAAACACACTCAAGTATCTCAATAGCAAAATCACACAAATGTTATCCTTGTGCTCTTCTCCTCAATGTAATGAATGGAGCAACTCAGAAAAAAAAAAGAATGGTTGTCAAGAAATGTATGTTTTTTTTTTTTAATAGATTAATCTAAACAGCAATCTTCATCCCCTCATCTCTGCTGTTTATGATGTAGCATACTTCACTTCTTAGTGCCAAGCGAGGGAAGCCTCCATGTCCAGAAAGGAGGCACTGCAAGAGGAAAGATGGCATGACTTTGATGTTGTTCTTTTATCTTTTTTTCTTACTTCTTTTTATGTCCCTCCCAGAGCAATGCAGGAATTCTGGCCATGCTGGACGAAGAGTGCCTCAGGCCGGGCACCGTCTCCGATGAGACCTTCCTCAACAAGATGAACACGGTCAAGTACATCGTCGACCACCCGCACTATGAGAGCCGCGGCAAGCTCAAGTCGGACAAGAGTATCGACCACAACAGCTTCAGGTTACAGCACTACGCTGGCGCCGTGAGTGAACTTTTCAAATTCGCGACTCGAGAGTCATTGTGTATGTGTCATCATTTCCTGTTTTTTTAAACCAAAGGGAGCATTTCATAGCATGTGATTCATTGTCTCCATGCAGACTGATTTTTTTCCCCGTCAACATCTTACGACATCGCTGAAGAAGATGACTTCATGCTTAGCCAATGTCGCAGATGATCATTCTGTCCAATTGATGTCTCTATTCAGCTGAAAAGTAAAAGTTAATCTGTGTCAATCATGGCTATTAAAACTAAAAGTAGCCAACAAGTGCTACATCCAATTCTTGCTCCCTTTGCTTGCGGTACATTGTCTTGGAGTTGTCTCTCGTAGGCAGATTTGTGATTGATTTAAAGTAGTTTTAAAATCAGGTTTCAATTTCTGTGTCTGAATTAAAACATCTTCAAAGCTCAACAAGGAGACCTAAAGTCATCCTTTATCATAGTAAATGTAAAGAATGCCATTCAAAAGAGGAATCTGTCAATTAAAGTACTTGACAGATTGAGGACGCTTTGATTTTGCTACAACACACATTCACATGCCCGAGTATACACGGGACTCATCCTCAACAGGTTGATAGGATGCTACAGCATCAGCGTCAGTAATTGTATCAATGTTAAAACTGTATACTTTATATGTGATGTGCATTTCTTTGCCCACAGGTGACATATGATGTGGAGGGGTTCATTGACAGGAACAACGACCTCCTCTTCCACGACCTCTCACAGCTTATGTTCAAATGCAAGCACATTCTCCTCCCCGAATTGTTTCCCGAGGGAGACCCCAAGTTCATGTCCAAGAAGCGGCCACCCACCGCCGGTAGCCAGTTCAAGGTGAGAGAAAGTTTGTTTGGACTGTCAAAACTTGTGGCCTTTGTCTATTAAGAGGTCTCTTCACTAAGTTGAATGCTCCTTTGGCTCAACCATCTCATGGAAGTGACTCAAGATGATTTGATCACCTGGTGGCATGGGAATGGGGTGCGCGAAGGGGTTGGGGTCTCTCTTTGTGTAGTTGTCATCCGTTGCAGACATCACAGTTGATATGAAAAAATATGTGGAATGGTGGCGTGGTAATGATGGATGGTGTAGATGATGATGATGATGAGGATATTGATGATGATAAAGATGATAAGGTTGATGCTGATGATGATGGTGATGGTATTGATGCTGGCTGGTAATGATGGTGGAAATAATAATGGCAGTGATAATGGTGATGGTGATGGTGATGGTGATGGTGATGGTGATGGTGATGGTGATGGTGATGGTGGTAATGATGATAGAGATGATGTTGATGCTGATGATGTTGATTTTGATGGTGATGATGGTGATAATGATGATGGATATGATATTGCCAGTTATGGTGGTGATAGTGATGACATTGATGATGATTCTGATTCTGCTGGTGGTGATGGTGGTGGAGATGATGATGATGATAAAATGGTAATGGGAAGGAAACTTGCTTTTTGATAGTTATTTGATGAGGCACTAGACAGTTGGATTGCATGATTAGTTGTGAAGGTTGTATTGAATTTGAATGTGTCACTTGTTGGCCTTTTTTTCATGGGTTAGAAGATCATACAGAATGAAAATCTCTGAGTGAAGACGGGAAAAAAAGGGGGATCACAATGCAGCTACTCCTATTACACATAAAAAATCATTTGTTTAGAGTCTTTTTGAGTGTTGTTGTATAATTGCTTTTTAGTCTGTTTGAGTTTGGGTGGAAAATATTGAACAGTCACCAGCCGGAAAAGGAAATGTGTAGTCATTAAGGAAATGAGAAGTCTTTGTTATCATAGATAATTTTTTTTTTTTGTGGTCTACATAATGAAGCATGATGCCATGGGATTATGATCTCAAAATGAAACTGAAACTTTGTTGTTGTTGTTGGATATTCACCATTTTTTTTCTTCATTTCAGTCATCTGTGAGTGAGCTGATGAAGAATCTGCTATGTAAACATCCAAACTACATCAGGTGCATTAAGGTAAGAATTTCAGAAGTATCAGACTTTGCGTAGATCTCTGTCATGAATCAATCGTCCTCAAAGATTTTCAACAAGCATGATGAAGAAGGTTTTCTTTAATTGTCAAGAAATACAAGCCATTGGAATTATTCTCAGGTGCATGAATTGACATTCACAGATGTGTAGATTTATATGAAGATTATTTGAAACTTGGCCATTCCACAAATACTATTTGCTTACATGAAAGCCGAAAAGGTTTCTTAAAATTGTAGTAATTTATAGCAATTTGAAGCTTTAAGGAAGCCACCTGGGACCTGTAATGATGGTCAGCTGTAGAGAAAGAAACTTCTGATTTTAATTTGAAATTTGGTATCCTGTGGATCTTTCAAAGCTGGAGGAAAAATGTAAACAATTAAAGCTGTTATTCTTGTACTTGAACAATAGGCTGCTACAGTTACTTGATGAATGATTCTACTGACTGTAGTAATATTCATACAAGTTAGGATCTTGATTACCGGTATAATGTACATCACTGTTTTTCATTGCCAAGAAGTGAGAAAACCATAAAAATGAATGCATAATTGATAAATACAAAATTGGATGGAAACTAGTTCTGCATTCTAGTTTTTTTGTGAAATGTTCTCCCAGTTGATGTCAGTCTTCTTTAAAACTGCAGAGAAAGCCTCGACAGGTTTGAGGGCTTGTCAGCTCACTTGAAAATAGTTTCATTTTCTTTGGTCATGTGCCATGTGAAGTACACTGTGAAGTGTTATATGTTTTGATTGATTTGTTTATATGTTTACTCTTATCTCCCACAGCCAAATGACTTCAAGAAGAAGGGCCTGTTCAATGATGCCATTGTTCAACACCAAGTGAGATATCTTGGGTGAGTGTCAATCATTCTGAGTGTAAAGGAGATACACTACATTCTGAGAAGGTGTTTCATCTTTACTTGGTGTAAGAAAATTTTGGTGTAGCATGTGTTGACTGAATCACAAAATCTAAATATATTGGTTCAGCAAATATGACCCCCTGAAACAAGTACATTTGACTGTGTCATTACATACATTTATCCCTAGATATAAAGTGTAGTACAGTTGTATGTTGGAATTGGAAAAATTTGTACCATTGTACAGAAGTTATATGATTGTGGTATATTGATGTATATAAATATAAGTCATATAATCTTTTTCAGTAAGTGCTAAAACTGCTGAAAATACTCTTCCAGTAGTTGCCCAGTTCTGAGATATGCTATGTCAGGACATTCACATTGTTACCATGTCTTTGGGATCATTCCTCTCTTGCTGTTACATAGCAGTGCCTTAACATATGTATATCTGTAGATAGGCTCCCTATCTATCTCTCAAATGCCCCCCCCCAAAAAAAAGAAAGAAAGACATAAAATGAAATGGATTCTGAGATATTAGCCAGGTTTTGAACTCCCCATTACAGTCTTAAGCCCAGAGATCTTTACCGCTTGGCTGTAGCATGTTCATGATTTCACGTTGGTCTGTCGACGGGTGTATCGTCCCGACAGGTTGTTGGAGAACGTTCGGGTGAGGAGGGCAGGCTTCGCCTTCCGGCAGCCGTACGAGCTCTTCCTGGTCCGCTACAAGATGCTGTGCCCCAAGACGTGGCCAAACTGGAAGGGTGACCCTCAGGAGGGCACACAGGAGATCATCAAGCACCTCCACATCAAGGAGGACGAGATCGCCTTCGGCAGGAACAAGATTTTCATACGCAACCCACGAACAGTGAGTCCATAATCAATTGGTTTCAAGCAGTGGGAATGGGTCACAGGAAACTAGAAACACAGAACTAGAACACAGGAAAATAGAAAAGAGAATGATGATAATAAATGAAAAGTCACTATGTGCTGCCAGAATATGATTTTATATGTGAATGCAACTGATAACCATACATGTATTCCTTTGTAGCCTGAAATGTCTGGGGGGTGATTATAGGTTGTCAAGAGCATTCTTTCTGTTTAAAGATGTATTTAAAACTTGAATGTCTTCGTGAGAGATCTCTTCAGGCAAGAGGTAGTTGTCTTGTATGTGTAAAATTGATATGACTTTTAATTAGATAACAAACAACTCTGCATTCTCATGACTCAGTCACTTCAGATAGGACAGTTGTACAGACTACTGTAAAAGCTGTTATTTCATTCATTCAACACTGTTGCTTGCAAAGCTTAAATATGGTTGAAGTGACGAAAGTTTAGGAAAAAACAAAATCTTTGTGACTGTGTTCTGTGATTTCTTTTCCCACCACGTGATAAGTCTGACTGCTTTCTGAAATATCCTTCCTAGCTCTTTGACATGGAGGAGCGGAGAAAACAGCACATGCACCAACTGGCCATAATGGTGCAGACGATGTATCGGGCGTGGCACGCCAGGACGGTCTACAAGAACATGAAGAAGAGCGCCATCTTGATCGCTTCTCAGTTCCGCGGTTTCAGGGTGAGTCGGTCTATTCTCCAATCTGACTGTCATATACTAGCTAGGGGTTCGTATTCAGTGAAGGGCACTGCAGTTGTTAGCACAACTTGTAGTCATTCATGGAGTGGTTTTTTTTTTGTTTTGTTTTTCTATATTGAAGACTTGGTAGCATGGGGAGATAAGGTTGACTGGATTTAAAGGGAAGCAGTCCTGAGATTTTCACTGTACTGATAATTAAGAAGAGTAAAAAATATAACCTTTCACCAATTTATACGCGCGGACATCAAAAATTGTCTCCGTACGCGATTTTAAAAAAATAATTCCTGCAAATGATCGTGTAAGAGCCTGCCAAAAGGTGCAACGTCATTGATGCCCTACTCTCAAGTTGACAGCCGTGCCTCAGAAAACCAATTTAAGTGTTCAAAATGATCATATCTGGTTTTTTCATAAAATGTGACAATATGTGGTTTTATTATTTCGAACAAAATATTTCAAGCTTATTTATATATACAATTAATATAAAAATAAATAGAAAACATGTATTTATGAATAACTAGGGATGACGAGCAGAACACCGCTGGAAAGAGATGTGCATCGATGACGTATGACTCTCCGCCAAGACTTGCTCATTTGCAGAGTCGCACTTTTTTAACCGAAATGTACGAGCTTATTTGGTGATTTGAAAGTTTGTTTTTGATGAAAGTAGTTCATTGGAGGTACCAACAACAACATATTTTTTTAAATTTCGTGAGGACTGCATCCCTTTAATTGATCTTCATTTGCTGCTACAACTAGCACAGGCATGCTAGAATGGAATTACCTGATAGCAAATATATGCATCAAAGCTTATGGTCACCGGTAATGTACGACTTCAGTTTAGACTGTTTGGCTGCTTATGTACTTACATAGAGATCAGTGATGAAGCTGTACACAGTTTGTTATGAGAATTCCTGAACATATATCCAAGTCTGGCCAGCCTTCTTCCCATAGCATGTATTCCCATGCTGCAAGGTCTTCAACCCGTTGAGGATGGACTGATTTTGCTATAACATGCATTTCCTATAGACGCCTGCCCGAGTATACTCTGGACTAGTCTCCAATGGGTTAAGATCATAAACAGACTTCTCTATCTTTTCATCTCATCTGTGTAGGAGAGGACCCTCTACAAGAAGAAGAGGAGGGCATGTACCACCATCGCAGCTCACTTCCACGGTCACCAGGCCAGGCAGGAATTCAAGAGGAGAAAGTACCACGCCCAGTGTGTGTGGGCTGCTGGCATCATCCACAAATTCTTCCAAGGATGGAAGGTAAGAAATAGAATGTTGGTGGATGTATAGTCTATCTCTCACCTATCTACCTATCTACCTATCTATATATATATCTATCTATCTATCTATCTATCTATCTATCTATCTATCTATCTATCTATCTATCTATCTATCTAGACTATCTATCTATCTATCCATCTATCTATCTATCTATCTATCTATCTATCTATCTATCTATCTATCTATCTATCTATCTATCTATCTATCTATCTATCTATATATCTATATATTTTTATAATTATATGTATCTATCTATTTTTTTAATCTATTAATATTTTTTCTGTATATGTATTTATCTGTGTATTCATCTATATTATATATCTGTCTGCCTATCTATTTGTGTGTGTTGTTCTGTCTGCCTGCTATCTGCCTTTCTATACCTACATACATTTAGAGAGACAGATAAATGGTTAGATTTCTCTTTTTCTCTCCTTTGAGATGATGGATGCAGAGTAGTAAGGATTGATGTGTCCTCATTTGTTGTATAAGAGACTTCACCCGTGAGGTTGTGAGTTCAAATCCCTGCCAGCATTACCCAAGATTTTCTACTTCACAGAATTTATAGTGGACAATGTCAGTCTCAAGATGCAGTCTGAGGGTTTTTTTTTTTTTTTTGGTTTGCTGTTGTTGTTTTTTTGTGAATTGGTAATCATCAAAATTGTAGTCTCTTTTCACTTTTGGTATTTTTATATTTGTAACAGGTGCGCAAGGAGTTCAGGAAGCACTTCAGGGCCAACGCTGGGCCAAAGATGGTAGCATTCCTCACAAAGTGTATCGTAAGTACCCAAATCCTCATGACTATGTCAATGTTTATACATTAAAGTCTTATAGTTGATGGGTAGCTTGTCATAAGCCTACTTAGAGCAAATCTGTTTTCTTCCATCAATAATTTATCTATAATTGCTAGCATGAACACACTCTTTTAAAATCATTTTGCAATTCAAAATCAATGCTAACATGCCCCTCATAAAAGCATACCCTCTGACTTTAGGCATACGTCCAGTTTTACAAGTGTAGTAACCTGTGGTGCTAAAGATCTCCGGATCTCTAGATTGTTAATACTGTAAAAGCTGCTATTTTCATTAGGGTTTAATCTTAACGAATTTTGCAAATCATGGTTGGGCCGCAAATTTAACAGCACATGAACATATGTTGAATGGACAGGCATTGGTGCACTTACAATAGCCTCAAAGTCAAAATTGTGAAAACAACATCTCATGAAAATGTCTGTGACCTCCTCATTTGCGAAAATAACAGCTTTTGCAGTAAGTGCATGTGTCATCAAAGACCTGACTCAGAAACTGTGACAATTTATTTTCATGCCTAATCCTTCTCTCCTCTCCAAATTACCCCCTCCCCCCTCCTCCTCCCATCCTCTTAACCCCCCCCCCCCCCAGCACGCGCGATACCTAGAGAGGTTAAAGCAACACCTGCCATCCATGTCCCCGCTGGACCCTTCCTGGCCCCCCTGCTCACCCCTCCACACCGCCGCCCACAAGCACTTGAAGGAGATCTTTGTCATGTGGCGGGCCCAGCAGTACCGCAAGAAGTTTGACGAGGCCACCCGCGTCCGGCTCGGGGAGAAGGTGACCGCTAGCATCCTCTTCAAGGACAAGAAAGCCCTCTACCCCAAGAGGTGTGTCATTTGATCTAGTCTAGCCATTCATTTCAGTTTGTTCTTGTTGTTGTTTTTTGTTCAGAATATTTGATGTCAGGTCATAGCTGAGATGCAAACTATTTTTTTATTTTTATGTTATACTATCTGTTGTTGTTTTTTTTTTGCCAAAAGGACTGCAGGTTTCATGGAAAATACTGTCTTTTCTAAAATTGTATAACTGCAAGTGTCTATTGAATGATAATCAGTAATGCTGTCTTTTCACCAAATTCATGGCTTTGCAACCCTCAGAATACCGCAGTGTTGTTTACAAAGTTAGAATCTGTGTCATTATAGTCCTTCCTCTCCATAAATCTAGTGTAGTGTCATTGCTCATTGAAGTTGTGAGGATGGATGATAGAAAAATAAAACTGTTTTATATCATGGTTCAGCTACAAGAAGAAGTTGCCATTCCAGCCTTAACTGCAATCCTAAAAATCTTTGATGAAATGAAGTCCTGGAGTACTGTCTTGAACAGAAACTGCCATACTGAGTGTACTGTAAACGTGGAAATTTTCGCGGTACATTAATTTTCGCGGATTTCGCGCTACGTTCGGCTAGCGCGAATTCAAAAACGCGCGAATATATCTTCACAATTTTCTATGCACATTTTGAACGGGATGAATTGTGTGCGCTTCATCGATGATACTGCTACGTAGTACAATGTACAGGCATGTTTACGCTACTAGTACTGTGCGAAGAGACGATAGATTGCTGTGTACTGTAGCATGCATGTGTGCACCGCACGCGCCGATGCTACATTCCCCTGTGACTACGGTACTACAGTCACAGCTGTACTACGTATTTGAGTGCTTGTACTCGCAGTCGAGCCGCTCGCTACGTCGCTTGTCGTACGCTGGCATAGCAAGCTATATAGCAGAGGCTTTGGATGAAAGCAGTGAATGTGTACTACAGTAAAGTAACCTGCTGCGGAGCGCGAATTTAAGAACCCGCGAATACGTTTTCGAGCCGCTCAGCGCGAAAAATTAATCACGCGAAAATATTGACGTTTACAGTATTAAGAACCCTGTTTTAACTGGGCTATTTGAGACCAAGTTTTTACTGGGGGGCGGGGGGAGGTCAATTTGACCCCCCCCTTCAGATCTCGGCCGCCGATCACGCGATCGCCGCGAAATTTTGCCTAAAGATAGAGCTGGATGTCAAGTACAAGATTACATGGTCATACAATAGAAAAATATTGCCTTTTTATTTTTAAGAAATTAATTATGTAAATTTGTGCAAGAAATCATATTTTTACCTATAACTCCATTAAAAAGACTGAAGGATAGCTAAATTATTGTGTCAGAATTCCTCAAGACACATCAAACAATTTTCGTGTACAAAAATAGCACAATCAAAATCAAGTTCTTTTGTTTTGTATTGTTTTGTTAATTTCTTATGTATTTTATTGTTTTTTCGACCTTTTGTTTTCTATTGCTTCTTTGCCAAAATCTGTTGCAGGCACTTTTTCAGGCTTATCTACACTAGAATTGATTAATTTCAACAGTTAAAAGTTGAAATAATCTAATTTATATCAATTCAACCAAAAAACACAATTTGCATTGGATATGCACACAATATCATGAATTTGAGCTGTTTTCGGGTTGACATGCATATGTAAAACATTACGTAACTTCAGAACGGTGTACCCAGATGTCGCAAATTTGATCTCAAAATATGCGAGAGACTTCAACAAAAAAAGTTGTGAAACGACGCAACAAAATCTTTGCGCGTTGTGAAATCGTGGCGCGAAACGTCGAGGGGGTCAATTTGACCCCCCCCCCAATTAGAATAGGGTTAAAAGACACTGCATGGCTATATACGAACAACATGTATACGTGTGCACAATCAAAGCATGGTGATATTTTCATACAGTCCTGTTTAAACTAATCTGTGTATAAACTGTTGACTAAATCAAATTTAGTACTGGGGGGGGGGGGGGGATTGTAGATTTTCCACACTCATACAATGTGGCAACCCCTCACTTTGTTACCCCTCCCCCCTCCCCCAAACCTCATCCCCACTGTGTCATGTACACTTGACATTTACAGCGTTCCTGTGCCATACAAGGGTGACTACGTCCTGCTGCGAAATAATGCCAAGTACAAGAAGAACTACGGGGAATCCAGCGACCAGTTCATCGTCTTCGCAGACATCATGAGCAAAGTGAACAGGAACAACGGCAAGGTGGGTCTCCCATGGTAACACCATATCCCGTAAACAGGTAGAATAGCCTCAACCTGTTTAACCTTCATATACCCCTTTTTCTAGTGCATGCACACAAATATAGATGCATACTTCATACCCCTTTGTGAAAATATGCCATTCAAGAGCTGCCTACTAGTTTGTTATTGTATTATGTGGTACACTTTTTTTCCCTTTATCCTGAATAGGAAATTTATGACTGTAGAACATAAAGTGTATTTTTCCAAAGTATGAACCATCATGCTTAAAATGTGCAGTTTCTTCATATTTCACCAAATGTTTCTTACCTTCACATTTTTTTTTTTGTATTGTGTGTGTTCTGTTTTTATTTCTTTATGCTTGCATCAGTGCATTTATTAGTCTGCCATGCATGGCAGCCCTGCAGCATTACATGAACATCCATCATAATTGCACATATCTTTTTGTGATAATTTTTCCCATATTTTTGCAGCCTCACAAGAAAGACAAAAGATGACATACATTTACACTGGCTCATGTACATGACATATGTACTGTACCTGTCATATGTACTGTACAATATATACATGAATAGAGTCTCACTCTTTAATGCACCAAGATGAGCTACCTACAATGTAAGTATTGGGAAAAACCAGCATAATAACTCTAGCCCAGTTGCCTATGGACCTGTTTTATCTTCTGTCTGTGTATTCATACCATTTCCTTGTCCTCCCTGTGTTCCCCCCATCAGGTCACCCAACAACTGGTCGTCCTGACGACAGCATCGTTCATGGTGATGGATCAAAAGTCGCTGTCCCAGAAGAACAGAGTGCCTTTGGCAGCCATCTCAGGCATGACGGTCACTCCGTACAGTGACTACATAATGGTCATCCATGTCACAAAGGTGAGCCTGCTACTAGTAGGATCAGCCAATATGTGAAAGAGTCTACATTGTATCTATGGCTTTGTCATCCATTGAGGCTCTTCAGTGGACACCAGCAATGAATAGTCCAGGGGCCATGGAACGTTTTTCAGTTTGGGGGGGGGGGGGGGGGTGTCTTCCCCCTCCCACGGTGAGAACTTTTTGCATTTTTATGTTGTAAATGGTGCAATTTGATGCATGTTTTCCGTCTTTTATCGACTTGAAACAGCCCCACTTGTTTAAGGTATAGCAGGATATTTTGGTGTGGATTATTATTGAACAATTTGCCTATAAAGTGGTAGCATATGAATAAACTGCTTGTACAAATTTATTGTGACAATTAATTTCATGAACGTTGTCTGGACAGAAAAGGCATGCTCACGAGAGTGACAAAAGGGATATTTCTCCTCCTACACGAAGGTGATTTTACATTTTCAGACCTGAAATTCAGCGATCTGGTGCAAACTTTTGGTGCAATACTTGGATTTTTTTTTTCTAGCTCCCCCAGCTCCCCCCCCCTAAAAAAATATTTATGGAAACAATTTACTTTTTTTTCAGGAAAGTGTTAATACTAAATAGCAAAATCACGGCATTTAGCTCTTATTCCGCGTGTGCATCATCTGTGTGTATGTACAAAGTCTAGTGAGGTAGAGGGGGAGGGTGTGGGAGGGGGATGCCCCCTCCCAATCGACGGAGCTTTTGTGTTTTTGAAATCAAGATAAAGCGATCTGAAGCACACTTTTTGTGAGAAATTCGGGTAATGTGATTTTCCCCCGATTTTTCCCCTTTCTTTCTTTTTTTTTCTTTGATTTTTTTTTCACGATCCAAAAGTGTGGGGGGGCTACAGCCCCCCAGCCCCCCCGCTTCCGCGGCCCCTGTAGTCTACTGTATTTTTACAAGTGTGGTGTTTCAAGGACTGTTACTCAAGCTCAATGATCATTTTAAAGGGATGGTATGGTATTGGTTGAGGTGAGGATTCAGCTTTTAACTTTTTGCAAGATACTTAGAAACTACTTTATGAAATGATGAAGAGCATACAATTCTAAGAGGAATTCAAAGTTCACTTAATGGAAATCAGCTTTGAAATGGCTGAGATATCCGAAAACAAAGTAAAACAAAGCAATTCAAATAAAAGGTGGGTCCCACTGTTATATTAGGATTGCTTTGTTTTGGATATCTTCAGCCATTTCAAAACCAATTTTCATCAAATAAACTTTGAATTCCTCTTAGAATTATATGTAATATGTATTATATGTAAATGCGTATATGTATATATAATTATCTCATCATCTCAATAATTATCATTTAAAAAAAAGTTGAAACCTGAAGCCCCATCTCACCTAAAACTGTACCATCCCTTTAACTTTTTGAGCCTATGTAGATATAGTCATCATAAAACAGTGCTGCAATAGATTGATGTGGATAAAAGTCTACCTTTTCTTGTAGAATAATTAATCATTCATTTCAGTACAATTTTCAAGTTTATGGTAGCAGACAGCTTTTCAGAGTTTACCCGCTGTGTTTTTATCCCCTTTTTGTGATGAGATTGCCCTCAAACCACTATACTACAGAGTGCAATTTTGTCAAAATTTAGTGGGCCTATCGGGAATCAGAGCAATTACTTACAAAGAGTCAAAGACATGCAGCAGCTATTGCACGTTTTCAACAAGAATATAATTGCATGTTTTATTTATAGTGTCAACTTGAAGGAAATACAAAGTTTTGCCATTTCACAGATTTATACAACATATAATGAATAATGAATGAACAACTGAGATATGTTTTGTCAAAAAAATCATATTGACATCAAATGTTCTTCACAAATTTGTTTGTCAAGTAATTGTTGCCAATTTTTTACTTAGCCATGCATTGAAATTTTTGATATTCAGATAACTATAAATTGAATCTCACCAAAGTTTGTTGTAATGTGAGAAAAATAACTTGGGTAGATAAATGATTGTGATATTGAAATCTTTTTCTGGTTGTTGTGGCTTTCCATAATCCAGGGAGAGGAGAATACCAAGAAAGGAGATTATGTGTTCATGAGCGAAAAACTCATTGAGATGGTGACCAAGTTCCATCGGACGATCAGAACGGCAACAAACAAGGACGTTACTGTCACAGTGGCCGATAGGTAAATATTCAAGCACAAAGCAGAATGCCCATGTTGTTTCAAATCTGCAGAGGATTTCTTCTTCTCCACAAAACATGGCATCATGTACGTCTGTTCAGATGCATAATCAAGAGAAAATCTGGCAAAATATGTTTTGAAGAATTGTGTGAGGGTTTGCCTGTTCTATATTGTGGTAAATGGTGTTTGTGGAGTTCAGTGTGAGTGTACATGAAATGTGTATTCAGTGTATGTGCAATGCTTATGATGTAAATCACTCATGGTCATTATTCAGTGTATCCTTTGTGCAAACACTGTATGTTTGGTGTTCAGTGTGTGCATAGTGTGCAAGGACATGAAAACTCCGCAGTGTTTTCTGATGCATGTTATACTTATACCACAACCTGCTTTATCCCTGTATACAGGTTCCCCTTGGACTTTAATGGGACGCGGGTTCAAGCCACCATCACCACCCAGGATGCCTCTCTCCATAACCCCGCACCCGTCATCAAACGGAAGGGTGCCAAACTGGAAATACACGCCTAGGACTGTGTCACAGGTACCGCTTTATACACTGGACCCCACCCAGTGCACTTTAAAGAAACTAACCTCGGAAAGACAGGAGTGGAGGTCGACCATCAGCAATGGCTTTTCATGCAAGCATGGGTTGAAGATGAATGGTGAAATTCTATTAACCCCTGCCACACCCAACGGCAAGGCCGTCAGGTGTGATAGCAATGGAATTATGGGACACTGGTCGCTGGAGGGTTAATGACTGTGGTCTGGGAGACATGACCACCAACATGACGTGCATACATTATACAGCATAATTCATCCATGCAATGCATCTTGCTGGCACTATACTCTTGTGCTGTGCAATATCACATCCAAGAGGGCACTTCAAGAAAATTGGAGGAGAAATTGAATAGATTTGAGGAAAAGGTTTGAATTTCTTGCTAAAATTGTCAATCCCAAAGGACAAACAGACCCGGCCAGACCAAACCGTTCTGGAGAATACATCCAGTTCTCCGTCTTGTAACGTCACCTCGTCCGCTGGTTCTAATACTATCAGCGATAATGATGTTGCTTGCGTGAAAGACGTGCAAGATGAAGTTGCCGCTGTAAGAGATTCCTTCCAGACGATTGCTTGTCACCCTTTGATGCAAATTTCCCCAAACAGATATTAGATGGCAGAATGTGATTGTGAAACACTGCGTCCAGCATTTCAGGGAATTTAAATCTGAGCTCAGAGTATAATTATCATTTACTTGATGTAAAATCGTGCCATATACGTGGAGCTGAGGTTTCCCTTCGGAGGAGTTGGCACCTAAATGGGATGTCTGTCAGCAGGGATGTTTTCCCATCATGCTAAAAAAAGAAGAAGGATGCTTTGGTACTGAGAACTTGGTCGGCAGACAGCGAAAGGTTTGAGAGTTTGTGTAGACTGTGATCAGCTGGTGATACTATGTGCATTTAATAATGAGATCGAAAGAAGGCACAGGTATACACCATTCCTTTCCTGTAGACCAATTTCAGATCTTTAGTCATAGTTGATTTTTTTTTCTTCTTTTTTTTACACTAAAATGGAGCCAATATTTATTGTGATATTTGTTACTGATCCAGTACTGATGTGTATGTGTACAATGTACATTGTAAAGGAGAATTTCTTTATCTAGCGAGTGCTTTCTTTATTAAAGATGTATTATTTCACTGCATTTGCAGTTGAGCAACTCAATCATCTCAAAAGTTGTTGAAAGTTGTGTTAATGAAATTGAACCAACAATCCAGGTTTTCATAGATATTTATATGTTAAAATATTTTAAGATCAATTTATGAAAAACGATAGTACCATCCTTCTCAATACCTACATCAACTCAGAGGACATGATTTTCTAGAACCATGGATGTGTATTGTTGCGTCGCCCCATCAGAGCAGCAGAGGTACGCTGTGTGAATCCTGGAGTCGGTGCCTGTGTTTCTGGATTCAACCTAACTCTCTGTAGACTCTGCACCTACACATAGAAGAGTTTCACAGTCAGTGCAATGCAAGGTGCAGACTAAAGCAATCTCAAGGCATACCTTAAAAAAATATGCCTTGAATTGTATTTGATACTGTCCTGATAACGACAGGAAAACTTTTCTTGTGTGAATGCTCGGTCCTTAAACTCATTATTCTAGAATATTGCACTGTGATGTGGTTTCATAGAAAAATGGCTAGGGAAAGAAAAACCACATGACCAGGAAACAATACTAATCTAGTATTAGACATTCACAACTCCTAACTCTGGCTATTATTCCATGTTTAACTCTGTAATTTTGTTGTTGAGCTGTGTGATATTATTTTGTTTTGATAAAGACTTGCTTTATGTAATAGCCAAAGGCAGATGCGAAAGCATGACAGTGAATCCTAGCACAATACGTTGTACATAAAGATTTGAAATATTATGTTTGGTTCACATTCTTGCAATCATTTTAACTTGTGCCTTCGTTTATTCCAAATATTTGCTGTAATTCCCGTCTATCCAGGTTGAATGGCCTTCAATTTTTATCATTTAAAAAAAATCAATAATATTTATTTCTCATAAAGATATGAGTAAATCCAGCCTTAAGTTTTGTCTTTTATTTTTCATTGTCATCATCTATTACATTACTCTTTTCATAACACATCTCATTAGATGTTATAAGCTCTGGATTCGATTGCAAGTTCACAAAGTACTGTTTTATCTTGGAATTGATGAAGAAAACATAAGTGTATCTTTGACTAATCAGAGAAGAGCATTTAGGACTTGTGTTTGATGTTCACCTTTGCATCGTGATGCATCTATTAATGCGAGACGAGCTAGATGGACTCTGAAGATATCTTGTGGAGTTACATCCTTTTGACACAGAAGTGATACAGAAGTAACTTGTACTACTGTCCATGTCTTGTGCTGTGCAAATAAGTGTACAGTATGTCTGATCCACATCACATTGTTTTTTGTTTTGTTTCTGAATGTATGATTGGATATCCTTTCTATTGTTGGGTAACTCTACAGAGAAGGAATATTCACAAAAATGTTTCCTTAATACTCCAGATTCCTCAATTAGTATTGTATTAATTTTCCAATTTTGAATGGAACAGGAGAGAAGATTAATTTGATGTATAATGCATTTCCTGTGCTCTAATTCCCCGCAGTGTTGTACCTGATAATCGGGTTGTATTGAAGTGTTGTATTTACCGCAGATATTAGTATATATCCATAGAGAATACCTCCTCCAAAAAAGTTTTGTTTTTGTGTTTACTGTAAATTGCCAAAAGATATTCTAGATGATGATGATGATGATGATGACGATGATGATGTTTGATTTTGTACCGGGAATCTTGTTCTGTCCATCTCAACATGTATATTGTCCAATCAGTATTTCAAATATTACAACTTACAGTTAAGTTGCGTGTACCACTTTGTTTTAAGTAGTAATAAAGGTAATTGTACACAAAGAAGCACAGGTGATATATGTTGTGTAGTGACGTCTACATTTTTATGTTAACTGATGGTCTATCTTATTTATTTGGTATATACATTATATATTTTAGGGGAGAAAATCAGCATTTTCTTTTGTTTTTCATGGTTTTATATGATCTGCTGTCGAGACAGGATGGTGCTCCTGAGGTCATGCAAGGGTCATCTTTTGATAAATGGAAATTTTTGGTTTTTACTTTTGGTTTAGCCTGTGCATGTGCCCCCTTTTCAGCATTTAACGTTGTCTCATACTGTGTGTGTTGGCCACCTTTGTCACATTGTGTGGACAAGCATTATTTTGGTCCTGAGCGGAAATATGATTCCAAAGTGTATATTGAAGTTGGTCAAGACATCTCTTGGGTATCATTAAGCTTTTATGCTCATGTACGAGGATTACTTTTGAATGTCTATTTCTGTTTTGAAACATGCTATGTACTATGTTTATTTAATCTAGTGAATGCCTTCACTACAAACCTATCTGTATCAACAAACTAAATGAATTGGTGTTTGTTTGTTTTTCATGTACAAAATATACCATTGTCAATCAGAATGCCATGAATTGTTTTATTGGATTGTACATTATTGGAATATCATCACTCCACATTGTATGCATTGTATGCATTGTTGAATGTTAAGTTTTTGATAACACTAATGATGTGCCCTCCTTGTAATTTATGTTCAAATCATGATACAAGTAATGCGACTGGTAATTCTCAGTCCACCAGTTCTCAATCAAGCGTTGCGTAAGTTTCATATGCTTTAAATGGCACTTCTGAATCAAATTGTTTTCTTCATGTTCAACTGGTTTTGAGACCATAAGCAGCATTACGTTTCATCCTTGTAATATATGTAGACAGAACAGTGGATACTGGTTCACAAAATGTACTCTCCCTCTAGCTTTCTATTACACCATGGTGAAATCATGTCTAGATTGAGGATTAGGTTAATTAAAACAACAAACGATAATTCTGTCCAAATTGCAGACTGTCAAATGACCAAAGAGCATTGTATTGTGGCGACATGTTAAATCCTAAATTTGCCATGCGTACATCGTCAAACCATCGTTGAGTATATCCATTTTGTTGCATATTCACTGTACAATGATAACAAATTGGTACCATTTTTGATATTGTCTTCCACAACACAGGTGAATGAAAAATTTGTTCGTGTGTATCCAGCTAATCTTTTTGAAATTCATTATATTGCCTTAAGTATGAAGATTGTGCATTGTTGCATGTAATTGATAAGTTTCCCACAACTAGATGCTGAGCAAGCAGCTAACTTACATGTATTTGTTGTCCATTGTACTGTGGGTTGTGACGTCAACATTACCATGTATTTCTTCTTTTGGTCATACTAGACAGTTTAATTGAATTTACTTGAAATATGGCTATCTTTAAAAAAAAGACAAAATAGAAGATGAAATCAGGTGACCACGAATGCTTGATTTTTGACAGCTCAGTCTGGTATTTTCCTCTATTTATATGTACAGCATGTAGAAGATACAATTTTGTATGATGAGGTTATCAGGTTTATGTAAAGAAGTGGCAAGACATTCCAATGAAAGGAGACACGTTATTCTGTGTGTAACCTCGCTACATTAATGTTGTGTCGGAGTTATTTGCTTGCATCTTTTCTACGAAGTCCATCCGCGGTGTGCTATCTGACCACGAAGGGATGCCAGGAATATATGTTTGTCATAAAAATTCAACTTGCAATGAACTCCCTCACCATATGTTAGCACAACTAGCATGCGATTCAAGAGAAGCATTTGGTGCAAGCTTGTCAAATTTCGGCAGAGGAAGGCCGCTTTTTGAGGAGTGAGTCTGTGCTGTAGCTTGTGTGTGATACAGGTTGGTACTAAACCTACAAAGCAGCTATGTATAGCATGCATCTTACATGAACTTGTGTAAGTGGGACCACCAAGTGAAAATGTGTGTGTATGTGCTTGTATGTGTGTGTGTGTGTATGTATGTGTGTTGAAAGAAACATTTTTTTTTTTCAAACCGAGTAAAGTCCCTACCCAATTTCATTTAAGAGCTCTTCAGTTGTTTAATTGCATTGCAATTAACCCGACATTCTTATTAAGGAGTTTACTGCTAATTTGATGTTCTTTAATTTAAGTACTTCCATAATTTTGGACATGTTGTATGTCCAGGACACAATAAGTCCCAGGGTGGAGATTAGGGAGACAATTGCACTATGTTTAATTTCTCATGATTTCATAGGATTTTCAGGATTTCTGTGGTCTGCTTGGGACTAATCTTGGGTAATCAGGCCACTAGAGTATAATATGTATGAAAAGGAGTTCAGTTTGGTGGTCGTTAGACATGAGGTAAAATGAAGCATCACAAAAACAAAACACCCCCAACAAATAAATGAAAGGGAAATGGATTGTCCAAATACGATGTTGGTGGTGTCACCTTTTCCCTCTCAAATTTGCCTCTTTCATATTTACAAGTGCTCTTTAGTTAGCTCTCTAGTTTTCCATACAAGTAGTTTTTTTTTTTTTTTTTGCTTCTACAACTGTGTACCTAAGAATGTACATGTACTCCAATACTGGAAAAGAAAGTACTGCCTTTGCTGCTAGGCTGCATCTGTTGAAGCATAGAAAGCCCTTTCCCCTCAATCTCTGTCTATCTGACTATATATCTTTCTGACTCTCTGTCTCTTTCTCTTACTCTATCTCTCCTTTTATATCTATTTCTGCATCTATTATATTCTATATCTCTATCTCTCTTTCTGTCTATCTATATATCTATCTGTCTCTTTGTCTATCTATATATCTGTCTATCTCTCCCTTTCTTGTGCTATTTCTGTCTACATGCATATCTATCTCTCTCTGTCCATCTCTGTCTCCTGTATGTCTATTTCTCGTTCTGTGCATCAATCAAGTTTATCTATCATTCTATCTGTCTGTCTATTTATCTTTCTGTCCATCTATCTACTGTATGTATGTATTTGTCTATCTATCTTTCTGTCTGTCCTTTGAATACTAGGTATGTGAAAAAGTGGTGGCTCTGTCAACAATCCACTTAACTGCCACAAAATATTGCTTAGAGATGGTGTTGGTAAACAGATCTTAGTATGCATCAAAAGTTTGCACAAATCCAGCAACAGATTAATTCAGGACAAACCAAAGTATATGTATGCAGTCTTTGTTTAGCAAATGATTAAGAATTTTGCTGTAACCTGAAGATATAACTGTCAAATCGATTGTGTTTGTGCTGCATTGTGACCGTGAATTGTAGTGATTTGATGTGTTCACATGAGCATTGTGTTTTATGAATTTACAGATGTTTTATCTGTTTGGAACCCTAGAACATTTGCAAGTGAGGACTACTATATTTAAAGCTAGTGGTCACTGGTGCACAGTTGTTTCTTGAAAGCTGAAAAATTAAGTGCAGAAAATGGTAATGCTGATTAGTTGTACTAAATTGACCGAATTGACTGACTAAATTGTTCAATCCAACACGAGCACACACGTTCAGATACACACATTTTTACTCTGTTTGGCCCCTCCTGCTTAGAATAATATAGATTTACAGTTGATACTTATGAAATGAAAGTAGTACAGGTATGTGATGAGCTTGACAAAACATGCAAAGTGTATGGTAAGATGCAAAGATTAGAAGTGGTTTCCCACTGTCTGATTTTCAGAGCAGCATTACAAAAAACAAAATTGTGCTTCATGTAAAGTCAAGACCACTATGATCGTGTTGGAAGTAGTATAGTTTCTTTACTCTTTTGCTTCATTTTGCAAAATCTGTCCGACGTGTTCCAGTTTCATTTGAAGGCGGATATAGTGATGATTATGTCAGTACTACTATTATATTGGCTTGGAGCGAGATTGATGAGGTACAATGATTCGTGATTAACTGTGATTTTGTGAAGTATCAAGTGTGCTCTCCAAGTTATGAAGAATACCGTGGTAACCTATGCAATAATTATATGGTAGAAGAGCGAAAATTGCATAGGATATTTTCTGTCAGTTGCACGGAGAGTCGGCCTATTTTGCTTGCTCGCATAAATAATGGCAGAAACATGATTCTCGGATGAAACTACATTGTAATTATTGCAATATGGATTGTAAATTATAGTATCATTTGCTATACTCCGAACAGTACACATTGGAACCTCACAATGCGTTCAATTGTGTGTAGATAATTTCTTTTTTTAATTCTCCTATGTATGTGATAAACAGACTCATATATATTTAATTTTGTGATAAGTGTTTGTATGCAGTATCCAAGTGGTTTTGCTGTTAATCTGTAAATGTATTGGTCACTCCCAAATACTGCGCTGTTTTTTGGTTTTTACTTGGATAACTGTACATTTTGACGACAATAAATGTGAAGATTTATGTAAACGCCTATGCCTAAGACAGTCTACTTTTTTAGATTTACTTTCTTTTCTTGCAGAGTGGCGTATGTTCCGATATGAATAATTATGGAAGTTGAAAAGGAGTGGGTAGAGGGGAAGTACCGGACAAAAGGACATGCCAAGCTTGGAATTATTTTAATCTTGTTAGTGGGCATCAGACTGTATTAAACTAATGTGCTCATTTTTGCATTGAATACATATCACAAGCAAGTACATGTAATGCAGTTAATTTTCCATTATTTCACCTTTACAGACATAATTCTGCCATCAAATGTGATTAAAGTGGTTATTTGCAGCACACAAAGCATGAAAAAACAAAAATCAAACTTAACTACAGGGGACCGTTTCATGAAACTTTTTGTCAGTGATTTACACTGACAACCGTTAAAAGCTACTGAAATCCGTGCGTCTGACTGGCTGATAGCAAATTTGTCGGTGAAAACCTCAGACGAACTCGTTGATGAAACGCCCCCCCCCCCCCCCCCCCCCAGGTCTCACTGTCCACTGGAAAAACAAAATGATAATACCATCACACTGAGTGTAATTACCATCATAATCCAATTGCTTTTTATTCAGAAAAACAAATTTCAACCAAACAACATTCTGGAAAGGACTACATACATCATGATGTAACTCTATAACCTCAGACAATACTTGATCAATGAAAACATAAAATTGGAAGAAAAAATCACAGTGAACGATTTTTATATAGTCATAGAAAATACATTAGGGAATTCACATTCAACAACTTTTTTTATTGTCAATAATTTAATAAAATAAAACAGTATTTACAGTACTTACAAGTTTAGTGCATTATGCCACTGAAAGAGTCTGGATAAATATTCGTATTCAAATTGACCTTTGCTTACAACAGTGAAGGCAAGACATCGTAAGTGAGTGTGTGCACCCAATCAGGACATTTTACAGACAAGCACGTGTGGAAAAAAAAAATGGTGGGAGGTGGGATATAACACAATGGAACATAAACAGAGCTTTCATAATGACAGAACAAACTCGCCAATTTCACTTGTGAAAGTATCAACACTTTTCCTCTAAAATCCATGCAGCTTTACAACACTCCTTCCCAGAATTATGTGTATACTATGTCTGGAGAAATATGCTATGTAGTTATCTTTGACACCTTACACAATAATATTCTTTATGTTTGTTTTCACCAAGCTACCATGCATGTAAACAAATTGAGCAATTACAAAGTCAGAGAGATCAGAATGACGAAATTTCACTTTTATACAATGTACTCCCCGTCCGTGGATGTGCAAACACTTATAAAAGAAATACAAATTTCCCACCCACCGTGAATAATCAGTTGTTACATTTTCCTCATATCAACAGCCATGAACAGTGTGGAAAGTTAAAATAGAGAAATTTACAGAAAGAATGAGATTTTATTCCTGTTTGTAATCAATGTTTTGTTCACCAGCTAGTTGCATTTTGAAGAAATTTCACAATGTACACTTTAACCACTCAAAACATTCATCAGCCCCAATTCAGCAAATGTAAAATCTCAAGGGAGATACAATACCCTCTGTATTCTACAAATTCTGTCATCCTACAGAAGAATATCTCTCTCGCTATCCTCGAGTCAACATCTACAAGTACAAATACAAATTGTATGCCCACACAGCGCAACAGCAAAGAATAGGCGTGGTCACACTACGCAAAACTACGCATACATTGTAGTTTCACTACCCTGTGTTTTACTTCATGTAGTTTTGGGCGGTGTGAGAGCAAATTTCTCAAGAAGCTTACCAGCGAAACTTCCCGCAAAATTTCCTGCATATATTAGGGAAGTTTCTCACTTCTTGCAAAACTACACATAGTTTTGTTTAATGTGACCGCGTGCGACTGAAACTTCAAGAAGTTTGTGACATCGTAACAGAACCATTCACGTTGTTTACTCACATTGTGTATTCTTTTGTATGCTGTTGCGCTTTTGCATTTTTTCCTGTGAGAGACCAAAAGTATGGGTAGTTTCCTATCGCTGAAACTACACACAGTTTTGTCCGTAGGGTGGCTGCATGCTCAAACTTTTCAAAGTTGGAGGTCAGCAAACTATGCATGCTTTTGCACAGAGTGACCACGCCTAATGAATCAGCATCTGTCTGGCTATTTCCTTCTCTCTCTCTCTTTTCAAATCTAAACATCGAGAGAAGTAGATCACACTCTCTCATTATGATATAGTACAAGTCACCTCTCTCCAGCATAAAACTTTCTCCACAAGAAGAAAGTCTCATTTTGAGTGAGCTTTTGACCCAAAATTGGTGGCACCTTATTTTTTTTTCCAGTCATTATACATTTACAGCAAAAACATGTCTACAGCAGTCTGCTTTTTTACTAAAACAGTCATTCACAACTATATGGCACTGATTCTGAAAGTGAAGAGCAAGTACATGAAAAAAAAAAATTTTTTTTTCTTTCGTTATTGCCCCGTTCCACATTCAATTTCATAATCGAGCTACTTTTACGACAACTGTATATGTGTAATGAACACGCAGAAACTGACACACAAAGATTGAGAACATATAGTACATGTTTTTTTTTACAGTGATCCAAAACTATTTTACCTTCGATTTTTTGTGTCTGCTGGTTTCTTTTGTCATCACATCCATGTTACAAAAGTCAATTGCAATATTTCTCTAGTGTTGTCAAAGAAGAATGCTGTACCCACAAGTCATGTGCACTTGTTAATGAGAATTGATTTTTTGTTTTGTACAATGCCTTCAGTCAAATCTACTGAAACCTACTTTAAATAGACACCCAATTAAATACATCATTTTCAAATTTTTGTTCTTTTACCCAGCAAACCTGCATATCTACAATGCGTCACACTACAGCAGAAAATCAAGTCACCTGGAAACGATGAAATTTGTGTAAAATGCAATTTGCGTAAAATACACGAGAACATGTACTGTCACAGAGACACACCAAAAGAAAAGGAAAGACATAAAATCCAACATCACAAGCAGTCCTCAAGAAAAGATATACTTCTAGCATTCCAATGCAAATTGAAAAGAAAATGTTTCATCCTTTGTGTTGAAAGATGGAAAATAAAACAACACACACAAAAATTTCTGACCAAATCGTAGAAATAACTGTGATATATTTATATATGTACATACATGTATATCAATGTCCCCTCTATAAGAGTTGAAAAAAAAAATTGTCGAGCTTCACTCAGTAATCAGGAATATTCTTTGTACATGCAGGAATTTATGAGATGAGAAATCTATTCCTTTGCAAGAATCATCAAATCTACAAACATGGATCAAACTCCACCACATGAGCAAAAACAAAGAAAGGAGAAAATATCAAAGTTGCATCCATTCTTTTTTTTTTGATGACTTGACAGCTACTTGTGTATTACAAGATAATTACTCTTTTGCATACTATTTTGATTTGCTGACTGCTGAAAAAGAAGTTCATTAGACAAGATATACTATGTACTGTGTCATCAATGAAGTTTTTCTTCTTCTTTGTACGTAATACCAGAAGTTACTCTGCCAAGAATGATTGATACTTCAACATATGGAACGATCATAAACTGACGGAAGAATCATAACTGCTTGAACGCTGGTTTTAAAAGGATGCCCATCTGGGATTTTATCAATGTTAATCGGTGCATGGGTAACGTTTACCAACAAACAAAAGCTGGATTTGACATGAACATCAAGGAGTCGTAAAAAAACGCACTGTACTCACAAAACTTATTCCATAATTTGTCGTGAAAAAATCCAGTATACTGACAGCTAGAGCACAGTCACTGAACGGAGTACCAAAGTGTAACAACAAGAATATCAGCCACCGTCCAAATGAAAGCACATACTTGGTGTTCACTTCAATTGAAGTGAGATAAGATTGATGGACACTTGCATAGAATCAAAACATTCATGCATATATCTTCTGTATTATTCTCGGATTACTCTTTTTCTTCTTCTTCTTTTTCCTTTCTGATTATACACAGGAATATGCCACCCACCATTTCCAACTCATTTTAGTGTCTCACAATTGCATAGCCAATGCGGTAGCTGAAATATCTGACTGGCATTTGCATTACTGGTAGGTACCATACAACACATGTAGGCAAAAAGAAAAAAAGTGATGGATAATTATTGGGAAAGCGTTCTTAGAGATATCTACGTAATATTCTTATTTCATTTTGCAGGCATCAAGTCCTGCTTTATATGTAGTGGTAAAATGCATGCTGCCTACACTTATTGGTGTCATCTCAATCTGGGCTATGACAGACCTGGATGCACAAAGAAATCTACTCTTGAATTTTACATCACAAGTGCATGCTTTCAAAGACATTTTTCAGACTCTTTCATCTCTGAATTGATCTATCATATCTACACACATCATTTATGCATCTACGTATGCGTATTGTGAGTCATAATGCTAAGAATGAAATACCAGTAGTCAACTGACCAACACGTAGCTAGGAAACTGTAAGGATCTTCTTTTCTTTCTTCCAAGTTTCTGCAGTGTACTGGCTTACAATTGTATATGGTCTTGTGATTCTGTAAGAGCACTAAACTCAAATGAAATTTCAAGAAACTATTTAGAGGAGCAGTGTGATAACATACCGACTGTTTCATTATTAAAAAGTGACCATTCAGAATTTTGTTCTCAGAGCCTTGTACACGTACGCAGAATAACTATCAAATTTACGGCAAAAGTATACCAGCCTTTTGTGTCGATATGGGGGATAGAACTATGCAGCGAAAACAAGATTGAGCAACTGCCAACACAGCAACTACAACACACAAGAGAAGACATGTGGCTATTGTATGCAAGCACTGAAAATATTGCAAGAGTAGGGCCTATAACATAGGATTTATGTAAAGAATGATTTGAAGTAAAGATAGAAACATTTCCACTCAACCAAAATGTCCGTACTTTCACAGCAGTCATTGAGTAGTCATTTTTTATTTGATCTTCATATTTTTTTTCAAATCTGTAAATTCTCATTGTGCTAGTTCAAATGATCTTCCTCTAGGCAAATCGTTGATCAGCACATTATGCTCAGGATGCAATCACAAGTACAGTAATCTCTCAAATGTCACACTGGTCATGCAGAATGTGCACGAATTTTGGACGCGACTCCTCGCAATCACAGAAAGTGGCTTTCTCATGAAACTCCTCACAACTTGATGTACAGCACATACACAAAAGCAAACAAACAGAACACAGAGATAGTCCAGACAGCGCGATCACCACAGGTAAAGTGCTTGTAGGCGCACACAACAAGTGCTTCTTGCAGATTCCGTGCAACTTTGTGCAAGTCCTGATGAAGAATGTCTTTTAAGCTGGTCAAGGAGACACTTCAGCTAGCCTCAGCAGGTGTTCCAGATCCTCTGGGTGTATTCCTTCTTCGCGTCGGTGGCCCGGTCATCTTCAACACATTGAAATCTCATCTCTCGGTGTGCAGTGGATCCGCATATAAGCACAGCAAACTCGAAATCACTCATTCAGTTTCACTTTTGTTAACGTCATTGCGTTCCTTTCCACTTTTGATGGCAAGAGATTGTGTCCTACATCTACTCCCCCGAAAGTGAAAATATACAAGCACCAAGAGCCTTCCTTGCATTTGGTCCTAAAATATTTCTGCCTTACTTCCTTTTCTCCTCTCTCTCTCTCTCTCTCTCTTTTTTTTGGATTTTTTTCATATTTTTTATTCGCTCTTCAACACTGCGATCCAACTTCGGTCCCATCACGCGAGAACCTGTAGCTGACGTAGGTGCGGTCATTCCCGAGTGCGAATCCATCGCTACGCCGCGCCAACTCCTTCTCCACGTCCCTGCGCTCCCTGGCCGGCACCGACATTGTGCACGCCGCGACACTGCGGCGGTTCACCGCGCCCGCGGCGGCGCTGTGACCGTGATGGTGGTTGCTGCTCTCGATCTCTGCGTTCTGTTTGTTAACATCTAGTCATAATTCGATCTCGCCGGTGTATTTCTTCTGTACCGTCTCGTCCCAGTACATGGAGTAGTCCGGCTCCGGTTTCTTCTCCTCCTCTTTCTTCTTGGGGGCACACCTGCAGCAGCAGTGGGTTGAAAGGTGCGAGAGGGAAAGAAAAGGGGGGCGACATTCATTGATTGTTTGCTGTTCTTTCTTCTGAGCCATACCAATGATACATTGCCAGATAAAATTATAATCCTATTTCATTCTGCTTTTTTACTTTGTAGAAGGCAAGAAATAGTGATTTCTTCATAATCTGTGATGTTTCCCTCACAGGAATACTTGAGTATATTTGGAGGTTATGTTTGAAAAGTTTAAGTGCATTTACATGAATTTTAAACACACACACACACACATATATATATTTGTCTGTATGTTGACAGAGGAAAAAAGGAGAGATAGATAAATAGAAAAGGTAGATGAACAGATTGAGATATATATACATACAAAAAATGATTTTTAGATAGAAATATCACCAACAATGAAATGACAAAAAAGCAGCACTACTCATTGACATGCTGCCAATAAGGAGACACTGTTTCAGGTACTTACTTTGCGCAGCAGAGGACGATGGCTACGATGACGATGAGGAGGACGACCACCGCTGCTATCGCATACACCCAGGGAGGAAGAGAAGCTGCACAGCCACAAAGAGGGGAAAAAAGATACAGATTGGATGATAATGGAGCCATACCACCTGTTGCTATGGTGATATTAAACTATATATATTGGAGGTACAGGGTGTCTAGGCAATTCTCTTCATGACGCACAGAAAAACAGCCACAAACACATGCAGACACACACAGACAAAAAAACAAACATACTGACACTAGCTCACAAAGGCAGACACAAGTGGATGTGATATAAAAAAAGTACTGACTCTCAAATATACACACAGACATACATGAACACAAGAATTAGCACTGAGACACTTTGGCACATGTGTCTGAAATAAAAAAAACCCCAAAAAACATGGAAATTAAGCACTGGCAGACACATAGGCCCGAATTCACAATGGTGGTACTATTGAAACCATGGTTTAAACCATGGACAAAGACCGCAGTTTTGTATGGGGCACCAAGTGTCGCATGGCCTATTTTGTTACGAAATCAGTCATTTCGTTGACGAAATGACCATTTCGTTCGTTAACAAAAATGATCATTTCGTCGACAACATGTCAACATTTCGTGGACGAAATGAATGCTTTCATAACAAAATAGGCCATGTGACACTTGGCGCCCCATACAAAACTATGGTCTTTGTCCATGGTTTAAACCATGGTTTCAATTGTATACCACCTTCATGAATTTTGGGCCTTAGAGAAGCACTGTCACATAGACATGCACATTGACATGGAGAAGCACTGACACACAGACACAGTCACACTCATAGAGAAGCATGTGCACTGGATACACAAACACAAGCACAGACATAGGGAAGCACTAATACACAAACACAGTAACAGACAGAGAAGCACTGATACACAAACACAAATACAGACATAGAGAAGAAGTGATACACAAACACAGACACAGACAGCAAGAAGCACTGACTCATGGGCAACACCAGCACACAGAGATACAGATATACACAAACACCCACCAACACACAAAACACAGACACACAAACACTAGACAGCACACAGTACGTAACAGCAACACTGATCCACATGAGAAGCAAGCGTTAAACAGCCAGCGATCCATATAATGGCGATATACCTAGAAAAGACGGCTGCTTGGGAGAACCCGCCGTCGTGTGCGGAGGTCTGGGCTCGTTCCCCGTGCTCTCCTTCGGGATCAGTGACTCGATCGCGTCGTTGAGGTTGTTGAGGTTGTCGAGAACCCCGCTGAGTGGGTCGTCGGTGCCTCCTGGCCCGTCCCCCATCCTCCCGTCCCCTCCTCTCCCGGAATTCCTGTCGTCCAGGCCCCTACCAGGGTGGCCGGACAGTCTGGGGACCGGCCTGAGAGTGGAACTGCCCGTTGCCGTGGGCAACAAGGCTTTGTCCAGGCATTCCTCCAACTGACCACTGGTCATGCTGAAAGAAAAAAAAAATGAAAGGTACGTGTAAATCATTGACTGAGAATCAGAAGCGTTCTATATCCGGTCCTACGATCTCAGCGTAAATAAAAACAAAACAATCGATTTTCATGAAATAAAATGTTTATTTACCGGTAATCAAAATTGGGTAGATTTATAAGCATTTGCTCCAAAAATCTGGTAAAATAGTGCCCTTGTGTTTTTGATTTTAATACTGAAAATGAAAATAATTCAAAATTGACGCCACAATGTAGAACTACAATGTGATACCAATAATTCAATACCCTCAAAACCGTGATAAGGGCATTTTGGCTCTCAGTTGACGCGATGATTTATGATATATACTGTAATTTTGTATGCTGTCAATTGACAAGCCGTGCTGTTACCATATTTTGTCAAGCAGTATCTTTTAATTTAAACACAAAAGTCTCAGCAGAGCAATAAAATTGGGTGGAAAATTAATTTAACCAAACACATAGGTGATAGCATTGGTCACCAAATGTCAAATTTGTAGGTTAATGTTATGTTATATCTGCTCTTTCAAATTGATTATATACTCTGTTTAACATGCTGGATATGTATGATTGTAGATTAAATACCAACTAGATATATCGCTACGGCGACTGATATGCCTCCGCCACAATGAATGGTTCTCCTAATAGGTCTATAGTACAATGTCTTGACAATGTGTGATGACAGTTTCAAACAATTGGCAAAATATTAAAATGACAGGTTTGACACAAATGTGCTGAATGTTCACTTTCCTAGAACTAGGTTCAATTGGATGAATGATTAAAATGTCAGAGCACAGGTATTTGGGGAACTGATGATTTTTACTTGACTTTTGACCCTTTTATAAGTTTATGCATTGAGTAATTTTTCAAGGTATTGAGAAAAAGTATTATTTCAGTATCAAATGGGAAAATAGCATTATCGAAACCTGGCCTTTGACCTTTGACCTCACAGTTCCAAAGAGAATCACTGTTAGGTTGAACATGCATAAATATGTAAGTTTCATGATGATACCTTGAGTTACTTTTGAGATATGGAGGAAAAAGTGCAATTCAGCACTTTCACTTGACCTTTGACCTTTTGACCTTTGACCTTTTGGCAAGAAACTTCCCACAGAATATATATTGGGTAATACATGTATACATCAAGTTAAAAAAAAAAAAACCTTCATTCATCGCATAAATATAAGGAAAGTAGTGATATTTTGAGGAGTTGACCTTGACCTTTGACCCCTGACCTTTGACCCATGACCCCCAACTTCCCTAGATAATCACTGCCCATCGGTACAAGCATATATACTAAGTTCCATGAAGATACCTTGAACCATTTGCGAGATATGGAGAAAAACATGAAATTTCAAATTTTTTTTCACAAAATAACCTGTGACCTTTGACCTTTGACCCTGTGACCCTAAAATCCACACAAAGTATTATCCCCCAAGGATATACCCTCATACCAAGTTTGATGTAAAATCACCACACGGTTCTTGAGATATCGACAAAAACAAAACGGGACGGACGGACGTACGGACGGACGGACGGACGTACGGACGGACGGACGGACGGACGGACGGACGACCCGAAAACATAATGCCTCCGGCCACTTCGTTGCGGAGGCATAAAAATCTCTTTCTACACCATATTCTATGGACCATACAAACCGGAAGCACAAATACTTTTCTAAATGAGTGCGAAATATCATTGAACATGGGCACTACTAAAATGACAAGACTTTTGATTTTTTTTTCTTTTTCTGTGGGAGATGTTGAGTATGGGAGGGGAGTTGAGGAAGGGAGGGGGTGTCTTTTTATCAAAAGTATGCACTCCAATAATTGGAATAGGGCCTAGAGATATTTAGGTTGAGAAAAATGATATATATATTTTTTGACAGGACTGAGCATTATGAAAAATAGCACATTGCTATATTGGTTTTGATTGTGAACTCTTCAATTAATTGTAGCATTTTTTTATATCTATCCTTATTGCCTCCAGAAACCTAACAATGGTCTTTTAAGGGTATCATGGCCATACACAGCCGCTGGTAACAAACCTGTAGATAGCCTTGTAGCCGTCGTCACAGACACAACGGTTGTCTTCAGTACAATAGGAAGATTTGATGTGACACGGTGGGTTACATATGGCTATGCTTACTGGTCTCTCCTCTATGCAGGCACCTGTGGACAGATTTTGTATCAAACATTTTTTTCCTCTTAAATTTATCTTTTGACGGATGAAACTTGATACAGTGACACAAGGGATGCTTGCACACAATGTTGCACAGCCAAAAAAATAAAATGAATTTAATATAAAAATACCAGATAACAAAGCAGATACTTTGCAAATAGGGAAGTTGCAAATATTAAGCATGATAACAATGTACTTTTTTTTCAAATTATATACGATAAATCTTTCCACATCTAGAGATGCAAAAATCATAATTTTAAGACAATTAGGTGAAGCAGACTCACATAACTATCTGATGTATGAAAAATGATAACAAACATCTTGTGGATGGGCCTCTACTACTCAAATTTTTGTTTTTGGTAGGAACTACATTTCATATCTAACATAAATAACGTAGTGTTGGTGTCAAGGTTTAACAGTGTGTTTTGACTTTGCACATCTCTGCCCCACAGGAATGGTCCCTTTACTGGACTCATTGGGATTGAAGCAATGAACTTCATTCAGTATCTCCCTCTACTTTCTTTGTAATTATCTTCTACTGCCTTTAGCTCTCTGCCAAGAAGGAAATTAATGTCAGAAATAATTTTCAAAAAAAAATTCAAAGCTGTTATATGTAGAAACAGAAATACTACAGCACTGAATATTTTTCTCATGAATGTAAAAGAAATGTTGCAGTGTCTGGACTTTAAAAAAAAAAGCTGTTAAGTTCTCACAGATATAAATTCACATCATGTCAGGCTGTGATTTATTCACTGTAGCAAAAGAGACACCCTTGTGCAATTCTACAGTATTAAGTCATCTCTATTTGTAGCCCTCGCAAAGTGAGAAGCAACATGCAACTTTCATAGAACGCATAGTCCATCATATAAACATCTTCTTCTTCTTTTTTTGTTGTTGGTGTTGAAAGAGTCAAAGTCCAACTTTTTCTCCCGTAGAGACATATTCTAATTGAATAGTGTTGTTGCTCGATCTCTTCTTACCTGTGACATTTAACCCATCCGACCTTTGACACCAAACCTCCCTCCTTCCTCTCTCCCAGTCACTGATGAGCCAATCAAAATCATAGCACAGCTCTCCTGCAGATGACACGATGAAAATAGTTATTGCCATAAAAAAAGGATCAACAAAACAATGTTTAACACATGAAATACAACTACTTGTTTCATAAAAATATATGAATATTCATCATTTATTCGTACTTTACAATAATAAAGACCTTTGACATTAAATGTCTCAGTCATGTTTTCCCCGGGTAGTCTCTTCAATGTACGTAAGCACACTTCTTTCCAAGGGGGCCCTTGCCATTATTCAAGTAGGCTAAGATGCCCACAAACATATCCCAAGTGAATATGTCGACAATGCATCTACAGATCATGGCATATTTTCATGTGTACCGATAGAGCTAGAGCTCTCTTGGAGAGCTTTATTTCATTGTACTAGTACTTCTAGCATTGTAAGATTCTACTGTACAGGCTTATGTGCCAATCATGCGATGTGAAAATCTAACCAGAGAATTTTGACAACATAACAGGATACTATCATCTGAATTCCTTATTAAAAAGGTCAAATGTATTTGAGAAAACAAGACACTACATCTTTTGTTGGATGTTGAATCTCAAACAAGAACATATAATATGAACCATTGTAGTTAAACAGATGAGGTAGGATTAAGATAATGGGATTAAGGTGATGAGTTTGAGAGAGAGAGATATATTTCTATACCTGAGCATGGTCTTGTTTCCCACTCATCCCCTGTACATGTTTGGTCCGTCGTGAGACTAGCCCGCGATTTCACCTCTATTCCCTCAGAACCTGGGAAAAAAACATACAAAAGAGATCCAATCAAGAGACAGAACAAAAAATGGTGGACACGTGTACATCGTGCACAACGTTCCGACTTCTTAATCCAAATGACTTTACCTAACGAGACTATACTGCCTATGAAAACATCAAACTGACAAATTCTACATTTCACTCTATCTGCTCCAGCACAATAATTAACATTGGTCACTGGAGCACAAAAGTAACCATTTTTGTGTATTTTGAGAAATTCAAGCATTCAACCCAACAGTTTTCTTGAGTATCACTCAGGGTAAAGTATGTGACAATTCCATTGAAAGAACTACAATTGGAGTAGCAGGCCCACATCTGTGAAAGAATCTTCGAAATAAGCCGTGCAAAAATTCAAACATATGGCACATCAATATTGTCAAAGACATTTTTGTGCTTGTGATTTTATTTACCAGGTAGGCTTCATCCACCTTTACAGTGTGAAAACAAGTCACACCCGCCAGGAGTTACTCTGTATGCCATTTATTTTGTGGGTTTTCATTTTTATGAATTTTTAAAAAAACAAACAAACAAACAAACATTATTCGCCAATTTAACAATGCACGAAGATATCAATTCCACCATAAATGCAAAGTGCACGCATACATTTCTGTACTCCATGATCATAAATTTAACTTTCATACTTTTGGTTGTTAAGAAGACTTACTAAATGTATGGCATATACAGTAGCTTTAACAAAATGGGTGATTGAACGGGAATTTTTGGTATGAAAGGGGCCACAAGTCTGTCGGTAGGGGGGGGGGAGATCTCACCTATGGGCCTGCCTTGCACACAGGTGCGATGGCAAACGCTCCATCGGCTCCACATGGTGTAGTGACACTCTCCTGGGCACGGCACCTCGCAGTAGTGATCCCTCTAGAGGCAGAAAGGAAACAAGAAGTAAATCAATCTCATATACGGTGTGGCAGGAGCTCTGACTATGCATGTCACATTTCTTCACAAAAAACTCAATACTTTTAATACAATTCTGCTTTTCTGACTCTTCGCCATGAAAGCTGCCTGTTGGTAAAATGCATTACAGGAAATTACACTTATATTTAACAAGCAATATTAAGATACATGTGTGTATGTTAAATGATCAGCTGTTGATCTTTATTTGATTATCATTATTAAATCAAAGAATATATAAATAACAATTATGGGTTGCCTTCTGCCAACATTGCTGCCAATCAACGTTTACCTGTAAGAAATCAGATACTGTATAAGCTGTTATTTTCGCGAGGGTTTGATTTTCTTGAATTTCGCGAATCACGGTTTGATCGCGAATTTAGCAACACGCGAAAATGTCGCTATGCGCTAGGTTAATAATGCATTAATGATAGCGTCGGTGTCAATTCACGAAAACAACATCTCGCAAAAATGGCTGTCACCTCCGCATTCGCGAAAATATCTGTACGCGAAAATAACAGCTTATACAGATACATGAATCTTGACGCAAAGTTCACGAACATGTTCTTTGGATCGCAAAGTGCCAGTAAGTCGTTATTCGAATGGTTATATTCTTTCATTTATGATATCAGTCAGTTTACTGGTTCTTAAACCCCTATCACAAACAAGCACACATTACAGACCAACACATACACTCACTCTAGTCTAAGTTGAGAAAGAGAAGCAAAACTAACTGAGGGTGATGCCACAAAAATGATGTTTTGAGGTTTATATCTGCAAATGAAGCATTTTAGAACATTTTTCCGAACAATTATCAATAGAAAGCACTTTTAGTGCAACAGAGAAATTCTAGTGGATTTTTAAAGAGTTCACCATGAGATTCCAAAAAATCTCTGTAGACATTTGACCTCTGACCTCTGTAGACTTTGGATCAAACAAGTTCTTGCAGTTAATTGCCAGCAGTAACTCACCTGTAATGCCTCGGTCCCCCGGACTGTGATATTGGTGTTGTTGTGATAAGGCTCCATGCTCCTGGTGACGATGCAGTTGCTGTCGGGGACTCCCACTCCGTTGGGCTGTCTGCACGTCACGTTGCGCTTCCTCACACCCGCCCCACAGTCTCCAATCTGTATCAGATATGGATGGAACATTTCTTTTATCATTAAGTGTCACTCGGAAGGTGTGTTACAGAGCAATGGCAAGCTACAGGGTGACACATACTGGTAGGACTGGATACGGCACAGAATCAATTCACTTAATAATTCAACTTCTTGAATCATTATGGGTAGATCTACCACACCTTCATAGTTATTATCATCATTAAGTATTCAGGATTTCATATTAGGCATGTGCAGAAAGCGTTTAGTAAAGATGCACACAGGTATTATGGCCATGATATGGGAATCAGCAATAAAAAGTAAAACAAAACAAAAACAAGAGTGAACTTACAACAGCATGACTTTTGATAAAATGTTCAATTTTGTTTGCGAAAGTGACTAAAGCATAGGGCAAGAGTGTAAATTGGTTTAATCAGGTCCATATCTCGATGTATTTGCCATGTTATTTTACAACTTCATATGCCATTTATGCAAGTTGTTTGTGATTCACTAATATTGTTATGATGTTCAGTTTGCCATGACTGGAATATTATATATGCATATTATACTTGTTTCTCCCATCCAGATGCATAAAGCAAACAAACAAACCAATGTGACTCAGGGTGGTGTGTCAGAGAACAAGAACACCAACATTGCTTCCTTACCAGTGGTGTGCAGTCAGACCACTGGGTGATGGCCCAAGCGTAGCAGGCCACTGCCTTGCAGGGGCGCTGCTGGGTCAGGGATCGGGGGCAAGGACGCCCTCTGTTGTTGGCCGTCTGGAGAATTTGCCGCGTCCTGGTTCTCACAGCTGGTAATGCAGGAGGGTTAGATTTAGGAAAGTTTAGCGAGAGGATATTATGAGAGACTGACATGAGATGGAAATCATGAGGAGATGATTAATTCAAAAAAAAAAACACTGAGGGTAATCTACTTTACTTCTGATCACTGCTATGTTATGACATTTGTGAAGTGATTTAACATCTAATGCAGATCGATTAACATGTCACCGAGGCAAACCTACATGTGTATGCCAACATAACAATGCCTGTTGTGGTCTTCAGTAAAATTATGTTTTGTAGCATCTATCTATCTATTTATCTATCTATCTATCCATCTATCTATCTGTCTGTCTACCTACCTATCTATCTCTACATATACCTTTCTTTCTGTGACATATTTTGTGGCACAGGATGTCATACAGAAAAAGATATAGAAATAGATAGACAGATAGAGATGGAGAGAAAGAGATGAATAGATGGATAAATAGATAGATAGAGAAAGATATACAGACAGATATAGATAGATAGATAGATATAGATAGATAGATAGATAGATAGATAGATAGATAGATAGATAGATAGATAGATAGATAGATAGATAGATAGAAAAGGAGAGATACAGATATATAAAGAGAGAGATAAATGTGTAATAGCTATTGAGAGGTATATAGATAGGTAGAGAGAGAGATATATATATAGAGAGAGATCTTTATCTTCAATCATAACAGATCAGTGTAGCCAAGAGGTCCTTGTCCTCTTGTGATGGTGTACTCTACACTATCAAATTTGTGCAAAAAGAAAATTTGAAAGCACTCTTCCTGTAATGTCCTACGATGTTTTCAGCACAGCAAAACAAGGTGTAAGTCTGACTGAGTTTTGAATGCATTTCTGGTGGGACAGTTTACATCTTAGGAGGCCTTACCGTCAACACCGCAGGTCTTGGAGCACTCTGACCACTGACTCCAGGGGGTAAGCTGGCAGTCCACTGGGCAGGGAACCTCACAGGATGAGGTGGTTGCCAAGGGAGGTGTGGTGCAGAACTAGGGATTGATTGAAGGAAAGAAAAATAGGGTCATAGAAAAGAATGTATAGGATTCTCCATTAGCTGCACATGTTGCAAAACATGGTAAACACACGGTGATGGTATGAGGATCTAGTCAATCAAAGATGCAGCATTTTTTTTTTTGTGCAGTGCATGTCGAAAACAAAATGCATGTTATCAATTCTCATTTTAATCAGAAAAATAATTTTCAGTCTTTCTATGCAAGAACTTGTATTGTTCCGTCACCCAGCAAGTAGCTCAAGTAAAAGGCACATAGCTGAGTGAACTGATTATAATGCTCATATTCATATGTGCTTCCATTCCTTAATGTTTTTCAAAATATTCTTCCAAATCTTGTACTTCATGCAAGATAAAAGGTGTACACGCTGTGAGATCAACCAGTAAAAAAACAAAAGGGGTGGATGAGAAAAACACAAAACCTGTACATGCACATATGACTGCTATGGTCATGTGTAGAAATTGACATAAGGTAAAGACTAGAAACTATAATTCCTGGTGCCGTAAACTGTAATGTAAATAGAAAAATGATGAAAATATAAATCATAGAGTAACGTATTAAAGACACAACTGTTGGTGGAGAAAAAAAAATTGACCTACTCAACCTTTGACAAATATTAACCCGTTGAGTACAGTTTGATTTTGCCACAACACACATTTCCCATAGACACCTGCCTGAGTATACTCGGGACTCGTACTCAGTGGGTTAAGGTGTGTGCAACGTGTGTACATGCTGGCAGAGGGGGATTTGTGGAGAAGCAAGAACAGTCAGCTACAGTGAGCAGACTATACATTCATGGTTGAAAAAAAAAGGAGGGACTCCCTCTGTCACAAAAAACCTCACCTCTTCACATTTGGAGACGTCGACGATGCGGCCGTCGCTACGGAGACACTGGAGGAGCCGGTCCTGGATGCCCTCCCCACAGATCTTGTCTGGGCTGAGCTGGCAGGGGCTCCAGGCGGTGGCGTTCCAGGTGTAGGTGAAGCAGTTGATGCCCGCAATGCACAGCTCCCGCTCCATCAGCTGGGGACAGGCCAGGGGGCTGTCCACCCCCGTGTCCGCCGTCGTCGTTGGGTTGCGCAGGATCATCCGGTTGCGGGTGCGGAAGCTGTTGTCGGGGCAGTCCTGGTGGATGGATAGGGGTGTGGGTAAAATGAGAGAAAGATGAATTAATGCATGGTTATCGAATATGCTTTTTAGGCGGAGGCAAGTGTGTGTGTGGTGTGTGTGTGTGTGTGTGTTTAGAACACTGTTGTTATTTGCGTCAATAAAAAGGTGTGATTTTTCTGTTGGTACAGTGGCATTAGCTGATAATATTTTATTTGTGTTAATTTGAATGTTAATAATTCAAATAAAGATTATTGAAAAAACATGTGAGCGTATGTGCGTGTGTGCATGTGCGTGCATGTGCGTGTGTGTGTGTGTGTGTGTGTGTGTGTGTCATGTATAGGTAGGAGGTAAAAGAGGAAAGTGAGTACACTGAATCTACACATCATGTTATGCAAAAGAAGGAAGTTGACTGAAGCATACATTGCATTTATTTTTCAATTGATATCTGTGCTGGTCAATTGTCATATTTTGCCTTAGACCAAAGCAGTTACGAAATCAACCTAACAAATAGACATTCATAGAAATAACCTATTGCAAAAAGACTACATCTTCAGCGTTGTTCAATGCACACACACAAAAAAAAAACAGATGTGTGCTTGTACATTTAGAACATGTACCAAGAATAACCTGGCCCCAGCAAAACCTGTGCTAACTTTTGTCAGGATTCGTCCTATTTGGCACCAAGGCCAGGCACTGCTCACCTGTGGGCATGTGGTCCACTTGGACCAGCTGCTGACCACACACTGACCAGGGCAGTAGTGGGTACAGGCCTGGACCTGGAGGGGCTTCCTGCCCACGTGGCAGTCCGTCTGACTGGTGTTCATCTTTCTGAAGCCGTGCTCCGTCGGGATGACGCAGCTGTGTGTGAGAAGCAGGAGGAATTATGCCATTCAATGGATGATGCCATTCAATGGATAATGTAATTAAAAGGATGATATCATTCAATGGATGATGCCATTAATAAATGTTACTATTCAATGAATGATATGTCAGTCAATAAATGATGTTATTCAATATATGATGTAATTCAATAAATGATGCCATTTAATTTATGATGTCATTCAATAAATTACCGGTATGTCATTCAATATGTGATGTCATTCAATAAATGATGCCATTCAGTGCATGATGTCATTCAATAAATGATGCCATTTGATAGATGATATCATTTAATGAATGACACAACTATATAAGTACCTGATAAAAATGATTAAGTTGATCAGCACCTCTTTATTACAAGTCCACTGGAAATCCTATGAAGTGTACTTGCTGATGGTAATGACATATTTACCAGATAATGCCAATCAATTGTATTATGCCTCTATGTTTTCGAATGATTGGACACAACATTGTATATTTGCTAATCTTCTTTCAGCTCTATGGATTATGTAAGCTTTCCTTTTTTGTCAAATGCACTTCAAACATTTCTCCTACCATTCAGGCAACATGACACCTAGCTTGATCACCCATGGTGGCTTCTTCAGCCAACATCACATGAAACTTCACAGAATCGCTTTTCTTTAAAATCAGTTAACCTTCTCATGGCTGTAGGCAGTTTGTCTGTGTATGATTTCAATGACATTTTGAGGTAGCGATCCCCAGATGGTTAAGGGCCCAGCCCCACTGACATACTCTAACACACATCTTTCCCCAGCACATAGACACACACGCTGCAAGCAAGCACACAAACAAACAAACAAACAAACAAACAAACAAAGTAACAAGCCAACAAAAAAACACGGGCATTGAACGGTCAAAGTAAAGAAACGAAAAGGACACTAACTTGACCACTCTGCGCTCCACACCGGTCCCACAGTCCCCTCCGGCCCCGCTGCGGATAACCGTGCTGATTTCACAGGTCTGCCAGTTGTCCGCCTGCCAGTAGGCATCCACACGATCCCCGCCTGACTGACACTTCTTGGTCTCATCGATCTATGTGTGATGTCGAGAAAAGATGGTAAATTCCACCAATAAATCAACAGCGCAATGAATATACAACGTCAAACTTCTGTATGCAACGCTACAGATTCATAACCAAAAGGCATCGCTCGTATAGCCTTGCAAAGCAAGTGTGAGAAGGTTCTTGTTATTCATTATAATCATTTTAGCAAATGAAAAAGAGCAGAGATTTTGTAGTGGATAAGGTCAATGGATAAGTTTGTCTTACCTGAGAGGGTAATTTCTTCTCTACCTACTGTCACTATTTGGCGGCTTAAGACAAAACCAAACTTAGGCTATTAGCAGTTTCTCTGGGCCATATTTTTTGGACAGTCACTGCTTTCACTGTGATTTTCACTGATACTTCTGCACAGAACGCCTGAGTGACCCTAATCTTAAAGTTCCCTTTTCTCTCTTTTCTATGAAACAGCACCTCTCAATTTTCTCTTATTTCTGTAACTCCTTGAATGGATAAAGATGGTCCAATTTGCCAATTTGAACAAGTTATGTATCATTTTCAAGCTTAGAGAATACTCTTTCAAACAATAGACAAAAGTGAAAATTATTTTTGGTCTACTTATTGTGGGTTTTGAACTGGGCAGTCACATAAGTCTTTTGGAGGGGACTTCAAGCTTTGGGTCACATGATAACTTTCTCATAATTAATAAAATACTTCCCTTATAGTGGCAATGTAGAAATAAATCAAATCACAAATAGATAAATCCAAATGGTTATATACCATATGCCATTCTGTAGTTGACGTATGGATGGTGCAGTATAATCATTATTTATCAATTGATTATATGTCATTGTATCTTTTTCTTATATTGGCCTTACTTTATGAATTCAAGAATTGCATATTACTGCACTATGTAAATATCATAAACAATTACACAGTCAAGATACCATTCATGACAATTTATCCAGATGCTGTCTGAGCTTCTTCTTTGAGTATTCCTAACTAATAATGAATTGAATAAATCAATCAGTCTCAGGCCAAGTAAAAAGAATCACTAGTTTATAACTTTTTCCTTTCTTTTACAAAAATATGAGGATGAGGGCAGTCTGTTTTTTTTTAATGGCCAATCCACTGCACAATGCTATGAAAGGTAGTCTTATTTCCAGTTGTTTTAAAGTATGGTACGATATGTAGACTGTGCATGTGCAAGGTTCAACTGCTGGAAACAGTGAAAATCAATTGAAATTTTGTCTTCCTATTTTAAAAAAAAAAAATTGTTTGATGCGGCGGCATAAATCGATGCGGGCGGGGACGAGAAACTAATAATTGTTTTCTTTTTTACTTGGCCTAATCGATCAAGAATGATAGATCATCACTATCGCACTGATACACACACACACACATTAAATAAATAAAGATAAGAAAGAGTAATCTTTCCTTTTTCATAGAATAAAGAAGGGGGCACTGATGTATTGCCATGCCTACCCAGTTGTTCTTGTTCTCCGGACATGGTCTCCCCTTCTCATTGGCTGGCTCAAGAACTTCCTGCCAACGAGTGGTCACTCCCATCCCGCCCTGAAGATCCCCACTACACGGTCGCCATGGTGCCCAGGCGCGCAGCTTGCAGTCCATTGGGCAAGGGACGTAGCAAGATTCTGCAGCAAAGTCTGGGAGGGGAGGGGCATTGTTGAAGAGAAATTGTCCATTGTAATGATGATGTCATGCTACTTTATACAGCAGAGTATAAGCTAACCTGATAAACAGGAGGAGAGCTCAAAAATTCACATTTTCATTCATCTTGGACGTACCTTGTGGAATTGAAGAAATCTACAATGAAACGTTTATCCTATACACATCACTTCTGTGACCTGGCATAGGGTTGCATGGGCCTCATTGGCAGAATCTGTCCAATTTTCCATCTCGGGAAATTCTGAGATATCTATGGTGAACTTGGTGGTGAACATGATCCTCCTTCAAACCATTTCCCCTAAAGTTCAGGGAATGCCTTGTTAGTTTTGATGTACAAAAGAACATCTTCACAAGACTCTCCTAAATCCTTTACACAATTAGAGTGAAGCAGCAGATGAAAATTTGGACATGCATGCACATGTCCTCAAACTTCAAGTATTTCATTTTATTGATGAATTGATCTTTTCACAGTTGTCTCAAATATCAATACAGAATTTCATCAAAATGCCTGTTCAGCCTGAAAAAAAAGCATAGTGCCCTTAGATGAATAATGAAATAAGATGAAAGTGCCCGACTGAAACCCAATCCCTAACTCCGGACACGTGGCTGGGAAGGGATTGATCGGCGAGGCCGAACTAGTAGGCGCGCCGGCTCACCGCTCTCTGCGCCACAGTTGGAAACGTCCACGTATCGATCCTCCTGATCCAGACAGACGACCGCCCGGTACTTGATCCCCCGGCCACACTCCATGCCAGCGTCCAGCGGGTTGGACTGCTCGTACTCCGGCACGCCGAGCAGGCAGTCGGACCAGCTGCCGATTTGCACGAGGCGGTAGGAGGCGCACTTGCACGGTCTCGTCTCCTGCTCGGGGTATGAGGCGGTGCGGCATTTTGACCGCGAACGACTGAGGCCTGAGGAGAGTGGTATATAAGCAAAAGATGTTGTTTATTACGGGAAATGCTACAAAATGTTATATAAAAGTATGGTGGGTATGGTGCGGAAAATTTTGTAGAGATTATGTTCATGAACTGATGCCTTTTAGCTAGGAAATAATGCTCACCATGTTAGAATATAGTCTGAACTTTCATTGTAAGGAAATGGCATGGTACATAAAAATTGAAGTTATGTGCACATGACCAGTGAAAATTCCACAGCTTTCATTTCATTTCATCAAAAATGTGATTTCACATGCCTGCCGCTTGCTGCGTGAAAAAATTTTCTTCTAGCCAGCAATTTGGAAAAGCCCAACATGAGTTGAAGGGGCTAGAGGCCATTGAACATAGCATTGTTTAGTATGCTTTACTCAGGAAGTTCAGGCTAAAAAAAAATGCTAATGTTGGGCAGTTTTCTTTGATGTAAACATTTGAAACAAGCTACTAAGATGATGAAATAGAATGCATGAAATACAGAAAATCAAATCACTCTACATACCCTGTATGCAAAAATGGTTATGACTGTTTGCAACTTTCAATGGCCAAATCACTCAGAGAAAATAGCATCAAACTGTGATCATACGGACCCATTGGAGTTTTGCAAAGATTAAACTCAGTACTGTGAGGGAAATTAAAGGATCGGAGTGAGACAAATTTTGCAGATTGATCTAGGAGGAAAACTCTACCGTGCAGACGTCGTCGCCTCGTCTGTGTTCCTGTGCAGTGCATGTGGCAGTTGCTCCACAGCGACCACTCCGTCAGTCTGCAGTCGTCGCTGCACGGCTCGCGACACGTTCTCACCGCCGGCGGCATGGGGGCGCCGTACTGGAGGCACAGGTCGGTGTCTACGGTTTGCCCATCACTGCGCTGACACTCCAGCACTGCATGAACGACAGAAGTTAGATTGTCAAGCGCTCTGATGCCACTCAGTGTAGCAAATAAACTTGACTTTCTTACTTTTGATCCTGACACTTGATTAAGATCAAAGGTCAATCCATCAGATAGGTGACACCTTACATCTAGTCATTTCAAACACAGTGTTCTCACTGCAAAAATGTACACTAAAGCAGCCTATCATTTCAAATTAAAATGCATCACAATTGTTAGCTAACATGACCATATTAATAACTATCATGCGTATTAATCTTGCATACTGAAATGACTCTTTGTTACATTTTGTCACAATGTATTGGTAATGGAATGCAGAAATAGAACTGCAATGAGTTGAATTATTGAACAGATACATGTATTGCATAATTTTACAATATTACACATACTATGACAGCATTTACCACCTCTCAGAGCTAATCACTAAAATTTTTAATTAAGGCTCACTCTTTGAAAATTCATATGAAAGGGATGTGCACTTGTGCCAAGCTCATGTAAACAGACCATAACATGACAATATTCAACAAAAGTGACTAAGGAATGTTGCCGGGATAAAAACTTGCAAGGGCTTTAGAAAGTCTTCATTAAGGATGACTTAATCAATACTCAATTATAGCTTGATAGAAACATTTGCCAATTACAGCTAAAAATTTTTTTTTTTTTACATTCAGGTTAGGTTAAAGTGATGGAATAAAATGACAGTTCAAGTTAACACAACAATCATAATCTCTGTCAACATCTAATATCTTAGGGCACATCACACTAAAGGAGAGTGGAAGATGCACTGGATCTTAAACACTGAAATATCCTCCAAGAAATATTTTTGTTCCCTGGTGCAAAAATGGTGATATGCTTTGACCCACTCCAGTCTAATTCTGCAAACATCATTCTTCACAGCACTGATAAATTTTCATCCTTGAATATGACACTTCATCTACATTACAAAAGGTCTGCGAGAGAAGCAAGGCAAATGGTCAATGGAGAGCACCATATATACTTCATACATACCTCTGGTTTGTAGACCATCTCCGCACTGCTCGGGGATCCCGCTGACGTACTGCGAGATCCCGGTCAGGCGGCACTCCTCGGTCCAGGGACCGGTCACCCAGGTGTAGGTGGAGCAGGACTCCGGGAGGCTGCACGCCCGCTCCTCCCGTAGCAGGGAGGGGCAAGCAGCGCCCTCGTTTGACGGGTACTGGAGGACGTAGCGACGCCTCTCCTGCGTTGCCAGGGAACCATCTGGCAGAAACAAAAACCAGAAATGATCAATCAGTCAATCACAAAACTTGATGTTCAGTAAACTTGTATTGACGTTAGCTGCATTAACATAGCGATGAATATTTTGCATGGTTTTCATTTTCACAAATTGTGCAAGTCGGGTGCTTTCGCGAATTTAAAGACAGGCAAAAATATCACGTCTGATCCTGACGTGAATGTGACCTGCAAGCATACATTTCTCCGTTCAGTATTAAAGTGCTACACAATCGCAAATTTAACCACTTGCGAAATTGTCGGGAATTCCCGATGCACAAAAATTAGACTTGCTAAATACATGACGTATACAGTAGTGGATCTCTATGTTGCAATAATCTAAATTTACGATGCATGAAGTTGCTTCTCACAGCGACAGACACTTGGACACACACACACAAAACACACAAATACAAAATTATCATATGAAATGAGAAGTCAAATATGCAAAAGGATAAATAGAATATTACACTGCTAGCGGAGAAAGTCCCTGCACTAAGGGAAAATGGGTTACTTCATCAGAAATTAAGCTCCTGTTACCATGTTTTGAATTATCTAGTCAATTTTGAAAGTGCTTGTAGCAGAAATATTTTCTGAAGGTGATATGAAGTGAAATGAAAGACCGCAAAATCTTATCAGGGTGCTTATAAATTGTTGAAGACCACTTACAAAGGGCAGGATGAAAATTGGCTCTCATCTATTCTATATATCCCTCCAGATATATCTGTGTATTCACACAGAGCACACATGACTACCTCACCTCTCAAAAATCCAGGGCATGCATCACTCTTTGATTACCCCATCCCACCCCTGAATTATTAACCGCCTGACTGTTACCAACCGGCCGTGATGTGTGTGTTGCACGAACACTCTTCAGCATCCCCTGCGGCAATTAACAACTTCTGTGGCCCAGAATACATCCGAACACATCCCACCCGTCACCTGCTGCCCCCATCCCCCAACGTCCCCCAACGTCCACCCTTCTCCATCCACTCCACACGGTGAGGGAGCTGTTGCCCTCAGTCATGATTTTTTCATTCTTTGTACAAGCCCCCTCCATTCTGTAGACCCTCCCATCCTCCCCCCCCCCCTTTCTGAAGCACTGAAGTTGGGAATATGATCTGTAGCATCTTGAACTTCCTCCCTCGTTAGAATATTGCTTTGAGCAGGTCCATTTGCAGAGGTAACTGAAAGACTAACATCTATATTTACCTATCTTTCAGTATGTCTATATATATATCTGCCTTCCTCACCCTCTCTTGTAATACAGTATTCATCGCATAATCGGGACTGGTTGGGAGTAGCAAACACGGCCCCTTTAAGCGAGGTGCCCGATTTCGCGATGAGTACTCACCATACACTAACGGCATACTACATGTAGTGCACACACACACACACACACACACACACATGCATACTGACGTACTGTGCATGTACATGAATACACAACACGCTACCCCTCGGCGCGACCCTCCAGCTCTCCCTGCATTCTCGCAATGATATAGAGTAATCGCAACCGGGTTCGATTCTTCTTCTGTCAAACACGCGTGTACACGTAATCAATGTCAGCTCATAGTCTAGATTCATAAAACGTTACGTATTCGCACATACATTGAACCCTTCTCATCTTTCACGCTCTCCCTCCCACTCTCTCCCCCATTTCACTGAATACGTAACTGTTCATAGCCCTCATTTCAATCACGTAACTTTTGCCCATCACAACTGAGGAAGATTGTGACGTACACACAGATCACAGTGTACAGCTGTATTGAAAGTTGAAACCAAGACACGAAGGCGCGCGATACGAAGGCGCGCGATAACAATGGACTTTGCCCTCAGAGTGTATGACTGAGATTAAACAACGCACACAGCCTGGGCTGTATGAGCGAGGCATGTTTTTTATTGGATGAGAGTCGAGTAGGAATTGCAAGCGAGCACATGGCTTTGCTTATGTAGGGGAGAAGAATGTTCGCGAAGGCATGTGCTTTGCAATGGCATGGATACTTTAATACACGGCGCTTTCGTGGCTATGCATGTACGTGTACTGGATGGACGGAGGTCAAAACACACCAATCCGAAGCTTGCTTTGTAAGTTTGTTGTAAATGACAACTGATACGGAATCTTTGAAATATTGTTGTGGTATTTTGGTAGATTTTTTTTTGTAAAATATTAACAAAATCAAAGATCGCTTGAAGAAAAATTGTCCCGTTTATCAGAAGTCCCCGCCCGATTATCCAGTGAAAATAACATGCGTTGGAAATGTTTCTGGGAAGCGTATATCATTTAAGCGAGGATCCCGATTATCAGATGCCCGATTATGCGATGAATACTGTATCTGTCTTTCAACTATTCATCCACCAAACTATCTACATATATTACCATTTCTTTTTATCTATCTGTCTGTATCTATCTACATATCTATTTCCCTATCTATCTCTCTATCTGTCTATCTATCTATACTTTCTGTCTATCTACTGAAACATGTACTTGTACATTTACAGACATACACATATGTCATTATACACACACACACACACACACACACACTTACTTATATCTAAATATAAACACATATAATATTTATGTATGAATATGTAAACAAGCAATGTCCAAATGTTCCTTTACTGCGTACCTGGTGGACAAGTGGTTGGACATGGTGTCCAGTCACCAAACTCGGACAGGACACAGTCCAGGATGCAGGGCACTTTGCAAGGCCGGGAACTGGGTGGACGGAGGGGCTCATAGCACCTGGCCGGAGGAAGGAAATGAACAGGGAGGAATGGTCAGCATCAAATGTTTGGGAGTCTTTATTTTTTGTAAAAAAACAAAAGAAATAAAAAGAAAAAATGGGGGGGGGGGCACGTGCGCCCCATTTAATTTTGTAAAGGTGCCTCCCCTTTACGGAATTCCTAGATCCGCCCCTACATGTGAATGTGAGAATCAATTACACCACAGCATGACTAAAAGTTGATTTCACAGCCTGCAAAGTACAACCCATTTCTGTATACTATAGGTGTATCTGTGACAAAAATTTGGTTGTGCATAAGAATGATTTCGTAACAAACACTACTGTTATGAAACTTTGAATTTCTCTCTCCAATGAAAAGTTTTATAATATGGAAGTATCCTCTGACCAGCAGGCATATCATGTCATATCATTCATATGCATCTAGTCTTCTTCTAGCTCCTTCTTCTGGTTGGAGTACAGTTCACCATCTGGTACATTATTGTTCTTGATGTACTGATTGACTGGTCTGGTGTATTTTCTTGGGCGTATTTGGGGTGGACCACTTCACCAAGTTTTGCATCCTGCTGCTAGTGATCTATGCAATGAATGAATGAATAAGGGTCTTTTACGTATGTGGGTTGTGACTCTCATACACGGGACCTCCATTTTATGACAGTTTTGCCTCTTACTAGAGGGGAGGACATGATAAAACACAACATTGCTCAGCTAGACCCACTGGGACTCGAACCCAAGCAATTTGATTACCAGGCTGACATACTACCGACTGAGCCAACTTGCCATCTTACAAAGATATTGCAGAATAAGTAATTGTGCGACGATGGCTGAAAATAGAATCTTTACCTTTTGTCGGGAGCGACCTTAGCTGGATTGATCCTGCTGCAGCTCACGTTGCGTGTCTGGGTTCCCATCCCACAGCTCCCATCCTCATCTGGGGTGTCCGGCGGGTCGATGGCATCCAGACCGAGGGTGCACTCCCCCCACTCTGTGGTCATCCATGCAAACAGGGTGCAGCTGTGGTGATTGCAGTTCCTTGACTCTATCAGGTCCGCATCGTCGGGACATTGAGCCCCGCCTAGCAACAACAAGAGAGCATCATCACCAATTCAGAGGAGAGATCATTCAGAATCTTAGCATAATATAGTTTCATTTACATTTAATGATATGCTGCTTCTACAAACTTCCTACATAAGTTGAGGTGACTTGATTCTTATTTTTGTATTTGAAGTCTTTGGCATAGCAAAGATGTAATGTCATCATATATTATGGAGCACATTTGTAAACAAAAACATGGCATATGCAGCATATACACATGCTCTCCATTCATGACTGGAGGTCACAGAAACTCAACTGCCAAACTAAGAACGGCTGTCTGCAATTTTCTGATGAAAGTCAGACCAGAATCAAGATGATATACAATGAAATTGAATGAAATCTGTGCGAATTTTAGTGGTGTCGAAACACAAAATGGCTACGAACAAATTGACTGCGCATGCGCGAAGGGATCTCATATATTCTTGACCGAGAATTGCGTGATAAAATATAGAATCAGAATAGATAGAATTAGAAGTGCCATAGTTCTCATTCTGTCTCAATGAAAGTGAGAGGATAACTGGCTTGACTCTTTGCTAACATTCTAACAATACCTCACCTTCTCCCGGCTGAACCAGGATGGCTCTCCGCCGGGTCTGGACCCCGCCCTTCCCCTCCCCCTCGCAGGTCATGGAACACTCGGACCAGGCGCTCCACTCGCCCAGGACACAGTCGTTGGGGCAAGGTGCGGTGCAGGCCACCTCCTCTTCAGGTCTCCTGGACACACTCTCGCACATTTCTTCTTTATCCCCTTCCACTTGTAGCTATGGAGGATTGCAGAAAAAAAAATATCACAAAAAAAAAACCCATAGAAGAGCTCCATATTCACATATCAAAAATATTTGAAGCATATGAGTATATGATATGCATATGTAAAAAAAGGAGAATGGTATCTTTTGAATAGTTAGCTGAAACAATTGGTTAAGGAATGGCTATGACACTTGAAATAGATAAACATACAAATATATATATATATATATATATATATATATATATATATATATATATATATATATACATAAATGTATGAATGCACTAGCATATATAGCCTTATTATTGTTCTTCCCTGCCAGCTTCCATTTACACTTGAGAATGATGAAAAAATAGAGCAGCATTATGACAGCCCTCACAAACACAACACTCCCTATATATTTTTCTATTTCTACATTACGGGACTTGCTGTACTCAAACAGTGTGGCATAATCTTCATTTCGATTGATGTAATGACCATTAAACTTCAATGGCAGGCATAAAGGATGCAGCAAATCGTCACCATTTTCATGGTGACGTGGATGACAGACAAATTTGTACCTCCTGGGAGTTGATGCAGGATACCCTCCGCGTCATCATTCCGTCTCCACACATCGTCTGGGCATCGTTGGGCTGGCAGGTGGTCTCCTCAGTGACCCAGCGGTAGCAGCGGTGGACGTTGCAGGGGGCATGCTCCGAAAGGTGGGGACATGCCCTGCCCCCATGGGCGGAGGCCGAGACGATTCGACGGGTGCGACTTATGTGACCTGGGAAAAGGGGATGTTAAAAACTCGGCATGACTTCGATCATTGCACAAGGAGTGAATATAGGCTCTTCTTTCAGAAAGTTTTTCAATATGTATCATTTTCTTGCTCATAAATGTATATGTTTGCATATGTGTATGCAACGTATGTACATCTTTGTGGGCATATATATATATATATATACACAGACATGTATACATCACACATAAGAATTCAGAAATGCACCCACAATTCACAAAAATTCTGTTGCCTTTTCTTTCTTGTGTTTCAAAATGTGTGTCTCAATTAAGCTTTGAATGAATGCTTATGCGTACTTGAAGGGAAAAAAAAGACTCTTGCCAAGCGTTCAAGCCAAAAGGCTGAAACACAGCACTAAATGTTGCATACCATTTTGATCCCCAGGAGAAAACAAGATGAACAGTCACTTCAAAGACTTGCCGACATTTAAAGGTTATTGACTAAAAAAAGAGCAGGTTTTTTTTTCCCCCAAGGGTGGTGTTTGTGGGACTTTGGGGAAATCCACTAGAAATTGTCAATTTAGTGTGCAATTCTCTGACGCTGATGAAAGACCACAAAATTATCCAAGCAAAATAATCCAGCGAGATATTGTCATTCAAGAACACTAAATAGAGTGATACAAATGATACAAGACTCATTCTAGGAAATGAGAGAAGTAGTCAAACCTCTTCACTCAATAAACAAGGTTGTTAGTATGGTACCCTGGCACTTTTTTTAAATGGCAGATAAAGAAATTTTTCTAAATCAAGGAAAAAAAATTGTTTCCATCATTATGCTTCCTTGTTTGTTTGTTTGTTTGTTTGTTTGTTTGTTTGTTTGTTTGGTTGTTTGTTTGTTTGTTTGTTTGTTTGTTTGTTTGTTTGCATGTGACTTAGATTTGATCCAAGAGGAGAATGACACCACTGGAATGAGATAAAGGAGAAGGACAGAAAGTATATAGATTTAAAAAATGTATACAACGTAAATGTATCTATCTGGTCTTAAAGGGTGTGTCCAGTTCTGGTTGAGGTGAGGATTTAGCTTTTAACATTTTGCGAGATATTCAGAAACCACTCTATGAGATGTCAAAGAGCATGCAATTCTAAGGGGTATCAAAAGTTTATTTGATGAAAATCAGTTTTGAAATGGTTGAGATATCCAAAAACAAGGTGAAACAAAGAGATCGATCCTAATAAAAGGCATGGCCTGTCACCTTTTATTATTATCATCACTTTTCTGGATGTCTCAGCCATTTGAAAACCAATTTTCATCAAATAAATGTTGAATCCTTCTTAAAATTACATGCTCTTTCATATTTCATAAGAGGTTTCTCATTATCTCACTTAGGAATGTTCAAAACATGAATCCCCACCTCAACCACTACTGTACAGTCCCTTTAACTCATATACTGCGAGTGTTCTGGCATGAAACTATTTTGGAAATTAGCACATCAGAACACTGATCACAAGCAGTCCCACAAAAAGCTCTTCTCACCAAGCCTCAATGAAACCCCAACACGAGCCTGCATGGATTCAGATGACTGTGAACCTGTGTCCTGATATCAGCCACTAAAACCCACTTCCATTCCACCTTCATCTTTCCTCCTCCCTCCCCCTCCCCCCCCCCCCCACCCAACAAAAAAAAAGAGGGAAAAATATGTCACACGTATATGAGTATGATACGGTTTCTACATCCTCTCTCAGTCAAATCTCAGGGGATGTGTCGTGGGTTCAGGTATAATTGATTACCAAGATACTCGATCTACCAAGATAAAGAGAGAGACAGAGAGAGAGAAAGAGATAGAGAGAGAGAGAGAGAGAGAGAGAGAGAGAAAGAGCTAGAAAGAAAGAAAGAAAGGGGCATTGCAGAAAGAAAAAAGATGTTTTGATAACTTTACCATATGGTGACATACTTCTCCAATGAAAAGGGGAATAGATAACTTGGGTGAAGTACGTGTATACTATGAGTTCCCAAGATATATTGTACAACACTGTCATTATGCCATCCAACATTTTGAGCAGCACTTACTTTGCTGAAAATTATGCAATACTTTTATTTTTACTAAGACCATCTTCACATCATAACTATTGTTACTGTTTACTCATTTATTTAATTTCCATCAAATTCCAACATTATTATGTATTCAAACGTTTTATTGCAAATTGCATTTTTGTTGAAAACGAAATAAACGAAATAAATGATATGAAAATTGTGATATATCATCAATATGATCATTACTATGACATCACTGTCATCAGTATATCAGAAGAGTACCTAGAGTACCTTTTTTCTTCCTATCATACTGGAAAAAGATCACAACACCACAGTTACTAAAACAGTACCTAGACCAACACACACTCATGCAGCTACAGCTAGGCAGGGAACTTTAGGAGTCTGCTGTAGAATGTAAGAATTGCCTGCTTTGTACTCATATCACTTTATCTTGCTCAACTGGAAATAATATCTCTACACATCACTTCTCATGGACTGCAACGTCATGATTTCTGGATAAAGTCTAGATACTACCCTCTCTCATCTAATCTATTTATCTCTTTTCTTCCCTCTCTTTTTCCTAGTAGCTATGTTTCTCTCTCTCTCTCTCTCTCTCTCTCTCTCTCTCTCTCTCTCTCTCTCAATATATCTATCTATATCCCTCTCTCTTCTCCTCCCATTTTCTCTATTTCTGTTTCTGTCTCTCTCTCCTTATCCATCTATCTATCTATCTATCTATAATATTCCTCTCTCTTCTCTTCTCTTCTCCTCCTCACTTCTTCTCTATCTCTCACTCTGACTCTCTCTCTCTCTTTCTCTATCTACTTGGCTGTCTCCATCTCTCCTGTGATATACACCATTTTTTTATGCTCTTTGATGCTATCCATCATTTGGTGACTCTATTTTGATTTTGCCAAACCTGTCTCTGCGCATGGAGCATAACAATCATCATTCTCCTTGCAGCACTAACAGCCCATATTTTGGTCCCCAAAAACATATTATCACTAATTTAGCTCTGCCCTGGGAGTCTTTATCAGCATTTTCTTGGAGCCAAAGATGGGCTGGGGGAACATGGCGGGGGGGGGGGGGGGGGGGAGAGCAGAGATCTAAAAGAATATTATATGTAGCATCGCAGTTTGAAAGTCACAGTATCTGCTGCACTGATGTGCATTTGCTTTTACTTTAACATCCTGACATATTAAATGAACCTCATTATTCCCTCACGTGAGTTTATTTCGTGATAAACTTAATGAAATGTTTCTTGCCGATGTCATTGCATGTCATACCACTGAGCAACGACTAATTTCTTTCATTTTTACATTCATGTCAAGTCATTTGTGTTAGACAAATAATTCACAGCGGTGAGGGCATTAATGAGAATTATTCACACAAAGTACCTTCGGAACAGTGTAACGGTACATGCCTGCGGCGATAACTGAGGGTGTTTGGACTGTTTTAAAGGTACCGAATGTGGGTAATTATACTATCGCTCAAACAAAATCCTGTGCATTACTTGCTTACAAAATGATAAAGCAGATCCTTGTGATTTGATAAATCACACCGATCAGGAGGAAATAAAATGGTTGAAATCTTGCCTGGTAACCATTCCGATGTAAAAGTACGAATGACTGGTAATTTGTTGCTTGCCCGGCAGAAGGGCCCTAACAAGTTTACATCTTGCAAGCTTTAGGGCCTTTTTGCTGGGCAGGCAACACATTACCAGTCATTCGTACTTTTACATCGGAATGGTTACCAGGCAAGATTTCAACCATTTTATTTCCTCCTGATCATTCGAGTTAAGGGTGACTGAAGAACATACACTTCTATGCACATATTCGCTGATGGGTAATTCTACTCTAGCATGTCTGCACTATTTGTGGTTTTTGGAATGTACCCTGGTGAGCAGCTAATGAAGATCCATTCAATTAGGCCACCTTTCTTTCCCAATGCTGCCGAGTCTTTAAACATTTGAAACACCTTTTCTGCTCATTTGTTTTTTATAAAAAATAAGCATAAATCGATACTTCCTCGATCATATTAGAAATCAATTTACCTTTTAATCTCCTAAACAGATCACTCCAGATGGACGATGCAGTCATATATTCACATAAAAAAACCACCAACATATTTCATATTTCGCCTTCTTCTCCCCTCCACCCCCCCCCCCCCCCCCCCCCCCCAATCCATCTAAAGGGTCTACTGTCCCACATCTTCTCTACATCTGTTGGCCAAAAAAGCCCTGGAGTGCATTAACATCCCGGCAGAAGGAATCCCGCTAAATTGGTTTGCAATCAAATCTCACCTGCAAAACACCTGCCATCGACATATGTCAGCCCCGCGAATCTACACGTCTCCGTGGCATTTCTGACATGCCGCGAGAGCGGATTTCATCTTCATCTCGCCGGGGTCCCCCCGACATTTGATGGGTTTTATTAAAAACCCACAGAGAGATCTAACCTCTGGCATATTTGCTATGTATTTGTGCTCATCATGTGGTATGGTATGCAGAAATGCAGCACTATCAGAGCAACAGCATTGTCTGCGTGTAGATCTCTTTAAATTTCATCAGTAATTTCCAATTTAAAGAAAGAATTAGAATTTAACATCTTACGTAATGCTATCATAGACATTTGAAGGCCTGAACCCCTATATACAGTGTATGCCTCAAATTTAATTTATTGAACACTGTATGAAGCCCCTGCTTTGTTGCAACTTCTATACATTCATAACTTTAATACCATGAATGTGTATGTTATTTGTACAACCACTGTAATACCACGAGCTAACGAAAATCAAGAGATGACGCCACGATATCTATACTGTCGATGACTTCCTTCCCTCAAGCGTTTTTCCTTCTGTGTAAAAAGGGATCAAATTTCTGTCAGATTCCATCTGCAGACGGCACTCGGCTTCATCAAATGACTTCTTCTCTCATGCTGGATTTAATCAATCCCTCTAGATTGACACCAACAAGTGAAGAAACAAAAAATCTCACTCTCTTCTCTTTTGCCTATCTCAGTAATTAATTACAGTTTTCTCCCACCCATGCCATCAACCACACAGACAAAAAAAAAATACTAAAAAACCCTCTTTCCTCTAGACATTGCATTGCCATATACCAGGTGTTCCTGTTTGTGACCCTGCATCACAAAACAAGCAAAACGCCACCAGATGAGTTTTGCTTTTGTGCCCCTTTAGCTTCACTTCCGTTTAACGGTTTATGTACAAATTTGATAATATTTCACTGTAATTAGCCCTTTCTGACCTATTTCTGTTATTGTTTTTGCTTTGCTTTTGTAAGTTTTTGTAAATGTTTGATGTACTTGTTCACATGCTTCAGAAAATGGGACACAGCAGCATCAGACAAAAAAAAACATAGGTGAAAAGAAACAGTATGAAATGTGGCCATTTCAATATCAGATATAAAGCAAAAAAAAGACAACTGCTACTGAAAGAAATATTACAAATCAGAAATTGCTATTGTTGATGCAAGGCATGATATTAGGAAATTGACCCATGTGACCTTTTATGGGTTTTGAAATGCAGGGACATGTTTGATTCTTCCACACAGTGCAGTGGTCCTAGGGGTGCTGTGGCACAAGGGGACACAAGAAGTGACATGTACCTGTATTACATAATAACAAGCAGGATCTCACCCCACTGCTATGAAGGACTGACCCAAACTTGTGGTAATGTTGGTGATGTGGTCACGTCGGTAAGTATTCTCAGTAGATGGTAGTGAAGATCATGACACACCCACACTCATACTGATGACCACTATGTAGTCCTCTTCAGCATGTAGTTACAAAAAGTTTTTTTCCTGGAGTGTTCAGATCTGTGACAATGGGTTGACACACAAAAGCCGAGGTCACACTGGCAAAAGGTCACACTGGCAAAAGATCACACTGGCAAACGGTCACACTGGCAAAAGATCTTTGGTCGTCTGTCCACACTGGCAGGCAAACTTCTCAAAGTTGGGTCACCAGCGTGCGTGCACAAGAAAGAAGAAAGATGTTGTCTGACAGCTAATGATTGTGATGTACGTGTAACAATGCACACAGGTGCATCCCACTGAGGCACCGCCAGAAAGCATCGATTGATTCTGCAAACAAGTGGTGGACAGGTCACATGACAAACTTTGCAAAGTTTCAGTTGCGAGTGTTCAGATATTCATGGTTTGAGTGGCAAATTTTGCGGGAAGTTTGCAGTCACACTGGCAAAACTTTGAGATTTTAAAGATCGAGGTCTTGAACTTTGCAATCTTCTTCCAGTGTGACCGTAGCTTTAGAGCATGCAGGATGGAATAGGATGACATATATACCTTGTATGCTGAACAGTTTGGGCACCCTGATATATTAGACAATATCTGGGTGAGGTGACATTTAAGAACCACATGCGATGGAATGAGAAATATGTATAATACCCCTTCAAGAAGCAAACTTGTTGCCTTTTCAATCTTTTCATTGCATTTGTTTTACGCAAAAACATTGCATTTGTGCTTTGGAAAAAACTACTTTGAAATGTTGTTTGATATTGCAAGTAACAGTTGACTTGCACAATTCCCAAATATTAGATCAATGCAAAATAATCTCTAATATGATGTACATACAGCATGGGAAAGCAAATGAAAATCAATTTATTCTCCCCTCCCCACTACCCCCTTTCCCATTACCTCCATGTAGATGCAGAGTAGAACAGTCATGCCTCATGTGTTTTGCAAGTCTGTGGCAAAGCACATTAAACAACTGCCTTATACTGGAACTGTATATCCTGTGTATCTACTCTGGGAAGAATGATCATTTTTCGTGGGCAATAGGTCGAGTATTTGCTACAAGCCTCCGTCAATTCATTATTCATCTTGAAATGAGCGCCTTCCAGCTAAACAACCCACGCCCTCAACCCCAGATGAGGGGCACATGATTTGTTGTGGAGGGAGGGAGTCGCATCTCGGCATCATGTGTGGCAGTCCTCTCTTCAAACTCTTGGGAGTTTTGTGGTGCAGTGAGATATCTCTGCATGCATCACATCTGTATTTTTTCTATGATCCATAAATTACATTCTATGCATGGAGTGTTTCTTTTCTCTCTCTCATTCTCAATCCCTATTTATTTATTTATCTATCTGTCTATCTATCTATCTATCTATCTATCTATCTATCTATCTATCTATCTATCTATCTATCTATCTATCTATCTATCTATCTATCTATCTATCTATCTATCTATCTATCTATCTATCTATCTCTTCCCCTCTCTCAATCCTTGACTCAGCTGAAACACCAAAATACTATGAATACTTTCTGTGTACTGTATACTGTACACTCCACGTACTTATATAAATTCTGTACATATCAGTTGATTGGTAAAATTTGTGAAAATACAAACACTGTGAAATATACAGCATACACAGCATATCAAAAAGGCTACTCTTCCTTCTTTTTCTGCTCCTTCTCTTCCTCGTTCTCTTGCTCTCATTTTTTTTCTCTCTGTCTCACTCGTACTTTTCCTCTTTCTGTCCATGTCTGAGAAACACCAACCATGAATGATTTTCCGAGTATGTAGGTTGCGCTCTACGTCTCCAAAGGTGAGTGAGCTGGACATCGGTGTTGCCGTCATGCGACAAAGTGTTGGTCGTCACCCGCCCGTTTTTTTCTTCTTCTTCTTCTTCGGTCGGTTTTTGACTGCGACAGGGACCTAAAGGCAGAGCAGGAAACCCTCCAATGTTTACCAAAGGATGTCAGCGTAAGTGGCTGCATATGCCCGCCAGCGATATGGATGAAAAATACGCTATCGAGGGCGCCAACACTTCTTGCCATACTCAGCAGACAGTTGTCCGCCTTCGCCGACTGCGCATGATTTCCTATCATATGAATTTTAGCATGATATGAAGTCTTTTTAACCTCGATGCAGAAAATACATTGAACCCTGTTTCATCACATTAATTCTAGAGACTGTATGATGCTCAGAAATGGTTTCCTCTCTAAAGTGCAAACAAAGTATGAGGTTTGAGCCAGAGCTATTTGAAATGAAGTACTCTCTTTTTTGACTTCATAAATCTGTGGCATGCCAGAATTACACACAAAGATTATGTAGTGATTTAGTACATGTGTTGTTAAAACACCGACAACCCCCTGCGGAATTTGCCAGCACCATGTATCTACACCTGACACAGGCTCCTCAAAGTTTAGAAATAACGGGTAATTAATGTGCTGAAAAGAGGTTGACATTTGAGGCTGCCAATGGCAAACACATCTCTCTATAGATGGGACCACTAGTGTGTAGGTGGGGGATGTTCTCTCTTTTTTTCTTCTCCCCTCACGTTATTTTTATTTTTTATCTCGTTGGATAGAACCTCTCAGGCCTTCATCCGCACATGCGCGGAATCCTGATGTTAACGACGGTGCGGAGACTGACGGCACGAGGTAGCCATTAAGCTCACAGACGTGACGAGAATAAGACCAGGTTGCCTTAAAGTTAAGATCACTGATTCCATTCAAAGGCAGACAGCCCATGCACACACCATATGTACCCAGTGTTAGCTCCTGACCTGAAATTCCCATTTCCGTGAAAGTTGTCTTTTTTTTTTTGCTCTAATTTCTATGCCTTTTCCAACAACATTACATGCTGGACATGCATGGTCCAAATCTAAACCATTATTTCTCTCGCAGTCAAGCTGTGTTACAGAGGATCATGGGGAAACTGTAGTCTTTACAGGATGAATAGGCATCTGGTAATTGTATAATTCCTGGGATTGAAAAGCAATCTAAAAGTGAAAGGAAAATACACTAATGCAACCAGTGCTAGTGCAGGAACTACACCACTGAAGACATTTTCTTGCATGTGTAGTGGCTACTTGACTAAAAAATGACGGCAAATTTATTCGATTTTGTGAAATTTTGTGAAATGTCTATTTCTTGTTACCAATATGCCAGAAATTGTTTAATATCTGATTCATTTTTGCTTCAGCTAGTGTGGAGAAGGTAGATTTTCAACCATCAAACTAATTAACCTCATCAAAATGCAAATATACATTGTTATTGATCCTGCTTGTCAGGTAAGCATTCATAAATGTGTGGTTTCTTTATCATCCTTATTTCAAGACATATCTGTTTGGTTTTGTAACCATTGGATTAGAATAATTTAGAGTGCTGTCAAAATTGTGAGTATCTTCCTCCTGTATCTCCCTTTTGATGTCTCATCGGTTTAAGTCTTGTTTTCTTTTCAGCTGGCCTAACTTTTTTGGAAGTTCTCAGGACCATCCAATCTCTTCCCCACGGCATCATCATTTAAACTAAACTGGAAAAAAAAATGCTTTGCAAAACAAACACGGGCAAGTCACCCTAAAAATGGACAAATATCAAACATTACCCGTCTCTGTGCTCAGAGGTGTTTTCTCGAAGACAGACAGCTCTGAAAAATCGTCGACTTTGTCTCCTCTTCCCAAAGCCATGCACTGCACATAAACAACGGCACAGCCACCCCGCCTTCCCAACTGCCTAACGCGCTTGTTTAATGTCGGTCAAAACACTTTGTTGTGCAAACTCACAAGGGTAGCACTTTACACCCAAGAATGTGAGAGCTGGCGATGAAATGTACAGAAAAAATCCCAAATATGCAGACTGTCTCTTTGAAGGCCAAAAAAAGAAAAAAAAAGAAAAGAAAACTTTCATGCACATCTTCTCCTCGTACAGAATAACAAATAAGAAGAGAAAATATTGATTTCCAAGTGCAATCAATCTCTACTATCAATATACCTGATGTTCATGCACATATCTGTTATTTCTTGCACTCAGCTCTATGTGTTTAAGAGAAAACAAACCTGCTGATACAGTATAGCAATTGATTTTTTCTTTCATTGATACAGGTTATTACCCATCTTCACATTTTCAGACTTTTAGTTTTTAAGTGACATGTATCCCATTCACGAAACCAACATAGCTGAGACATTTTGCAGTTTGTGAGACAACCCCGTGCCTGGCTGACACAGACTAATTCCACAGATACTTTCTTCCATTATGAGGTGCAGAAGTTTGGTTTTGGATATGATTTTTTTTTTTACTCATTGCATCCATTCTCTCGATTATTATTCTCATCCTCGATCCACTCTCATCTTTATACCCCCCTAAACCCAAAGAGAGAAAAGATACGGGGAGAGAAGAAACCCCTGCCGTGCAAGGGGGTACCCCTTTGATGGGCCATCCACGGCGAGGCATCATTACCTCGAAATGTCACGCATTATATAATCTCCAGCCAGGAAAAACGCAGACAAGGAGAGCGTGATGGAAGGACGATGGGGCGGAAAAGCGCATTTAGATGACAGTGAACCGTCGTCGTTGTCGGGAGATCGAAAAACAGCACAACTCTCGAGGCCCGGCCTTTCCATATACACACCCCGGAACACTAGGCTTGCGTGCAAAATCCGGGGCCCCCGCATCAAGAAGTAATTACCCGCCGGTTTCATTTTTCCATATTTCAGGGAAGAAAATGATGAGCTGCTCCTCGATATCAAAGTAATCACCATGACAGTTTGTTCTTGGAGTGAGAGTCAGATGGTGTAAAGAAGTAAAAGTATTGGTTGCTACTCTATTCCCTCTTTTTGTACCTCATGTATTCATCTAGGTGCTGTTTTTTTTTTTTTTTCAACACTACAGACAAGTGGGGAGACGCCGTATCACAAAATTTTTACCAAGCCTTTGATAAACATCTACAAAACTATGGCAATCTAGGCACGAGAAATATCATGCCTTACAGTGTGAAACAAATGAAACTTGAGGACAGATGACTTTTTTTTTAACATTCTAATCCATTTTCTCCCCCTTTCCTTTCTCAAATCCTGTCAATATCATTGTAAGTGCCAAGAACCGTGTTTATATTGCCCTATTCTTGGCAGGATCAGCCTCGTGAATGGTAGAATGATATGCCCATGAGCGTCCACAATAGGTATGGCTGATCATTCATTGACAGGACTTAATTAATTCTGTCTTGAAAATGTGACAGCTCAGAGGGGCTACAGCTGTTTCATTTCGACAGATACTTTGGAAAGACAAAAAAAAAAAACTGAGACAAAGAAAACATGACTGCTGTCAGAACAGTGAGTAGAGTACTACGCACACCAAGAGTTTCACTCAGCATGAAGTTGGTATGCGACATTGCCAAAGAGCTGTTTTATATATTTCTTTTGATTGATCATGATGATGCACGTTTGATAGTATGGTGCTTTGACAAAGACGGGGAAAGTTAATGGATAACCAGCAAACATTTCCTTAACATATTCATCTCTAGTCTGGTATTCTATTCATGTGAATTTTTCATTCTTAATTCTGTATTCCACCACTTGACACAGGCATGTTATTGAAAAAAAGAAAGATAATATAATATAATATAATATAATACAATATAATATAATATGATATAATATAATATAATATAATATAATATAATATAATATAATATAATATAATATAATATAATATAATATAATATAATATAATATAATATAATATAATATAATATAATACAATATAATATAATATAATATAATATAATATAATATAATATAATATAATAAGATATAATATGATATAACACAATATAATACAATATAACATAATATAACACAATACAATACAATATAATATATTATATTATATTATGTTATATTATATTATATTATATTATATTGTATTATCTTTCTTTTTTTCAATAACATGCCTATATTATATATGTATACATATATATATCATATATATCATATTTATCTATTTCTCTATCTGTCTATCTAAATCTATATCTAGATATCTAGATATTGAATTTAGATACATCTGATTTGACAAAGTTCCATTGTAGTCTTTCTAATAACTCAATCCATTCTGAAATTCCTTTGTTCCTAATGAATTAAACATATTCTTTCATATATTGTGGTGCTGCAATTTCAAATGGACAAAATGCAGCTGCTGGCTGTGCTGTATAAAGATGTTCAACCCAATTAAAAAATACTCATGTAAACAAAGTCACGAAAATGATGTTACCACTATACAACATATATGAAAAAAAAATACACCACATTAATTCTGAATTACTCTCTCTTGAGTAGGGCAAATTAAGTTGTTGAAGCTTTAGCAATAATTTTTAGCTGCAATTTGCTCACAGCATTATTTTTCTATGCTATATCAGAGATACTGCTACTAGGTAGCATAATTATATAGGTCTCCATGCAGCTCAGATTTCTCAGAAAGGAAATGCCCTCATACAGCACCTTTAATCTATCTCTTCAGAAAGTGCGATGATTGTATAACAAAGAAGGGTGAAGTAAGTTATTTTCATTTGACGCTCTCTCTCATTCAGCCTCTTCATGTTGTTACCGCAGGTTGCAATCCCGACTTGATAGCGTCGAAGTTGATAGCTTCAATGTCGCACATCGTTCACACCCACGCAGCTGATCAATGAGCTGGCGACCCTTTTTGTGTCTTCATACCTGTTTGTTTGCTTCGGAAGACCAGACTTCAGCAGGCACTTTATCCAGTGGTAATTGAGAATTAGAGGATGTTATTGCCACAGGGCTTGACTACCCAGAGTTGATGTTATTCTGCTCAAGATTGGGTTTGTTGATGAGAGTTAATGCAGGCTGCATCTCCGTGTACGTATGTGCTTAATGAACTCGAACACGTGCTACGAACTTTGGCTTTTGGATGGGAGATGGCGCATTGTTGAATGATCCGCTGACTTTATGATCACAATTTGTTAATCACTTCCAGAATTGCTCAGTGACGTATACAGAGTAAATCAGTGCTCGGATATCAACATGTCAATTCATGTCAATTCCTGGCATATACTAAGATACACCAGACCAGACATCAGACCCAATGTTATATTCCTTGGGATTTTTACTTGATATTGCCTCCTCTTTTGACGCAGCCACACTCAGGGGTTGCGGTAACCTCCTTCTCCCCCTGATTCACAGCCCCCTCATCTTAAAAAACTTTCTGTGGCCCCTGATACTGACAGAAAACATATGGCAGCAACACTATGAATACATAATAACAATAACTCCAAATGGTGTCTGGCGGTAATAACATTTCTAAGATCATTTCCAAGTTTCTGATGTAAAAGTACCATTTCCTAAATGTTTCTCCTCCTGTTAATCTGCATATGAGGAATTAATCATTCACTTTGGGTGACAAAATAGTACTATAGTTCATATAGTACGATTGCGTGACTCATCGGTTTCACATAACAACGTATGTGACCCACCATTCAATATTTCATGGGTATAATGCTGATACGGACGTAAGCAACCTAACATACCAGCCACATGCAGATCACATGCATACAACATCTCCCCCTTGAATACTTCATTACAGAGTTCTTGATGCACCCCCAACAAGAAGTTCTTTTACCTCGTATATCACCTGGTCCCACTCACACACTCACTTGGTTACTCAGCTGTGCTCTCCCAAACTTCTTGAAGCTTTTTGTGCTCTTGCCTTTTCCCTGCCCCCCCCCCCCCCTCCTCACCCCATCTCTGTCCCTTACTCCCTTTATCCCCTCCTCCTCCTTCTAGGACCCCATTCATCACTTTCAGCCCATTGTCTATTCCTGTCACACCAAATTTGTCTCGTTCTGACATTCTGTTGGTTGGTCAAAGAGTGTGTCATTTTGTTTGCTCTCTTTTTCTCTCTGCTCCCAATGATTGGTATACATGCAAATGTACACACACACACACACACACACACACACACAAACACATACACACACACACTCGCTCTCTCTCTCTCTCCTGCATAATTGCACATAAAAGAGACATAGAGGTATATATAAACTTTTTTCCCATCTCCCCAATGCCCTCTAAGGAATGAAAACACACATACACATTCAACAGACAAACACACACGCACACACCTCCATCTCCCACCACAATTTTTGATCTGTACCGCCGCCTTCTACTGTATATGCCATTCCTGAGAGCCTTTTATCCATTTATCGCTTTCTTACTCGTCATTTCAAGATTCATTTGATGGAAATCTCAGACCTAGATCTCTTCATATCTTCATTCTACCAGTTTCTTCATTTCTTTTGCCCTCTCTGATGATTTCTTCTCCACTACTTTTCATCATTTCCTCCAACACTAACCAGGACCTCTTAACTGACCTCTTTTCTCTGTCCAACACTCTCTTTTCCTTTATTGCTTTCCGTCCCGTTCTTCCCTACCCAACCCCCCCCCCCAAAAAAAAAATACTACCACATCTCTTTCTCCCCCTCCATTTATCTCCTTCCTCTCACCTTTCCTTTGTGTTCAGGTGAACCTGATTTCTTGAGGAGGTCTACCAAGCAAAGGGGGGTTAATCATAAACCACTCCACTGTGGACATAGCATCACAGATGGCGCTGCGCCCCATTCATCACACTCGCAGCGACGTCTGAAGGAAAAGTGACAGCGCCATGAATCACTGGCCGTCTGGAAGCCACGGCAGCCATCAAACTGACACTTCGAGAGAGTAACTTTCTTATCGCCAGCCATCATTTACCTAGATATGATTTTCAGCATCTTTCTGTTCATTCCTTCCTCATCTTAGGTTTTGGTTTGTACTTGTGTCTGGAAGACTGGTATTCCTTTAATGAGATAGGAATACCCCCCCCCCCCCCCAAAAAAAAAAAAAAAGCCATCAAAAGTGCACTTTGCACTATTCAAGTCAGTAGTAATCTTACTGTAAGTATCTATGCAAGAGTGGATACCAAATATTTCTCTAGATTAAAGCATACAATGTCATCTGTTCTTCAAAATCTGTGTATACAGAGATTCACATGACCTGATTAAGCTATCTTTACTGACCACTATAAGGTACAATAGGTATGTGCACACACATACACAAACAACACACACCACCCACACACACACTTTGGGTAAAACAATTAATCTTGCCAAACCTAACACATGCACTTTTTTATATTAAAAAAAAAACAGATAAACTGATATTCATGCATTATGAAATAAAAAGTAAATAATATAAAGAAAGTACATTTATAGATCTACTTCACAAAATCATATAGAGATTTTCTTCCTCTAAAAGCCCATTGAATTATATGAATCCTCTGTTTTGGACAAGGATAAAAATGTGGCTGTTCATAGGATGAAGGAAACCAAACAATTCATGATGAATAACCTTTCTCAGAATGTTAAAAAAATGAGTTGACCCTGCACTTTTCAAAAAAAAAAAAAAAGCTCTCTAGCAATCATTGAAGGCTCATCCACCCCCTCAGTAGAGTACAGAAATGACCCTCTCCATAGGGAAAGAAACCTGAAGCTGTGTGATTCACTTTTGCTAAATACACCCTTACCAACATCTCTACCAAGAATGCCATTATTCGGGATTACCGTTTCCTTGAAGGGACAAAAGTCTGGGCCAATCATTACCATTCTAAACATTTTGAGCATTCGATATGAGTGGAGAATGAACTCTTAGAAAAAAAAGAGAAAGATGTATATATACATTACGATGTCACTACATTATTAAAACCCGAGCAGTCAGCCTCGAGTTTCTGTCGCTCGTTTTACTCTGCACTCTCACGAATGTTGGTGTCGTCGTACATGGCCCCTGAAGGCTGAGTATATCTTGGTAAACAAACTAATCATCCCTTTTAGTGGAAAAGATGTCGCGCCTGAGGTATGTGAAGGTGCACGAGAGGAGAGGGATATAAAGAAAACCAACAGGTATGTGTTATAATGGGAGAGGATAGCAACAAAAAAAAAAATTATAGAAAAAAGCTGACTTGATTGGGGTGTCTTTTGCTCCCCCCGTTATTTTGTCTGTTGAGAAAGCGGTCTTTACCGACCGTATCAGATGTCGCGGCGGATCCATCCATCACACTGAGGGACGGTATGTGTCTGCGAGTTGTCTCAAGCGTGAGTCACTTTCCGGGGTCAATGCAGCGAAAGTGACACCCACTAACAAACCCCACTGAGTAAATTGCACCAGTTGAGACGGATCTCGCCAATTTGATGGTAGTAGCGGTGGTGGCAGGGGTGGGGTGAAGTGGGGGGGGGGGTGGGGGAGGAAGGAGGGGCTGAGAGAATCAAGTACTTCAGATGTTTAGTTCTTCCACATCTTCATAAGAGAGCAGTCTAGACTAGTTGTGGGCGATAAATGGCTCTATCGATGCTTTGTCGATGTTTCGTGCACATACTCAAAGAAGACCCGGCCATTTACGAGTGATCCGACACATTGGCTGTGATACCTGTTGTTAGCTTGATGTGACTTTTGCCCTAATAATGGGTAACTGGGAGGGTCTAGTCATCCACAGGTATGGTAAGGAGCTAAATTCCAGTGCCTCATCCTTCCTGGAAATGCTGAAAGATGCAAATGTCCTCTCAGTACTCTACATTGCATTCTTCTAGATAACTGATGAGTTAAATTATTTGTGTGCGTGTGTGTGTGTGTGTGTGTGTGTGTGTGTGTGTGTGTGTGCCTGCATGTCTCTGATAAAAGAAGATTTTTCAATTGTGGATATTGCACCTGACAGCCACAACTTTAACAACATGTATTTCCAACTTTCAGAGAATAAAAACATCCTACATAATCTCTTTTTATCAATGATGGATAATAGGACTGTATAAGACTGTTGATCATTAATACATTTCATTTGTTTGTTTGTTTTTTTGTGAAGGAGGGAAAGGTGAATGCACAATGTGCAGTGGTCCTATAAACACCAGCTGTTTGCATTCTTTCTTGATTGAGTATTCAGAAGAGCCGAGCAAATTATTAGCCCTCTGGATCGACATTTTGGCTGTGTGACTGTGTTTTATCGGGATAGCAACATGTTGGAACATTATCTGATCCAATTTGCTGAATTTATAACAAAGCTGTATTCCTTGGCAGATGAAGGGACCGATTAATTGCCAGACCAGATCACGCCCCATGACAAGAAAATGGAGTGGGGCACAGAAGTATCAATCACTGCATGTACTCCCAGGATAAGTTTTGGCCCTTAACCCACTCACCTTTAGCTTTCTTCGTCCCCGGGACTTCACAATCGCGGGAGATGCACGGGCCCCATCCGGTCCAGGGCCCGACCTGGCAGGACTTGGGGCATGGTATGTGGCAGTGTGTTGTGGTGCCCGGCCACAGGCTTGGATCGCACAGCTCATCTGGCAGAGGCATGAAGGCTGTGAGAATGGAAGAGAGAGAACAAGAATGAGAATGAGAATTGAGAGAAAAGTCACATTTGAGCAGTTTTGTCAGTTGCATGCAAAGAAAAATATGTATTCATGATTGAACTTGGTTTGATCATTTGCAACAGACACTAGTAATATACTGTACTAGCTATTATTTTCGCGCACAGATATTTTTGCGATTGAGGAGGTCACAGATATTTTCGCGAGATGCTGTTTTCACGAATTGACACGGACACTATAGTAAATGCACTATTCCCCCAGCGCATGACATTTTTGCGTGTTGTTAAATTTGTGATCCAACCATGATTCGCGAAATTCACGAAAATTAAACCCTAAAGAAAATAACAGCTTATACAGTACCTCAATATTTCACTAATTCATGTTGACTGCTATTCTGAACTTACTGTAATTTTGGTAATAATAGTAAAAGCAGAAAGAAAAACGATCCTCTTTACAAGAACATAAAATAAAGACTAGAAAATATTATTTTCCCTTTCCCTTTTGTCTAAGTCTTCTTATCTTAATCATTCAAATGTGCTGTAAATAAGATAATATAATGCTAATCCTTGCTGCAGATGTAATTATGAAATGAGATAAATTAAATGAGTATGCTCTGATCTTTTCTTTTTCTGGCTGATTTCTGTCAAATCCCCATTAGTCAGAACAATTCTTCAATCAATCTGTGTTATAGCTTCTCAGTAGCTGCCAAGCGCTTACCTCCGAAGGCGTCAAAATGATTGTTTCCCTTACACTCATATAAGAGGTCTGTCTCATTGTCTCATTATCAAATGAAATGAATTAATATCCGATGTCACTGTTAGATTGATTGTCTGTAGGGATCTAATCCCTGTACTGGTGTTAGCTGATACACTTAAGATAAGAAGCCCAGGTGTTCATGGACTTGACTAAAAAGCCTAACTGCTCCTCAGATGACAATCTGCCGGGGTGCCCTTACTGTCAATGTTTGCATAAAGATTTTGAAATGAAGATAATAATCTGTATGTGTTCACGGAAAGAGGGAATTCCAGCTTAATGCCATCAGCACTCACAGTAGGTTAACCCGTTGAGGACGAGTCCCGAGTATACTTGGGCAAGTGTTAATGGGAAATGCGTGTTGTAGCAAAATCTGCCCATCCTCAATGGGTTAAATAAATTCTGAATTGTTGGTTATCAAAGGGAATATGTGCATCAATATTATGATTAATGATATCAATATCATGATATGAGTATTATATATTATTCTTCCGGTAAATCTATGTTCTTAAACATTGATGGAGGTTTGTGATGGTATTGGCAGTAAAGTTCAAGGGAAATCAGTGTCATACACACATTAGGGGTGCCTGTGCTCTGCTGATCCTTGTTGGCATGGCTAGCCATCCCATCCCATGTTACACCAAGTGAGGTGCAAGCCAAAGTGTGGATCTGCATGTAATATCCTCTTTCTCCTGAAGAGAATGTCATGATAAGAATCCAATAGGCCATGGAAATCTCTCTAATGATATCAACATCACGTTTGTCTGTATTATTTGCTCTCTGATGTCGCACATTCCTGGAAACCAACTGGGCCCCATTTCATAAAAGATGTTAGGATAGCAACTCTTGCTGGAATGGCAACTTCCCACACCAACAGTCAATCAGGAAGCTGGATTCTTGTCGTTACCATGATAATTGCCATTCCAGCAAGAGCGGCTATCATATCAACTTTTTATGAAATGGGGCCCTGATGTTTCAATTCTTCATCGCATGTGCACCATTATACCACACATGACCTGCTGTCATGCTTAACAACGCCACTGTAAATAACTCAAACTCATACAAACACCTGAGCACCAGAGCACTTCAATTTTACACGTACTTCCCTGCTGTCAAAATCACAGATGCCCGGACTGGATTCTGTCATAGCTTGATTAGCACAGGTAAGTGGCACATCACACTTCTTGGCCCTCTAGTCCCCACCCCCAACACCCCACCCCCAACACCTTATCCCCCCCCCCCCCCACGATCCCTCCCACCATCCCGAGAGAAGGATTGAGGTTCTATTTTTAAGGAGAGGACAAGATATACATGATGTGGGATGAGGAGCTTGAGAGTAAGAGAAACAGAAAAAAAAAGTAAATTGAAGAAAAAAAAAAGAGGGAGAGAGTAAGACAGAAACAGTTAGAGAGAGCAAGAGAGAGCAAGAGAGAGCAAGAGAGAGAGAGAAAGGAGAAAATGAAATAGAGAGAAGAAGCAAAGGAACACAGGCCAAACAGAAATCCCAACTTTCGTCGCATCGCCATGGAGACCAGCCCCTGCACTTTTTGGGAAGCTGCTAAGCTGTAGTCTACACATTTTAGGCTGTGTGTGGGTTGGTGAACGACTGTGACACTTTGTATTCACAATCTGGCAAAGGAAGCTAGGCTGGAAGGGAGTGCTCCCCGTGTGTATTGCTTGAGAAGAAAAACAAGTCAAAGCTTAAAACTTTCTGCAAATCTGACAGCGGTTTATTCCCGCTGCTCTGCAAATATGGCTATATAAGTATTGAAGTGTGCGGAGAAGAGCTCTGACACTGTTCCGCGGCCCGGCTAAAATGAAATGTCAAAGATCTCGCCGCGTGAGACAGGAATCTGCCGTAAGCCGGGCAACCCAGATCAAAGTTCCCATGAGGGCGGTATGGCATCACACAAGTCAATGTACACCAGAGTGTGGTTTACGCTGTTATTGTAAAGCACTGAATTTCAATTAGCTGAACATGTTAAACTGTCTCATCCATATGGTTCATCTTCAGTGAGTACGTCTGACGTAAAAAAGACAAACGCAAGCTAGCCTCCATGTCTCAAAACCTTCAAAATCCATTGTCAATCACTTAAGTCATTAAATTGAATCATTCGAGTCCACGATGCGGATTTGGGGGGGGGGGGTAAGCCTGCAAAATTTAACCTGATGGTTGAAAAAATTTAACGCCAAAAGTAGTCATGATCTCTGAATCAGCTTCACATCATCATGAATACGCAAGTTTATGATGCCATGCCACTGATTCATCATCTGAATGAGTGAGGGCCTACTCTCGCCAGGTGCTCATTAAACATTACCAAAAACAACGCCCAACAAGTAAAGATCCTACATGTAGGTGGACAAGGCAGTACAACAGCTGCACTGATCTTTCTGGCTGATTCATAAATGTACACATTTTATTTAATAAAGTGAAGTACAATATGTGTTTATGATATTGACGTACAACTGTATGATTTTGGGGGGAATGTCAAACTCGGCAAAATTTACACGTTAATACCTCCTTTCGTTCTTGCAACAGCGACATCTTTGAATCGTCCACAATGTTATGATGTTGCCGGGGGGAAACAAGAGACTACAGAAATAAGACTCCTTGGATGAGACTAGCTTAGTTTCATTGGGTAAAAGAATGTTGGTCTGACACCTTTTCCCCCACGAAAATGTCAAACGACGACACACACATAACACCGGCAAATACTTCCTGCGGCAGCATCACGCGGGAATCCAGCACAAACACGTTGAAATTTGTCGGCAAATACTGGTGCCGAACGAAACTAATTCACGTCAATCTCAGAGGGCACGTTAAAGACCTAATCCATTCCAATATTGAATCACATGCCGAGATCTGTTTGAACTGCCACCGCTCTTTGCCTGTGATTTTCTCACTAGGTTTGGCCACTACTCAAGGGAGACTGGGGGAATTTACTGCAGAGCCCTAGAGCTGGTAGCATGCAGCAGTCTAGATTCATCCTGTTCTTTTTTTTATTTTGTTCATATGAAAGCAAAGAGCTTTGTGTACTATATTTCTCCTGAAGAACACATTGCACAGAAAGAAACATTCCTATGACGTCTCCAGAATGTGATTTTTCATTGAAGCTGGGGGGGGGGGGGGAGCACTAGAATTTTCACACACAGGGTTTTCATTTTCAAGCCTTTGTTAACCCTGCAGAAATTGACTAAATACTGACATCTAGGAGTTCTTATTTATAAGTCATATACTTGTACTGTCCAGAAGGAATAAAAAAAGAAGTGGGGGTGAAGAGGGGTGAAGTTTAGTAAAAAAATCTTCACCAGCATAACTATGCAGCATGGCTGTTTATGAATATTTACCACATATTGACGCTGGGGTAAAGAGACCTTGTATCTCAAATTTTGGTGATAACAACTTTTTTTTGGATTGATTGTCAGGTAATTAGTGAAGTGATGTTCCGTCCATATTCTAGTTGTCGTACCCCAAAATGAAGCCACCACAGCATGTCCAAAAAAAAAAAAAAAAAGTAATCCCATTTGTAATAGTGCTTTGGCTGCCATGTTTTTTTTTTTTTTCACTCTCCTGAACATTTGACATTTTTGAGAAATGAGGATTTGTCACCCCAACAGCAATACTATGCAAATTAGACAAATTTGGGTGAACAGAACTTCAAGCACAGTGCCAATTAGCCAAACAGTGGAATTGCAAAGTGTGCTCAATATCTTGTATATCTTATGCCAGTCTGTGATTTTTGCCCTTATAGGAGCTTTTGTCTTCGTAATCCGAGGGTTGTGCTTGAGGGCTGATAACAGTGTCAGAATACATAATTACAATAGTGCCTTTGTCCCTGCCAATGTTGCGCCGAAAGCTATACATGCCGTGAATTTTCAATGGAAATGGGGGTCGGCGAATGACATAAAATCATATTTGGTACATGAGCGCATGTTTAACAACATAGGTCAAGCAGTGTTTAATATTTCTCCGCAAAAATAATGCAGAGCCACAAGAATTACCATCTCAACAAGAGGAAATTACTGCCTCCCACAACCTCTGGGCAGCTAGACAAAACATGATGAATAGTTTGGGGGTTTGGTCATCGATGGGTGAGATTTATGGCACAATCATTTTGGAAATGCAAAACAGTGGCGTGAACAAGTGGTGGCGGTGACATGCATTTCCACGAACTTGGTAACCAGTGCATGAAGTGAAAGGGGAATAGGTGGATTGGATAATTAAGCATATGGCACATTGGTGGCGACTTCCAAGGTCATCCTATATTCCCCATGATACAATAAGAGAAAAGAGGAGTAGAAAATGACTTCTCTGTAAAAATGCCACAGAGAAACATGTTGGGGGGAGGGGTGGGGAGGAGGGAGAGAGAAAAATTATGCATAATTCCGATTGTGTGGTAATGCAATTTCCAGCAGAGTGACGGGCACTTGATTAAAAAGCCCACATCTCAGACTGGTCTGTTTGCATGTCAATCTTCATATTTTTCATGTCGTGCTGGCATTTCACTATGATTGAATGTCAAGTGGAAATGGACTGTCGACATTAAAGGGAAAAAAAATTGATTCGCCGTTTGCGATATTTTCTCTGGCATCAAATATTCAGGAACCTGCAATGGATGAGCCGCCCCCCCCCCCTTCCAAAAAAAAAAAAAAAGGTTTCATCACCACCCTGACAAACATCATTTCCACATGTTAAAGAAATTAATTTTGTGTGAAAAATGACATGGTTGGGAAACAAGACATAAAGACAGGCCGACAAACAGACAGACAGACAATAGTGTGAGAGAGCAGTAACAGAATCAAGATAGAAATATATAGAATAGGTAATAAGGTATGAAATAAAAAAAAAGTTGGAAAGCTATTTTCATGAATTCAAAGATGGAGGCTGGAGTTTAGGGAGGAAGAAATTAAGCATTTAAACTCAAGATAGCTGCATGTTGGCAAAGATATAGGAGGGAACAAGGGTAAATATTGGAAACAGTAAATATTGGGGAAATAGGAAGAAGATTGGATGAGTAAAGAGAGAAAAGGAGAGAGATACAGACAGACAGACAGACAGACAGATATATGGACAGACAGGCAGAACAAACAAGATAAGAAACAAGAGGTGGTATGTTAGGAGCCCTCCACGTAGAAGTCACATCCTGTAAAACGAGGAATGTTCACGTGCATTTTGATTTTGAGAATTTCGCGAGCACCAACATTCGGGAAATTAAAATGCACGCGAAAGTTCTTTTCTACACAATATGCATTGGATGCCGGTGGCAATTTGTGAAAATTTCTTGCTGCGAATATATCGTGTTTTACAGTACATGATTTGAAGATTCGTATGTGTGTGTGTGTGTGTAACTGGCTAAATATGTGGCTTACTAGTAAAGGCATTGTTTTACTCTATACCATAGTTAGTGGTATGAGCAGGAGACATTGATTTTCCAATGTAAAGGTTGACAGAGGACAAAGGGGTTTTCTACATCCAAAACCTCAAAGGAAAAGAACAAAGAGAAATTCCAAACACATTCACACACATGCAATTTATTTGGGGAGACCATTTCATTCTCTACTAGATGCTAGACTAGACTAGATACAAGACACGGCATTTGCTCCTGTGACAACTGCTCCAGTCTTATTTTCTCCAAGGACTTAGGGTTAGAGTCAAGGTTGTGGTATGGTTGTACATTTGATTTGATGTGAAGATTAGGACTAGGGTTAGGGTTATGTTTGTAGGTAGAATTTCTGTTTGGCTTAGCGTGCAGAAATTTCATGGGAACAATTGTCTCAAGAGCAAATGTCACGGAACCTGCGCATGCAGATGAAATTCTGGAAATAATACAGAGAGTTAGTGACAGAGAGCTGGGGTAAATATATTTCTGTGATAACATGAAGATATTAGTATTGGTGGTGACATTGCCTTGATAAAAGGGAGTAGGAAGAGCACAAATGTGTGGGTGAGGTCATGATTCTTTAAGGTCAAGGTGTGACCTCAGGTCATGACTCCTTCAGGTCAAGGTGTGACCTCAGGTCATGACTCCTTCAGGTCAAGGTGTGACTGCAGGTCATAAGGTCAGGATTCTTTCAGGCCAAGGTATGACCTCAGGTCAGAGGTCTTGACTCTTTCAGGTCAAGAGGTCATGACTCCTTTGAGTCAAGATATGACATCAGATCATGAGGTCACGACTCCTTCAGGTCATGGCCTCAGTCTTTCAGAAGAATGACCTCTCTAAGTTAGCTGACTTTGTATGGTGATGTACTCTGACCTCCCCCAGCCACCAGGTCAAGAATGGGTCACGAGCACACACAGTGGACGACGAACTTTAAAGAGTGAACTTTGTGCCTTACCTGTGTCATTCACATGGGTGCAGAACACCTCCCTGGTGGCCAGACCACCTCCACAGGATCGTCTCTCCCTGTTGTCATCACCATCCTCAAGATTATCTCCACCAGAAGAACCTGGGAGGATGTCACACTCTGACCAGGCGGAGGTTCTCCACACGTAGCGCCCCCTGGAGATGAGAGATAGACACACACACAGAAAATGGAGAAAGCATTTTGATATTATCAAGTCTTGCAGTGAAATTGAGTTAAGTTGGTTGTTCACCTATTCAACAAGTTTAGAGTTAACATAGAACACATCATCATCAAAGACAATGTTGTCATTTTGAATGGTTCATCCTGTAAACACATCATTGTAGTTATTTGGTCATACTTTCACTTGATTAGCCTGTACAATGAATGACAAAGAAAGAATGCCTTGTGTTGAAAAAGGGATGATGAGGTCGTGAGGTCATGACTCTTTCAGGTCAAGAGGTCATGATTCCTTTGGGTCAAGGTATGACCTCAGATCACACACATTTTTTTCACTCTCTGAAGTACCTATCCTTACAAATTATACTTTCAAGGAATTCTAAATGTCGTTCTTACTTTGCACTGATGTCTTTATCATGAAATTAATAGATTAAATAATCTTGGAATCAAGGTGGAGGACATTCATACATAGATTCAAAGTTTATACCATAAGAAACTCTATGCTCCTAAAGATAACAAAAGATATGCTTTGATACTTTTGTTTCTTGAAATTCCTTTTCATTCTTGCTGTTTTTTAAGTTGTCTGATACAATCAAGATTCATGGGGAAATTAGTTTGATAAACTTGTCAAAGTTTTAAAATCAGTGACTGATGAAAAGCTGCTGTAAAACCAGAAACATTTGCAGCATGGAATATTCGCAAATTGGAGCTGATGACCTTTTCTGCAGCATGAAATTTTCACAAATTGTCACTGGCATTCAATGCATTGTGTACACAAACACTTTCACGTGCATTCTACTTTCACAAATCTTGGCTCCTTGTGAAATTTGCAAATGTTTCTGCAAAACTGTTGTCTAAAAGATGCATTCAAGACAAGGCCTAAAATCCATGAGAAACAAAATCTTTTGATCTCTCAGCACATCTCAATTCAGGAATGTATAAAGTTATTGTAAGATGAGTAGATGTGTGTCCTCATACTTCTCAAATCTTTGTTGATTGAACATCCACATGGAAACACACACAAAAAGGAACAAAAATCAGGAAATCACTAACAAGCCCCGGGGAGAAACACGGACCTCATTCCCTTCCATCCCGTGGATGACGCCCTGCAAAGGGTGAGAGACCTAATTGTCAGCGTCTCATTACCATGGGATTTGGAGGGGGTATTTGTGCGTCGCACAGCCGAGTCCTGAATGGGAGCAGGGGTAAAGAGAGGTTTGGGGTGGGTCCGGGTGAGGGAAGAAATGGGGGGGGGGGGAGGTATGTGGTGGTGGTGCTGATATGCAAGGTGGAGCTTCATGTACATGGCACATTGCTCAAAATTTGCCCAACAAATTTGTTGAGGACACTACAAGAATGACGTAACATCCTCCCACATCAATCCGAAAGTAAATCTGGGGAACTAGAGGAGGGAAGCACCTAGCAACAGGATAGAACAGTGTCTATGCGTGTGTGTGTGTGTTTGTGCAAATATAATGTATTTGCCAGCATCTATGAACGATATAGTGACGTAATGACAGTTAACTACACACACATTTATGGGTATCTCATTTTGCAATGCACAGCTTTATATCATACCATACAGTAATCATCCCTGTAGACTGCCTTAATTTAAAGCAGGAGTTGTTGCAAAACATAATACACATAAATCTTGGTTTTTGTAAGCGACTTTAATTCCTGATTTGTATGTTTTTCCCATGATTAATTCCACATTCTGACTGGACAAAGTCAATATGAACGCTTCAATATATACTTTTTTTTCAACATGAATATGGTTTTTAATGGGCAGTACGTATGCCCAGATATTAACAGTGTACAATTCCCTTCTGCCTCTCTCCCCCTAAAATTCAGCTTTGATAAAAAAAGGACATTCCTCTTATCAACAAGCTTAGCTGTCAAGATGCATGACTATCCTAAGAGCATGAAATAATGAGAGGAGGAAATTGAAATTTGGTTGGCAGGGGTCTGAGAGCAGACATCTGAAGAGAAACAGAAAAAGAAAGGGAGAAAATGGAGAAAAAAAAAGATAAAGAAAACCATATGAGTCAAATTGAAAAAAAAAAAGGAAGAAAAAAAAAAAGAAGATGTAGGTCATTAGTATGTGCCTGGTGAGGGGAATTGCCGGGAATTACTATTCTGGTAGGATCCATGTGTTTGGTACCCCGTGTGTTTGCGCACTCCACGGTCTCTGTTGGATATTTGATAGCACACTTCAAGAGGAACCGTGAATGGGACGGCGGTGGGATGGTGGCACAAGCCAAAATGGGGGAAAGGAACATTCTGAGCCTGCCACGTGCAGAATATCTGAATGAAAAGACGCCGTAATGGGTCTATGTGAGAGCATTCAATAAGCCACAAGCACACCACTCAGCAACCATCAACCGAGAATACAAATTTCTCTTCCTTTCTTTTCTATCTATATCTATCTTTTTCTTTTTATGTCACTAAGCAGTTATGTTGAGAGCACTTTTTTGCCGTCCAAAGTGCCATTGAATCTTTTTCTGACGGTTGCTTCTCCAAATTTCTAGCTTCCAGAAGATTTTCATCTCATTAGCTTTGTTTGGTAGGGGAGGCTGCCGCATTACACTCTCTTCCCTCTTGTATTCATTCCCTTGAACCTTCCCTTTGTTTTTGTATTTGAATTTGTATTTCCTTTTAATTCGTTCTTTCTACACATTTTTATCGACATCTACTCCCCCACCCGCACCCTGCACCCCAACATGCTGGATTTTAACATTCAATTTGCTTTCTTCAGAGACTAAGGCAGTATAAAACAGTTTGATTTCATGTTTCATCAATGTAAGCAAATGTTCCCCCCAAATGAATATTTTTGTTCCACTAGTATGCCAGCTCTCAATGCAACAAAGGCCATGTACAATTCTACACACTCCAGGAGTTATTGATTGACATGCATAGGATATACATGTCGATGCATTCAAGTGCACTCACTACATATTTGTTCTCAGCCTGCTGAAGAGCTGAGTCCTGGAAAAGTTTGAAACATCATCTGCAAAAGCCCTGAAAATTGGACTGCAGTTGTGCTAAGTGACATTCCATGGTAACACTAGAGCTCACAGTATGAGATAGTCATGTGATTCGATGGTGACGTAGTGAGCTCAGGTGGTACTACAAAGTAGCAATTGTTGGAACCAAAACACCATCTTTTTTCTTCTTTTTCATTCATGATTTTCACTACCTCATCATAATACTCTGCCCCCTCTTGTTCCAGTCATCCTTTGTGTTACGTGTTGCCACCGAGGCCATTATTACTGTCATCAGAGACAACTGTTCTGCTATCAATATTTGACACCCCTCCCCCCTATTTTCCTCGTGTATCCACATTTGGGCAAACACGATGGCAACCCCAACAGAAGATCCCGCTCTACAAACTGGCAATTTCCTGCACCACATACATTTCAACTTCAATTGCACTTTTACCAGTACCCCAAACTTTAGCTTATTTGGCAAGGTGGGGGGGGGGGGGGGGGGGGAAGGGGTGGTCAGCGGAGGAGCATGAATGTTTAATTGTTCACTTTGCATGAGTGTAAATTGTCTACCGCCGGTGCTCATAATCTCTGAATCGCAATCACACTCAGCAATTTGGGGGTGGTTTGCCCATGAATCGGTAATTTCAAGCAAGTGCATCCAATTTCCTGAATGCATAGGATATATACTATTCTAATCAGTTTCTTATCAGTCCTGAATCTCACAATAGCTTTAATGTCTCTCAGAATTCCTTCTGTTTCTCTTTCCTTGTCCCTGTTTGTTGTCCTTCTCTATCTCTCCCTGTCTCTCTTTCTGTATTTTTCTCTTTCTCTATCTACCTCCCTATCTCCCTCTCTTTCTGTATTTTTCTCTTTCTCTATCTACCTCCCTATCCCCCTCTCTTTCTGTATTTTTCTCTTTCTCCATCTTCCTCCCTATCTCTCTCTCTAGCTATAGTTTTCTCTCTATCTATCCTTCTCTATCTCCCTCTCTTTCTGTACTGTTATCTCCTGCCCTTCATTCTCTCTCTGTTTAACAGACTCCCCTTTCTTTCCATTCTTCTCTCTCTCCCTTTTTCTCTTCCTAATTTTCTCAGTCCATCCTTCTATCTTTTGCTGCTCTTTCCTTTCTGTCTTCTTCTGCTACTTCTGTTTGTCTCTTTTTCCCTTGATTTCTATCTCTCTCTCTCTCTCTCCTCCTGTTCATGCTGAGCAATATTTTATGAGAGATGTGTAAGGAGGTTAATACCAAAACCTGATGAGAACACGGTGGATGAATCACACACAGGGCGATGAATGAAAGAACATCCTCATTACTTATTCATGCACCTACTTATATGTGGCATAGTTTTCTACTCATAATCATATTGAAGAAATAAATATTAATAACATTAACGCTATCAGGTGAGTACATCAATGAAGGTGCATATGAAAGTGAGTACATCACTATGGGTGCATACGAAAGTATCACTTATCGCATGATTGGATTATCTGTTTCACTCAGAAACACGAGCATGAAAATTAATGACTCTATCATCAATATCTAAAGATTGCTTTTCTCATGGAAGAGGTGGCACTGGATCATCATGAATATGATATGAAAGAAATGAAATAAATGACAAAAAAACCCAATTAATCATTTAGCTTTGTGTGTCAGACAAAGAACTATGCTAGGCCCAAATGGAATTTATTATGCATTTGTTTCAACAGGGAGCAACTGTAATGGATTAGCTTAGAATGGTCAATGATGCTCTGTGAATACAATCTCCATTTTTGTGTAATAATTAAAGGTACTGTTTACCACTGGGAGCAGTGATTTAAAAAAAGTCCTAGATATCATATTTGATGCATATGTGGAGGTCAGTTGTATGAAAAACATCCTACCATGTCAAAATTTTGCAATTAAGCCTAAAATATAAAGAGATATCCCTATTTTTCTCACTAAACCATAACTGTAGTTGGTTAAGTCTAGAAACATTTTCAATATAACTATCGTTCACATTTTGTATATTCAACAATACTTAACATTACATCGGTTGTTTCTATCCTTAACTCACATTTTAAAGCTATTTTGAAGCACTAACGCTGGGTTTTTGTTTAATCTCCAAATGGTAAATAATGCCTTAAACTAAACAGACAAGCTTTACACAGCAACACTACAAAAGCCTGTCAAAAATCTGGCACTCTAAAGACTACAAACAAAAACTTTGGTATCTTGTCCACAAAGCAATTTATGTTTATATCTAAGCTTGAGTGTCACTGGGCCTCTGACAATACTCTGTCATCCACTAGATATATTCAAGTGTAATTTGAAGATCACAATGTAAAATGATTTCCACATTCATGTAAATTTTTGAAGTCCATCAGAACAAGCAAATGCTGTGATTTTATTGATAGATTCTGAGATTTGACATTTGTTGCATGACCCATTAAATCAACAGTGGATAAAGTGGCAAAAGTAGTTCAACATCTTTGTCTTAGAAATATCCAGACATTACTAGGACAAAGATATGGCCATTACCATAGCAATATTTATAATGCTAACAGCTGACTGCTCCTTCCCTATTTGTTGCCATGGTAGTTGTGAATCATTACATCATAACCATTGTTGAAAATGTCTTATGAGAGAGGTCTAATTTTCTGCTCTTCTATTGAATCTATTGAAATATTAGCATTTAATTATTTTTTTAACCGCAAGAGAACCTGTGCTCATAATGTAGTATTTATTTATTTATCTATTTACATATATGTTACATAAACATAAATATATACATTTATGTATATGTATGGTATATATAAATACATACATATAAATAATTATATATGTATGCATATATAAACATGTCAAGAAATTCTCACACACACACACACATACACACACAAATGAAAGACTTAAGTGACCAGTTAGCGAGCATGGCTTTGTGAGAGAATTTTGAATGATGACTCAGACTTCAAACATTAAATTGGAAACCAGCAAAAAAAAAAAAAAAAAAAAAAATCTGTCTGGTCTATACTTTCTTTGATGTCTATCATCCTGTTCAAATGTTTGCACAAGCTAGCTCTCCCCTCTCTGCTATACGACACGACATAGGGCCTTTCTCGCATGCTGCTTCTGGGTTTTTCCACAGAAACACTGTCTGTCCATCTTGATACGTGAGAAGCAGAGCGGTTTCGGACTTGCAAAATAGCCCGTTCATAGATCGAGTCTCGAGGCAAGTTTCTGACAGGGCTTATAAGCTACAGATTGTTCAATCAGCTGAAATGGGCTGAGCTCCGGAGTGACCCCTGACCGCAAGTGACCTTGGCACACGTCAGTTGTATCACAATCTCCATGGCCCGACTGCCAATCAAACAGGCAATGTTTCTGATATGCTTACATGCTATAGAATATGTACATGTGCACATGTACACATGTGCATGTACCGAGGCTAAAGTAAACATCAGGAGGTCAAGATGACCTGTATCTCCTCAATGTTGTTTTAGCGCTTGACCATGCAGTCACACTGCAAATAAGCCTATGCACCAAGAATCCAGCCAAAACCTGATTTTAAAACACATCCAAGTTTACCAAATATGTACAATACAATAGTTACATTCACACGCAGTTGCCAAACTTGAAGTTTAGGTCAAAAACTTAACTGTTGAGGATTAGCTCCACTCATGAATTCACGACGCTGGTTCACATGCGCACCTAAACTTGAGCAAATCCCACTCAAAGATTACACTGGAAGTGCAGAGTCTTTGCTAGATGACCTTATGCCCATACAAAATATCGTAGCTGGAGATTGACCTGGACGCAAACGAGAAGCAAGGTTCATGCTAACTCACAAGCTCGTTGATTGTTGTGTCCACACAGAGTGAAACTATGAGTGGGGACCCCCGTGGCTCGTGGAGAGAGCATAAACCCTAAGATCTCTTGTGGTTCTAATCATTGACTAAACTTTAAGATTGCTAATTTCCGAGTGCGTACACACAGTGCTTAACTATAAGCTAATAATCGAGAGTTAAGTTTTTGGCCGAAACTTTAAGTTTAGGAACAGCCTGTGAACCTTACTTATGACTTCTCCAGGAATATCGTGAAATATGAGACAAACGTGGCAGCGATGTTGTTTGTTTACTTGTTTTTTATTTGGTGATGTCCTTAGGAGTAATTTCGTCCTTTTTAAAAGACAAATGCACTGTCCTTCACAGTTTGAGGTCTACAATCCCTCCATTCATTTATGTCTTAACCGTGATATCTGTCTTTATATTTCTGTCCGAGCTTTCTGCCCCTCTCCTTGTAGATATAGTTCCACCTTGTTTTTGTCCCTCCATACATACCAAAAACTTGCATCCCTCCTCCCCCTTTTTAATGGAGGCAAATGAACCCAAACAAAATGATGAACCATTCGCAGGACCGGGAGCTCATAATACCCCACGCTGACCTTTCTCCCACGGTGTCCTTCCCCTCTGAAAAAATCCGGAGAAATACAACTCCCTCTATTGATCAACCCTCATACGGCAATCCGCACTGGTGTACATATTGCCGGAGGATGATTTTTTTCTTTCTTCTTCTTTTTTTTTCGCTATCTCTCGCTCTTTTCATAGGAGATATAATGGGACTCTCCTTGCCATTCTCTTAACCCAGATCATACATAACCTACTTTTTCCAGGTTGCTCCGTGCACATCATCCCGCCGCTCTGTCGTCAGGGAGACAAGCGAGGTTTGGAGGATCCGCCTCTTTGTTGGCTCAATCTGGAATGATTTCGAGTCTTGTCTAAAGACTTCCCGACGTCTTCCTCTCCTCCCTCTCTATAAGGATTGACGAGTGTTAACAGCCAATATCTCTGTATAATGTGTTAACTTTGCTATCCATTTCAGCAAAATGATTGATCTTCTTCACTGATAAATGAATATCATTTCCATACCATTAGTGTAGGATTCAGGTACTGCACCTTTTTTTTTTCTTCTTGTGAAACTTTTGGTTTCTGCCTCTATTATGTTTCTTGTCACATACACTTCTGACATTTACTTAAGATGATTGATAAATCCAAAGATAATCATGTTACATAATGAGAAGGCTTTATCTATGATTATTACGAGCTTAAAAATGGCTGGATATGTACTGCAGCCTTTAACTTTCCCCATGAAAATGATGTAGATTAAATATCTAATTGCATAAAGCAGACAGATATGTAACTTTAACTGAAATCCAAACCTATACCACTCTCATAAAGTTACTTTTGCTATGTTCATGTAGGTCAAACATTCTCGGAAGAGTATCTTGTTCTTTATGGAATTTCAAATGAATCTAGAGCTGGATTCCACAGATTTGCACATTCTTACCTTCTTTCTTCAATTCTTATTTTCTACGAAGAGCTGAAATAGAACACTAAAGATCCTTTGTGACAGGTAAATTCTCCAGCTTGACTGACATTATAGTGTCATGCTTTATTGGAGGGGGAGGGGTACTTTCCACAGATAATCTTATCTCTTGATCCCTTCAAATTTTTTTTTAATCTCCCATATTTCTGCTCTCATCTGTCCAAACTGCAATAATTCACTTGGGCTTATCTCGAGACATTGTCGCCACAAAGTGGTTGAAGGTGTCAACACTGACGTGCAAAGCCTTTGGTAACATATGTAGCACTGTTATGCTTCTCATCTGACAATATCATCTTCAAAAAAAGTTGACTGCCTTCCATGCTAACTGGGTCATTCTCAATGTTTCTCTTTCTCTGTGAAGGTAATGCGAAACCACCCCTCTAAGAGCTAATTCTAGTTTTCATAGCGTTTGATATGACATGCTTGTATATATCTGAAAGCCAGCATATAGTTGGTGTGTGGTTGCTAGTTGGGATGATATGTGTGTGTGTGTGTGTGGGGGGGGGGGGTACACTATCAGCATATCTAGGACAATCGGAGAGCTAGACAAAGATAGCACCCCCCCCCCACAAGTCTTCCAAACAAGACATAATGGGTGTCATGTTTAACCCCCTGGAGCGTGAACACGACCACAGATTCCCCACGACAAGAGCTTACTTGGATGGGCACGGTCTAGTGATCCCTCGCCATGGCTCAAATGATTTTATAATGATACTTCTTAGCACTGGCAACATGCCATTTCACAAGTATGGATATCGTGGGTGTTCTTATACATCAACCCTACCAACAAAAAACAGAGGATATACGGGAACCCTAGAGCACATCAGCACAAAAGTAAGATAGCACAAGGAGACCACTGTTTACAAAATGCACGGATGAGCTTGCTCTGGATCAGCCAATTTTCTGACATCCATTACATTAAATAAAGATGATGCCACAGGCCCATACTTTGAAAGATGGGAACCAAAGGGGATGTATAACCTCCATTTTAGTTTGTGTGTGTGTGAGTGTGTGTGTTGTGCAATGTCGGTACATGTGTATGTGTGTTATAAAGTTGAGTGTGAAAGACATATGATATTCAAGAACATTGTAAAGTATGATGGCTCTAAGTAGAGTTTTTTTTTAAGGTTACATTTTAGAGGAACAGTTGCAGTGGCAAATGACAAACAAGTGCTACCCAAGAAATGTGCCCCTTGACATTTCAGAGAGGTGATGAAGACTTCTTTCAAAAAATGTAATCTGCATCATGTGGAAATTAAAGAACAAGCAAGTACAGCCATGGAGGACTTCAATATATATTAACAAAAATGATTTTCGAAAAGCTGCCACAGTACTAGATCCAACGCCTTCATCCCTGCTTGGGGGGAGAAGTTCCCTTGACTCCAAATGGAGATACCCTACAAATCATTACCTGTGACTGGAGGAGCAGTGGGCAATCAATAATGCATGATCCCCAGCATCAGAAATGCATAGGTGGGACTAAAGGAATCATCAGTTATGGATGGCAGCGGAAGAACCGGCCCTCTTGTGCCCAAAGTAGCGTAAGGATCTTTCAGACTTCCTGCCGGCTGGGGATTTTAATTTCTCTTTTCTTTTCGGTGGGGTGGCCGGTAATTAGAAGGGACTTGATCCTATGGCTGGTGGGTTTCTTGCATCTCTCGGTATGCCACTTCTGCGCACAACAAGGGAGTTGCAGCATGCACGTGACACGTGTAATACAGAATCCATTAAAAGTGCAGGAGAGAGAGAGAAAGAATTCCATTCAAGAGAAGAAATGCAGTCAACTTCATGTAGCATGCTACTAAGAACATGAGCACCACTCCTCTTCCCTCATCGACATCATTTTAGTCTCTATGTTCAATTGATTATTCATTCTGTCATCGGGTCATAATGAAGGCAACTGACTAAAAATGATGAGTAAAGTATGATGAAAGAAATGCTCTATCCCCATCCATCTATCCGTCCATCTATCTATCTATCTATTTATCTGTCTATCTATCTATCTATCTATTTTTCTACATATTATTCACTCACTCGATCCCTCTCACTCCACCTCCCAACACCTGTATCTATCTACATGTATCTATCTATCAATCTATATCTATCTATATATCTATCTGTTCTTCTATATATTATTAACTTACTAGTATGTCACACTATCATTGACAGCTCCATTATATTTGCATGTGATTCCACACTTTGATAATGCATGTATAAAGAAAATTCACAGTTACGCTTTGGGAGTTACTCAACAAACTGGTTTCATACAAAGAAGAAAATTTTCCTCTAATTCCATCTTCCACTTGTCATTTCTTCAAAATAAAAAAATGAATGAAATCAAGAATCACTCTGATTACAGATAAGCTGTGGTGACTACCAGTATGTGGCTGATACTTCCTCTGATCAATGCATCTTTTCTTTATTCATTCATTAATTCATTCATTTACTCATTCATTCATTCACTCCTTCATTTATTTATTTATTTATTTATTTATTTATTCATTTATTTATTTATCTATTTAGCAAAATCAATATACAAGTCATAACAGAGAAGCAAACCTAACACAAAAGGCCAGGACTCCTAAAAGCTATTATGTGCATGTAGCTGGAACCCTAAAAACGAAAACAACAACAACAAACAAACAAACAAAAAAACACAGGTAGAACACATTCAACCATCACTTGTTGTGACATAGACCAAAGCATACCAAAGTACTCTTGACAACAGATTAATGTTGAAGGTGGCGCAAGAAAAAAATTTGCACCCCTGTGTTTATGCACCCTTCCCCCGCTCCTTGGTGAGCTGGCTGTAGCAGCACAGCTAGCTCATCTTTTTGATTGGTTTGCTGAATGGATGCCGGGCCACGGCTGTGACATCAGAGTTGACGTCATCGACCAGTGTTCGTCGTCGTCAGCTGGTGGGTTGGGTGGGGGGAGAGGGGGGTAATCTTTGAGCTTTGAGAGACACGGCCTTGCCTTGAGGATTTGTGGTTAGCACGAGTGGCAGAGCATTTTGTGAAAAACTCTTCTCTTCTTTTTGGTTTCTCACAGACTGATCGCTTCTTCTCTCTGGCTGTGGATGTGGAGAGGGGGAGACCCAATCCATGCTGAGAATTCTTGATTGTGATTCAAAATGCCACCATCATATGCAGCGTATCTTTCTCGGTTATTTCCGCTTCCTCCGTTAATAGAAACTGAATGTTTTCACCGAGAGGAATCGCGGAATATCTGATTGCAGCTGGTCGTGCTGTGGTTCTAAATTGCTCCTACCTTCCTTTAGCCTTTTCTGCATTGTCTCTGTGGCTGATGTTGTGAAACAATGTATAGGGCCTACAACACTTTTAGCCAAGATTAAATCACTATCCCTTTATAGCACCTTACTGAGAAGTCACTAGTCCTGTGAGTTAAGTTCAAGAGTAAATCTATCTGCTATTCTCCGCAATGTGGGTGGTGAACTTCATTCCAATCATCCCTTGGGGAAATATATTATCAACAACATATTTATTTCAATTCAACTCAATTTTATTTTCTTTTTTTTTTCAACAGAATATACCAAGTAATGTGTGAAATTGGACATGCATTTTGTCGAAAGATACATACACGTAGGAAGCAAAGAGTAATAACGCTTTCATGCCCATGATCCATACAAGAAGAGGCATAATATATACAAACATATTTATATATTCTGCAAAAAAAAAAAAAAATACTCACTCAATAGACTATGTTTGTACTATATGTGGGTACCTCAGAGGGAAGGGGGAGAGAAGGGTGGAAGAGCTAACAACTACACGAAAATACTTCAATCTGTACTGATCAAATTTAACCATCGATCATGACTTATACAAATCAATCATTTTCCTCTGACTGACACAGTTTATGCACGTGTCTGTGTTAGTGTGTGTGGGTGTGTGTGTGTGTGTGAGTGTGTCTGTCTGTTTGTCTATCTGTCTCTCTTTACTAGTATCCTCCTTTTTGCCATCAAGTTCCGTCAATTAAGCAAGCGCCCCCACTCCCACCTCATTTTCCATCCCTAAACTTCCATCTCCAGCTACTGTATTTCACATCATTCATTATATTGTACCTAGGCTGCCCTGCTCGACAACGACAGTCAACCCCATTACCATTAGACTCAAAGCCACAATTCCCAGTATCAATGGCTCACTCAAAAGTGCATTTAGCAAATTAATTTCTGATCACACATACACACACACACACACACACACGCACAATAAAAAGAAGGAGTGGGGATTTCAAACCTGTTTGAGAATACCCGGTGGGTACTCAGCACTAATTACCACTCTGTCTCAGAGCTGGACAGTTGCCATGCCAACTGGTCAATTTGACAAATAAACAATGGTTTTAGGGGCAAAATTTGCACTGCTTGTCAAAAGCTTTGGAGGACAAAGCTGTACATTAAAAGCTCGGGATGCAGCTTTCAAAGTTTTACATTGAACTTGTGAATTGGGGGTGGTAAGGCACAATATGTGTGCAATCATTGATGCAAAACTCTCTCTAGTTCATGCAGATATGTTAACTGCAAGTTTCAAAAGAACACACATTTATGACCTTTCAAACACAGGATAGCTTTGATATCTCTTAAACCTATTACTGTACATCCATTGCCCCTCAAAAATCTACACAGTTCTAGGATGACGAAGAACTCTTCAAGAACACTTGTAAGTAGAGACATATAAAAAACAACTTATGGCAACTTATATCGTCCTCGATAAGAATCTTGATATCTGGTGACTTTTCAGTTAAAAAATGAAAAAGAATGACCAGAGCAAACATGTCTGCAACCTCTGACTGCACTTTCTTGTATAAATGGGACTTCCCATTTTTCTTTTTTTTTTCCTGAGGTATCTGGCCAAGTAATGGAAATGCTAGTTGATGAATGAAGCAGTACAGTATGCAACATGAGTGCTAGATTAGCCAGAACTTTGGGCCCCACCACTCAGGAGCTATTAGTCATGCAAACAATGGTTTTCTTTGCCCTCCTTCAATCCCATATCACCCTTCTTCCATTCCCCACCACCCTTCTTCCATTCCCCATCACCCTTCTTCCATTCCCATCACCCTTCTTCCATCCCATATCACCCTTCTTCCATCCCCTCATCACCATTCTTCCATTCCCCATCACCCTTCTTCCATTCCCATCACCCATCTTTCATTCCCCATCACCCTTCTTCCATCCCATATCACCCTTCTTCCATCCCCTCATCACCCTTCTTTCATTCCCCATCACCCTTCTTCCATCCCATATCACCCTTCTTCCATCCCCCCATTACCCTTCTTCCATTTCCCCATCACCCTTCTTCCATTCCCCATTACCCTTCTTCCATCCCCCATCACCCTTCTTCCATCCCCTCATTACCCTTCTTCCATCCCCATCACCCTTCTTCCATCCCATATCACCCTTCTTCCATCCCCTCATCACCGTTCTTCCATCCCCCCATCACCCTTCTTCCATCCCCCATCACCCTTCTTCCATCCCCATCACCCTTCTTCCATCCCCATATCACCCTTCTTCCATCCCCTCATCACCCTTCTTCCATTCCCCATCACCCTTCTTCCATCCCCCATCATCCTTCTTTCATTCCCCATCACCCTTCTTCCATCCCATATCACCCTTCTTCCATTCCCCATCACCCTTCTTCCATCCCTCATCACCCTTCTTCCATCCCCCATCACCCTTCTTTCATCCCCCATCATCCTTCTTCCATTCATCACCACCCATCTTCCATTCCCCCATCACCCTTCTTCCATCCCCTCATCACCCTTCTTCCATCCCCTCATCACCCTTCTTCCATCCCCCATCACCCTTCTTCCATTCCCCATCACCCTTCTTCCATTCCCCATCACCTTCTTCCATCCCCCATCACCCTTCTTCCATTCCCCATCACCCTTCTTCCATTCCCCATCACCCTTCTTCCATTCCCCATCACCCTTCTTCCATCCCCATCACCCTTCTTCCATCCCCTCATCACCCTTCTTCCATCCCCATCACCCTTCTTCCATCCCATATCACCCTTCTTCCATCCCCTCATCACCCTTCTTCCATTCCCCATCACCCTTCTTCCATTCCCCACCACCATTCTTCCATCCTCCCATTACCCTTCTTCCATCCCCATCACCCTTCTTCCATCCCATATCACCCTTCTTCCATCCCATATCACCCTTCTTCCATTCCCCATCACCCTTCTTCTATTCCCCCATCACCCTTCTTCTATTCCCCATCACCCTTCTTCCATCCCCTCATCACCCTTCTTCCATCCCCATCACCCTTCTTCCATCCCATATCACCCTTCTTCCATCCCCTCATCACCCTTCTTCCATTCCCCATCACCCTTCTTCCATTCCCCACCACCCTTCTTCCATCCTCCAATCACCCTTCTTCCATCCCCATCACCCTTCTTCCATCCCATATCACCCTTCTTCCATCCCATATCACCCTTCTTCCATTCCCCACCACCCTTCTTCTATTCCCCCATCACCCTTCTTTCACCCCCCCCCCCATCACCTTCCCTCCCTTAACCCTCATAGAACCGCCACACCAGAAATGTCACTGGGACTGTGTGCAAACTAGATCACTGGTAGTACTGGTGGAGTTCTCTGCCAGCACACATATTGCACTGAGCTGAAAGACCACACTGTGTGCATGTGAAGAGGAGGGACAATAACCTTAACATCATCGCCTCTTTTTCTCTCTTTCTCTCTCTTGTTTTCTAACTATTTACATGCACTGAAAGCAATTCTCTCTCTCTATCCATATCTCTCTCTTTCATTCTCTTGACTTTAACTATATGTATGCACAGAAATAAATTCTCTATCTCTCCCCATCTCTCCTCATACTCTCTTGATATGACCTACTTACATGCAGAGAAACTAACTCTCTTTTTGTTTTTAACTGTCAGTTTCCTTCACTCTGACTCCTGATAGTGAACTCAACCAATTATGAAATCATCTAACAAGTCCCAAGATGCCATACATATGCATACACAATTTGATAAAAAAGTGGATTCAAGTTAAAAAAAACAACAAGCTACAAACCAATTAGTAGTAGGCATTCATGCCATCTTTAATAGCAGTATGTATTGAAGTGACAAACACTTCATATGGGTCAGTTGGGAATCAAATCGTCATCCTAACAGGTGAAGCTTCCTTGAAGCTGGGCCAGCAGCAAAGCCATAGAAGACAATCCACTTATGGAACATACCACACTGACCAAGCTTTGGAGAATAAAAGTAAGACATTGAAATTCATTACAGAAAAAGTCACACAAACAGAACAGCATAACATGGGAAAGCAAATAGCTATAACCTTTCTCTATTCGCTCATTAAAAAGTGGATCCTGCCTTTGAGAGTGTCAGGATGATAGCAATGGAACAAAATGGGCTGCTGCTCTACTACAACATCAACAATATATGGTGCTCCTGTAGAAGCAATGGATAGTATTTGGCAGCGTGAACATTTTAAAACTATTTTGTATGTGATCCTGGGGAGAAAAATAAGGCATGCAAATATGTCACTTTCTTGCTATTTTCTCTAGATGAAATACCATTATCATAACCAACACCTCCACAGTTACTTGGTGATAATGAAGTGCTTAAAATCATTTAACGTGACTGAGTATGTAATCATAATTATGTCCATTCTTACATTCTCGCAAATATGCAATACGTAAATTTACCAAAGCCATTCAAATTGAATTTCTACTTTATCAAGTGAATACTAACGTTTGAAAAAAAATTGATGATCTTATTATTTCACTATATTACAGAAAAAAAACAACTAATTTGGTTCTAATGCAATGAATGATACGAATAGTCCAACAAAAGAAGAATTCAATCACAATTATCAAATAAATGAAGCACAGAGCCACTTTGTCACACACACACTTCTATTTTGTATTGTGGTTTTCTATAGTCAGTCTTGACTACTTAAGACAAGTTACGTAACGTTTCCTGCATGTTAGATCAATGTTCGGCGGCGATGTCACAGGTAATAATTGGAATGTGTGGTTTCATGGATTCATTAAAGAATGCTTACCCACCTATTATTGATCAGTGGTCGGCGATAGCTTGTTCACACGAAATATTCATCTCGGATCTGTTTCTTTACTCTCTCGCTGCTCTTGTTTTTCCATCTCTTTATTATCAGCGGTGGCTCATTTTGACTCCATCGAAAGAAAAGGTCAAACACTTAATGATCACCGCCTAATGAGGCTTAGAGGAATCCGTCTGCTAGTTGGGGGGCACAGATCATTGGCTTAACATAATCTTTATTGCTTTATTGATGCTTCGTTAGTCAGGCTGTCTGTCTGTACGTCTATATGCTTCCCTACTTCCAGCTCTCTGTTATCTATGACCCATCTTATATATCTGTTTTTCTATCCATCTATCTCTCAAAATTCATAACTGTGCCTGTTTATCTGTCTGTCTCCTTATGCTTACTTATAATTCATATGGTCTTGTTTCCAATCTCACTGGACTCCCAGTCCGAGCCTGATACAGATGAGGCTTCTATTCCCTCTGACAAACGTGTAAATTGGATTAAGCTGTCAGCCACGGTTACGCAAGGCTTCAATTTCCACCCCACAGGAAATTTCCTGTCCAACACAAAAAAGGATATTGCATCCATAACAACTATTCAAAGAAAAAATTTGCAGCTGCGACAGCCTTGGATTAAGAACACTTTGGGTTGATCTCAGTGCTGCCTGATTCGTCTTGAGCACAGCTCATAATTGTGGAATTTTGATGGGTTTGGACCAACCCATGCATGGCAAATTGTAAAGATAGTGCTCAAGCTTTAACAGTCAAAGCAAAAAACTCAAGAAGTGTGATACTCATGTATATGGCATGTTGTGAAATGTGTGTTTCCATATTGTGACTTCATTCACCTGGAAGGTAACCATCTTAGAAATTGAAGCCACTTCATTAAGCCACGTACAGATTTTTTTTTTCCAAGATAAGGACCTAATATTGGATATTGTTCACATTAGATACTCTCACATTGATAGTAATGTATGTGCTATCCTGTTTCATTCTATTTCCAATGCCCTCGTCTCCATGTATGTATATTTACATAAAGACAGCTATGAATTCAAAAAGTCCTCAGCATCTTTGCAGTCACACAGTTACTTCTTAAAATTGCAAATTCATATACAGAATACTATACACAGTTTCAAACAGGTGCAGGGAATACACACACACACACACACACACACAAACAAACCTACATCTACCTAAGATGTGGAACTATTAAGCCATTTTTGGCTTGTGAAAGGATGTCTATGAAAGACATTCACTCGTGTCGTGATTCATCCTGGATCATTCTCCAGGGGAAAAATTGCAAAACAGATTGAAGACATCTCTAACCCTCACCAAGCTATGGTCGCCGACTAGCACAGATGTCTGAAAATCAACTATCACTGAATATAGAGATTAGCTAATCCCGATAATCCCTGTTCTGTTAGCATGGCCCTCCTGCTAGACTGAGGCACATTACTATGTCTGAGTTGGATGGCTAATCTCCAACTCAGACAGGTTTGGATGGATTATTGGAAGCTGGTTGAAAGAATAAAAAAGCTTGGCAAATTCAGCTAAGTGCCTGGGGAAAAGAGTATGTCAAGACACGCATGACTTTGTTGTTTTTTTTCAGTGTGTGGATCAGAAATTAGTGCCCAGATATGTAAGTAAAGTCTATAGAAAACCATGTTCATAGCACTGTCACAGAATATAAGCCCCCTAAGCCCTATATATGGCTGATTTTAGAGTCAAAGAGTCGAAGTGGTCACAAAGTATTATTCAATCAGGGGCAATTTACCAACAGCGACACTCATGAAATCAATTCGCAAATTCAACCAGACACATACATCTGGCAAGAAGAGGAACAAATTTCAACGAAGGTGATTAATATTGGCAACTCAGCTTTTCATTAAATTTCATAGAATTTGTCACTTCAAGCATGTCACTTAGAAAAAAAAAAAGATCAGTGGCATCAACAGATTTCTTTGCCCACAGGGCAATTTGTAAAAAAGTATCTCATGCAAAAATCCTTTGAAAGAATGTGGCCCCAAAACACACAAGTTTGGCTCTTGGTATACATTGTAGGTACAAATATAAATGGGAAAAAATGCAATTCTCATACTGGTTTGGAGAAAAAAATAAGATCAGCATCTGTCTGCTATTGCCCCCCAGTAAAAACAAACAAACAAGCAAACACACACACACACACACAAAAAAGCAAACACAAAAACCAATCAAATAACAAACCAAAAGCAGGCATACTCCATGAGCACAAACAGACTCAAATGTTCAGAGGTTAATCACTGCAGCAGGTGTAACAACCACAGCTGTAGAGTCTACACGGTCCCATGCATATATCTTTTTGTTGTCCTTTCTTTTTTCTTCACCTTCATTTTCCTTCTTGTCTTCCTCCTTTTAATGCTTGTGAAGGAATGCACAAATCTCCCATCACTCTCAAGAGACTTGTTCTATTTGGGTCATGTGTTTCACCACCGCCACAATCAACATGTGATCTTACGCTGCCATCGAGTCTTCTACCGCGAGGAAAAGGGGGGGGGGAGGGAGTTGGGTTTTGATGCCGAATGAAGGCTTGAATTAGAATGTTCTTAAAACATCCCTGGGCCGTGTAATCAGAGAAACAGGGTCAAGAACCATGCCCGACAAACTATCAGGGCTTCCAACCGAAAGCAACTTGGAGGGCCACATGAACATTGATCTCTTAAATGTTCAGCTTTTGAAAACGTACGACACTAGGTATTAAAGATGAAATACCCGGCTAATTGACATTAGAACGGTAAAGACATGCTGAGAAACCGCGCGTCAGGGACAACTTCCACCAATCAAACGAGATGTCCCTCTTCGGGAGGTGAGTAATTGCATCGGAGTAATCAATTTCAGCAATTTCTCATATAATTCATTCAGTGATGAGAATGGTCTATGGAGATACCCTCCAAAACAAATCTTTGACACCGATCGTCACCCTCACTATATGCTTTCCCAACGTTTGCACCGAAGCTGTCGTCGCTTGGTGAAAACGTACCGTGCTAATTCCCCTCTTTGTTTTTGTATACTCCTTGGAGCCTGTTTGACCAGGGTGGCGTCGCTTGACAGCACGGTGCAGCCCCCTTAAGAGAAATCCAAATCTGGCCCAGCAAGCAATTGGGGGTTTCCAAACCAAGCCTCTCATCCCGACCTAATCAACACCGCCCTCAACATATACCCCTCAGTCAAAAAAAGAAAGAAAGAAAGAAAAAAAGGCCGGCCGTTGATTGGTCGCAATCCCTTGTCTCGCAGAAAAACATCGCCATCCCATCACCAAAGCAACACACCCGGAGTGAGAGAAGGGGGGAAGAAGGGTAGGAGAAGGAACACAGACGACGACTTCTTCGGCAAACATGGGCTAATGAGCCGACAGGAGTCCTCGTGTCGACAAAAGGTCACACGTTCCCCTGGCGGGAGTAACTGGATTAGCCACTGGCCACTGGCTCCCACAAAGCAATGGACAAAAGGCTTCATGTTGTCTGACATTTATAGATCCAAGACAACATTACATGGTTCAGCGGAGAGATAACCTTGAAATAAAACAAAAACCCCAAACAAAACTAAGGAAATTCCGTCCAGGGGGCATGTGGTACTCAAGGCAGAAATACCACTGGTGTTTCAAGGTTAGAAATCATGTGATGCATGGTTTATTATCAAAGCAAAACTTGGAGAACTCAGCTTGTCACCTGTTCAAAGGCCTTGTTTAACCACTTTTCCTACTTTAAAAAAAACCAACACAAATAAAAACAAAAATGCATGGTCTGAAATGATGTTATGAATGAAGTTTTGACAAAGACTTGCTAATAAAAATGATACTGAAATAATTCAAATCAGCAAAAAGCAGGATTTACAACATGAACTATTTCTCGTGTTTATCAATGTGGTATCTAAGCTGGGAGCATGGTTAGGTTATATTCATGATCAATATGATACAGGTCATGTGACCAAAGCATATCAAGTTGTTTTTTTTTTTCTTCTTCTCAAACTCCGAATCAGAGAAACAGCATACTGGCACATGGATTTTGCCCATGGACATAATGATGGTGATAGTATGATTTTCAAATGGTGCAAATTGAAAGAAGTGGATGCATCTAAAGTCACTGTAGAAACCTGACCTGTCCTAAATTACACAAAGCTGTTCATCAAAGTAGGATGAGTACTTCCCAGTTTGTAATTTGACCCATGCTTTGCCATTATAACTAAAAAAAGCTATATGTGCATGCTGTAAGTCACTACATTTCACAGAATCTACAATGAAATTATTACAAGTTGTTCATTTTTTGATGCAAAATATGATTAAAAAAAAACAAACAAACTCTGCAATAAGATTTGAATGAAATGCAAGAGCGAGAGACAGATGATAACATTCCCTTGAACATTGGTACAAACTAGGTAGATGTGGGAAGAGGAGTTGTCTATACATCATGTCAATGCAAATTTTGAGTCAGTATACAACATGACTGATGATTTTCATGTAAAACTGTTGAATACAATCATACTCTTACCAGAGTATGAGGACGTTTGACCCATGTTTTCATTTTAAAAAGGACCACAAGCTGTCCACATAAAAGATTTATACAGAAATTGATGGAGAATGCTAAAGTGGGGCTACTATGTCCATCTGCATGATCAAATGAGATTGTGTATCTTCGGTCAATTACACGCTGTTGACGTTATCGGCCGTTAAGAGGTCCCATCACCATTGAGTTGTTAACAGTCGGTAGTCTCGGGTCAGGCGAGGTGGGAGCGGCAAGCCCATGATTCCGACTCGCCATCAATGAGTCGACTCATCACAGGTCTGGGCAATGACGGTATTTTCATTTCCTGGATGCGGCGGAGGAAGGCGTACGCGAAAGACACGCATGGCTCCTTGTGTCATCATTTCATATGGCATCTTTCAGCGGAATGCATTTTACTCTTTCAGAAGGACAATGTCGTGCGGTCAGTGAAACTAAATCTCCAGCGTCTTACACATCAAACAAAGCGTCTTGATTGCCCAGACTAAAGCAAATGGTTATGTGAGGGAGAGGGAGATGGGTGGACCACGAGAGAGAAAGAGATAGAAGAGAAAAATTGAGAGATAGAGAGGGGGGTTTGACTTTTACGATGCCGGCGCCATGTTTATCATACCACGATTTGTAGTTGGTACATGCTCCCCGGAGACACCTCTGCAATTTGAGCCAGCGACGAACTAATCACGAACAGCCACATAGGATGTCATCTGCATTAGTCAGGTTACCTGAGAAATTAGCCTTATCGGACACAAAAATAGCTTCAGCAGAGTTGGGGGGGGGGGGGGGGCAAGAGGGAGAGAACATCTCGATATCTGCTGGCTCGTTTAAAGGTGTAGATCTTGAGTGGCCCTTCAGCAGATTAACACCAACTGGATAAATTGCTATCTTTCTTTTTTTCTCTTTCCCTCTTCTCTCTATTTCTATCTCTTTCTTTCTTTATGGGGGGTCAGTAATGAATATCTTGCTCATCTCAATTTAAAGTAGGACAAATTCCTGATGGGCTGATATCATACCGGGTGTCGGCTGAAATCAATCATACACAGCATCATAAAACTCTTGTCTCGGGATTCAGTTTCAGAAGGGGGATGAAAGCGGACCGATCCGAGCGAGATGAGATATATAGCGGAAACCTGTTGGATATTCTTTACCGTCTTGTTTTCCAGGGTTTGTGTTTTTAAGAGGAGGGGGGGGGGAAGAAGGGAAGGAGTTATACTCTGATTTGTTTCCTCACAGCAAGGAATACAATACAGCAGAAGTTTGCCAAGTTTTCCTTTAATGGTAAACTAAAACAAATACAGCACCACCTCCTAAAAAACCATGATCATCATGTGCCAGGACCATTGCAAAAAACAAAGTGAAAAAAAAAAATCCACAGTTAAGATTAAGGCCAACTTCAACTTGCAATGGAGGGGTATGTTCCAGTCGATAAAGCAAAGAGAAAAGTCAGTCTACTTGAGCACATTTTCTTATAGAATCATTGCCAACTACACTGCTCTCCCCCCCCCCCCCCCAAAAAAAAAAAAACATTAATCTGAATCTGATATTCAAATCTTGACATGAATTCATTTTGTGTCTACAGGTAATGACAAGTTTTCTCTTGCAGAATTCCCTTCTTGTACAAGCTTTTTTTTTTTCACGTGGGTTTAATTTTTTTTTGAACGGTAATATTGAAGGTAACAGTGTTCAGGATATATCAGGGCAGCCAGTAGAAAATAAATCTCAGTTTCACCGGTCGCGTGATTGAATCTATGATATCAAAGAAAGTTTTTGGCAATGTTGAAATCAAACAATTGAGGGTGAAAGGTATATGCATTGTTAGCTCTCGTACCTGGCCATTCGCCGTTGTCTCTTCTAGTTTATTGATCTAGCTGGGCAGGTGTCTACTCAACTTGAAAAAAAAGAGATTTTATAGCATCTCATTCTTTCCACCCATTGTCTCCCCCTCTTTGCCGCATCACTTTAACCCTCACTTTCTTTCTCCCGCTCTCTCTCTCTCCCCCTCGCCCCTCTCCATCTCCTCCCCCCCCCCCCCCCCCTTCAACCCCTCTGGTGGTACGAAACTGAATCTTCCAGACAGTGGATGAGGAGGAGGTTATTAGCCCAGTTTCGAGCACACAGGTGATGCAAACACAGCAGAGTGATGCAGTCTTAAAGTGCACAAATTCACCCACACATTTGTATTCCTCCTCTCATTTCTCATTCTCTCCTTCTCTCTTTCTCTCTCTCAATCTCTATCTATCTATCTATCTATCTATCTATCATTCTATCTATCTATCTTTCTTTCTATCTATCAATCTATTCATCTTTCTGTCTATCCATCTACCTTTCTATCTATCCATCTTTCTTTTTTATCTATCTATCTATCTTTCTGTCTATCCGTCTATCTTTCTATTTATCTAGTCTTCTCTGTCCATCTCCTTTTCTCTATATCTGTCTCTGAGTATCCCTTTCATTTCTCATTCTCTTTTTCTCTCTCACCCTCTAATTCTAGCTATCTATCTATCCTTCTGTCTATTTTTTTCTATATCTGTCTCTGAGTATCCCTTTCACTTCTCATTCCCTCTTTCTCTCTCACTCTCTAATTCTAGCTATCTATCTATCCTTCTGTCTATCTATTTTTTTCTATATCTGTCTCTGAGTATCCCTTTCACTTCTCATTCTCTCTTTCTCTCTCACTCTCTAATTCTAGCTATCTATCTATCCTTCTGTCTATCTATTTTTTCTATATCTGTCTCTGAGTATCCCTTTCATTTCTCATTCTCTCTTTCTCTCTCACCCTCTAATTCTAGCTATCTATCTATCCTTCTGTCTATCTATTTTTTTCTATATCTGTCTCTGAGTATCCCTTTCACTTCTCATTCCCTCTTTCTCTCTCACTCTCTAATTCTAGCTATCTATCTATCCTTCTGTCTATCTATTTTTTTCTATATCTGTCTCTGAGTATCCCTTTCACTTCTCATTCTCTCTTTCTCTCTCACTCTCTAATTCTAGCTATCTATCTATCCTTCTGTCTATCTATTTTTTTCTATATCTGTCTCTGAGTATCCCTTTCACTTCTCATTCTCTCTTTCTCTCTCACTCTCTAATTCTAGCTATCTATCTATCCTTCTGTCTATCTATTTTTTTCTATATCTGTCTCTGAGTATCCCTTTCATTTCTCATTCTCTCCCTCTCTCACTCTATCTATCTACTGTAAAATGAGGAATGTTTGCGTGCATTCTAATTTCACGAATTTCGCGAGAGCCCAGATTCGCAAAATTAAAATGCACGCAAAAGTTCTTACCTACACTACAGTGTATATGCATTGAATGCCAGTGGCAATTTGTGAAAATTTCATGCCGCGAAAAGGTCGTCAGCTCCAATTTGCGAAAATTTCATGCTGCGAATATATCGTGTTTTACAATACCTATCTATATACCTATCTATCAATCTATTCATCTATCCATCTGTCTGTCTGTCTGTCTGTCTATGCTCTCTCTGTCTATCTCTTTCTTTCTGTATCTCTTTCTGAGTGTCTCATTAAACTATATTACCATCATACTTGTTCATACATGCAATACATGCAACCCCAACCTCTTCCCTCCCCCCCCCCAAAAAAAAAAACCAAACCAAACAAACAAACATTTTTTCTGAATTTCTATCCCAGATGACTTTCTCAACTCTCTCTACTTCTTTAAAGTATCAGTGAAATGACCTGATTTTCAAACTTTGGCTTCATTCTATTATGTATTCTGGCAGATATTAGTCTTCACTGTATTAAGAGATCATTTGCTCATTATCCTTTCATATGAATACAACAAAGATTTTTTTCTGTCCTGTCATTGAGATGGGTTCAGAATCATTACTTTTTTTTTGCATTTAAAAAAAAAAATCCCAATTCTTTTGAAATGTGGATGATGATGCCTGTGGCCTGTTGCATAACAGTTTTGACCTGAGAAAAACTATAGTAAAAACTGAAAACTCTGGTCAGTATACTATTGACTTTAAAACACAGAAAACACTCTGTAACCCAAGTTTTCTCAGGTAAAAATTTTGAAACAATTGGTCCCTGGTCTCTCCTACTGTTTCTGACTGCACTAGTCTGTCAAACATGAAATATCTTCCCCCCCCAAAAAAAAAAGTGCACTCCTTTATACACCCATCCTTTAGTTCCATTTCTCTTTTCTTTTATCTATTTACTCACTCTTATGTGCTGTATTTGCTTTGAGTAGTTAAAGGAAGAATTTATGATGACATACATATTATCTTCAATAGGAAAGGGGATGATGGTATCATATTTTCGCAGTCTGTAGGAAGAGTTCTTGTGGAGTAGAAGTCCATTTTTTGAAAAGTTGGAGTTACAGCCATTTGGCAGTGACATATGGTAAGCCTGCCTTCCACCTCCTGTGAAGAATATGTCCTTTGAGATCAATGTGTGTAACCAAAACAATATGATTTCAGACCTCCCCCCCCCCTCTCTCTCTCTCTCTCTCTATCAATCTATCTATCTCTCCCTCTCTCACACTCCATCTCTCCCTCTATTCCTCTTTCTTCCTTTCATTATCTGGCTACGGCCAATCATATCCAGCAAAACTTGCATACATACAAGCTCGGCAGGAAGTGATCATATTCTATGTCGAGTGCAACCACTTACGAAGCACAATGTGTTAGAAACCCAATCCTGTTGGTCATTAGGGACCGGACTCTTTGTGCCTCTGCACTCTGATCCAATGTGCGGTCGTGGATGCCCACCTAGCTATACGACCGGCCGGGGAGTGGGGGAAGAGACGAGAGGGAGGAATGTGCGCACACGATTCATACGTGTAAATAGTTCATAACCTCCACGACCGGGTGCGTCAACATTCATTCACGACGTTATGCAGAAACCTTAATGTCATGGATTTGGAACACAGCATTCTTCTCCTTCTTCTTTTTTTTTTCTTCCGCCCAGTGTAATTTCTTTGGCTTGCACCCAAATTAAGATGTGTTTGCTGGCCCACTTAAGAGTAACCTCTTGCGGCTCGAAAAATGCAACTTCCGATCAATATGCAGATCCCCTTCTTTTGTTTTGTCGTGTGAGAAGCCTTTCCGTCGAACCGAACATTCCCTAGTGGGGAGCAAAGAAGCACAAGGTATATAAGACCATGCGAGCATCATCTATAACATCCACTGACACAATGAGCATGGATAGGCGAGTGTGGGGAGGAAAAGGATATCCCGTGGATGAACTCGCAGAAGTACAGTACATTACGAAATCAGGGGAAAATGGCCCAAGGAGAGGGGGTCACAGGTATATCTCCCACGGCCTTTGATGCCATTGGGCATGATTAAAAGGGCTCTTGTTACTGAGCGCCAAACCATTCCGTGGGGATGGGAGCAGGGAATCCCTGACAATCACAGGTCCTGTGTGTCCCCCAGGATGAGTCTGTGGTCATATTTCCTTTTCCTTCCATCCATTGTTTCCAGATGCTGATGAAACACTTGCTATAAATCACTCTCTTATTTTCGCCTTCCCTCTTCTCCCCTTTTTTCTTCCAACAATCTACCAAAAAACAGGCACACATATGCTTCATCGGCAAGAACCTGTGCTCTGGCATTTTTTTGACGAGTTTCATTTTCCTAATTATCCGATGATATGAGAAGGAGTGAGAAAAATTAGAAAATAGTTCATATATTCTTTTTTTTTGGGGGGGGGTGGAAAAAGTCCCTAAAGTGACAAGCTGAGAAATCTACATTGAGAAGGAATTGGGACAATTATTCAAGACTCACTTTCCCCCCTTCATAAAAAATAGATGTATTTGCTCATAGCTATGAATCATACCTGAAACTTTGGATTGATGAAAATTGCTTCACAATGCAATTTGTCTCAAAAAAATAGGTTAAAGAATAAACTGCAGAAGTATAGCATGTAAGATTCATTCTGGTTTCAAATCTGCATATGAAAAAAGATAACATAAGAAATGGCAGCCCTCTTTTGGAAAATGTTGAGGCATTATATGTGTCAGAAATAGAGGTTGATTGCTGAGTCTCTGCTCTCATTTAGCTCTTTGCATTTCAGTATTAAAAGAGCTCTTAACCCATTGAGGATGAGCTGACTTTGCTATAATACACATTTCCCAGAGACACCTGCCTGAGTTTACTTGCATCTAGTCTTCAACAGGTTAAAGAAGGAACAGGAGATATTTGTGTTCATCTTAACCATATTTACAGCATGGCCAGGTCAGAATGCAAAAAAAAAAAAAGTTAAAGAGAGATATCTTCAAGGAAAAACTCTTATTAAGTTCGTTTGTTCCCATTATGTGTTACAGATCCTGGATGAAGCTATTTTTGTCTTATTTTTGATGACTGCGGATGAAACTCAAAGTTGATGTTGACATGTGTCCCTCTAAGTAATTCCATTTTATGAAAGGATGCGATGTACCAAGAAGCAGGGAAATTGCTTCTACAGGTACACTTTTCTGCCAAGAAAATAAAAAAAGATGTCAGGGATGGATTTGAATTCAACTTTCCTAGCATGACTAGCAAGAGACGGGGTGAGTTGCCCAAAATCTGCCCCCAAAAATGTCACGTCGTCAGGAATCAGTGCCATCCTTCAACATCTGACAAACAACAGTAATGATGCAGAAAAGGTTGTTTCCTCAAATCCAGCTGGCCACAAATCTAGTTTAAGTGCACCACACACTCACACGCACACATGCATGCACAAATCATTTCTACTCTGCTACCCTAGAAAGTTCTAATGGTTTGGGTGGGGGGGGGGGGGAAGGAGTTACAGCTTGGGCTTCACAGAACCTTGCTATGCATCTTGACAACGTCTGCGATTCTCTCTCAGAATCTGGATGTCATGTCGAGTGATTTCAAACACCGCTCTTCGTCTTGTCAACAGGCCGCTTAAATTCGAACGCGTCACACTCAAAAGCCCGGCTATTGAGTTCAAGAAGGGCATAAAACTGCACGACGTTCCAGGGAATCGACGTTGAACTCCCCTGCTGACAGTGTCCAAACTCAAGATGTCCCTGACAGGTTAAAATTGAAAACCTCGTGGGATTTAGCGACACAATTTGGACACAGCACTTGAAATTTTCATACAGAAACAAACAGGACACCCATTAAGAAAATAGTAACAATCTTGTAAGCTCCCTATTTTTAAAAGCAGATGTTTTGTGCTTTGGTGAATAATGCACACAGCATTTATCTTGAAATGCATTTCTTCTCTTTTTTCGAGTCTTGTAAGAAAAAATGCACTTTTTTTCCAGGATTTGTTAGAACAGCTTAAAAATATTATTGCTGTTTTCACGACTAGATGTCTTCTTTTAGCTAAATCTTTATCATGAGATGATCTATCACATGAGCAATTGCATTATGGTGCTAAATTGGTGTTGCTGTACATATAGCTGGTAGTGAATTGACTACCAGTAGGCTAATTATTGCTAGGTTCTGAAATATTTTCTGGTTTAGTGTGCGCATGATTAGTTAACAAACATATCAAACAAGCTTTTCTCAATGATATCCTCCTGAATTGTTTAAAGCTCTGTAGCAGATCATTCATAACTTTGATTAATCATTTTTCTCTTTTTTTTCTGTTCTTTGCCTCTGCATCTTACAGTCTGTATTGACACATTTTACCCCCCCCCCAAAAAAAAAAATGGTTACACTCTTTCAGCGCCGAGTTGAATAGTGTAAATACTCAACTTGGCTGTAGGTTAAAACCTATGATTGAAAAGGGAACTGTTGATTTCATTCTTCTTCTATTTTTTTTTTCACCCTATGAGCCATCTCTGATTTTGGATATGCCAAAAGAAAAGGAAGATCTCCAAGTGTTGACCACTGGTGAGAAGATTGCGGGATTAATAGAGGCAACACGTGGAGCCAGGATTATTTGGTGCCCTCGGTGTCACATTACACTCCGCCTGACAGCTCCCTTTGAGGTCTGACAGTGACTGTACTGCCGACAATAACAACAACAAAGAAACCAAAGAAAAAGAGAAAGGAATAAAGAAGGACTGAAATTTACAGTCTGCGATGAGAAGACAGTATCCTTCTCCGGCATCGTATTAAAGAATGCAATTAGTTGATTACTAAAGTCCCACATAATTCAAGTGTTACGATCGCTTTTCACTCCTTCCCTTAGATTGCTAGTAACAAATCACCTCTGCTGCGTGTTTCACCACCATTCGTTCCTCGCTCAACTGATTTATACATAGGACACAAGCACAACTTTCTCTCCAGAAAGAAATTTATTCGAGTCCTTCCTTCGTCTTTCCCCGCAATATTTTCTCCCGCTGCGAAGCGTGGAGAAAAGTTAACGCGACTGCGCGGAAACGGATCTTGTATTAGTTCATGTTCTCCCCTGTATCTCGTATTTCAGACTCGTGTTGGAACTTCGGTTACTGTGTTTAATTTCTTCCCCCTAGGCATGTTCTGCCATTTGGCAACTCGAGAGATAATCCCCAGCTGACGTGCACTGCCGTCTAACTTCAGTCACTTCATGCACACTCTTCAGTATCCCTGCCGACAAGGCGTTAATTTGCCGACCAGTTACAAACGTGTCAATCATGGCACTTCAAATCCATCTTCATCACCAGAGCAAACAGCTCAGCTGCCCTCTACACTGGGGTGATGGATAAAACGCTGGATTAAGAAGTCCCACCGCCAGATTTTTGAGGGTGCATGCTGGACACAACGCCACAAGAATTAGCACGGCTGGACCCCATCGATTCTGCCAGACCCGATGTTTGCCCAATGAGGGGATTTGGGTCTTTGCTCACCAAAATCCTCAAACATGAAGGATTTTCACACTACACTGCATGCAAGAATTATCTAGGGGGAGAAGAAGTGGCACCCCCTTAAAAATAAAAGCACAGTCTAAAGTTTTATAAAGTTTTGAAAAAAAAAATGATTCTCCTCAGAATCTAGTTGACTTCTTTTCTAAGATGACATCTTTAAAGGGATGGTATAGTTTTTGTTTGAGATGGGGAATCAGGTTTTAACTTTTTGTGTAATAATTAAATAGTTTTACAACTTCCCTAATTTTCACCCAATTTTGATCAAATTTTCACTCATGTGCAAGCAAGATTTTACTCTTTCTTTTCGGACTAACTTTTAACCTGTTCCTTCCACAATTTTTCTGAGAACCTTCAATGCCCCCAAAGAAGATTCTTTTTTGCCCGTCAACAAAGAACAGACAGGTTGGTAATCTGCATGTGCCACTGAACAATGCAAAATATCAATCACACACGAGGTTTGAAGAGAATATATGCAGGGCTTACAAAATCTTTTGTTAAACACTATAAGAGCATGTAAATTGAGTCAGCGAAAGTCAAACTCTAGTGAGCTCAGCCTTGATTGCTATATATGTCTTCCTACAAATTTTGAAGCAAAATGAGCTTGCTATCATGTGGGAAAAGGTAAATTATGCACACACAAAAAACACACACAATTCTGAGTCAGAAAATGAACAGATATATTGATAGAAGAAATTCTGTTCTTTTTAAAGTAAATTAATTTTTCAACTCAGTATATCCTAATACCCATAAGTATGAATTTAGGCCAAGAATGCAGATACTCTGGTGTTTATTTTGCTGGTATACCAGGTTCCCGTATATGAGTTGACACTACAGGAACCTGGTATACACACACATCAGGTTCCCGGAAGAAATGGGTTAACTGATGCGGAATTTCCCTTTAAACGTCTTCGCATAACAGAGCCCCATGTGTAGGCACTGTATCAAAACATCTTATTCTTGATGATAAAAAAAAAATGCCCTGATGAATGGATCCCTCCATCTAAATTCCAATTTATAAAAGGCGCTCGAAGCTATTGGGAGAAATCACAGCGAAATTCAAAGAACACTTGATTAATGGCTGCTAAAACGATGGCAAATTTGCCCCCCAAAAGTGGGACGACACGGTATCCAGATTCCAGATACAGCCTTCAGGCCGAGGTTGGAAAAAAAAAATGCCAATGATGGGAAACTGCTATTCATTGGACACCCTCATCACTCTATAGAATTTGCAATATAATTTATGCAGAAAGTGATGTATAGGTCATTGATGTCATGCCCCATAATTTCCCCAATATACTTCGATCACAAAAATTGTATTACCATATTAAAATGTCACAATAGACTGATATCAAAAAACAGACACCACTTTCCTTTTAGCAGTGTGTATGTGCCATGCATCAAGTCGATGGGGGAAGCTATCATATCTTGGAATCCAGGGGTTCAGAGAAGGGTGTTCACTTCCATACAAAATGTGTAATCTCATCCAACAGATCAATATCTGCACACTGTAAATTTTTTACCATTTGCTTGAATTAATCATATCAAATTAGTTTAAACTTGAGGGAAAAAATGAATTAGTTCAATGAAGTGAATTGGAAAGCACATTTTATTTCCCCTTTTCTTTCTTTAATACTCCATTTCATAGCTAGAAGTCCTGCAGGGAATATGATTAGGAAAAATGCCTCTGGCAAAGAGAAGAGGATGAAAGGGCTGCGGCCGGGGGGGGGGGGGGGGGGGGAGATATACTGAGCTCCTCGTAATTGTACTTGGAATGTTTCCCTTTGTGTCACATCACAGTCTGGCGCACAAAAGCGCGCTGGGGCATGGCACACGCGACACAAAATCGGCACACGCTCGGCTTAACCGACCATGGACCGGGTGTGTTTACACAGGCCGGGCTGGATGAACGCAAATGAAAATCGAGCCTGTGCAAGTGGGAGCCACTTGCGCAATTTTTTGTCGAGAGGTCTGCGCTGCCGCCACTACCGTTGCCGCCTTGAGCCTGAGCGAGTGTGAGGCCGCGGTTTGGGAGACAAAGCTTCATGCTGATTAAATGTTACTGCTAGGTTTTGATTAATAAGCCCCATCTTTCAATTAACCACTGATATCTTATTTGCATACTGTTAGCTCCCGCAGATCTTATTGACCCTGAATGCAGTGAGAAAACATTAACAATGGAGAATACAAGGAAAATGGTGGGTTTTTTAAAAATTTGTTGTTGTCTGTATAGCTATGATTACTGTAATCAATACTTGGTGTCAGCACTGGAGAGAATGCAGTCTTGATCTTATCCTCATGTTAAATGCCCTCATAATTTCAACTGAACTTTTTTTTGGCTTACATCTTTATGAATGCAATTTTTTACATGAATTTGATATGAAAAAATATATCATTAACAAAATAAAGGTGTTTTTGTTTTTGTTATCATCAAACCAATTATCAATTGTTATTATAAATAATTTGTACAACTGTATCTCATGGATTTGGGGCATAGTCAGTGGCAGGCTTTGCAATTTAATGGAAAGGCAAGGTTCTAGTTACTATGACAATGACCAAAAAAAAAATGCCTATGGCTGATTGGTGGTTGTAAAGCTGCTGCCGTGGTAACTGCATCTTTCATGATTAAGCCACTTCTAAATTTGCCCCCTATGAAAAATGAAGCCCTGGTGTGTTTTTACTATCAATGTAATTCTATGAAGTCGCCCCTTCCCTTACATGAATCAGTTTCATCTTAGTTTTACACCCTGCTGTCTAACATGGAATTGCTGGGCATATCAACTTCCATTGCTAGATACCATCACACAAGATAGGACTTGTTACTCACCATCTGTCTTTCCTCCCACAGAGTTCACTCTCTGTCTCATCTCTTCTGGTTATTTTTGTTCATTCTCTCTCTCCTTTTTTCCTTCACTCTATTATTGAGGTCAACTCTGCATCTGTCTGAATCTTTATTGCATTCTTTCTCTTCCTCTCCCCTTCTTCTCCTCTGACTCAGTCTATTTATTCCTTTTTCTTTCTCTCTCCATCTCTCTCTCTTTCTATTGTTGAGATCATCTCTGAACCTGTCTGAATCTTTATCACATTCTCTCCCCCCCCCCTCTCTCTCTCTCTCCTCCTGTCTCTTCCAAGTCAGTTTATCTCTTTCTCTTCCTTCCTTCTTTTTGTTTTTTTCTCACTCCCCTGTCTCCTCCCAATTGGTCTGTTTATCCCTTTTTCTTACTTGTTCCTTTTCTCTCTCTCTCTCCCCCCATCCTATCCTACCTCCCTGTCTCTTCTGCAACAGTCCTTTTTTATCATTTTCTCCTCTTTCTCGTTCCTTTTTCCTTCTCTCTCTCTCTCCTCCAAATCAGTTTGTTTATTCCTTTCTTGTTATCTTTCTTACTCCTTTCCCCTCTGTCAGTCTCTTTTCTTTTCTCCTCTATCTCCTTTAAGCCAGTCTGCCTATCCTTTAGCCTTTCTCTTTCTTCTTCCATCTCTCGCTCTATATATATATCTTTCCATCACTTTCCATCTCTTTTCCCCCTCCCTCTTCCTTCCCCCCCCCCCCCCCCACACCCTCTCTCTCTCTATAACATATTCTGGTCACATCGTGGTTCGACGTGTGCCCATGCATGCCGCGGTGAGATGCCTATGTTTGCTGAGCTGCCAATTGCTGCGCATTACCTTGAAGACGTCGCGCTCTTCACAGATGGCTATGGCGAGGAAAAACAAAAGCGGTGAAGTTGTACACGGGCCAATATGCATATCGATCATCTGCTTCTCGACAAAAACAGAATTAGCCCAGATTCCAACGAGCATCCATTAATCGTTACTTTGTTAGTCAGGCCACACATGAGATGCAGTAATCCCTTGAAAAGATGCAACAGCAACAGAAAATTTTGAAGTAGGTGTCAATTCAATATTCTCCATTTATATTCCTCTTTCACCACATCTTGAGGAACAAGTCTATCATGATTATTATTCAATTTATGTGTTTACTGCCTCAGGTGACGATGAGATCAATTGAATTATTATCTTATTTCAAATGTAATGACTTACGCTTACTCCATTCTGATGCTGGATACTGCAGACTTCAACGATGTCAATCGTCACCTTCAGCTTGACAATATAAGGTGGCTAACCGATTATAATGTAATTGCCTTTTTTTCTTTGCACTAGAATGCATCTTAGAATGAGGGAAGGTGTTTTTCATGTAATGTTCCTCATCAAAATTCAAAGAACTGGCAGATGTAGACTTAATGTGCCAGCAATGAGATTATGGAACATTTGAGCTGGTAAGCAATCACCAAATCGAGTGTTTCGCACAGCAAACACTCCCGAGCTGCGAGGTGGAGATGTGGTTCCAGTCTCCACCGGCTCGGTGATGTCACCTCGTGCTCGGATCAGGTTTCAGTCACGCAAAATAGGTCACACGACATTACATCCAGGGAGACCACAAAGGGAAAATGCACACGGGGGGGAAGGGAGAAGTCTTTTTTTCCACAATTTCGGTCGGGACAGGACAGAGCGTTTTGGGTGAATTAGTGGGCCACAGAGCTCCAATGCCCACAAGAATCAAGGAAAAGTCAAACATGTTCTACTCTACTTAAACGTCACATCTAGCATGGAATTATTCAATGGGGCTTAAAAGATGCAAATCTCTAAACCAAAATGTGAGATTAATCCTTATTGTCCTTAATTTCCCCAATCGGCACATCCGCTGGGCTCCTTTCTCACACCAGAACATCACAAGTGTCCAAAGACTGATTGACCAAAACTTTTGAGGAAATTTTCCAAATCAATAGCATGCTATTTGCAGCTTCACTGCCAAAATATCAGGTCAATTTGACATTGAGCTAACTTCCATCTGATGAAGACAGGCCTAGTGTAAGGTAAGAGGCATGGGATAAAACCCTATCAAAAGTGCTTGTATCACCAAACCTTGACCTTCATAAGGGACTTCAGCATCAGTAACACCTGAGGAAGTTGTCTAACTTTCAGAGTCGAGATTTTAAGAGGGGAGGGAGTAACCACACGTATATGAAAGTATGAGACAATGACAGGTAGAAGATTCTGTGTCTCTGTGTATGTGTATCTGCTTTCAAATGGACATACTGTACCTCAACAGGTGTCTAATAGTTTAGAGAGAGAGAGTCTGTGCGAGGATGAGTGCAGTGTATGTCTTAATCTCCATTTTGTTTTTATCAGGCAAGCATGCATAGAAGCATATCAACATATGGAAGACAATGCACTGGAGACAGGCATATGATGTCACATAAGAAGCCTCATTTTGTAGTGTAAGTGAGCTCTTAACCAATGCCCAAAATGATTACTTAATTGCAAGAGCTCACTCTTAACTTGGCAAAAGTGTCCATCTCTTTTTTCTCCATCTGTCTGACTATCTGTCTTTCTCCCTCTTCTCTCTTTCATCTCTTCCCCATCTTCTTTAGTCTCATCATAGAGCAGTGCCCTGCATCTTAACTTTAAAAACATGAAAAAAAGAAGAAGAAGAATCACACTTATCGTCTGGTCTTAGGATATCAGAGGGTATCGCTGGGTGTAATGTCATGGACGGGAATCTAATTGATTTATCCAATCTGGTCCACTTAGCCCGGATCGAGGTGAGAGCATGACGTGTGTAGCGAGCTCTAATAAGGTGAGACAGACTCACTGGAACATGTCCCGGGGAATGTGGCCATGTGACCCGTGTTATTTTGCCACTAAGCGCCGATAACTGGGGTAATACGGGGCGGGCTCGGCGTTTGAACAAGCATCGGAGGGACCCGCAAAAACAGCTCGACCGCGACAGATTGTCGAGAGCAAAAATGGCATTTTGGTGACAACGCCCTCTGGTGGTACGTGGTACACATACTCCACACTGACATTAATACAGCAGGTGGCTGTTAAACATAACAGAGTCTTAAATGTCTGCGATCTCTGCCAAGTCTGAAGAGTTTAAGAGAAAAGATACGAGGCAAATTTCCGAGACTCATTTTAAAGTTATTCCTAAACATGTAGCCAGGGCATCTCTGCAACATCCAGTTGAGGCGGCTTCCATGTTGCTCTTATATGGCTGCGAGATCTGCTACCCCAGGACCGGGTCCCGTATCTGGGAGGCACGCACGAGATTGATGTCGCGGCAGAACCCAGCGCGTGATTGATATAGACCGGAGGGCCAGGAGCTGCCTGTTTTTCCAGATTTTACAATAAACGAACACTGTGTGAGAGATGCAGAGCTAATTGCGGAGTGATGATCACATCCGACGGTGTCGTCTTTCGAGTGGATGTCACTCGCGCGAGCAGCTATACACGATTGGAAACCCTGTGCCATGTTCCCTTACTGCATTACATCTCTAACGCTGCAGGTATTCCCTCCTGAGAAGAAGAGACAAATCTCTGCCTCATTAGCTTGCTCTTGCAGACAACAAAGCTATCTTTGTGGCATGGATTTTGCATATTTTCTTCCAGTAGCAAAACTAAACTTGTGAATGGACAGAAACTCTTGTAAATCCTTCTTTACAACGATTAAATATAGCCAGTAGGTAATTGAAAAAAAAAAAACACAAGGGGGTTTACTTTGATGTATCCAGGTTTGACAGAGACTATACCAGTACACCACATTTCTATGTGACTATAAGAGCAGGTTATTTTATATTCTGAAGTATGGCAGCCATGTTCTAATTGAATGACCCATGTTCTTCTAAGCATACAGGACACATGTTGAATGCATTTTCACTGTACATCTTTTTTTTTAAATTTAATTTTGTTAGAATAATCATCACCAATCAACTTCATTTAGGGTGATGGAATGAATAAAGGGCATAGCATTTCAACCTGAGGGAAGATACTTCTGTTGATGTTAACATCGTGCTTCAATGCAGCATTGTGATGAAAATTCTAATTTTTCTGCATTTTACGGCTACTAAACAGCACTGAAATGTTTGCATAAATGAAGCAATTGAAAAAGGGCAATCTAACTCCACTCGTACCCCTTGCAAGCCCAGAGTTAGAGATTTGTGCAAGTTGTTCATGGGTGTGAAATGCGTGTGCAAATATATGTTGATGACATTACGGATTAACTTCTTCTTTTGGTAAAAATACCGGTATTCCTCACAACAAATGCATATGTTACAACATCGCTGGATGACTCAGTATTACTCTCGGAAGTCATTTCTTGTTGAGAAAGCCATGTTTCCCAAATCCAACCACCGACTTAAATGTATATTGTGACAAACCACCCATTAAAGAGTAAAGAATATTTAGCATGAGTAACTTGGCACACTTGGATTATATTACAGTTTGTGTTCTTGCTTCTTCTTAAACAATGAACAGAGAAACCTCTCTTTTTTTTCTTCATTTTACGAGCATTTTGAGTGACCAATAGTTACGTTCAGACGGGAGCCCTTAACCTCGAAGTTAGGAAACTTCGAGGTTAGAGCTTGTAGTTAGGGACCGTGAAGACGCACTCGTAGTTAGCAAACCTCGAGGTTTGCTCGAAGTTTCGAGCCACGAGAAATCTTATGGTTAGCGCTCTAACCACGAGCCGCGGGGGGTCCCCACTCGTAGTTAAGCACCGTGTGGACACAAAACACAACGAACTCGAAGTTAAGAGTGACCTCGCCGTAAACTCCGGCCCCCACAATTTCCCTCTGCTTCCGGGTCAACCTCCCAAACGTACACCACAAATACACCACACGTGAAAAACCTATGACGCATGACACAACAACATCATCTTTTCTTCCCATGCGCTTGATCTCTGAAACTGAACACGTCGAATTAACATTTACTCGCTATCAAACTGTATTCTATATTCTTCTCCGACGCTAAAAAAATGTTTTCGACGAATATCTTCATAAAGGCATAAAGTCATCAGTGCAGTGCTATCTCTGCATACCATGACAGAGAAAAAGAGTACCCGTAAGCGAGTCCGACAGGGTTCGACTAAAGAATAAATAGGCGCCTTGTTAGCAGTGTGTGCTGAAACTTCCGGTTTTGTGGTTTTAACATCGAGTAGGACCCACTCGTAGTTACGGGGGGCAGAAGCTTAACCTCGAAGTTTCGTAACCTCGAGGTTAAGATTCGTCGTGTGGACACACGTCGTAGTTAGGGGGCAAGAGCGAAACCTCGAGGTTTCCTAACCTCGAGGTTAGGGCCTGCCGTCTGAACGTAACTAATGATTCACTTCTCCGTTGACTGGTCAAGCGGCAAGATTGATGAGTCTGCAGTGACCGCAGGCACCAGAAGTACTAATGATGCACCAGCTCCCTCAGCAACCCCAGCCGATCTTCCATCTTCCATTCCCTGCTTGACCAATGCAAAGAGTGTAGGTTCTCTAAGGGTCAGTACATTAATATTTTGTCACCTTGCGCTCAGATCACAGACAACCGGTTCATCCTACAAATCAAAAATGATCTAACTGCAGAGCTGAGCAAACTTTGTCCCCTTGTAAGTGTGTCTCAGTCTCCATCCATGGATCTGATATGATATTCCAAAGATTCAATAAAGATAGTGATCGTCATCATATATCTTTCCTTGGCTATGATATGGGACAGACAGAAAGAGAGAAGGAAAGAGAGAGAGATAGAAAGAAAGATAGAAAGGAAAGAGAAAGAGAGGGAGGGATCGAGTAACTGTATATGTATATGTGTGTGTCTGTGTGTCTGTGAGAGAGAGAGAGGGAGAGAGAGATACTGAGCTCGCTAATAGGAGAAGTCACTGTACGCTCCCTAAAGTGTGGCCTAAGCCTTTTGACGGCACTCACAAGCCATCCCCTCCAAGACACCAAACTTGTCAAATGATCACATCCTCTCGTCCAAGGGATTCCCCAAGTCAAAAATCAAAAATTCAACCACTGGTCCTAAAAATTCCACTCAACCATCTCCCTTTCTCTTGAATGACTCTTCTTCTCTCATTCTGTCTATCTCTGTCATTCATTCTCTCTCTCTCTCTTCCCTCCTCCATTCAGCTGTCATTTTGAGCTCATCGGTATGAGCACACCCCTCAGGGACCACTTATCGGTCCTCCTCTTTTTTTTGGCATCCAGGGAGAAGCAAAATCCATTATTGATGTGACGGTGATAGGTAAAATATGGAGATGTCCTAATTATTCCGAGGGGTGTAAATTTCATGAAGATCGGGGCATGATCATGCAGAAAGTGCAAATGAGACAGTTTCCATCCTGCTTTTTGGGGGTCGGCTGAGAGCGCTGACATGGAGAAGTAATTTTATTTTTTTCTAAACAATTTACCACAAAAGGGGGGAAGTATAAATGCAATAACTCGGAATGCCAGCAATTTCTTCTTTCTGCAACTGACGGGTTTTTACTTCTATTCTTGGGGATCTAATTGGACCAAGACATCATTTTCTTCTTTGCAATCGATGCTATTCATATACGTTTTTATATTCACAGCACATTGACTCTCATCTTTCTCTTTTTTTTTTCTTTTTTTTTTTGTACAAGCCTCCAGTAGAGTTATATGTGGATTTTATCATCTTAGTCTATTTGTGATAAACTGTTTGCTTGATATGGGTGTGCTCTAGTTTACCAGTGAAATCCTGCAAAATGGCAAATCGTGTGGAATATCTTTATTTTGCAGTTTGGATAAAAAAAAATCATGCCCCTTATATCTTTCTTAATAAAGCCTACTTAAATGCACAGAACATGCTGTGTAAAAAAATGAAAAAGTGTATGGCACTCTTCAATACCGCAAGATCTTATCTACATGAGTGCTTCTACATGTAGTATGTCAGAAGTTCTACAATAACACACATATCGTCGGCGTTTTCACGAACCGACGCTATTTCGATTTTGGTCAAAATTTTCAAAATCGAGATATTGGTACCAAATGAAAGTGCTTTCAAAACTCTACCAAATCCCAAAATTTTAGATCACAAAATTAATTATTCTTAATTTTATCAAAGAAAGAAAAAAACGACGGTACTCGAAATATCGAGAAATTGAGAAAAAGGGGTTTCACGAACCGACGCAGCAAAGATACGCCGGTTCGTGAAACCCGAATTGCTAGGGTGAAGAGCAATGCGGGTTTTACGAACCGTCGCAGTTGCATTATTTTGAGCTTTGTTCAACTTACTGGCCTAGAATTAGGTTTTGGCCCTAATCCAGATCTCAGAGTGAGAACCAAACCATCTGAAAGATGAATGACGACCTAAGCCAGCCCACTTTCCACGAGTGAAGTGAATGGTAAGCTATAATCCTATTAAAATCATGCTCAAAATAACAGTTTCAGTTGGACTACCATAACCATTAATTGCGGTAGAGTGTAGTCCCATGTATTCAATCGCGTGATGCTTATGAAGCCTAGTCTGTAAACGCCATCCAATTTCAAATTAGATCCCAAATCATGTTATTTATAGTTTCTTTTCAACTTATGTCGTTACTTCTGAGACTACTGAGTACTGTAGACGTAGTCGTAACGTCTGTGTGCAAGACATGCAAGATGTCAAAGTCTCGAAGACACTCATGGCTATGCCTTGACTTGAGTTGAAAATGAAATCATGAGATTGACAAAGTAGGCCTACTAAACTAAAAAAACAAGTAAAAAGTCTAAAAGTAAAACTCAAAGGAAGAGTAAAGAATAAAGTTAGACATGTTAGACTTTAACTTTCAAGTTTAACTAGGTCTATTAAGTCTAAGTTAAGACTTTACTTGTAATGCCAGTTACTAAGATCAGCTGAAGTCTAAGACCAAGTCAAATTAACACAGAGTCTATAGTCTAGCTCTAGATCTACATCTAGACTAGTGGTAATAGTAGGTAGAGTCCACCCATTTTTCCCCCAATTTTTACTGGTCCATTCCTGAAAAAGTTACTGGTCAGTGTCCAACAGTAATTTTTCCTGGTCAGGGACCGTCGGACCAGTGCCAGTGTGCAGCGTTGGTGTAGATGTCATCTATGACAGTATGTGGTCTAGTGATACTACATAAACACTACGAGTAGTACTCTACAGGTTAGGTGGCTTTCCTGTACAGTGCAGTGTTATAGTATACTTGTGAATTCAGCCCTAGTACCGTACTGTGTGTAGATATGTGACATTATGTCTAACGTTAGTTCGAGTGGAGTACCTTTGAAGCACAGCGGTGGGGCTTTTTTCCCCTAAAACTTGTGAATGCGGCCCAACCAAATGGCGTTTACATATTCACGCGTGATTGATAGTGATACAGTAGCGCTGTCGATTTCCACAGCATCCATACCCGGTACATAATCTTTTGTCCTTTCTTCTTTCCTTTTTTCCCTTTGTTCTTTCACCCTTTTTATTCTTGGAATCGAAGGACTTCTAAGAAATGTCCCTCGACTGATTTAACCAGGACTCTTGAGTCCTGGTAAACCTAACCTAACCGAGTAACCGTTAACATTTGTTAGGCCTAACATAACAGTAACACTGACTTAGCCCTGTATTGACTTTGTCTTTGGCCGACTTACTGAGATGGCGAGTCTAACTCTTTAACGTTAGTCTAAACGTTGTCGTTAGATCTGTCAGTAGTGTCAGTGTCACCGGTTATTGTATATGGTGACATCTCTAACGTACGTTAACAAGTTGATGTTAGTTATCTATGTCAACTTACTGAGTTAGTAATAGTGGTACTGTCATCCTGTTGGATATCGCCGCAATATCATCCGTGACGTGTTAATTTCGTGTCACAAAGACAAAAGTTGCCAAGATCTAATAGTATTAGACAGGGCCGGCGCAGCCGTGGGGGCCGTGGGGGCTCGGGCCCCCACACTTTTTGTGCACCATACAAAGGAATACATAAGGTGTCATCACTTTGTTAGCTCATGAAACCCGGAAGTGGGCCCCCACACTTTTGAAAACACTGCGCCGTTCCTGTTAGATGTCTAGATCTAGATGTAGTCTAGATCTATAATATAAATTTTGTGAACCACTGGTAACTTAAAAGTGAAAGGTCTAGACTTCACTTAGTCTATAATTAGACCAGACATTCATGAGGCAAAGGCCTATTTAGTAGATCTATTCTTATTCTATTTTAACGTCAATTCCTACTAACTCGCCACGTGTTATTCCTAAGGCCAAGGACTTCCGGGTTAGTGATTTTTTTTTTCATAAATACCAAACAGCAGACGTGTTTCATTTGCATTCTTGTGCAGACTTCATGAAAATATGTGCAGTATCAAAGAAATATGATGCACATGACAATGCCAGTGTTTTATAGGTGAATGGTTAATACCTTTAAAAGCTGAATGATAATGTAGAGTCTAGGTCTAATTAAGATGTTACAGTCTCTGATAAGAAACAGGTTTGATTGTCATAGACTGTTTCCCAAATGCAGGTACATGTAGTAATATTCAGCTATTTCAATGCAATGCCTTGTTTACAAATACATGTAGATTTATATTCATGTGAATGATAATTCAATTTCTATATGAGACATACCAAGTGCTAAACATAATATCTTGCATCAGTAAAATGTGTAAATGAAGAGACAATTTGAATATGCATCAAATACGAACAGCAGCATTTTTTGACATTCTTTGATCCTGCATAGGCCTACCATTTTGTTTTATGTTTAATATAAATAAAGCAAAATAATTTCATCTTCAGTTTTGTTGGCTGATTTTTTTTTCTTCTCAAAATTAAAGTTGTATCTTGTGCCATGATGTTTGATTTTAATCAAAAGTTCTTAATTTCTTTCTTTTCTTTCAGATGACTGGTGCCATGTAGTAGCGAAGAACTGGACTGTCTCAGAAAAGAAAAGGAAAAGTACAGGGTCGTGTACATCACCAACGGATGTGAATACAATGGTAATGTAGAGTCTAGGTCTAATTAAGATGTTAAAGTCTCTGATAATAAACAAGTTTGATTGTCGTAGACTCTTTCCCAAATGCAATTAGTAATATTCAGCTTTTTCAAAGCAATGCCTTGTTTACAAGGACATGCAGATTTATTCATGTGAATAATAATTTAAATTCTACATGAGACTTACTAAGTGCTAGACATAAGATCTTGCATCATTAAAATATGTAAAAGGCGAGACAATTTGAATATGCATCAAAAACAGCAGTATTTTTTTGACATTCTTTGATCCTGTATACCGTTTTGTTTTATGTTTAATATAAATAGAGCAAAATAATTTCAACTACAGTTTAGTTGGCTGATTTCTTTTTCTCAAAATGAAAGTTGTATCTTGTATCATGATGTTTGATTTTAATCGAAAGTTCTTAATTTCTGTCTTTTCTTTCAGATGACTGATGCCATGCAGTAGCGAAGAGCTGGACTGTTTCAGAGAAGAAGAAAAAAGTACAGCATCGTGCTGATCATCAAGGAATGTGAATACAATGGCTTAGGAAAGAAGACAATCTACAGATAGGATAGAAGGGAGAAATTGGGATGAAGGGCGACAACATAAGGACGGTATATCTACAGTGAAATGTGATTGTAAAGTGGAAACATGAAAGGAGATCCTAAGATTGAAGGTGAAAACAATGCATTCCATTCTGTGATGTCGTAATTACAATTTTGCTACACTTTAATAACACTACAGATAGACATTTATATCAAGGAAAGCTTCATGTGGATATGGAATGTTAGATTTTTTTAAGTGTTCATTGGTATGTATTTCATGATAATAAATCTTGAAGGTTTTGTGTGGTAATCATAACCTTGTGATAAATCTTGATAGATTTCTAAGTGCACATTGGCAATATTTAGATGATGCTGTAATCAGATTAAGTTCTATTCTCCTTTATTCTTTTATTTATTATTTTGTTGTCTTCAACCCACTTTGAATGTGTCACGTATGATTCTTATAAACATGGGAACATGCACTCCATGTAAATGATAGGACTTATAACAAATTGACATAATTATTCAACCATCACTAGACAGTTCTGTTTAAATGTAAGATGTTCTTTATCTAACTAAAATTGTAAATTATGATACGTGTATGTTCCCATGCAAACTCACAACAAAATACAGAAATTTGATTTCTTTTAATAATAATTCATTATGTCTCTAAATTTACAATTAAAGAAAGTGATTGCAATAAGGATGTCAAACATCGTATATTAAAATAATAGATTATTCATTTGTCTCCATCCGTAGTAACGCACGCAACTGCAGTGTGCAGTTTGTAGGCTGCTGTGAAAAAAAAAAAAAATCACAGGCAGCCCAAGCAGGATTCGAACCCACGACCTCTGGATTACTAGACCAGCGTCATAACCACTAGACCACCGGAGTGCCCTGGCGCTACCTTTACACATGAATAATTAAGTATAGAAGGGCTTGGGGGCGCTTCGAAGTTTATTGCTCTTATTAAATATGTACATGTCATTTGCAACTCAACTAAAGATGATTAAACACACTGAAATTCTTACTTTAAATGATATTCATAATCTGTTTTTTTTTTCTTTAATAGCTTGGGATGTACACTTTATACACTGTATCGGTCTACATTTCGCCTATAATATGGAATTCTTTACTTCGAGACGTTTGTTTTTAACAAACAAAAAATTAAGAGTCCTTTTAAAGGTACTGTAAAACAGTGGTGTTTGTTTGTTTGTTTGTTTTTTGGTGGGGGGGGGGGGAGGGGAGTCAAATTAGCCTTGGCCCCTCTCCGCCGTCTTTTTTTTTTTCCTTTAGCTGCATTTTTTTTAGTCATCACATGAAAATTCGTCTGCATCCACCCCGTAGTTTTGCTGATGACCTTTCTTTTTAATTATTTTAGCCACACACAATTTTGGCTGAATTTTCCCACCCCTCTTGTGAATTTGCTAGTACATGTACTAAAACACATTCTCAGAATGTGTTTATAGTACTGGTGGATTAAGGATTCACAGGGAGGGGGGGGGGGTCGGCCAAAATTTCTCTTTTCTCATATGTAACAAGCCTTCGGGGCGAAAGGCTGATATTATGGGCTTTCTACACACATTTTTAGATGCTAATTAAGGTTAACATGAGCATGATCATTTATGTTGTGATTAATTTATTTCCTTATATATATATGACTTCTATTAGAGACTTAATTGGCTTGGCACTCCTTACATCGACCTATTTTAGACACCCATTTCCCTCTCTCGTGCTTTTTCTCTACTGTCCTGTGAATAGTGTAACTACATGTACATGCAGTACCTCTTCTCTTTTGTATGATACACATCAAGTTTTTATCTGAGCATATGGGTGTTGCAGCACTCTCAAGCTTCATGCATATGCAGCAACATCTTTGTGTGGTCATATACATACATGTAGTTATGCTTGATATATTAATTTGAGAATGTTATTCTTTCTCTTGTATATGTTCCGTCCGCACTCTATAGATGTAAATGTACGATGTAAGATTTGGTGTGCATGTTCGAACTGTGTTCCTCTTTTTGTGAACACACAAGAACTGATATAATAATGAACTTGAATTACACATATTCTTGAATCTTGATTCCATCTCCATTTGCCATTAGATATGTATTGATTTATGGAGCTCTTCCACAATTGTTATCCTTCCCATTGTCATTACTCATCTCTGAATAATTCAAATTTGATATTTTATTGAGGACCTATGTTTTTTCGATTACATAATGTTCCTCTTCAATATATTGCTGCAAAAGGCATAATAAAACATGACCATTATTATATATTTAAAATGAAGCTTGAAATTCTGATAGTGTTGATATTCATGTATTTTTAGGAGTTATCAGTTTCGAAGAGTGCATGCAGGATGAGTTTATGTTTTTATATGATCAGGTGCAGCTATCATAGAATCTGTTGAGCAGGAAAGAGAAAGATGGAAAATGAGGAATTATGAGTGAATTCGCATGCGAGCCAAATGACAATAATGACACTGATAAAAATTGTGACAAAGTAAATGTCACAAATATGTGGAATGATAAGAAATAAAGAAATTAATATATTATTTCAGAGAAAGAAATAACAGAGTGCATGCATGAGTATGAAAGATGAGTAAATACAAGTAATTATTACTGACTGGCACGTCTTTTTCCCAAGATTTAGCGGTATCCTTCATCTTAGAACAAATATTCATAATTATTATGAAAGAAGTGAACTGAATTTGAATTAAAAATAATGTGAAAAAATGAAAAAGTAAGTTAATTAAGTAAAAAAAAAAAAAACAGTAAAAAGTAAAAAAAATATGAAACACAGTATACCGAATACATGTATTACCAAATGATAGATGTCCAAATGCAAAAGTGTTAAATAATAATATATCCACAAAAAAAGGGGGGGCAAAGAAATCTTTGGAACGATCAACCACAGCTATAATAACAATACATGCGTGTACTAAATGAAGATGAAAACAATGACAACAGGCTCTTTTTAGAACAATTAAGAGAAACTGGCTTGTATTATCATCTTAATTATCACTAAATGTATTGTAATCATCACAACAATCACTACATGACAATTAATTTCAATTAATAAGGTTATTGTTGATAAGCAGGTATAGCCCTAATAGTATTTGTATGTAAACACATACGAAAATGAAATAGCGACGGTTCGTAAATACACGCGTATTGCACGTTACCTATTGTACAGGCCCTACAGCGCGGGTCTCACGAACCGGCGTAATACAACTTACGTCGGTTCGTGAGACCCGCGCTTAAGTACATAACCTATGGTGCGCGCAAGAAACGATGGATTTACGAACCGACGCAGTGAGTTTGAAGACAGAAATATCGTAAATTTTTTGAATTCACACTAAAATTACACTATGGATAGGAAGAACAACTTCCACTCTCATCACCCTGTCAAAATTTTCACACACAAGACAGGAAAAGTCATTGAAAACGTTGTCTAAAACTTGTGAGATCTTTAAACGCGATTTTCTCAGAACTGCATTTTCGCTCAAAAACGAAATAGCGTCGGTTCGTGAAAACGCCGACGATATGTGTATAATCATATAAACAATGTATGTGCACAACCAACACAATATTTGTTTCATGTAGCCATTGCATCTATGCGGAACAACAACAACACCAAATTAAATTTAATACCTCATGACTCATGGTTCAAGTTTTTTTTTTCTTTACTCTGCTTCCAGCAACCACCTGTTGATTGCTACAGTCATCTTGAAAAAAGCACCATGCCCTGATTACGTGATACCTCATTGATTTTAGCCATTTCTTCTTCTTTTTTTTTTTGCTTCAGTGGCCCAAATCGACCCGCTCTGGAAATGACTTAAACAAATGCCGTCTGTGGGTCGGACGAATCAATAAAGGTATTGCTTTCATCAATGATAACAGGACTCCCTATGCTGCTGAACGCTTTATTGAATTTTGCTGCCCCCATCAAACAGTGGATCAATTAACCAATTATTGCCCCATCTCCACGATGACATATTTTTGTTGGAAATGTGGTTCCCCGATTTCAGGATACACGAATGCAGTGCCATTATCCGGCAACGGTTTAAAGAGGAAGGCATTTCACCGGGGATGGGTTTCCAATCCCGGCGGGGATTAATTGGCTCCACGGCCATCGCCCACGATTAGTCCTATTAGCAGAGTCAATACCTGGTGGGGTCGTCACACGCCGGCAGGGACGGCCAGACGAAAAGACGCAGGCAAAAATGGCATGAAGTCCATCGTGGTGGTTTAAAGGGTGTGAAGGATAGCGAACTGGGATGGGGTGTGAGAGCTAACTAGCCAGCACCAAAGATTACAAACGCTTCAATCAATATGAAAGGTAATTCATTAATCTGGGCAGTGAGGGCAGGTACTGCATTTCGCTTTCAACGTATTGACTGGATTTTTGTGGTCAAATGGATGGAAGACAAACACAGATATGAAGAAAGGTAGAATAGTAAATGTGAAAGAATATGTTTATTTGAGAAAGGCTTGCACACACATATTCTTTGAAAAAGCCCAACATAATTTGTGTACCACTAACCTTGAGTAATGCATGGTCAATATGTGGGTCATTATAGAAAAGAAATTAAACTGGTATTAACAGACCACAAACATAATTTTTGCATCTGTTTGTAGGTCCTATATGGCTGTTAGAGGGTTGGAGGTTGGAATCATACTCTCCGCTGCTGGATCAACTGGGCCAGATTTTGACAAAGAGCGTCAACTCCAATTTGGTGCCTCATCGGAGGGAACCATTAATGAAAATGAAGAGGTAGGAGTCATGCTCTGCTCCTCTGTTGGGACTGATTGGGCAAGAGTTTGACAACAGTGTCAACTCCACTTTGCAAATGAGGTAGGGCAATTTACCTTAGGACGGAGAGAAGTGGGGGCCAGCTCTGCTCACAAAGGAAGAACCATGATAACACGCAAACCCATGGATTTGCCCCGCACAGAAATTCAATGCAGTCTGTGTATGTACACTGGCAATGATGTACTAAAGGGATCCTTTTTTTTTTCTGAAGTGACATGCAGTCACTTTTTCATGCTAGCAATGACCAGCTTTGGATGAATTTGGAATCACCCACATGTTCAACGTATATCTCTTCTTCCTCACCTTCTTTTTTTAAACAGTATTGCGGCGCTGTCAATCTCCGAGGATCAAAATCTTACTGATTCACGCACGCACACACACACACACACACACACTCACACACACACACACACACACACACATATACACATACACATACACACAAATACTTCTGCCAACAGAGCAGAAAAAAGAAAACATGTGCTGATTTAAAGATACGGAAATTCCACAAACTGAACATTCCTAGAAGATTTTTCTCATACACACACACATACACATACACACAAATGAGATTCTTTTTTTGTTTTAAATTTCAAAAGCATATTTTCTCATTCTGGATAAAGAAAAAGCGTGCTAGATAAAAATCGCCAAAAAACACTCATGATATCGAAGAATTGTATGAAAAGGAATAAGCACACTGCGTTACCTCTACTGAATAGTTGGTGAATAAATACACCAATTACAACCATTCACCAAGCACTTGTGGAAAAATTAACCAATAGACATTCCTGACATCATCAAATGATATTTTACCTTGGACACTGGTTCCCATCATAGGAGCAGGCCCTTCTCTGTACCAGCTCTGGACACTTCTCCCCCTCGCCGGTGGGCATACTCAGGACACTGCGCTTGCGGACTGAGTGACTGACCGGGTTGGAGGAGCACGGGTCCGAGCAGGGTGACCACTCGGACCAGCCGGACACCTGGCAGTCGCTGGCCACGAGGCAGACCTGGTGGGTAGCCGGCTGGACGTAGGTCGAGTCTTGGAAGCATTGGCTGCAAAGAGAAAGGATGTGAGAGATTTTGGGAAGGAAGTCTCGTTATCAAGATTGCAACATTGCTGTTATATTATCTGAAAAGCATGGTGCAATTCCACTGAAATAAACATGAAAAAAAAAAGGATTCTGTGGAATTTCTAAAATCAGAACAGAGCAAAAATTGTTCTAGGGACATTGAAGTTTCCTCATTTTGCTGGACTGACATCAGGGACTTATTACTTCCAGAAATATGATCTCTTTCCTACCCCTTTTTTTGTCTATGATATGAACTGTCTGCAAAATATCATGACACGCACTTTGTCATACCAGAGTTCAACTTGAACAAGAATTTACAAATGGGAGTTTCAATATTTCTGGAGGTCTTGCAGTAGGGGATAAATTGATTGCATTGTAACTGCCAATTTCTCTATCTTTCTTCTTCTTCGGTTCAGTTTTAATCGTGAAGATGGCATATTCCATAATGGAATCCTTGAACTCCGCTCAGCAACTGACCTTTTCCAGTTTGATTGAGTAACACTTGCCTGAATCTAGCATTCACTTTGAGCCAATTACTTCACTGTCATATGCAGCGCTATTCAATCCTCGTTTCCTAAGGACCCGTGCAATCTTCTTCTAATTTGCATCTGCACTTTGACTCTCTTTTCTGAAAAGTTGGCGTGGGTTCATGGGAATGTTAAAAGACGAGGTGGGGGGGGGGAAGTGACGATCTCTCAAGCAGGCCGTGGGATACAAATGCCGGATACGCCCTCGCCGAACTTATGGCGCTGTTGCCCCATGACGTGCAGCGCTGAAAGTGGGGAGTAAAGAATACGCCAGGGTACCTTGGCTGATTAGAGTCCAATCAGAAAACAATTTGCCCTCTGGACAAAGAAGTGTTGCCAATTACCCGCATTCGTGGATATGGATTCGCCGCGAGTCGGAATGAATGCAGAGTAGCTATTACTTGGCTTTGATTCGCAAGTAAGGCAAGAAATCGGAGGACTACACCAAGATGGAACCTTCATGAGAGAGGAATGCTCAGGAGCCACTGGTTTAAAGGTGTTGGCTTTTATGCATCATCACGGGTTGACTGATAGAATCCTCTAAACATTTGAGGAAACTTTTCTGAAAGAAGATTAATAGAGTTTACTTGGCTTGTTGTCTCAACTAGGAAGCCACTTTTTGATTTCAAATTTGACACATCCTCCTCCGACACCAATTTGCCATTCTTAGATGGCGTGTCGTGCAGAAAAAAAAAAAGTTGGAGGGTCTGTGATAACCTTTAAGGGCACTGAGGATCGGAGAGAGTGCACCCAGGCTAGCGTCTCCTGCCTCTGATGAGGAACATGTCTCATTTTCATCTCATCTTGGGGGGAGGAGGAGGAGACATTCCCTGGGAAGAGTTTGACACTCAGCCCTCCCCCCCCCCCTCCCACTAGGATGAGGGATGGAGGAATGTTCGCCTTAATGCACCTCATCTCTCGTAGGCTGGGCCCGCTCTTCCTGCTTGCCCCGAGAGGAATATCGGATCGACAGAATGCTATGCAGTCACCACACTTTCCTACGGATGAAGATGCCTTTTTGATTATTTAATGAAAACAATACTCACAGTCAAGAAAAGTGACAAGACTGGGTGGAATTACCCTCAAAACAACTGTTATGAGAAAACAAAACATGGATACCTTTGCCATTTATGGACACAGAGTTTTGAAAGGTATGAAAAATTGCAAGCTGGCATTTGTGAAGGTAGGTAATTTTTTTTTTCACACTGCTGATATTAAAGTTTTAGCGGGAAATACTGAAATATATGCAGTGTAGCTGGTTGAGATGCTAAACTTGAGACATAACTAATATACTCATGATCTCTACAGAGGTAGTTCACAATAAATGTCTAATCTTTCTAATAATATATTTTAGGTCAGTTGGAACCTTGCATTGATAAACTACATCCAATGCTCACCCTTCTGTCTTGGGTAGGCAGAGCCTGAGTCCATACCAGAGTCTGGCACATCTAATATTCATCTCATTTGCCAATGAAAGCACCTGATAAATATTTTGTGCCTCAATGACAAAACAAAATCTACTCTCAAGCAAACTAAACAAAGTACCTGACATATTACTTATCAATTTCCGAATGTTGGCATTTTGAGGATTATTTTGGCAAAGACATTAAAACAGTTCTAACCCAGGTCAGTCAACCAGGATTGACGGCAGGAACAGTATGTGGAACCTATGACTGACCAATCTATTGTTCATGGTCATTAAGCTGGGTTTGGTAAGATTAAATTATATCCCACAATTCATTGCCTAACTTGGCTGATGGTCACTTGGGACTAGTTTCAAGGGAAGTTCAAAAATTATCACATTTACCATTGATCATACTCGATGAAAGAGAAAACTTGATCATGGGCACTGAAATTCTTCTCATGTTGGGAAATTTTATCCACTATCTTTCCCTCAAATGCCAATTAATGTCTCTTTTCTTTTGACTGATTTTTCTATGCAAATTTGGAGAGCGCATTTTGCCCGTATCTGCCAGACAGTCAATGTTCCCTCATTAAATGGGACATGGAACACAATGTTCTATCAGAATTTTGTGAAATGAATCACTCACAAAATTCACTTTCTGGCCTGTAGGTGTGATTAAGTGGTGTCACATTAATCCCAGGTTGCCTTCTTCTCAAAAGCCGCCTGCTTGCTGAACCAGAACACCTAACTTCACCTAAATATATCACCTAACCTTCTCTTTCACAAGAGATTTGGGATCGTTAATGAAATGGCCGCTTCATTAAGCCACTCCCGCCCCTATTGCCCATTTTTATCAATTTGGTTGGGACTAGCGGTTTGACTGTTGTATGACTCACTCGCCATGAAATCGGGAACATAGGAAGATTTCTTTTCTTTTTTATTTGATATTCTTAATGGGAGCACAAAGTTAATTATCCATGTAATGAATGAGGCATCACAAATTTTCAGTCATGAATGAGGCATCACAAATTTTCAGTCAAACTGCTAATGCGCTCAAGAAATACGGTGTTCACAAACATATAATATGTTATAAGCAGCTGTTATGCTTGTGTGGGTTTTTTTGTTGTTGTTGATGTTCGTTTTTTGAGGGGAATGGGAATGAGATGGATTCAGCTTGGATGCTAGAAACTGAACATGACATATGTTTCTCTTTGACAACCTCCAGCTTATTATGTACAGACTAATGATAAAACCCTTTCAGGACCACAGTCTGGAAATCTCACTGACATTGTACACAAACAGGTTCGAAAAAGAATCCTGGCACTTTCAAGCACCAGTTTTCTAAACCCTCCTGTGGAAAATAGTCCTCTGATTTGTCAACATTGCTCACGAAGAAACTAAAAATGCTGTTGTCAGACAGTCAATATCTATTAGCCAGTACCACAATCTCAGAAAGATATCAGACTTCAATTATTTGAAACTTAAATCGTTATCAATGGGGTTCATTTGTGGTCATTGCCAGTGGACCAGATTACCAATATACAAGAAATTGCTTGTGTCACAAACTCCTACATGTATCATGTGCTGGTGACCCACCAAGCCATTGCAAAATCAGTACATGAAAGCCCTGTCATATCACACTATAATTAATATAGATGATGACTAGCGGGGGAGGGAACTTACCGAATGTTGCACCCGAAGGGTTTGAAGAGCTATTGAGGGAGGTTATAAGTCCCGAGACAAAGTCGAGGGACTTATAGCCTCCCGAAATAGCATTTCAAACCCTGATGGTGGAACGTTTGGTACATGTTCCCGACAACAAAAGTCATCATCTATACGTCAAATACATCAACGACAACCCCCATCAGCACAACGCACTCGATCGCTCCCTCGCGCAGAGCCAAATTCACTGTGCGCGCGCCGTCCTAGGCCTTCTGTCATTTGTTACATGAAAATGTTTTCCCATGGGAAAACATAACAAATATACCTCCATCACATGACTGTGTTTAGCCAATCACTAACCGGTATTTGACAAACCCATTTAATACTATCAAATGTATCACTGAATAGAATGTTCTGCAAGCTAGGCTGACCTTGTTTTATCCGTTCGCCCATCACTCCTCTGGCACCACAGACGCCTACTTTGTTTCCCCATAGCAGGCTCGTGCTCTCGTTGGCGCGACCCGGGAAAGAGCTGGCACGCTCCCCACGGCGACACGCGCGGGCTGTACGTGAAGAACTCTTCGTCCACACAGGGGGCCTCACCGACGCAGGGCTTGGTCTCGCTGAGCGGCGGGCATGCGCCGCCCCCGTTGGACGGCGGGATGACCACGCGGCGGGTGCGGGTCTGGGTGCCGTTGCCGCAGGACCTGGAACACCGACTCCAGGGGGAGAACTGGGTGACGATGCAGTCCTGGGCACAGGGGGTGATGCACTCCTGTACAGTAGCTGGCTTGGCAGAGAACCGCTGGCAGATGTAGCTCGGCACGGAGCCATCCTCCTCCCGCTGAACAAAAGACGTCTTGATCTCCATGCACCTCACGGTCCGCTGCTGCAGCCCGAAAGATGACGGCCCGCACGAGATGACGTCGCCCGTGTTGACGACGTCCGGGTTGTTGTTCTGCCGGCAGGGACCCCAGTCATCCACCTCCCACCTGAAGAATGTGCGGTGCTCGGAACACACTCGGAAGCATGGCCGTTGCCGGGGCGGAGTGGCAGCTTCTGCACAGTCCGAGTCGGAAGCGGTGTTCCTATCAGAACTCTCGCACCAGACCGGCCTGCGCTGAATACCACCGAAGCCACATAATTTGCCTGAACACGCACCCCATTGCCCTGTGGGAAGAAAGAGACAATGAAGTGGTAGCAAAATGAAATATATATGTCTAGATATACAAGGCTATACATTAGCAGTGGCCCAGGACTACTAAAGATTAATGTCAGGCCACCAACTTTCCAAAAAGTATATAATCTTCGCTGGCCCAATCTGTCCACATAATTCAAACTGAATTGTTATGTTTTCTTTTATTTCTTTTTATTTCGGGCCACCAAAATGTCAAATTTTAAGATATTGGTGGTCAAAACGGGACACAAGAGAAAAAGGTTGGTGTTGAGCCCTGATTTATCACATACTGTAGTTCGTCATGAATATCACTTTATGCATAATCAATGCAAATGACAAGAAATCATTTGAGTCCATTCATTCGTAGTCATCTTTATTCGCAGGATTGAATATCAGTTTTCATCATGCAGACTGTGTAGAACCAATGGTTCACTGTCTTTTACACATTTGGATGATTAATGAGCTCTAAATAACAAGAAAGGATTGGATTTCAATACAGTAACATTTTATTTTGACATCATGTTTGGGATGCTAGATCCTCTGCATTTCAAACAGTAAAAAGAAAATCTGTCAAACACTACACATGCCTTCACCAAATCACCTGATCCCCTCTAATTTCCAATCTCCCCACGCCAACTTCTTTACACATACCAACAGAATGTATTCTTCCACACACTTTAGCTTTTTTTATATCTATATCCTTTGCTCTATCTACCATTTAACTCACATAAAAAACAAGAAAAAAATCAGGAGACAGTTTTTTTAGGTGATCCGAGTATCCTCTCGGATCACCTATTGTATCTGTACGGATTCTTTCTTCTTCTTCTTCTTCTTCTTTCTTTATTTCTCCCCAAAAGTTGTGCAGAGGTTAGCTCAGAAAGTACTATGCCTATCAAGTTCAAACTTATACCATGTATGTATCGTGTCCCAAAGACGGCAATCAAACTAAAATCAAAGTGATCAGTCGACCGTGACGTCACTATGACGTCATTATATGAAAACACATTCTCAATCATATCTCATTAATGGAATGAAGTTTTTCAATGAAATTTACGTCACATATATTTCAAGTTATGCGCATTCTACTCATATTCTCAAAATTCACATTTTCTCTTGGTACGTGCGCGTACGCGCGCGTTGAAATATTTGTATGCTCAAATCGAGCTCAAATTTTTTTTGCACACGTTTCAGACCATTTAGAGCATTTTTTGAAAAATTGAAAAAATCGGACGGACGCGTACGCGCGCGCGCATATACGCACGCACAGCTCATATGCAATAGAAATTTTCAGTTTTTTCACACGGATCGGATGTCCACAATGTCAAGGAATATTTCTATCAAGTTTCAAGTCGATCCTACTCAATATGACATCATACGGGCCCGTCAAATTCAAAATTCCGCGCGTGCGTCAATGGGGATACACTGTGCAACTATGCCAAAAAACCGCCAATTTTAAATCGGATTTTACTCGTCAGGATGGACGATGACCCCCCATTTTCTTGACATATTCTAAAAGCTGATGAGTTGTACATGTCATTTCATGGGTTGGCGATACTGAAAAAAATGATTAAAAGATATCAAATTTCTTAATAAAGTAAACAAAGTAAATTTTCCAAATGACGTCATCAAATTTCAAATTCACTCGAGCGTATCTCACTTAAATTTCGCCAATTTTCACCCAGATTTCAGTATGTTGTAGCTTATGAAATGTTCTTTCATCAATGTGATAACAACATTTTGATTGGATAACGTCATCACCTCGTAAAAATGGATTGAAAGTATCCTTGTAAAATTTGACCAGTTTACGTGTTATCTCTATGGGAGAGCAGTTTTTCTGGCAGTGAAAATTGACATGACTCTCTTTTTCGAGCACTAGCTCACTTATGCTTCGGTGAATTTCTCCTAGATTTTAGTATGTTGTAGCTGAGACTTTGGGCTATCGTAAGTGTGACCTCCATTTTTTCATACGATGTCGGGATCACGTCAAAAATTTTGGTTGAAATTCAGGCTTATCTTCGATGTATTGAGATATTTCTTTCTTTCTGCAACTTTCTTTGCAATAACTCAAGAAAAACACGCCCTATCACTTCCATATTTTGCACATGTTTAGTTCATGTCACGTAAATTATTTCATAAAATAACAACTACTTGATCGGACACCATCTTGGGTATGTAAATTAGGGTCAAAGGTCATAAGTGTTTCATCCTGTATCTTAGTGAATACATGTCTTATCTTTCCCATATTTTGCAAACGCAAAGACCATGTTACAAGGATCATTTCACAAAATAACCACTTTTTACTCAGATGCCATCTTGTCTGTGCAAATTGAGGTCAAAGGTCATATGTACTTCTTTTTGTTTCTTCGTTATGACGTGTTATCTCTATGGGAGGGAATTTTTTTAAATGTGAAAATTGACATGATTGTCTTTATCGAGCACTAGCTCACATACCTTTCGGTGAATTTCTCCCAGATTTTAATATGTTGTAGCTGAGACTTTGCGCTATCGTTAAATTTCATTTTGTTATTTCATACGATGTCGGGATCACGATAAAAAACTTGGTTGAAATTAAAGCTTATCTTCTATGTATTGAGATATTTCTTTCTTTCTGCAACTTTCTTTGCAATAACTCAAGAAAAACACGCCCTATCACCCCCATATTCTGCACATGTTTAGTTCATGTCACGTACATTATTTCATAAAATAACAACTACTTGATCGGACAACATCTTGGGTATGTAAATTAGGGTCAAAGGTCATAAATGTTTCATCTTGTATCTTGGCGAATACCTGTCCTATCTTTCCCATATTTTGCACACGTATAGACGATGTCGCAAGAATCATTTCACAAAATAACCACTTTTTCCTCAGATGCCATCTTGGGAGTGTAAAGGTGGGTCAAAGGTCGTATGTATTTGTTGTTGTATCTTCGTTATCTAGTGTATACGGAATTTGGTACCAAAGATGGCAGATATGACTCCCTTTTCTAAACGAGAATTCAAACATCACACGGCCAACGTTTTTAACAACAGACGAAACCTGTATGGTCATGCCTATTGCGATCAGGACTCGAATCATTGATGAAAAAAAAAATCGGATCACCTTAATTTGTCAGTAATGACAAATTACAATCTCTAGTTTTTCTTGTCATCACAAACTACAGAAGTTGTAAGTTACTGGACTTGAATCAATGCCAAGAGATTGCCATGGTATTGCTATTATCATATTACAATTTCATCACGAAACGCTGCCCCTATAATTAGCATGACAGAATTAAGCTTGCCTCTGAGTGTCTTATGTAGGCCTGACAGTTTCACACCCTGATATACAGACAAACATGTTAACATGCACACACATTGGCTCATGTTGGCCCACATTGGTACACGTACACATACACACACACAGGCAAACAATTCCTGACCTGAATTCAAATTACCCTCCTCATCACTCTGAACTGCTAGAGATAAGCAATCCCCCATGGGTAGAAAACCCATGAGCTCATTGCAACCATTTAATTATTAAGCTCTTTATATTTTGCCAACAGCTCACAATACCTGCCTTTTCCGAGTGTGTGATTTTTGTTCAAAACCTAATTGATGAATTTGACAATACCTAAATGTGCACAGAGTGTAGCTTGGTTTTAATTGTGCCCCCCCCCCCAAAAAAAAAAAGAGAATGGGGGGGGGGGGGGTGGGAGGGAACGAGGGGGGCCCTGGTCTACCATCATTGATTTCAGCCACATCAATCACAGTCTCCATCATGGCTCGTAAATCAGGCTCAACTCAACGCCGCTCCGTCCCGGGGCAATCGGGGGAACTCTTTCGCCCCCCTGCGGAAATGCGCAGGGCATAAAATCGATTCCCGCAGACTAACGGCACGTTGGGCCTTTCTTTTTTTGCCTCTGACTGCAGGGTATATGGGGCAGGTGGCAAAACAGCTCGAGACGGTACTCCCAACGCGGTACATCTGAATGAAGACTTTCCGTCACAGATTCATGGAAAGCAGGATTCCGACACATCCCTTAAAAACATGAAATGGGATTAAAGCAAGTGGCAGCTGACATCTTAATAACTGCACTCCAGCACTTGACAGATTTTAGTTGACATGTTCTGAACTGTTTTTTGGAAGGTTGTTCACAAAATGAATGGCTGGCTCAGCATATTTCCATCAAGTCCAAGTCATAGTCCATGTACATGAAGTACATTAGGACAGATTCATTTTGCTGCTGAAGAATACACGTACGTTACTCCTTCAGTGCCTAGTACATGACAATTTGTTTTATAGAATAGACAAGAAATATGTCAACTCCAAAGTAAGCTAAAAGACGTGTTGGGTTAGCATCAGAGATCTTTTGTCCTTATATGATGCAAATTTAAAAAAAAAAAGTCTTTCCAGCAGAAGAGGTGGGCCAGACAGTCTAGATTAAGAAATTTTAAAAAAAGATGAAATAAATGAAACAAACAAAATAATACAAGATCAAACAATTATTATTAGATGCAGCTTCCACCAGGTGGTGTATGAAATGTGCCAGAAAACCAAAGATCAGCTGTACAAATGTAAATAAATGGGAGCAAGAAAATGTGAGCTCTGCTAAGACCCTAACAAAAGTCTTGCAACATTGAAAGGCAGAAACAAACACAACAGCCTAACTTACTGAATTGCTTGGTAAGCAGCTCTAACCAGTACATCATCTTCAAACCCACTTGCCTCAGGCAAGCAAAATTAGCCACGGGGCTAGTGAAACGTGGCGATGATTCCATTTAAGATATTGTAGAAACTGCAACAATTTTATAATCAGTTTGATTATATCGCCATGACTTTGATATATGGTACATTTTCCAGGTGACGCTTTCATTTGATGTTGATACATTTTGATGTGGTAAATAAGCTTGATCTAAAAGTAATGTAATAATGTAAAAAAAACCCAGCCATTTGTGTTTTATGATTGTTTGAGTGCAGGTACAGGTATATGTCCAAAATTTGCATATGACACTAAAATTCCTGGAAATGAGACATGCAAGAACAGCTGACTGCAACAGTGACATATCAAGTACATGTAGTGTTCTTTCATTTACTGTATACGCCGAATATTTCGCAATGTTTTTATTTTCGCGAATTTCGCGAGTCAGGTGCTATTCACGAAATTAAAGACACACAAAAATATTGCCTCTGATCCCGATGTGAATGTGACGTAGGTGGTCTACGTGTGTACACTTCTCCGTTCAGTACAGGACTCCATGAACGCGAATTTAACCACTCATGAAATCATCGGCAATTCCCGATTCGCGAAAGTTTAGACTCGCGAAATATATGGCGTATACAGTATTCATTCATTCATTCTTTCTCCGCTCTTTCCTCTTTCTATCTGCATATCCATCTACTGATATCAGCCTGACTGTCTGTCTGCCTGTCTCTCATTATCTATACATCTTTCATTATCTGTCTGTCTGTGTTTCTCATCAATATATGATATATAGATATAGATATAGATATAGATATAGATATAGATATAGATATAGATATAGATATAGATATAGATATAGATATAGATATAGAGATAGAGATAGAGATAGAGATAGAGATGGAGATAGAGATAGAGATAGACATAGACATAGAGATAGATATAGAAATAGATATAGATATAGATATATATCACCATCTGTTTTTTATCTGTCTGTCTCTCTCTATCTGTCTCTGTCTGTTTGTCTGTCTGTCTGTCTTTCCCTCTTATAGTCATCTTTCAAGCAAAAGAAGAGTGCCTCGGTTGCATGAGACTACAGCAGAAACCGAGTCCCCTAATCAAAGTATGAGCCCTAGTGGGCTAGGAGGAGGGCCAATCAATGGGGTGGTTAGGCAGCGTAAACACAGCTTCCGTGTTATTGATTAAGTTTAGGGGGAGGAGGGATACTTTGTGGAGATTAAGACCAGGGGAGGAGATGTAGAGCGCGTGTTTAGAAGGATTGAGTTAACCGCCACCAAGCTTACGATGACATCAGGTATATGGCTAAAATAGAAACAGTGTATTTACACAAAAACATCTTTTCCCTCTGAACTCATCTCATGTTTCCTCTATGAGTTTATTCACCCCCCACGCACAAATATGTCTTGAAAGGAAGGGAACCAATCGTGTTAAGTGAATTGCTCTCAAGAGGCAGTCCTTTCCCTCCATCAACCCCCTTGTCAGAAGATCCGAGCTACAATGACCATGTGATGAACAGTCAAGCAAGAAATGTTCGCAGCATGAAAAGTTTCGCGAATTGGAGCTGATGGCCTTTTGGCGACATGAAACTTTCGCGAAGTGCCACTGGCATCCATTGCATTATAGTGTTAGAGAAGAACTTTCATGTGCATTTGAGTTTTGCAAATCTTCGCTCTCACAAAAAATTGTGAAATTAAAATGTACACGAACATTTCTGGTTTTACAGCATAATTTCAACTGTCTCACTAGTACTTAGGGGCAAGGATTTTTTTGTTAAATTCATTAACACTTTAAAACTTGTGATAATGCGACCTAGTACATTTGAATTTTGGTTTGATGACTATCTAAAAACTTGTATATAATCACATTTTATTACTTTGTTTGGGTTATGCATTTGTTCAAAGTGAAGGATACTCTTAAACATTTCCATGCCATTCTTAACTTTCTTGTGAATGCAGTAAAGTGAATGACTGTGGTAAGTGACTCAAAAAAAAGTTGTAGTTTTGCTTTGCTCCACTGTGCTTCATTCTGTAGCAATGTCCTTCATTCATCCCATCCCCCTTGCCCCCAATGGGCGAGGGGGGGGGGGAGACATTCATGTTTCAAAGCAGGTAAGGGGAGGAGGGGCAAGAATGTTTCCCTTGTATTATTACTTCTGTGCAAATGTAGCAAAAACAAAACAGAACAAACAAATGGCTGTGATTTGGGAGATTGTGTGGGTGTTCTATTGGGTGCTATCTGCCCAAAATGACTACAGTATTTCCTGTGATTGGCCCCTGTGAAGGTTTTATGACTGAAAGCTACCTCCTGTTGAAAGCACAACGACCAGTGTACATCACAGTTAGATGTGAATGTAGCCTGAAATGTCTCCAAAGTCATTATGGATTGTGCATTATGGTCTTTCCTCCTAATCCGTTTTCTCTTCCTTCCTCTTTTTCTTTCTGTTTGTTTGTGTTTGTGTATTTGTATGTGTGTGTATGTGTGTGTGTTTGTGTGTGTATGTATGTGTGTGTATGTGTGTATATGTGTGTGTATGTGTGTGTGTGCGCGACTGTATCCATTCATCTCCTAATGCCATTCTTCAATTGCTTCATTCTTGCTATTACTGTTGGCTCATATCAAGTCATGCACACAAGGGTAATGGTGCATTACTTCTTCCTCATCTTTTGCAACCCCCCCCCCCTCTATCTCTCCCCTCTCTTAAATCTCTTCCTCAGCTGCTCTGCTCTTTCTGTTATCACCACAATATAACATGTCATTTTTATGTTCTTACTTTGCTCTCTCATAATTATCCTCCCTTCTTACATTCCCCTCTATCATTCTCCCTGTGCTCCATTTTTCAAGCTGCGATATGGACTCATACCAAGCTGCGTATACGAAGGTAATGGGGCATTCAGTCGGATCAGACAGTGCGCTGGTGGCGTAATATATGACTCTACTCATCTTTTCCTTCCCCAGGCTTCCTCGTCAGGTATAGGCCCTACTATTGCCTTCATGTCATATCACACCCTTCAGACTTTATCGGTCCTTTAATGGAATGCTCCTAGCATCATCCATTTGGTCTGTCCTTCACCCCATTACCCTGTAAACCTTTAAAGATAGCAATGAAATTTTAGTGATGAAAGTGACTGTTATGAGAGAGGAGATGCTACATTTGTGAGCATATTTGATGTGATATATGAACACCCAGGGAACGGGTATGTTCCTCCAACTGATAAAATAGTAAAAATCTTTTATGGGAGGAAAACAAAGTATATATACCTAAAATCTCACACAAGTGCTGGAAAAAATGAAGGCATAACACTGCAAGCTCTCTCTCTCTCTTTCTCTCTCTCTCTTGTTTTATCTGTTCATATCTCTTTGGGCATAAGGAGGGTCGATCATTTTCTGTCTATGAAATATTGATAAGAAAAAAAAAACTAACGACTGTGTCGGTCAGCGCTAATGGCCAGAAATAAAATTTGCTGATGAGTCACGCACACGATGAACGTAATCATGGTTGTGGTGGTGGTTTGTATAGCTGAGAGGAGCCAGAGCCCTCAATGTTATGGGTCATGGGTCACTTCAAAAAAAGTCTAATGCAGTCTTCATGTGTGGACTAAGGGAGTGGCCATGACTACACAGTGATATGAACAGATATCTGGTTAAAATGTGATTGAAAATGCTTTGAATCTTTTATATTTTTTTGTCAGAGTTGCAGAGACTCCAACCCCAAGCACCTTCTGATCTGGAGATTCTCCCGCCCGAAACCCCTAGCAAACGGGAGACTCCAAGTTGATGTGTGCGAAGCGCGAAGTTCCTAGGATTCTAGATGTTCTCTGGTGCTATCTAAGGCTTATTTTTTCAACATACGATATAAATAAGTAAGAAATCCTTTCCACCGGGAGACACAGAGCCAGGGCGGGAGAAATCAAATCTCAAACGGGAGAACGGGAGATTGTGCAAAAATGGGCTTTCGGCGGGAGACTCCCGTCGAAAACGGGAGAGTTGGAGTCTCTGGAGTTGTTATACCTACAGATGCCCTCAAAGGGACTACCCATTATTCATTTCATTTCCCTGTGCATCTGTAGGCCTAGTTTTGCATTTCTGAGTCAAGCTATCTACATGTATGCTGCAAGAAAACTTGCAAAATTTCAAATGCATATTGGCTGCTGAAGAGCTTGAAAGCAGAAATGTATTTCTCATGAGCATGTATATCCAACTACCACTATCACATTGGGGAATTATAATCATTTACGCAATTTTTTGTTTCTTCATCTTTGATGTAATTCATCAAATCATATACCTTGTTTATTACGGTACACTTGTAATTTTTCAATTTGGAAAATGATTAGCAAATTCTAGGCAGTTTGGCAAATGCCTTTCCCATGAAAATCAAGCAACGCTCACTGAAATACAAACAAAATAGCTTTGATATGTTCGTATCTTACCATCTATATACCTATCACTATACACCTACTGTACCAACTTTCAGTAGGAATAAACATTGGCAATTATCATTATGGTATATACTTCACTTGTGCTAATCAACCACAGCCGGCTAAGATGTCTGCAAAATATCTTTGCTCTATGGGTATTAGACTATGCCAACTTGATATGATCACAACAAATAGCAATGAATGGTGACTATCTCAGTAGTAGCAACCCAAACCACTGAGATTAGCCATGGGTTGTAGACTTTGCTCCAGAGCAGATAAATGCACAGCGACCACCTGTGAATCCCGACAGGCACTGCACACGGTGGACTTTGCTGTAATGACATCGCCAAACACGACCTCACGTGGCCTTTCTGGGGAGGTGACAAAGGGCAAATGAAATTTGCGGACGGCAGGACTGCGTATAATCTTTCAGGCCCCTCGAATGTCTATATCCACGACACCATCCCAACACGGCACAACCTAATACTCTTGTAGACGAGCATGCCGATATGGCCAGGTCCCAAGACGCTGTATTTGGCTGTCAGTTAAATTGTTGGGGGGGGGGGGTGGGTGGTGCGAGGTTCACCATTGGAGAGAGTGTAGGAGTGAGAGGGGTAGACAAAATTAATGGGGGAATGTGTGCAGGAATGAGGTTGAAAAAATTTGTGGGTGTTTGCACATATAGGAAGAAAGTGTTGCTGTATATCGTTAAGATGAAGAGGGGCACATTGCGTCTTGCCTCCTTACGACATCACTCACACCACGGCCAAAGGACTGGGGGCACGAATGAGGCTTAGAGGAGGGGAGAGTTTGGTGCTATAACCCCCTCGACACCGGCCGCCGACTCCAGAATGTCTGATCAGGGTCACTGGTTGTCTGTTTGCCCGACGTCGTCATCTAAACGGACGGCCTCACTTCCCTTCATCCAATCTCCCTCCTCTCCCTTTCCAGCAGCTCTAAATTGCTCTGGCTCCCCAACATACTTTTATTCCCGGCATGTGGTGGCGGTGCACTTGTTTGTTTGAGCAGTTTCTGCTTTCACTTTCTTTCACTTGATAAAGGGATAAGATCCTGAAGAGTGCCATATAATAAACTTTTGTACTCCTATGAAAACCCTGCCAAACTGATAATAATAATAATAGAGAGACTCTTATGAAGCGCTCATTCTGCCTAAAAAGGATGAGGACAGGTGACTTTTAATCTACACACATTTGCTAAGAAATATTTGTTTCTTCTGAATCATTTTGCAGAGAAAATGAAAAGGGCCTTTAGATATTATGAAGTATTTTTACATTGCTCTCACAGACATTTACCAAATAACACTTCCTCCTGCAATGAACACACACACACACACACATGGACACACACACAGTCAATTTCATGCTGCATTGGTTGTGGATCTTTACATCACTTGTCCTGACACACAATACAATGTTGTGGGAATAGTAAATGCCATGATACAGGCAATAAACTGGAGAGCTGACTGGTTCTGTTGCCATAGTGGAGTTGATCACCCATGACTTTTGTTAAAACTCCACATGGCCCTGTTTTCTGCTCATGCTTTCACCTTTTTGGTTTAATCTCTCCTTCAGTACATTGCATGGTACCCTTTGAAGACAATGTGTTAACTCTTAAAGTCTAAGGAAATGTCTGATGCTTTTTTTTTTGTCATTTGACGGCACCTCTCACTTGGAAAATCTTCATTGCTGTAACAGTCACGTAGAGATATTTCACACTTGTTTGACTAAGCAAAAGATCCCCTTTTCTCACTTCCATCTCCCACAAATATGGCTGTCACTTTTCTCTCTCCCTCTCTCTACCATCCCTATTCCCTGTTAATCCATGCCTGAGCTCCCCTCTCTCGTTTTTCTTGCCGCTCAAGTTTCTCGCGCCAAATCCCTCTCTTAATCCTCCTTCCGTCATCTCAATCTCTTCGGCCAAAATTACCCCAATTGTCTGCTCTCCCTCTTCCCGATCTACCTCTCTCTCTTTTTGTTTTCCCTCATGGTCTTACTGTCTCTCTCTCTCTCTCTCTCTGTATGCAAGACCACCCCATTTTCATCTGTTCCCTCTGTCCCGTCTCTCTCGTTCTCTCTCTCCATCGCTTTCGTTCGCTCCATCTCTCTCCTCTGTTTGTTTCAGCACGGCTAATCACAGTAAATATTGCATCGACACGATCAACAGACATGAGCAGTTACAAAGTACGAAGTGACAGAAATATTTTGGCAGGGCGGGTTGGTTGGAGGAAGATAGGAATAGAGGGAGAGAAAGATAGAGAGAGAGAGGGAGCGAGAGATGGAGGGGGGGGGAGACAGAGAAAGGGAAGAGTGACATAGAGAGCGGTGCAAAAACTCTTCCGTAAATTGTTTCTGCAGGGCAGGCTTGAGCCTGACGCAAGAAATTTGCCACTTTTGTTCCTTGATGGATTTTCTAATCAGCTTATATTGATACTGCCGAAGCAAACTGGTGGGGCTTTTCCACCCCCAGACCTGCAACATTCTCCCATCTTGGATCCTAGGGTGACGTGGATCATTCCGCTGATGCCGGGGTCTGGCGGTAAGAGGGAATCGATGAAAGGATCTGGAGGCTTGCAGTCTCGCCCATGCCGGTGAATACAATCTGTCGTAAGTTTTGTGACGATCTCCCATGCACACACAAGACCCAACAGCCAGTTCAGTTATGGTAATAACAAAACAATAAAACAAGCATGTCTCAAGAGCATCATATACTTTCAACATGCTCTAAATGATCAACACAAAGCGATACAAGGATGTTGACCAAAGAAGCAAGACGACAGACTGCAGATTCAATGCAGTGTTAAGAATCTTCTGAGCACGCAATATCACAAATGGGATGTGCTCTGTCAGACATAAAAAGACACGGTTAGCACGACTTCACGCTAAGTACTCCACACGCTTCCCACACCAATAGGATTATAAGATGCTTCATTTCATCCCTGCAGTGTATCTTGCTTGGGAAGAAAATATTTTCTTCATTCAATAACACAACTTTGGTCTCAAAAGTGTTAACCTGGCTTCACCCTTTCAAGGAAATATGTCCAATAAATCCTCTTTCATAGAAAAGTTGTGTGATGGTGAACAGTTGCTGTGTGCATCTCTTTTTCTTGATTTCCAGTTTCCCATTATCCAGAAAATGGGATTTGATGTGATTGGGAAAATAGTGAGGAGACTAAAAATTGAATGAGAAAATACCAGGGGGAAAAGGGGGGGGGGGACAGAAATAGACATCAGAAGATCAATGAACTGAGGCGAGAGTCACATTTAGTTTGAAGGGGGGGGGGGGGGGAATGCATGGATGACCTTTTCCGAAGGATGGAAAGACTACATGTGAGTGACTTTTTTAGTCAAGCCATTTGAAGATGACTTGCCCCCTGGAGGAGGTTTGGATTTGGATGGAGGGGGGCACACGCGGAAAAGGGGGAAAGGGAATCTTGATGTTTTCTTTGTTGAAATCATATTGGGGGAAAAAAACACTTTCAACAATATGATCACACTTCTTCGGACGAGATATACAGAGTTGGGGCAAATCCATTAAGCGTAGCGGTGCCGAAACCAAACCCGTCGGAATGCTGCAGCTCTATCTATCGCTCTCTGACACACACACACACACACACACACACACACACACACACACACACACATACACACTCTCTGGTCTATACATAAAATGTGAATGACATTTTTAGTGAAGATTTGTATATGCACTCATTTTGCCTGGGGATCTCTTCTTATAAGCCTGAAGAAAATCACACGTAAATGGCACTTTTACTTTCAATCTCACTTTCGCATCAATGCACACGATCAATCAGCATGTTTGGATAAAAACTTGCATTCAATTCCAGCCGTGCAGATATGGGTTTTTCTGTTCCATCTGTTGAATGCAAAATGTTGGTTCAGGGAAGAGTAAGCTATCAAAGACACATTAATCTACAGCTTTTGCAGTAGTATACACGTTTGATATCAGAGCATTAAGATGACCTCTAACAATAGTTCAGGTACCTAGATACACCAATTACTCTGAAGCCATGCATACATGTATATATAAACATGTTAAGATAAGCTATGATGATGATTATAGTGATATAGTATTATCAATGGAGGACAGCCTCTTCAGTAGAGGCACTGTCCCATGACAGCATGACGCAAATCTCTCGTTTGAAGAGGCTACACCCCAGTAAATAATGCCAGTGCATATCTTGGCAATCAATGACTTAAAGTCAAAGATATAAAACACCTGTTTCTTGACCCTGGCCTAATCTAAGCATCAGTCATCGCCACAGCGCCACAGGAGGGGGGGGGGGGGGGCACCGCGAGAGGAGGAGATTGTTTTGGTTTTGGCATGGGCCATGTAGCTCCATGGTGCGTGTGTGTGTGTACGTGTGTGTGTGTGAGTGTAGACATTCAGCGTATGCAGACAGAGCATGCCTGTACTGTAGTGACCGGAACTATTGTCATTCCATTTTGCTCTCCCCTTCTCCCTCCCCCATCTCTCCCCCCTCTCCCTCCCTCTCTCCCCCCCTCGCTCTCCCTCTCTCTCTCTCTCTCTCTCTCTCCCCCTCTCTCTCTTTCTCAATGATCCAGTCAGCAGGCTGATTGTAACCAGGGAGGTAGTCTCACCTCCCCGTTGTAACTCACTGCCAAATAGCACATTGTCAGCACCGGCAAACTGGCAATGCTCTCCTTCTTATTCCTGTATTTTCGTTATTTACGGGTCAATTTTTTTCGTTCGAAATGTAAAATGGATGACCATAGAATTTCTCAATAGAATATAAAATTGAAAACTTTAGAAAGGATAGAGAAAATTGAGTTCACTTTGAATGGTCTGCCACAGGCAGATATCCTTATCATGCTCTTACGTAATACGACAGCTGCTTTCTCAATGATCCGGTCAGCAGGCTGATTGTAACCAGGGAGGTAGTCTCACCTCCCCGTTGTAACTCACTGCCAAATAGCACATTGTCAGCACCGGCAAACTGGCAATGCTCTCCTTCTTATTCCTGTATTTTCGTTATTTACGGGTCAATTTTTTTCGTTCGAAATGTAAAATGGATGACCAGAGAATTTCTCAATAGAATATAAAATTGAAAACTTTAAAAAGGATAGAGAAAATTGAGTTCACTTTGAATGGTCTGCCACAGGCAGATATCCTTATCATGCTCTTACGTAATACGACAGCTGCTGGAGTCATCAAACCCTGGCTTGGCCTCCAGGTTTGTCACGCCTGAGCAGAAAGCTTATTTGCAATGGACAAGTACTTCGACTCCCAACTCCCAAACGACAAATATACGCACCCCACTTTGGGTATTCCCCAGTTGGGGACTCGCCTCAAACGAGGGATTGACGGCATGGTCTTGCCATTAATTTTACCTGAGCACTGCCATTACCTATTTTAACACTTGGGTTGAGGGTTGAAACATTGCAGGTAAAAGCATCTAGTCCAATGATGTAAGCACTTTGCAGGACTTGAACTCGGGACCCTAGATTTAAAGTCAAGAGTCTTAGCCACTATACCACAGTTCAATCACTTGATGCACTGAATATGAAAATAAACAAACAAACAACAACTGTTTGTTCCATTGAGAGTTTGTAGTTCCTCACACCCATTTGACCTCCACTTCCACACTTGTTGAATTACCTGGTAAACTAAGAAGGGAAAATGGGGCCAGTGCGGGGGAGAAAGTGAGAATATACCCATGAAATCTAGAGTGGATATCGACCTAATCTCTCTTTTGAGCTCTTTTTTGTGCTCTGTATTACAGCAGCGGTGCTTGGGGATTATTTAATCCTGTAAGATCCCTTCTGCATCACAATAATCCCTGAGTGGTGCTATCACATGGATAAAAGAATGTGAAACCACCCCTAAACATGCATTATCTAATCATGTTTATCCCTGTTTATCCCTGATACACCATACGAGCTGGTCTTTGGTGGGACTACTGCACTAAACTGCAGGTAAAATACAGGCAAGTACATGGGCACACTAGGAGTCAACTGGAAGATGTAAGCATTAAACTTGATAGTGGTCAAAAGTTACACAGCAGACATAATTACATTACTGGGATACCTGAGGAAATTTCAACACAGATGCTTTGTATATGCTTCTAAAATTTTATATAGCAGAAATATGGAATAGATTGTAATGCTAATCATCAGTGAAAGTTCAAGATACTGTAAGCACAGAAGTAAACATTGTAAATAAAGTCAGTGACCAGATATTCTCTTATTTCTGAATATTGCAGATCAAAAGAAGGAAATAGCAGAACAAATCCTCTGAATGAAGGAAGTATGTCATGCTACTTATCCAGCACCTTGGCATTTGTTTTAGCTGCGCGCAACAGGTGACAGGGTTCCCCCCGAAGATGGACCATTATTGACGAGAGGATAACAATGCCCCGGGGCACGTGGGATCAATTCCCTCTGACCCTAAACCTCTTCTCCTGTCTACAGAAATTCCTTCCCCCCCCCCCCCCCCCCAATCCCTTTCCTCAGGCCACTCAAAGAAAATTAATTACTATTACTGGTACAGTAGACACCTTCAATCTCAAACCGTATTTCACAAGAGACAATCACATCTTCTTTCCCCCCCCCAAAAAAAAAAAGAGAGTGTTCATTCTTATTCTCTGCCATGAATTTACAAACCATTCATGACAATTACATCTTTCCCCTCCCCTCCCCCCCCCCCAAAAAAAAAAAGAAAGAAAGAAAGAAAGAAAGAGTATTTATTCTCCTTTTCTGCCAAGAATTTACAAAGCATCCATGACATTTCAGAACAGTTCTGGAGTACATTTTTTTTTAATGAATGTTTGATTGAGGCCAATTTAGGCCATTTATTCAGCAAAATAAAACACAAAACATATAACAGTGGCACTTACAATGAGAGCCAGGCAGCCTTGAAAGCATCTTGTACTTGTGTTCATTAATGAGTTTTCAGAAGACTATTACATTGTGCACTGCATCCAAAAGGGACACACATTTTTAGATGACATTGACTTCTTACATCAGACAATGCAGGCAGATACAAAGTGATGACAGATAAGGTGTTAGTGGGAGCAGCCATTGCCGATAATTAATGCCATTTGTCATTTTTCTTGCGATATTGTCGGACTAATCATGAAAGGACTCTAATCATGGACCGCACAACGCAAATTGCTCCTGGCATCTTCTTGTCCCTGAGGGCAAATGTGCATTGAATGTTTTCATCTATCCCATCACAGTCCAAGGTACAAACATCATGTGCAGTACCAATGGAAATTCGACGGAGCAGTCTTCAACAGGTGTAGACTGAACAAAAGAACACATTACACATTTACAAGTAAACAGCAAAAAGAAAAAAAGCCTAAATTTCTCTTCAGTATCTACCACTGAAAAGAGAAAAGCCTTGATCACATTATAATAATTGAAGGCTAGAAAATGATAGCCCTATAACACCTTAAAAACACCCCTGAAAAGAAAGCTGATTAATAGTCATGTCCCTTGGGGATATTTTCCTAATTTGTTCTTAAAGCAATTACTTCACAGCAAATGGCTGTCAAACATCTGAAAAGAACACCATCTTTTTGAGTGACATTTTGCCAAATTTCTGTCATCACAGAATTCTCCTAATGACAGAAAAGAGCTCCAAATTTAGTCATTTATTTGATTTGTGTGCCAGACATCAAATGCTATCAAATACTTGGATATTTTTGTTGTAATCATCATCAACGGGACTTGGCTGGTGGCAAAACTGCAAATCTCATCCAGGAAATCAATGAAGTGTTTTCATTCTTTCATTTCTTATTTTTTTTTTGGCATAATGATCAAAACAAGAAAGGCAGAATTATAAAATGAATCATTAATTTCCCAGCCATGCAGACTCTCTTCAAAGAGGTTTAAATAGGCATGTGACAAGTCATAAATGCATTAGATATTTTTTTTCTTTTCTTACAAAGTGTTAACATATCATTTATGCAAGCAGGGAATTCCCCCTGCTTCATTTCCTTTAACACAAAGTAGGCAGTAGCAGAGTTTATAGATATTGCAGCTTGATGTTACTTTTGCTCTCTTCTTGGCATGAATCGCTCATCCCTTTTTCTTCTTTTTTTCTTTCTTTTTTTTTTTTTGAGGGAGAGAGAAAACTGAGTTGGTCAATGACCAGACAGCATATAGCCACATGACAGATGGAATCCCCCCTCCTCTCTGTAAGAGTTCCATCGGCGTCAAGCCAGCTCTTAAAAGGCTGATGTCACTGGGAATTCTATGGAAGGAGTCTCATTCAAAGGATTATGTGAGTATTATGTATGACTGTGCAGGCATTAAATGTTGGCTGAAAAAATGGAAGGGTCTTATCTTCACTGACCTAGTACTTGGTTAGCAACCATATCTCTCTAAGGTCTAATGATTTCTGCATTTCATACTGATAAAAAACAAAAAAGAAAATCAATTAAAATCTAACGCAGCTATTAAGATGGTGACTCACTTCTCAAGTTTGTTCTTTTAGTGTGGAATATATGAAATCAGAATTTTCATTCGGCTTCAAAAATCAGTAGAATTCTCTGATGTATCAAAGCCATGAAAATAAATCTTCTCAAACATGAATTTCTGATGAAGAAACCATGCTGCATGAGCGTATGTTAGTTGAACAGCCTTAGAATTATTCATTGGAACTTCTCTCTGGCGATATTGATGCAGATCACACTGTCTATTGCCAGCTGGTCCCTGCACACTACATATAAGCAAAGTTTGCCAATGACATTCATGTCTTGAACAAGACAACAAAAGCAAACAAAAACAAACAAACAAAGGAACATTGAAACCTAACAAATATTGCCATGGTGACAGCTCTCAAACTTGCAGGGAGCCACACCAGAAAGCGCGACTCTTTAACCAGACCGTGCAGACATCAGTCTCGGCGGCGACTCGAAGTGAAAGAAATTGAGGCAGAATGAAGGAGCTGGGAAAACGGCAGACAGACGATGAATCACGGGTTTAGGAGGTGATAAGGCGCGGAGACGCTCCCTTGCCCCCCGAATCATGTCCGCCATTCCGCGAGTCAAACGTGGTTAGGCGAATCCCGCGCCCGTCACGGTAAACTGCCGCGTCATCCAGACCCAGCTGGCGGCAGATCCTCCATTTGCTGCCACTGCTGCTTAGCCCCTGACTTTGCCCAATTTCCCCCCTCGTCACTCATGGTATCTTGTCTTCACCCCCCTGTCCAACACTTCTATTTTCCATCAATAGGCTTCACCCTACTACTAATACTACTTACCTCTTTCCTTTTTAGCTTATACCCACTGGAAATTTTTCCCAAACAGACATTCTTTTTTTCTCTTGCCCCATTCCCCTCTCTATATCTCTTTCTCTCTCCTAACCTTTTAGAGTATATGCCAATCTCCATCCATTATTTCTGATACCAGCTGCTCATTCATGACTGGTTTCTGAGGCACTTTGTTCGCATTTGAACATGTCTGGGTTTCCTCAAATCCATCACGATTCGCTGTGCTATCCTAAGGAGTAGAGCACGGGTATTGTCGTTGTCGTCGTCATCGTCATCATTACCTCTTTCTGCGGGGTTGTGATCACCGCTGGCCCTGCCTTACACTCCTTCATCGATAGCAATTGAAGTGTCGCTGTTACCACCAAAGTGAAATGTTGAAACTGTCATGGCTACTTTTATTCAGAAGCACTTCTTTCCCTCTTCTTTTTAGGGTCTACTCTTCTCTGCACACACATCCTCCCTCGCCGACAAAGATGCACAGGGGGTCGAGTCCATAAAGTAAAGACAAAATTAAAAGTGATATCATCCATTCATGCAGGTCACATTCATTTATTGTCTGACCTTGATCTTTGAAACACAATTCGGTTGTTGCTCAAGATTCCACAGACAAATGATGCAATGCAAAATCTTCTCTCACAGGAAGTTTTTTTTTCAACAGTTGTATCTGGTGATTGTTTTGCTTTTCACAAGCCATATATCAGGGCAAACTGTGTTGTTGGTATTTTAGTGTAAGAGAAAAAGGTGGCATGTTTATCTCTACAAATAAATTTGGTATTGCATGAGTTCCTACAGATAGTGAAACAAAAATTTTAAAAACAAATGCAATATTCGTGGAATGTGAAAAAAAATCTAAATGGGTGTGGAACTTCAAAGTGCATCTCTGTGAAAACCTAATGGCAATGTTAAATGTTATGATCAATGAAATAAATGCTGATGCATGTCATAATCATTGAAGAAATTCATTACGAACAAGAAATGGCTGCTCAAGAAGTTTTCTCCCCAGCCAAACAAGCAGCGATCACCCATTAACCTTTGCCGTAATGGGGCGTTTCGGCTGTCTGAAAACTCAAGAACCCGCAGTGTCATTGAAAACAACACGGCAGCAAAGTCAAGAGCCTGCGACAAATACACTGAAGAGGTTGGTCGGGGGTCCGACTACCCTCGCGGCCACCCTGCGGCTACGCGCCGTTGGGGGCTTGCGAAATCAGGAGGGCTCTCGAACACAGCTAATTTAAGATGGAGAACTTGTGTGTGTCATTCGAGGAGAGGCCGGGGGAGTGTCAAAATCCACACTCAAAAAAAGGAGATCCAAACCTCTCCCTATACATTGTAGTTCTTCACGTCGTCATGATGTAAGGATGCACACATGGGCCAAGCTTTGATCTCTGTGTGAGAGATGGGCATGAGACCCCCAAAGCACAATGCATTTTAAAGGGGAAACATTGTTTTCTTATATGTCCGCACAAACTGTCCATTTTTGCTCTAAAATGTACGCATATACAGAAGAAATGTGTGGAATAATGCTCTGATGACACAATTCCAGTTGAGTGATGAAGAAAATGTGAAATATGAGCCAGAAAGTTGTGCTAATGGTATTGCAAACTTGGAGCATTTTTGGTCATGGTTGCTATATCATATTTTAGAATGATCTACAAATTGGGTCCTAGCAGTATGCATTGATCTTCAGCGGGAGTGTGAATCGCATTCAGCTTGTTGGGAAATACAAGTAATACAGCTAGGGCAAGGTCGATCATCACTGAAAGAGGCCTCTTCAGGATTAAAAGTTGTATGCATTGTGATCAAAATTATTTTACTCTTTGGCCTCAAAATACCCTATTAAAAACAACCCATTATCCTGGCAAATTGCATCATCCAGACAAGTTTCTTGCTAGATATTTTCAACGTATTGCAAGCAAATTCCAAATGGTGGAAGATGAATGTTGAGCCCTTCTGAAAAACTATGCTTTGGCTTTAAAGGGAGGGGAAGGTGTGGGGGGAAACAACTGATTTATTGGAAATTTGGACCTTTCCCAACAGGATTCGACATACATGCACTTAACTTAATTCAAGACCGACAGCAGACTCTTCATCCCTTGGACAGTAGTAAATCAGTTAGAATGACGTTTCCTCCCGTGGGATTGGTCTTGGTGTATGACACTCCTGATAGCATTCCCACTTTAATAAAGACCTGTCTGTCTAGCTCCTCTCTAGGCCCACTTGTCAGGGAAGAGGCAGTCTTTTATAAAAACGCAGACCCTTACACTATTTCTCAGCTAGGCGCACACTCGCTACTGGGAAATTCTATTCCTGTCTTAGATATCCCCCTTATTCCGTGACAACAACTTTTCAGAGGGAATGTCTTCACAACATTTTAACTTTCTACTTCAATTGCATAAAAACCATTGCTATGATTGTAGTGTGACAATGAAACAATTGTATATAACCACAATCCATTCCATGCTGTGGTTCATTTGACAGCGAATTTAACCAATCATGCAATTATCTTACAAGTCCAAATTCACAAACTATTACGCCTATTATGCAAGATGTTTGCCGTATGCACTAACCGTCCACTGACGGCTATTCTAGCTGCGGCTGTGCTCACTATGTAAGAACCCTCGTCCCTGTCAACATGGGAAACATATTTCATAGACTGTAGTGAGAGCTCACAATAATCAGAGCCCCGAGGGGTTGATCATGATTAGCTCACTCTGTTCGTCGTATTGGACAAGTGGTCGTTTGCCCGATTTCTGCCAGAAAGCAGGCAAATGGTCGTTTGCCTGATTTCTGCCCAAAACGATACGTCAGAGTAAAAAAAAAAAAAAATTGAGAAAAGAAAGAGACACTCCCTTATAATCCATTAGGATATCAGATAACCACTAAATGAAGGTGTGTTGGTGATATAAGGACAGCCCTGCAGTCAGAAAGTCAAGCTAGTTCGAGCACAAACACTCACATGAATCAAGTGTGTGCGTGGGTGTGTGTGTGTTAATTGTATGATAAGGTAAGAGTGTGCATGAGGGAATGAGGGTTGTTTGGTACCTTTGTAAACTAAAAAAACAAAACAAAAACAATACACATAAATGCATTGCAATTAAGAGTACTAACTCCCACATTTAAACATACGTCATGTCCCTTCAATAATTTTCCAGATATCCTGCTGATTCAGGTATGAGAATAATGGACAAACAGCAAACCAAATCCAAGATCTACCTGTACTGCCTGATCATAGTGTTTGGCTCGATAGAAATCAAAGGGACTACATCTTTGATGTGCAGCTCAGCATTTCCTTTGGTGAAATAGAATATGAGCACACATTGCAACTTTTCATTTCCACTATACTAAATTAGATTTTGCACTATTCAGAGGGCGGAATGTATTGTTAAATTAATAAAGTTGTCATCTACCTAATCCTCAGAGAAGACGTTGATGGAGAGCAGTGAAAATAACCAAAAATATATGACTTTAGGACACCTGGTAGGAAGAAATGATATTTCAACAGTTACAATATTGTCAATATAGAGTTTCCTCCAACTTGGCAAATTCTAAACAAACTGGCCATTGCTACTTTATTGCAATGAGTCTATGGGAAAGTTTGCTATAAAAATGATCATCTTGCCATTATCAAAGTAGAACCTATGAATTTTTCTGCAACACCTTTTATTGATGAGTGCTTAGACAGAAGTCATTTAATTTATTCAAAATTTAGCATTTCCAGAGAAAAACTGGAACTTTGATTCAGGAATTTTTATACTTAAGAATAGTTATAAAGTTATCAATATTGTGACTTTGAAAAGTCTGCAACAAAATAAGCAATTTATATATGAATATTAAAGGGCTAGAATGAATAAACTTTTTTTAAAATCTTCCTTATGAAATACTAACAATGAATAGTAAACATAAAAATAAAATGATACAGGACCACACCTAAGAAATTCAATTTCTGGCACTGAATGGGCTAAACCTGGCTCCAATCTCCCTCCATGCCACCCCCCTCCCAAAGCTATTCCTCTTTAGATGCTTCCATCAATAACAAACCAAAGAGAGAAAATTCCTTGATATCAAGTAAAGACATGAGGAAGTACAGAAGTGGACTTCCGATCATACTGCCACCATCACAAAAAGAAAGAAAGAAAGAAAGAAAAACTCATAAGGAAAGAAAAGGGGAAAAAGTGCATCGTGTCCTCATCATCATCATCTTACTCCAGTTTCCGGTAGATACAGTTTACATATACCTGGGTTGTGCCCGAGACAGACTCGTTGGCACCTCAGCACAGACCGGGATGTATCGCTGACTTGCACAATTCACCCGTGACTGCTCCGCTCAAGTAGCGGTTTTGAGAAACACAAGTCAGAACAGAGGTGATGGGGTGCAGTACGAGGGGGTTGGGAGGCGTCGGCGTCGGCGCTGGACATGGGGAGGGAGTTACAGCTTAAAGGCACTAGACCTAAATTGCTGAGAATGGTCCCCATCAAGCGGAGATCAGAGACATTTGAACATCAGACGCGTACGCAATCAAATTCTTCATTTTGCATCATGATCAAACAGTCTTCAAAGGCGGACTTTGATGGTGAGAAATATGAAAAACATTTCCGTGCCTCAATGCTGGAGCCAAAAAGTGGTTTGATTGGACATCTTACACCATGATGTTTCTATCTAAAGAAATGCAATCCTTAAGCAAAATTTTGAACATTGCTCATGTTATGGGGGGCTTGCATCAAGAGGCCAGGATTTTAAAAGTCATTGTCTAGATTGAAAAACCTTCCCTAAAAGGGTGAGAACAATTTTTCACAGATTTGATCAGTCACAAATGTGAATGTTTGCTTCCCTGATTATTTCTCCTTGCCTTCAACTCGCTCTCACTCACATTCAGCCCAAGTGAATTTAATCAAAACAGCCTTAAAACACGAGCACAACTCTCTCCTCTCTGTTGGTTCTATGCCTCCATTTCTTGAAGAAAGCAAATGTATCATATGGTTTTTGATCAATGCTGCAGACATCATCTTTTCTATCACTCCTTTTTTTTTTGGGGGGGGGGGTACTCTTTTCTTTGGATTTGCACCGACTCAATAATTCAATCTCATTTCTGCGGGAAAATGAGCGTGCAGATATTGCGAAGCGGTCCTGTCTGCATGGTACACAAGCGCCAAGTGGAACACAATCGGACCACGAGGAGTACTGTGAGCCGATCAATGCGCGCCCGAGGAGTGTGTGCAATTTGCGGGGAAATTCATATTCCCCTCCATGCGTTTGTGATCAATCTGTGCGCTGATTTGCCGAGAGAGATGGCGAGGGAAATGCGGAGAGACGCAGAGACAGAGGAGAGAAGGAAATAAATTGCAAATCATTGCAATGTGCCACTGAAATCAGAAATAGGCCAGAAGATTATCTCTCAAAGGGACCTCTTCATCCCTTTCTGGGTTGCTTCAAGCAGATCTTCATATCTATGTGGACTTTAATACTGGCCTTAGTGAGCTTTAAGGTAAACCCTGTATGACTGCTGACCATGGTTCCAGTGAGGGCAGCCTTTCATATAGCATTCATATTCAATCATTTCCATGTTCTTTGTGGAGTGAAAGCAACTCACTTGAATATTATGACAAAAGTGATATAGTAGCATTCCTTCATTCGGCATTGTGCAAGCAGTTGATCATTAAAGGACAAGTCCACCTTCATATACATTAGGATTGAGAGAATGCAGCAATATTAGTAGAACACATCAGTGAAAGTTTGAGGAAAATCGGACAATCTGTTCAAAAGTTATGAATATTTTAAGTATCTGCGCAGTCACTGCTGGATGAGAAGACTACTACAGTGTATGATGTCACATGCGTACAACTATATAAGGAAAATAAAAAGAGAATTTCACAAAACTTTACTTTTTGAATAAAGTGCACATTTCTTCGACTTGCTACTGATGTATGTTAAGGGTAATATTATTCCCCCTGCCTTCTAAAAGAGAGAAGTCGAGTGTTCTTTAGATATGCCAGAAAAATGGAAATATGTTGAATTTTCTTTATTCCTTCTTTATATCGTTGTACTCATGTGACATCACAACTTTACTTAGTCTTTTCATCCAGCCGTGACTGAGCAGAAACTTCAAAAATTCATAACTTTTGAACGGATTGTATAATTTTCTTCAAACTCTCACTGATGTGTTCTACTAACATTGCTGCATTCACTCAACCCACATGTCTATGAAGGTGAACTTGTCCTTTAATATCATTGGAATTTAGTAATCAATTCACTTATACTGATATGTATGAACATATCAAAAAATGACAAAAAACATACAAAGTCTTTTTAAGTAATTGTAGAAAAAAAGCATTAAAAAACATTTCATTCTTTAGTGAGTTTCTGTCTGTGGTTCCTCACCCGCTCAGAAAAAGGTTCCCAAATGATATCAGCCAATTTCGTAAAGAATGTGGAACATGGGGAATTTCTTTGTATGCATTTTGAACATTCTAGAGATCAATTTCTCTACTACACCTCTCTTTTTTCCCTTAAAACAAGGGAAAGCTTGCCTGAATTTGACAACATGAATAGGAGAGAGTGAGGATATACAAACCATCTGTAAAGATTGATAACTTGTGGTCATGACTCAGCATATAGTACACAGGGATCTTCTGCAGCAAAAAAGGACCTACTGCAAACATACAAGTACACACACATACATGTAGAGAGGATCTACTCTGACTGTGTGTGTGTGTGTGTGTGTGTGTGTGTACCTACCTGTCTGTTTCTCTCCCTCCCTCTCTCCCTCTCCCTTTCTATACTTTTCTACCAAGGATCAAGTTAAATACAGGTTTTGATCGATGACAGTGTTTTAGACTGGCTAATGACTAAACTAACGGCAAACACTGAACACACAGCTCACACAATGTTCCGTCGCCACGAGATATCCGTCATTCTTGAAGTCCAGCGATTGGACATATGTGAATGACAATGGAGTTAAGGAGAAGAGCTCCTTTCAAATGACTAAAGACCTTCTTTCTCTCAGTCCCCCCCCCCCCAAGAAAAAGAGAGGGGGAGTGTGAGAACTGACAAAGAATATATCAACCTGCAAGTGACAACAAAGAGGATGTATCTCCAAATGATTCCATGAAGTTTTATAAAAGTGATGAAGCAGATCATGATCTAATGATAAGGTGAGAGCGTACATATGTGACCCGCGACAACGGTTTCAGGCAAAAGTCGCAAGAACAAATTCCCTCCTAGGCGGGGTACAAAGATTTTGACCATTATTTTTGTCGATTTAGGTTTTTTGCAGAAATCAAATCTTTGATATGTTTTCTACATCTACACTAAATTTCATACCATAAGACTAAGTTTTTCCTATCGAAAATGGAATTTTAAGCACCCTATGTTGGATCGCACTCGTCAGTTTCGAGCTTCTTTCGAACGCCGCGCCAATATCCCAGGGTTGCTACGGCGCAGGGTCTCGCATGCGATTGGCTGGTGCGTCGCATACATTTACATAATTCGGCTTTCGGAGACACTAGTCATGTCAGTTGCAGCATTTGGGGAATGCTTTGTCCACGCTTGCACGATTACATGCTCCATTGTTCTTGCTATAGTGGTTAATATACGCTCGCTATGTAGTGCGTGCTCTTCGTTTGGCTTTCTATCCAAACTATTCTACCGCAATTAATGTTCGACAACGGAAGTGAAACAAAAAATCATGTAGCATGACATAATCGTGTGAAAGCAAAACTAGATATTCTCAAATATGTCTACTTGTACATGTAGTAAAAATTATGACAGCAGACTGACTCAATGGAAGGTAGATGAGAGGAAAGGAGCGGTCACATGAGACCAATCATATTCAAATACTACACGTCAAGATCGCACCAAACTAACGAGTCGTGTTTGTTTGTTTGTTTGCTTTAATTTAATCAACACCACCGAACAAAGCAACATATGCATGTCTTGTAAAAGCAAAAGAGACAGGAAGCGTGACCCTTGCCAGCTCTAGCAATTTTCTGCCTTCAAAAGGGTCGCCAATGATAAAGACAAATCAACCACAATGAAAACGCGATTTGTATATGTGTGGAATCGCACACGGTCATGGCGTGTGGATGCCATTGCGTAATGCGTGCACCATACACATGTACATGTACACCATACGTGCAATTATCGTATTCGTCATCTTGAAAGACGCACTGATAAAACAAACCCAAGCAAAACGCATTGTTTTTCGGCTCCATACACTGAGCTCCGAGGAAGGTGCCCGGGAAATTTGACTCTCTCAGTGAGCCAATCAGAAGGCGATGTGGTTGCTAGAGGCGGAGCTTAACATCGATTGGCACCATCGTACGGATGGGTGATTCTCCCCTGCATCGCCGCTCGGACATTGTCTTTGAGAAAGAGGTGAATCTTCAAAGCCTGTTTTCTCGCAATTTTGTCAGGCTAACAACTTAAAAAGTGCATCTTATTTATCTTTCTATGCCCACTAATGGTGCCGAAGAATACAAGTGTTTTATATCAATGCAAAGCTTAGGAAATGGGCAATGTGATTCAGTGAAAAAATGAATTTTCAAAATTCCCGACTTTTGCCTGAAACCGTTGTCGCCGGTCACATATGACCAGGCATTTATTTCGTCTAACATTAAGTAATTTGAATTTATGTACCCCTGGTAACTGGTCATTATCAGCAAGGTATAATGACAGGTCTTTAGCACTTTCACGTCACAATGGATGGTATGCAAATGGGCCAGATTTCATCGTTATGTTTATTTGTGAAAATGGCTGCCGTGGAATTTCATCAAACGACAAGGATCTGCTTAATCATTTTGTAAAACAAATAATACACATAATTTTGTTTGGGAATAAGTATAATTATCCATACTCGGTACCCTCCAAACAGTCCTAAACCCCTCAGCTTTCGCCACAGGCATGTAATAGACTGTTCCACGGGTACTTTGTGCTGGTACATTCTGACTAATACCCTCACTGATGTGTAATATTTATATATTATTGCCCTCCTTGCTTCCATTGACAAAATATGTTCTTTTTTCAAGTACACCATGATTTCATCTTGCCTGACTGCGCCCTCTTCCTCCAGCTCACCCTTCAAGAAATTGTAAATGAACCAGAGATGGATGGACGTCGGAATGATACGGTTTCTCTTCAATGTGAACACCCTTCACTAGGTGCACTACTAACTCTCCAGGGAAATCCACTCAAGAGTACAGGAATCTGTTCTATCAGCTAGGAGGAGAGGTAAGGAGCAGTTAAAGTGACCCCTCACAGCCTGCTAAATTACTTATTCTGTAACTCATCCTTCTCATTTTCAGGCCTCGAATGCGTTGACTGCCTACCGTACATATAGAGTATGGGGATCATTTTGTGAGGGAAATAAGTGTCAAGATAGATATCAAGAAAAATTGTTGATATGGTAAAGTTTTGACATAACTTGATATATCAGGGTAAAATCTCAAAGAAGGGACAATGCTTGTTAGAGCACAAACTCAGAGTGGGCTGTGCATGTATGACTTTGTGTCATCATTTTTATCTTTAACCCATTTCCTAGAGAAGCATTTATGGTGGGTGCGGTGCTAAGTTTACGATTGTATATGTAAATATCAGAATCTTGGAAGAAAAAGGTCATAAGAAGATATATGCCAAAAAGAAGATTGTCAAATTTGTTGTTCTCACTTGCTTTTCTTGTCTAAACCCTTTTTGCAGAAATGCCAAAATGTCTTCTTTTACTTATATGATACGACAGAAACATTAATTGCATATTTTTTCGGTGGTTTTCCTCGTCACACTGTTTTCCAGCTATAAAAAGAGTGCAGGAAACGCAACACTTGGCCTCATTTTCTTCGAGAAGGAGACGATGGTGGAAAGGGTGAGGGGGGGGGGGGTTATGAACTTGTTTAAATATGAAATTATGAATATGAATGAGGCTATTGGTCTGAGCCAAGAAGTCTAGACGGACGAAACGACTTGAGTCTCTGTTTAGGGTCGGGGCGGAGGGGAGGTGGAGAACTCGATACACCGCGGCATGAGAGGGTCCAGAGATGCAAGTCAAGTAAGGTGGTGTGCTGGTGCATGTTGGGGGAGAAGAAAAAAAAAAGAGAGAGAGAGAAAAAAAGGGATGTTTGGATTGCTGTAAGTGCCAAGACGGAGACTGGTGTAGCATTCCTTGTTTGAACAAGATACAGTGTACACTACAGACATGTTACATTATAGTCCCTTTATACACGCTGTCACCAGCTCACACTTCTCAAACTGAAAGGGGAGACAGAATTCAGACTCTATAAAGTCACTGTATAGCTGGAAGGAAAAAAAAAGAAGAGGAGGGGGGGGGGGGCTTTCAAGAATAAAAGAAAGGAAAAATACCAAAAAAAAAAAAGAGAAGGAAAGGAAGGACGGAGAGAATGGAGGTGAAGGACTTAATGAGGCGACAAATGTCGAGGAAGGAGCGGAAGAGAAGAGGTGAGTATCGATGAGATGATTTAACTTGTAAATTTGCGGCAAAGGTTAAATGTCTAGATCATGCATTTTTGTCCTTTTAAATGCAGAACACCCCAGACATCACCTGCGCGCCCTTCCTGTCCAAACGCATCGTACAGCCTAGCTGTGTCTGACATGGTGTACTATTTCACAGCTATGACCTTATTCACTCTGTTCAATTCTGGGCCATCGTGTTTTAGGTTTTGCCAGAAATTCATATGATGCAGAAGAAACACAGAGAAAGCTGAGAGGTTAATGCTAAACATTTCAGGCTCCTTTTTTAATAGTGCTATAGAATTTACACTCTTCTGCGCATCTTTCATGACCAATGAGAATATCACACACAAATGATATCTTTTTAAGACGAGTATTTTCTCCTTTTTTGTTGCTAGTACTTTTCCTTCCAATATTTCCTTATTCATTCAATTTTTAAATTTGAATGTTTAATTTTTCATCTTCATCACAATTGGTTGAGGAGGATTCCCCAGACTATATATAATTAATTTCTACATCATTCGGAGTATATGGAATAGAAAGAGAGAAGGAGTTTACATCACTAGTCTGGAGCAGAACTTTACAACCATGTAGCTCAGATCAATCCCTCAGCAAGCTCCTTGTCTTCCAACCCCTCCCCCCCCCCCCCCCCCACCCGACCATAAAGAAGAGACTTGTGCAGCCAACACCCCTCCCCCAAGACCTTAGATAGGTGCTAATGACACTGCACTCCAAGTCCTGATAGCAAGCTTGTCTTTCAAGTGGGATCCTACGCCACGCTCGAGGACCATCGATGACAACATCCACACCCCTCCGGAACACTGGCGTTGCCATGGCGACTCGCTGCATTTCCAGCAGACATCCCCTTCTTACAAAAGTTCTCAGGCATGTATCTCTCTCCTTCTCTCCGGCAGCCTTTTCTCTGAGGAGAGGGGAGACTGTCGCAGAATCAGACAGTAAAGGGACTAAGTGGTCACATATCTATGTGAACGACGGCCACTCTGGGATTTTTTTGCAGCTGCTTCAAGTTGGCTAACTTCAGGCGGGACGACAGGTACACCATTCATGAAACCAGGCAACCAGAAAGATCTTTTGACTTCAGCCGGGCATTAATTTGCGATTTTCAAACCACCCCCGTGACATTTGCGGCGCACTGCTGTCGCCCTCTACATGCATTTCTCGTTCATGCCCAAAAGGAGTGGACGTTTCTGGGAGAGGTCCGATAAGGGCAATACTGAGACCCTCAGTATGAAACTGATCACAGAAAAAAAAGTACAGGATCTGGGACTTCTGCTACCATTTATAGGAAACAGATCTTTTGTAACAGCTAATTTTAATGGTAACTACATCCCTAAGAAGACAAATCCCTCCTCCCCCCCCCAAAAAAAAGCAGAAAACAGCAAACCTGATAAAAGATGATCTTTTCATTTGCTATCAAAATACTGGATGCCCATTTATCAGTTCCTAAGTTCTGTTTTTTCCTCCAACCAATGATTCTACTACAAAATATACACAGAATATGTTTGATTAAGTTTTTATATAATTTCTAACACAGATATGAAGTACATAGAGAAAACAGATATATCTCTATTTTACCTTTCCTGAAATAAATGTCACTTCAACTGACAGTGGATACCTCAGCCGTACCTAAGTCGTAAATCGATCGATCAATCAATCAATCAATATTTTCACAAATATGCTGTATTACCATTTCTTTAGTTATCACCTTACTGTCTCCCATTTTACTGTAATGGTTCAAAAAAGTGTCCACATGCTTTAAAGGAATCACAGCAATGGTTTTATGTGGAGTCCTACCAGTATTTCAATCAATTTTCTGGAACGCCTGTCCACACATGACATCTGTTTTTGGGTGGGGTTTTTTCTCTGTCTTTTTCCCGAATATCACCTTTGCCAGTCCTGAGATTGACTTCCATTTGAGAACTCTGGAAACTCGATGACCCGATCTCAACGCCAGTCATTCTTCAAAGAGTATTATTGGGGATGTAATAACCTCATCAGAGTCAAATCAGCTGTCACAGCATTAGTCTCTGATCAAGCCGTCAACTCACATAAATTCTCTTCCGCAGCACTCTACAGATGATGACATAGGCTGCTGCACTTATGTATTCAAATTCATGGGGGTTTTTTTCTCTCCTGAGAAATGATTTATGAGTTATCCAATTCACCTGTTTTTATTCAATTCATTTCAATATTTTGAAAGTACTTTATATGAATTAGTTATTGCTAAGTCAGACAAGCCTAAGGGGTAGGTCTCTGGTCGTCAGGAACAATATTTGTTGCAAAGTTATGCATATAAAATTTGAAAGATTTGACAATCTGGTTTATTTTGCTTGCAGTCAAGGGCGTCAGAAGATTTTCTCACAAAATGTGCTCAAGTTTATTCACATTACAGAGGGATGAAAAAAAAATGGATGGACCATCAACCAATGACGATGAGATGGATTTGGGCCCAACTATGCCGGCAGAAGCACCAAGATTCTGGCGAAGAGGCTATGATTAAACTTTGTGGGCACAAAGACATCATAACTGAAGCAGTCGTCGTACGGGAGGCAGGTGGATTTGGGCGCCACGTCGATACGTGAGTGGGAGCAACATCAATAACATGAAAGTTGGAAAGCCATGTCTCAGTGACTGTTTAGTCCCGCATCATCTCTTGTGATTGTGAAAAGGGTTTTGCGATTTTGCTTTCTTTTTGTCCTATAAAAAGTAACATGTTCACCTTTAATAGCACATCTTCAGAAATTTTCAAAGACTTTATTTCAGCAAGCTGTCCCTGTTTTTTTTTCTCTCTTTCCATTATCACGTGTAACAACATACTTCAACCCCCCCCCCCCAAATGACATATATGCTATTAGCAGTAGCAGTGATTGTAGTAATTTTATGGCATTTTTTAAAATATGACTACTGTATCATGATACAATTCAGAGTTCATTTCAATACACTACTTTGTAACTATATGAATGTGCAGCAATATACTGCAAAATTGGTAATCTCAATGTGCATGTACTAAAAAAGCCTGAAGCAGTTCATACTGGATAGCAGAGTAATTACCCTGTAGAATTTGATTTCATTGCAGGCTGTTTCTTCCTACTTTTATGTGTAATCTTTTTGAGTTAGAAACAGAACATTAGTGGTCTGAAAAACATACCACCAAAACTGAAAGTGGTAAACCAATGTTCACATTAGATGACACGCAAAAAGATATGACGCAGTTTGATTTGCTTTTGTTTGATGCATGCATTTATTTTGTGTATATTTTGTATTATTTTGTGCATAATGTAGCCAATCCTGTTTTCAATATTTCTCACTGAGGCTATAAAGAAGTGGAAATTTAAAACAAATGATAATTAGCAAGGACCTGTCTGTATCTCAGGCTAACTTATTCCGCACAGGAACCAGCTGCGTGTATGTGCTTGCCACGTCTTGGAAGCAACAGGGTTAATAAACTTGCTGTAATGTTTGTATCCATGTGGATAGTTGGCTTTAATCAACATGGTCTATGGTGTATCAAAGGAAAGCGGATGAACTTTCATGATTTGCCAACTGCATGCAAGAAAACATTGAAGATCACCCAAATTCTGGCTCACTGACACATCAATCATTAAGATATTAATTTCCAACATGATGTTTTGATCTATGTAATGAAAATTTTCTGCTGGAAAGTCACATATCTTGTAACTTTTTTTTTCTCTCATGATTCTCAATCATGATTGCACTTTTTTTTTGAATGCAGGTAGTGAGTTGTTCCAAAAAAGTGCAAAGCAATTGCAGGTATTCAATTCATACTGAATGCATACAAACAGCAACAACAAAAAGAGAAAACCAGAAAAATCACAGAATATGCCATATATGAGAAAATAATCACAGCCAGATAAAAGCCATTATTACACTTCCTATGAAAAGAAGGCTTCCTCAGGCTCAAAATGATTCATTTCCGCAGCCTCCTCTATTTCTCTCCTTTCCCCCATACTTCTATTTCTTGCTTTTTCCTGACTTTTCTGCCGTAACTCAAAGAAAATGGAAAGAATATGAATCTAAGGGCTGAAAGGCTCTTTTCTGTTATGAGAAGAAAATTGTCAACATTCCTCACTCGGAATTGACAACAAATACGCTACAAAGGCTCTTTTGTACTACCTTTAGTCTGCATAAATTATTGATTGATATCTCGGTGGAAGACATATTCAATTCCACGGCAAATGAATTCCCTTCATGCACTTTTGGAGTGGGAATCAATTCAGGGTTATTTTCGCCGGGAGGCATTTAACTTTGCCAAATTGGAAAACCCCAGCCGCACTGGGTCTCCGTTCCATGGCAAGGAATTGTTGCGTTTGCACACAACCTCTATTACTTGGCACAATTACACTTGATGGGACACATCGACACTGAATCACAAACAGAGATTATTATGACAAATACAAATGCAATGAACACTAACTGTAACTGTCAACAGGCTGCAACCTACTTCCACTGACAGCATCTATTGTTAGCAAGCAGTCAGGAATGAGAAAAAGACCATCCGGAAATTTTGTATATTGAAAAAAAAGAGGCAAAAACAAAACCTTAAACAGATATGTGCTGAACAGATAAATCTGACCAAGATTACGGACTTTACTCTAAGTGAGGTGCTCTTCCCGGGCATTCTATCTAGTTTTTTCGTTCTCTTTCCTGGCTTAGTCACACCCTCGTAATATCGTTGTCTCTTGCGTACCCTTGCGTGGTGGATGCCAAGCTTCATTCTACCAACACTCCACCAATTATGAGCAATAAAACCAATACTCTATCACACGCGATTGTTGTGAGTCATCCCTGGGGTAGGGGAACAAACTTGAACAGCAGTTCTTTTTTTCGCTCCTTCTTCTTCATATTCTTCTTTTGCCCTTCCTTAATTTCTCTGTTTGTCCACCATGACATGAGAAGAAAGTAGACTTTTTTTCTTTTTTTAAATGCAAGGACAGAAAACGCCAGTTATTTTGAGGTCCCTCCAGCTATGTTTGTGTACGGCTGATGCAGAACTCAAATCGTTTGGCATAATTGTATTTAGAATACCAATGAGTGCTCGCAGTCCAATGAAATTTAGTGTTTGCTGGACACGCTGCCGTGTCATCGAGTGATATCGAAACCCCGTGACAGACGGGGAAGACCATCCACTGCGAGAGGACCAACTAATCTCTGTGATTGCTGTGGTACAGAGGTAGGAAAAGTGCTATATGAAATTGCCGGTGAGATACGCACACAATTTGCACACACGCGCGCACACAAAAGACCCTCACATTTGTTTGCATTAATGACGGTATGAAGAGCCAGATTGCTTCTTTACATGTCTCTTTTTTTCCTTCACCATATCATTTCTCTATCATGCTTCTCTCTCTCTCCCCTTCTCTCTATCACTCTCTTCTCTCTCTGTTCAGTGATTTCTGTTGGCTTCTTCATTCATCCTTTTCCCTCTCTTCTTTTGCCTTCTTTTTCATTTCTTTTTTGCTCTATTTTAAATTTCTCTTCAAGGCAACCTTCATTCGCTGTCCCTGTACTTCCTGCCATTCTAAATTGATGCTTTTGTAACAAATCATTTCTGATTCCGATCCTTTTCTTTCTCTTTCCTTTAACATTCATGTTAATACTGCATTCCTTGTCTTTTTTTCTTCCTCTCCTATTCAATATTTCTCCCTCGTTCTTTGCCTCTTTTACACCCTTTTCAGAGACTCCAACTCTCCCGCTTTCGACGGGAGATCTCCCGCCGAAAGCCCATTTTTGCCAAACCTCCCGTTCTCCCGCTTGAGATTTAATTTCTCCCGCCCTGGCTCTGTGTCTCCCGCTTGAAATGATTTCTTACTTATTGCCATCGTATGTTTAAAAATAGGCCTTAGATAACACGAGAGAGCACCTAGAACCCTAGAGCTTCCAGGGCCCTGGACCCCATGTAAGCGCACATCAAGTTGGAGTCTCCCATTTGCTAGGGGTTTCAGGCGGGAGAATCTCCAGATCAGAAGGTGCTTGGGGTTGGAGTCTCTGCCTTTTCCTCTGTTCAAATATCCATCTCTCTCTCTCTCCCTGTCCTCCTCTCTCTCTTGCCCTTCCCACTATCTCTCTGTCCCTCCCTCCCCCCCCCTTTCCAACTCTCTCTCTCTCTTTGCTGTCATTTCTCCATTCTACTCCTCTTACTTTACGTTGCTAACCAAGTAGTTGTGGGCTGAAGAATTGATGAGGGTACAAGTGGACTACTACAGGGCATGGGTCTCTCTTAAACTCCCTATCAAATATGTGGCAATAGGAGGCTTGTCTCCTCATCCCACTCTGCTTGTGGAGGGTCTTTGGGCTACCGTGGCAACCTGTCTCCTGATGCCCTGAGACCACTCAACAAATATTTGTCCACCAGTGGGAGTGGGCAGGAGGAAAGGAGGGGCGTGGCATTGGATGGGTTCCTTTCTTTTCTTCTCTGTTGCTTTGACTCTTTGTGTTACTTTTTGATGCTGCCATGTATCACTGACTGGAAAGGGATGGACAATAGGAAAACCGCAGGACACAAAGAAACAATCTAAATTAAGTCTCACAATTTTTTACTTCAAAAGAAAAAAAAGAAACATTATCATTTGCACTTTTTATTGTCGATTTCACTTCTATTGCACTTGACCTGTATGGGCAGACTCCCCATTAACTATTTCAATTCCACTTGCAATGTGCTTGTGCACAAAGCCAATAGGATATGATGCCGACAGTGTTGAAAGGGTTACCGAGTGGTCTTTCATCACAGACTCAACAAGTTACTTCCTGTCAATGTATAATGGGAGTTTCCAGTTACCTGTAACACTTTCTCCCTCTCTTTTCCTTGACTCGTTCTTTCCCTCCCCTACCCCCCATTCCTACCCCTTTTGGTGGCTACATGGATGAAATAGGACCTCCTGCCCTGACAGGCAGAGATGATGGATTAGCGATGAGTCACAGAAATGGTCTTGACCATAGCGAAGAACTTGATTCTCGGAGAGAGAAAATAAATTACTCTTCTTCTTCTTCTTCACCAAGGAGAAATTCCCCAGCCTAATATGACCGAATGCTCAGCAGTCCCACTCTTTATTTCCCCCCTCAATATAAGCCACATTCATCTTCCCACAGCCTTCTTTTTTTTCTGTCTCTTGTCTTCAATTCAATTTGCCAACCCTCATTCTATCGGTATTTAGATAATCATGAGCGGGATTAGAACCAATGAACCAAAACCACTCTGCGCCGAAATATTCTTCTTCTTGTTTTTTTCTATTTTGGACTGTGGCTAGTGAATAGATATGAAAAATTGCATTACTCATCAACTTGGCCAGCCCACTACTTCTTCATTAGTTTCCATATTTCTATATATCTCTCTCTCTATCCATCTATTTATCTCCTTCTGTTCTTCCTTAAATAGAGATGGATTCCTCAAAGCATTTAATGTGCCAGACTACTCAACCAGATTAAGACTGTGTGGGCAGAAAATTACTGCTTATCATTTCTGACGTGCTGCGAGCTCGTATAATCACCTTCCATGCGATTCCGAATTTTAGACGTATTGTCACGTGGCAATTGCACCTTTAATGATGCTTTTGAGCTCTTCAAATCCTGACCAACAGCTATGTTTAAACGCGGCGATATTCACAATATACAAGTTACACTATTGAAAAAGATGCAAATGACATGCAAAAAATCACGATATCTCGAAAGTTCATTGACCACCTTCTGTGGTTAGTTCTGCTGGAGCCAGTATGTCTAGGAATGAAAGCTATGATGGGAGAAATGTTGGGATATGGAGGGGAATATACAAAGATCCATTCTAATAAATTGGAGCTCTTACAGTGATGGGGGAGAGTAGAACATTAAAAATGTAAAAAAAAAAAAAAAAAATCACGGCTGTAATCGCCATAATGGGTGTTGCCTGATGATGTGATAAATGGATGAACAGGAAAGAGACAGAGACAGACAAATGGACAGACAAACAGACAGACAGACAGAGAGGAATGGTCCTTCATTCTGTCTGCAATTTTGTGCAAAATTCTTTTTTGGCGCTGGTTTTGAGTAATGTGGCAAGTGATCTTCCAATGGAGAGTCAGCAGACTCCGGAGATAAATGGCTCTGCCGCCATTTGTCTGCTGGCGGTGGTGTTGAAATAAGCTAAAGCTAAGTCGCGGCAGCTGTCATATGGACTTTTCATGCCTGCATGGTACTCTACACAGAGCAAGGGTTGCTCAAAAGATCCTTTTCTTGGATGGATGGGGGGGGGGGGGGGGGTAAACAGGCTGCCTTAAGATTGTGTGTTGAGTATACTTCAGTTGGTCTACATCCTTGAAGAATCTCTGAACACAAATGCCTCCAGTGCGGTTATCATTATGAGCAACACCAAATACTAAAATACAGCTTTATTGCACTTTCAAACTGTGAGCACCAGCCCAGCCCAACACCAGCCCAACACCTCTCCAAACAAACAAAATGGACAGACAGCTAGTGAGTGACCAAATCAACTTAGCTGCCACTGCCCATATGTTACATACTTCCCATACATAGATAGATGTGGGCCAGGCTGGGGTTTCAACCCCAGAACCAACCCTTTCTACTCCTATCTCCCCCCCCCCTCCCCGATCACAAACAAACAAACAAACAAACAAACAGACAAACAAACAAACAGACAAATAAGCAAGCGAATACACAGTGACTATAAAACACACTTGGCTCCTGTACTGCTAATGGTGGCTTACCAGTCTCCCATGAGTAGTGGGTGGATGCGGATCTTCCCAGGTTGTGTTGAGAAGCAACAAGTGGGAGGAGGAGGCAGAGGACCAGACACGCCCACATCGCCATGCCTCCAGCTATTGAGGAAGACACCTTGGTATATTCCTTAGCTCCAAACAAGAGTCTATACATTAAAGGAGATAGATGGAGAGAAGGGAGAGAGAGTGATAAATAGTGAATCAAACTGAACATTATGAGAGTACTGTACACATCGATCATTATTATATTTCTCACGGTTTTTATATTCATGCATTTCGCACAGTCGGTGCTATTCACAAATTGAAAGAACATATGAACTCTGATCACCAACACGAATGTAACACATATGCATATATACTGCTTACTACATGATTATAAAAAAAAAACCATACTGGTATGCTGTACACAGTACATCCACAGATATACTGCATACTACATAATTATAACTAGAAATGTCGCTTTGGCAACTGGTATGCCTCCGCCATAATGCATGATTTTCCCAATAGGTCTAGATAGTACATGTGGACTATGTGTGATTACATTTTCACAAAATTGGCAAAATATTGAAATAACAAATTTGTCACAAATGTGTTGAATGTTCACCTTCCTTGACCTAGGTTTAATTGGATGAATAGGAGAGCATGTATCTAGGGATTTAAGGACTTTAACTTGACTTTGACCCATTCATACATTTAGGCACTGAGTAATTTTCAAGGTACAGGTGTGGAAAATTGGTGTGAATTTCTGAATTGAATAGTAAATTGTTACCATTTTCATCTGGCCCTTGACCCTAAAATTCATAAGATAATCACTTTCAGGTAGAACATGCATAATATGTACTAAGTTTCAAGATAACTTGAGCCACTTCCGAGATATGGAGGAAAAGGTTAGTTCAGCACTTTCACTTGATTTTTGACCTTTTGACCTTTGAGGCAAAGAAAGAAAAAAAAAAAAACTTTCCAGAGAATTTCAATTAGGTTACACATGCATACACCAAGTGTAAAAAAAAAAATAACCCTGCTGGCATTACATAAATATGAGGGAAATAGTAAAATTTTGAAGTGTTGCACTTGACCTTTGACCCCTGACCTTTGACCCCATGAACCCTACATTCTCTAGATAATCAATTCCAGTCAGTACATGTATATACTATGTTCCATGAAGATACCTTGAACAATTTTCCAAGGTACGGAGAAAAAAAAGAAGTTTTAATATTTTTACTTGACCTTTTGACCTGTGACCTTTGACCTCATGACCCAAACTTTCACCAGAGAATTTTAATTGGGTAATACATGTATACACTAAGTTTCAAGAAAATATCTTCACGCATTCAATAGATATGGTGGAAATAGTGAAATTTTATGTATTTGACCCTGACCTTTTGGCCTTTGACCTTTGACCTCATGACCCACACCTTCACCAGAGAATCTTAATTGGGTAATACATGTATACACTAAGTTTCAAGAAAATATCGTCAGGCATTCAATAGATATGGTGGAAATAGTGAAATTTTATGTATTTGACACTGACCTTTTGACCTTTGACCTTTGACCTCATGACCCAAACTTTCACCAGAGAATTTTAATTGGGTAATACATGTATACCCTAAGTTTCAAGAAAATATCTTAAGGCATTCAATAGATATGGTGGAAATAGTGAAATTTTATGTATTTGACCTTGACCTTTTGACCTTTGACCTTGAGCATGTGCACCCAAAAGTTGATAGGCACAACTTCACCCCCTAATACACATACATGCCAAGTTTCATTAGGATACCTCAACAGGTTTTGATAGTTACCTTGTCCACAAAATTCATTACGGACGGATGGACGGACGGACGACCTCACGGTGATATACTTGTGTGTCTACCCCTTTGTTCTCCCTTTTGTTAAGATAGACACACAAGCAAAAATTTTAGCCACACAAGCCTGACGGAATAAAGGCCATCTATTGTGCACTATTGTTCTCCTAGCCACACAAGCATACTCTCGTTAGCACGGAAGCAGAGACTCCAACTCTCCCGTTTTCGACGGGAGATCTCCCGCCGAAAGCCCATTTTTGCAAAATCTCCCGTTCTCCCGTTTGAGATTTGATTTCTCCCGCCCTGGCTCTGTGTCTCCCGGTGGAAAGGATTTCTTACTTATTGCTATCGTATGTTGAAACTAGAAATGTCGCTTTGGCGACTGGTATGCCTCCGCCATAATGCATGATTTTCCCAATAGGTCTAGATAGTACATGTGGACAATGTGTGATTACATTTTCACAAATTGGCAAAATATTGAAATGACAAGTTTGTCACAAATGTGTTGAATGTTCATCTTCCTTGACCTAGGTTTAATTGGATGAATAGGAGAGCATGTATCTAGGGATTTAAGGACTTTAACTTGACTTTGACCCATTCATACATTTAGGCATTGAGTAATTTTCAAGGTACAGGTGTGGAGAAAAAGTGCAATTTCTGAATTGAATAGTAAATTGTTACCATTTTCATCTGTTCCTTGACCCTAAAATTCATAAGATAATCACTTTCAGGTAGAACATGCATAATATGTACTATGTTTCAAGATAACTTGAGCCACTTCCGAGATATGGAGGAAAAAGTAAGTTCAGCACTTTCACTTGATCTTTGACCTTTTGACCTTTGAGGCAAAAAAAGAAGAAAAAAAAAACTTTCCAGAAAATTTCTATGAGGTTACACATGTATGCATACACCAAGTGTAAAAAAAAAAAATAACCCTGCTGGCATTGCATGATAGGAGGGAAATAGTAAAATTTTGAAGTGTTGCACTTGACCTTTGACCCCTGACCTTTGACCCCATGAACCCTACATTCTCTAGATAATCACTTCCAGTCAGTATATGTATATACTATGTTCCATGAAGATACCTTGAACAATTTTCCAAGGTATAGAGAAAAAAAAAGAAGTTTTAATATTTTTACTTGACCTTTTCACCTTTGACCTTTGACCTCATGACCCAAACTTTCACCAGAGAATCTTAATTGGGTAATACATGTATACACTAAGTTTCAAGAAAATATCTTCAGGCATTCAATAGATATGGTGGAAATAGTGAAATTTTATGTATTTGACCCTGACCTTTTGACCTTTGACCTTTGACCTCATGACCCAAACTTTCACCAGAGAATCTTAATTGGGTAATACATGTATACACTAAGTTTCAAGAAAATATCTTCAGGCATTCAATAGATATGGTGGAAATAGTGAAATTTTATGTATTTGACCTTGACCTTTTGACCTTTGACCTTGAGCATGTGCACCCAAAAGTTGATAGGCACAACTTCACCCCCTAATACACATACATGCCAAGTTTCATTAGGATACCTCAACAGGTTTTGATAGTTACCTTGTCCACAAAATTCATTACGGACGGACGGAAGGACGGACGGAAGGACGGACGGAAGGACGGACGGACGGACGGACGGAAGGACGGACGGACGGACGGACAACCCGAAAACATAATGCCTCCGGCACCACTTCGTGGCGGAGGCATAAAAATAAGCCTTGGATAGCACCAGAGAACATCTAGAACCCTATAGAACTTCGCGCTTCGCACACATCAACTTGGAGTCTCCCGTTTGCTAGGGGTTTCGGGCGGGAGAATCTCCAGATCAGAAGGTGCTTGGGGTTGGAATCTCTGCGGAAGGACGGACGGACGGACGGACAACCCGAAAACAATGCCTCCGGCACCACTTCGTGGTGGAGGCATAAAAAAACATACTGGTACGCTGTACACAGTACATCCACAAGGTGCACATTGATACTGTACTCCACGATTGCAAATTTAACCACTCATGAATTGTTTGGAAGTCCCTATTTGTCAAAAATTGGATGCACTGAATATATGGCATATCCCTATGACATAGAAAACATTGTGAAGATAGCCAGTACACACACTCGACAGCAACAACACTTGCTATGACATCATGTATCTTGGACGAGTCCTTGGATGTGATTGGTTGAAACTTGTGTCATATGGCCTAAAACTAGTTGGACTTTTCTGCAAAATCAAGGGCTGCTATGAAAAAAAAAAATTGAAAAAAATCCAGATTGCACACATATCATACATATGTGCTGAACACATTACAACTGTATGGATACATTTCACGATTTGCCATCATGCCTTACTAGCACAACTGTTTCCCATACCCCTCCTCCTCCTGTTTTTTTTTTTTTTCAAGCCACATGAATCATTAAAATCCATATCGTGCCTGACTCATCACAGACAATATAACTTTGATTTATTACCACAGAGAAATTCTAGAAGTTAGCATCAAAACCATCATCTTCGAGCAGGATTCATCAAAATAAAGTATATGCATTGAGAAAATCAGTTCAAGAATGGATGTAACATAATACAGTCTTTAAAAAAAAATGCAGATTTCCTGGCAACTTTTCGTGCAGGTGTAGTAAATCACACCAACTGAGATGTGTGGAAGTGTTCTACTGGGACTCGTAAATATAGGCAATCGGGACTTGTATTTACACATGAGGAAAAATCTGCAACGTAATTTTCCGGTCCGCAAGTATCTTGCAAGCATCATACTGCATACTGCATGAAATCATACTTCCTAAATCACTGGGTGAGAGCTTAGGCGAATAACGACTTATCGGTACGTATTTTTGAAGCCACGTTTGATCAACAGAGCATTGAAAGCAGTATGCTCAATCCAGTAAACTCCTGCGCACAATTGCTTGTCCATCTGACCGTATCAAGTGAAAAGAACAATGGAGATGTTTAAATAATGGATGTTACAGATATGATTGGTTTAGTAATGATATGCTATCGAGGTTTAAATCTTTTTTAGTCCTATTCATTGCACAGAGCATGGTTTGGTAAGATTAAGTGCTTGAATAAACCATTTACTCTAGGGCCTCTTTTGTCAGTACACACTTTTCCAGAATATGTACTTCCTTTCTATTATTCAGACTGGTTAGGAGAGTCCATTTGAACTGGGTTGTTCTTCATTTTAGGACAATTTGAGGATGAGTCCCGAGTATACTTGGGCAGGTGACTATGGGAAATGCATGTTGTAGCAAAATCAGTCCGTCCTCAACGGGTGAACACTTAGAATATGCTCTTTCAGAATCTGCCCTTAACTAAAAATCCATGTCCGGCAAATTTTGTTGGTTTTGTGGTGCAGGGTCACATATAGTTGTTCAGACAGTCAAAGATTTGTGGAGGTGGGGATTCATGTTTTGAACATTCCTAGGTGAGATAATGAGAAACCTCTTATGAAATATGAAAGAGCATGTAAATCTAAGATTGGTTTTCAAATGGCTGAGATATCAAAAAAAGTGATAATAAAAAAAGGCGACAGGCCATGCCTTTTATCAGAATCTCTTTGTTTCACCCTGTTTTTGGATATCTCAGCCATTTCAAAACCGATTTTCAACAAATAAACTTGTGATACCCCTTAGAATTGCATGCTCTTTTACATCTCATAGAGTGGTTTCTGAATATCTCGGAAAACGTTAAAAGCTAAATCCTCACTTTGACCAGAACTGTACACACCCTTTAATTCCAGTTTTTGAATTGATTTCTGAGAACATTATACTGCATTAAACTCATACAGGTTCTTTAGCATGTATGTAAAACATGAAAAAAATAATGAGAGGGAGAATGGGGGGAAAAAATAACGGATCGCCAAAGCTGAAAAAAAAGCAAGCTTCTCTCTCCCTTAATCTGCAATTGTACACCACCACACTGAGACATGCAATCTCCATATAGCCATCAAGCCATGAAGTACGCCATCCTCATAACTTGTTATTTGTGTCTCCGATTACAAATCTTTGACACATTTAGGATACAATTACTTGTTGTGACGTACGCCATTGCCCGGATTGCTAATCGGAAAAAAAAAATGAAAGAGAAAGAAAGAAAGATGCCCGCAGTTGCCTGTGATCAACAGAAGCAGCTCTGACTTGCATGGATGGGCAGACTATATGAATAATTAACACTTTAAATGTCAACAAACACATTCTACCTTGCCCCTGCCCACAGTATTGGCATATTTGAAAGTTAAATATTTAAGCCATGTGTACAAATATTTATTTACGTGAATTGTGTCCCGATGGAAGTGTTTATCCCTGATTATCCTCTTGTAGATGTTCCCCCCTTTTTTTCATAAACAAAAATCATGTTCCAAACACAAACTTTGGTTTATCCACTCTTGAACCCTGGAAAAAACCCCAGCTCCTGCCGTCTTATTTTGTCGTAAACAGGGCCGTGGGACAATCGCACGTAATCACAAACTTGTTCCTCTCCCATTTACGCGGCGGTTGCCATAACAAAGCTGCGGGCCAATTACGCGATATCATACCTTTCGGTCCGTTTGGCGCATATCCCCTTACCTGGTCTGCCCTCATCCTGCAATGAATTTATTGGCAGGAGCGATACCGTATACAGGAATAACAAGAGACTGCAGGCAGTTTTCTTTCTTCTTTCTCAACCTTGTTCTCTTTTTTTGTTGTTGTTGTTCTTTCTCTCTTTTTTTTCTCCCGGTACCAGCTAGCCCCTTGTAAGGTTACTCAAGATTGGCATTAATTGAAGGTGAGGAAGAGACACGCAGAGAGAGTGGAACAAGCACTAACTCAATTACAAGGCAGCGCTCTGGCCCTCGATCAGAATGCACGAGTGAACGCTGGGTGCGAAGCAATATTTCAAAAAGTGTGACACTTTCCATATGATGGAACACTTTTGAATCATTCAGTAACCTCTACAGAAAGAATTGGAAATACTGGTTAAAAAAAGAAAGAAATTGATGTTCATTCAATAGTTAGTCATCCACAGTGTCTACAAATTCTGAACCGGTGGTGTATGCAGCATGAAGATTCGTCTCCACTGCTCTAGTGTGTTTCTTATCGAAGCATGGTAACATATGGATACTTATGGCCTCTTTGCACTGAATTCCTATTTTGCCAATGTACCACGAACTCCTCAGTCATAAGTCAAAAAATATCAAGCAATCATAACTCAGTCACAACTCGTAACCTGGAGTCAAATTATATCATGTCATCATCACACAAATAGCTCTGTGTAATAGCTATGTGGTGACATTATGACATTAACAAATTTCCTCCTTCGTACTTCCATCGGGACTAGTATATCCCAGGTACAGATGGCCGATAGTGTGATAACAAAATTCTCATATTATATAAGAAAACAATTTTCTTTTTAACCACGTAATATTATAACTGCAAAATATGACAAGCTTTCATCATCAAGGAAATGATTGACAATAATGAGCTGGTTTTATATGAATAAATTTCAACTACATACTTGAAAAAGACAATAAATAATTGGTGGCCAGTCTGAGAGTGAGAACAGTCCACGGGAATTTCTGCCTACCAACAAATTTGGGACACTTCTTCCAGTATTTATTTCATTGTGGCTGGCTGTACATTGCAGAGTGAGAGTGAAGTTGGATTATGAGTACCCAGTGGGTAATGCGCAATGCCTATGGAGATTTTAGAGTCTGCTACAGAGCGGTTTTAAGTTCCAGTAACATATAAATGCATAACTTACCAATTCCTTTTTTGCAACTTTGAAGTATCCAAAAATAGAACTCAGCTCATTCAAGTATGATGAGCAAAGTGTTCTGGAGAATGATTTTGATGATAATGTTCAAGATCCAAGTTGTTTTTATTTCCCCCAGCAAACTCCTTCGGCTTGTTTTGAGCGGCAGTATATCCACACTTAATAATCACTCCTCCTTGGTCGAGCGCGCAATGAAGGAATTCCAGAAGTTCTGAAAACCGGTGTAGATTCACACATCTCCCTCGACGATGCAAGGAGACGAGCCACTACAGTGACCGGCGGTAGCGTGTCAAAGATGGGATGAGGTATATACACTCCACTGACGCCACTTCCAGTTTAGCCAATTTCCTCTCCCGTGGAAGCCAAAAAATCCCATCGGCCGGGTCAGCGCCCGATCTTGCGGCATATGCAAGCCTGGTACATGTACCTCACACTTCGCCTTCCCCTCCCTCACTCGGATCCTCTGGCTGCGAAGAGAGATACGGGCTAAGTGGTAGTAATGACATCGGAGGCAGGGCTCATCATCGCACTGACCACCACCTGCAGGAACAAGAAGGGGGGACAAAGACAGATAATGAGATGGGGGGTCTTTTAATGAATCTCTTATGGGTGGTATTCATGGAAACGTAACGCAGATCAAAGGGTGCTAATAAAGAACAATGTGTACACAGAGAAAGGATGGCAAAATATTCACAGTGGTAATCTGAAGGTGATATATCCAATGAATATCAATTACTTAACCTGCTAAATCCAAATTGCTGCATACATAAAAAGTTTCAAATCCCATACCCCCTTCCCCATATAGAGTCCATGAGAACCACAGATAGCCACATTAATGTAGAGAGCTAGCAGAATTTGTTGGTATCTATGAGACAATGGCTGACTGACAAATCAATTCAGATCGAAGTCATGACTGTAATAAAATGCACAATTAACCAATTTTCACCATGTGACATTAACAAATAAATAGTCATATGGGGTAGGTTGATTGTTCATCCATGAAGGCTATTTTTGGTGTGGATAAGAACAACTACTCATAATTGTCAATTGATAATGTAAAGAAAGACTGCAGATGACAAGATGATACAAGACTTGCTGCAAACCACTGGTTAAAGTGATACAAAGGCTAACCAGCAAATGCCAGAATAAGATTTCAAGAATATCTTATATAAGCAGACATCAACTTGCCAATATTTCCAATATGTACCGGGTAGTAGAAATATGTCCAGTTTAACTGACTCCACAAGAAGAATGTTGAATTAAGTTACACAACCTGCACAACCTGGAACACCAAATCACTTTCCTCATATTCTGGTCCACTACCCATCAAACAGTCACACTTTAATCAGGTCTAGCTCCTATTAATCACTCGTTCATTAATCTTTTCACCCCCTTTATATAATGTGGCAGGCATCCCGGCAGTTGCAATCACAGCCAGCGAAGGAGCTTTTGTACCCACCCAACAACAAACCCAGCTATTCATCTCGGCTAGCACGGGCCAATTAGCCACAAGTCTTTTTTTTTTAAATACAGGGTGCTGGGTTATTGTGCCCAGACTGCAAATTGTGCAATGTGATATATGTGGGTCCAATACCTCATGAATATTCATAGGGGACAGGAGGACTTTTTGGGGTGACAAGGAGAAGGGGAGGGGTGGAGATGGAGAGAGTGTAAGAGAGCGGGTGGAGTGGGGAAGAGAGATGTTTGATTACATGAGTGAGGAAGGATGACAGGACCCCATTTAGGCCTAATTCATGGAAAGAGCTCTTTGTGATCCGTGGATGAAAGAAACCATGGTTTTGGCTATTGGGGGGTTCAGTGCCAACATTAGATTCATTACGTCGTAACACAGATTTTTCATTATCAGTTGTTGATGTTTTTGTTGTCATTGTTGCCAGCATCACCTCTTGGATGACTGTAAGACTTGTGATGATATTTGAAAGCAAAACTGATTGTATGTGGGCTCAGTGTCTGAAGTAGGATTTTGCCTGTTTGTGTCCCATGTTCAGGCAGATCAGTTAAAATTTATGTGTGCTCCTTTGTGTTTTATATATTGGCCGGGTCTACGAATTGAACAAAACTTCATGAAGAATTTTGGCCTTTATGGCTACTGGAAAGCTGATTGAGGAATATTGTCAGAGATGACAGAGGCGATTGCAGTTCTTATGTAGCTTTGTCCCCAGACCACAAAAGAACAATAACAACAAAAAACAAAACAACAAGAGTAGCACAGGGCTACATTTTGCATCATCCAATCATAAAATTGAAATATGTGTGAAAGACATCTACAGAGAAAGGGTTCAATGAAATGCAACAGAAAGCCTTCACAATTAATTCATCCTCTATCAATATGTCCTCTGTCGATGAGATCCACTTTTTATTTGAGAGACAATTTTCTTTGTCAGACTGATTCCTTTTTTGTTACTACAACTAGACCTACTACAAGCAAATCAGATCCTACGAATAATAGGAAATAACACACTGGTGAGATGATTACTCTCATTTGGTAATCATCAAGGTCTTGAATAAGAATAGGCTCACTGAAACAACAAATAACAAGTGGAGTGCACAAGAAACATTTAAGTCATTATCACTATGTGATTACAATGTAATGATGCAATTAATTCTTTTATTCTACAACAGCAAGAACATGGCACCACAGGTTTTAAGAGTACACAAAAGAGACTCCAGGAAGTTTTCATGCCTCTAAACTGAAGCCATTTGTGTAGTAATCAAAATAGTGAACATCTCCATATTTCAGAAATAAACACCTATGTCTTTAAGGGAAGGCTACCCACTGAAATGAAAACCAATGTCTCTGTAAATGTTAACAGAAAACAGAAGACTGCATCTTCAACACTTCAGACAAGTCACAAATCTATTAACAAGGTTTTGGTGACTGCATGTTTATTGAAGAAGAACTGTTTCAGAAGGGTTGAATAGCCTTTCAAGAGGTGTATGTCCATGGAGGTGGCAATAAAGAAAAAAGAATTCAAGAAACCAAGGACACAGAGACAAAATGTGTCCACACAGACTCCCCTGAATGACTCCACCAATGTATGATTATCTACATGATATAATTATCTCATTAATCAGCAGGAAATTGAATTCACCCAAGCCTGAGCACTTGGAGAAAGAAAAATAAAATAAGATGATGAAATATTCTTTTTCAACAGTTCTTTCTTGGTTTTTTATTTTTTATTTTTCAGGAGAGACTTCTCGGATGGAGAGCACATTCTTGCATTTTTTTCCACGGACTTTAATTTCAATCAGCATCCTCCCCCCCCCCCCCCTAAAAAAAAAAGAAACAAAAAAGTGAATATTCAAGAAACGTAACCTTGATGAATTGCTGCTGGTATAGTGACATGGTCCATCAATCAATGAGATAAGCACAGACTAGGGGTAGACGCACTTGTATTTCAGACCACATTAACAGCATCGCATAGAAAAATCCGACGCAGAATGATGAAACTTCATCTTGCCGAAATGAATTGCAAGACTTCGACTGCAAATGATGACGTGAGCGCACACACTGAAGGGTTTGCCTCTCCTTTTTAGCAAACGTCCTTAGCATTATCTGCTCATCAATCATCCCTTCAGGCACAAATAAGACTTGGGGTCCAAATGAGCTCCAGATAGATTCATGCAACTACTGTGTACAGAAACTTTAATATAGCTATTATCATGGCAACAACTTTTTAAACAGTTTTAAACAAGCCTTTCGGCTTTCATTGTTCATCACTGTACCCATTGTAAATTTCACTTATGTACTTGATGTATTTTTAATGTGGAAGTAAATGAAACAAAATGGAACAAAACAAAATGACACAAAAACAGCTGACTTGTTTGTAGTGTACATGTTGCCATGGAAACTAGCATCATTTTGAAATTGCAGTTTCTGAGCTAACTGTAAAAATAGGATGCAATTGTTTATGTCAATGCTGTTCTTCTTGCTGTTGAGAGATGAGGCGAGTGTTAAAAAATGGCAAACGATATTTTTTTATTTGGGGGGGGCACTTTTGTTTGTATGTATCTCTTTTTTCTCTCTCTCTCCCCCTTTTTACTCAAGTTCATTATGTTGAGAATGAGTTGGATGAAAAGGAGTTTGATCTCAAAGCATGATGGATTTCACTTCAAATAAACTCATGCTGTCTGACCCAGACACAATCCACAACAACACATGCCTTGTTCTTCCAAGGCCTCATCTACCTCATGTACAATGGCCCTCGTCTGTAATGGAGGAACACTGCCCTGCTCTATATACTCCGACTGTATGAGCAATCTTTCATCAAAGTGACCTTTCTTTTCTCCACACTGTGACCTAACTCAAATGTGCTACTTTTATATTTCTTTTTTACTCTGTAAATTTCTCTACATAGCATTAACAAAGCCCTATTTTTCTATTTTCATTTTGTTCTTTTTTTAATCCACTTATAAAGCGTTGTGTTTGGTAAGGGGCCTGTTTCTGTGTAACGGGTCTCGATTTCAGAAACACTTCTCCTTCTAGTTTTGACTCTTTCCTTATTTTTGTCTATCCCCCCCCCCCCCCCTTACAATTTATCTTTGTTTGTCGATAAGTGTATCTACATGTATAAATGCATCTTTTTGTCTGTACATCTCTCTCTCTCTCTATCTATTTAAATCACATGTCTCCCTTTTATTCATTGTTTGTAACAAAGATAGGGCCTACACAGTCAAAACGATTACACGAATTCAATTTTGTGACCTGCTACCCAAAAACGATAAAAATCCATCAGTTCTTGCAAGACATAACATACTGTTACGGTCCCAGAGTTAGGCAAATTGGGACTCCACTTGAAAGTTGGTAGGGCAAGTCTTATGGGCGGACACATTAACTGAGAACATTGTTTGTATCTGTGGTTCTTCCTTTCCCCTTACCATGGACGAGCCCCCTAGAGTTTATCACCCCCAAGTAGACTCCCTGTCCCCAGACCAGACCACAAATGGTCATTGGTAACGGTCACTGTAGAATACAGTCATTGTATACAAGAAGGTGATGAATGATGCTTTGATGTTGTAAGAAATTAAGAGTGAGTGTTGAGGAGTATATCTTGGGACACTGACTGGAGTAAAAGGCAGTCTTGGAATGAGCACTGGCGTGTGATAGTTATGTGATCTTGCGAGCTGGAATAAAACACTACTTTTGAGACATGAACCATCGAAATGACTAGTTGCCTGGTTTCTTCTTGTGTCCCTTAGAGTTTAACTCTAACTGTCTTGGGTACCAACTCGGCGGTCCCAACAATGGTGGCAGCGGTAAAGCAGTGATTATTTAATTTCGGGAAGACGCCATATCGAAGCGACATGGCAAGTTTGCATGTTGTGAGGAAGGGAGGAGCTAGGACAAGGCAATAGCCGGCGACTTGCTTGAACTATGATTACCAGTATGAGATTTGCTAAATAACTCTCAACTCAAGGACATTGAACACGATGAAGGCCCTAACTCTCATACTGTTGATGGCATCAGTAGCTCTTGTAGCAGCCCATGCCCACAAGCGAATGAAATTATCGGAAAAAGGATCAATGGTTATCGCAAGTGTTTTCTGTGACACTGTGATCAGAGAAAAGGAGATGGGGAGACATGGCCTTCTTGGGAAAACATTACCAAAGTCAACACAGATCTCTTCCTCTCTTGGAAGTCATTTGAAAGCATTTGGATACGATGGTAGCAAATTCAACTTCGTCATCAAGGATTTCATGATCCAAGGCGAGGACGTCAGTCATGGAGATAGCACTGATGGAGGCAAGCTAGTGGCGACGGGTTCGATGATGACAACAACTTCTGCTGAGCTACTTCAAGTCTGGTTGCTGAGTATGGCAGGCGCTGGCAGGAACATGGACGGATCATATCATAACTTCGTCATCGCGACTAAGGATACATCTTTGTTGGACAGGGAGCACATCGGATACACCCGGCACATATCACCATGGCAACGAGGATGCAGCGACCATATACGACCATCCACATGACCAGCGACTATGAGTGCGACAGAGAATCAAGACAGCCAAGAATCGAACACTGGGGCCAAGAATATACCTCATACAGGCACATGAAGGTCTAACATTGGACTCGGGAACTGGTATTGTATGTGCTCATTCTCCGTCAATTATTGTTTGGACCAAAAAGTTATTGTCATTATGTTTCACATCATTATACACTCAACCCTGGTGTTGTAGCTTAACTGCACACATATCTTTAATGCAAGCAAACATTTGTGGAGTTCCTTTCGTTCTATGACTGTGTGCTATTGTCAGTTTATGTTAGTTTTCGATATTCTGTAGAAACTGCATGAAAGATTTTGCGCATAAGGTTAACAATGAAAAATGGTGAAATTGGCACGATGAAGATGAAATGGAAACCCACTTGTCAGGGTTGTCAATAAGATGATGATGAAGGTGCCTAAAATGAAGAATAAGAGGAATAATTCAATGATGCGCATTGTTGTTCAGATGTGTATGTTGTTAGTGGTAACTTGCCCTGCGACTCCGACAAAGTCGTCATAGCTGAAATTTTCAGGCAGCAATGATCCAACTTGTAACAGCATACATATAGGAATATAGCGACAGTTTATCGAAAACATAGCGAGAGGAGTGTTTACACAGTTTAAGTGGAGGGTAAGTCTTTCATGTCGATCACACAAAACTCTGGAAGATACGCATTAATCGATCACCGTTGATCACGGTTTGGCAATAGTTGAAAACTTTTCCCGATTTCTAACGAATTTTGTGGGTGTAAGGAGGCTATATTGCCCTGCGTCTCAGAAAAAGACGCCTCGCTGGATTGAATTTCAGGCAGCAATTGGTTCCTGGTCGTACGAAATTTGTTAGATAGTGGCCGAAGTTGCTTTATTTGTCGTAACACGTAAACTGAACGATTTGTTACTAGAGAGATAAATAATGTTCAGCTGTTTGTGATTAGACAGATTAAGTCTCAGCCAAAAGTGGTCCACCACAACAGATTGAAGCCGTGCCTTAGCAATAACTTTCCAGATTGGGTTCCCAAAGTACAAGTACACGTAAAGGTTCGCATATTTCATTTGATTTAAGCTTATATTTGTATGTATACTTGTAAATAGAGTTAAGATTATCAGTCGGCTCTGATAAACAACATTTTAACCTTGTTTTAGCTTAGATCATGCCAAAGTACTGCAGAAAGACTATGAGTGATGGAGAACTGTAAGAACTAACACGTTGGTTTTATTGGCTCTCCCTCCCTTCGCCCACTGCACACATTTTTTTTCTCTCTCAGTCAATGGACTGCAAAGGGTCACAGGGGCCATGGCAAATGTTTTACGATGTTTGGAGGATTTCTTGTTTTTTTCTTTCTGCCGCCTCTGTTTGTTGTGACTGGCCATTATCGTTGCGTTATGTGATTGTGGACGCTGTAAGAATGCATTTTCGTTTACTGCTTGATTAATTTCTTTTCGGTGACTAAGATACTGTAGTACATGTAGTATCGTAGTCATGATTGCTGTATGTGTCATGAGAACAGTAAGCTCTGTTCAAAATGTTTGTTGTGTATTTTTTTTCATTACCTACAGCCAATAAGCGATGTATAATTCATGAGCCTACAGGAAAACGAACATGTATCCATTTCTTTTTTTTTTTTTGCTTTTGTTGTTTTTGAGGCAGTCTTTTCCCCTCTCTTCCCCCTTCCTCTCCCTTTCTATTTCTACCTCTGTCTCCCCCATTCTCTATGTAAATAGGTATTTCTTCCACTCGCTCATTAGCTGTGCCATTTTTTTTCGCATTGTGATTATATGAATGTAATTTGACGTTTTTACCAATGCTGTGTTGTATGTTAAAAGAAATCGTCTTGCCTTTGTTTGATTATCCATCTTGTTAAATGGATGGTCCATTTTGTTTGATTTTTCCATCTCGTAAAATGGATGGTACAGGCATTCTAGTTTACAAACCCTGATGGAGGTGCTCCGTACTGTGTATTAGTAGTCTTTTCTTTTAAATGTTTTTATTGCAAAGACGCTGCTCCCTTCCTTTCCTCGGATTTTTCAATGTATCCTTCACCAATTCATCTCACTCTGTTTGTATTTCTATCTCTCGTTCAGTTCTTCCACTCCTTTGCTCTCTTTGCTGAAAACCATCCTTTTCTTTATTGTAGCAGCACTATTATAATTTGCTGATGTGTTTCATTTTGTTTTAGCTTGGGCACGAGCATTGTTACAGTGTAGAGTTACTCGTTTTGTTGATGTACATACAAACTGTTGTTACTGATGCGCATGACACATGTTGGATACTTGGAGTTTTTATTTCGGAGAAATGGGTTTCCCCATTAATTTTACCGCTCAGTTCCCTCCGCTTCTCTCCCTTCCTTTCCTCTAGCTCCCCTCCTCTGTTTCTCTCTCTCCTGTTCCTTTCTCGATGTTTTTCCTCTATTGAGCATTTGATTCGTCCACAAGGGGTGTGTTCACTGACCAATCAGAGTAGCTAATTCCACTCTCTTTGGCATGAGCCTGCACAGTATAGGAGGTTACATGAGGTCAGACTTGAGGCATTGAGGCATGTGCCTGCTTCATAAACTTGGGAAAGATAACTCTGAGATGTATTTTGATAATGTCCAGCTACATAATTCCATCATCTGCATGGTTTGTGCCCGACTTCTGGTCTGAGTAAAGGAATTCTAGTAGGCGGGTGACCATAGACGGTCGGCACCTGTCTGCACTGTCCATCATGCAGTTGGTGTGGTCATTATTATGTTGTATTTGAAGTGATTTTGTTTCCTGTCTCCAATAGGGGAGATGCAATTCCGTGCCATTTTTTTTTTCTTCAGCCGGTGTTAGTGCTCTTTGTTTCATTTTCCAGTTTGTTGTTAAATATCATGAAGTGTGAGTATGTGTAAGCTTATACATGTACGTAGAATAGTTAGTATAGATTTTCGTATCTGTTGTCAGAGTTAGCATAGATTTTTATGAAACATATGTCTCTCTTGTATTGGGGTCATTGTGTCTCGACTTCTTTTCTGTTCCCTTTTTTTCAAAACTTTTTGGAGTAGGTTCGTCAATGTTTAAAAAAAAACAAACATATTTCGTTATGATTTGACATTTATTTACAATTTCATTTAATTGGAAGGTTCTTTGGGGTCAAAAATTTGATGTATCGTTAACACATTTCTCTCTCGCATTCTGGTATTGCGGACAATACCTCTTTTTCAAAGGGGGGAAGAGTGTTACGGTCCCAGAGTTAGGCAAATTGGGACTCCACTTGAAAGTTGGTAGGGCAAGTCTTATGGGCGGACACATTAACTGAGAACATTGTTTGTATCTGTGGTTCTTCCTTTCCCCTTACCATGGACGAGCCCCCTAGAGTTTATCACCCCCAAGTAGACTCCCTGTCCCCAGACCAGACCACAAATGGTCATTGGTAACGGTCACTGTAGAATACAGTCATTGTATACAAGAAGGTGATGAATGATGCTTTGATGTTGTAAGAAATTAAGAGTGAGTGTTGAGGAGTATATCTTGGGACACTGACTGGAGTAAAAGGCAGTCTTGGAATGAGCACTGGCGTGTGATAGTTATGTGATCTTGCGAGCTGGAATAAAACACTACTTTTGAGACATGAACCATCGAAATGACTAGTTGCCTGGTTTCTTCTTGTGTCCCTTAGAGTTTAACTCTAACTGTCTTGGGTACCAACTCGGCGGTCCCAACAATACATCTCCACAGTTGCAGAGACCACGCAGACTGTAAAATCAGAAACAATCACAGCATGAAACTATGGTGAATTGCCACTCTAGCATTCAATGCATTGTGTAAACACACAATCTCATGTGCATTTTACGTTTGCTAATCCTAGCTCCTTGTGAAATTCATGAAAGTTTCATGCATGCAAAAAAAATCTAGTTCTATAGTTTTCTCATGCTCCTTGGCTGGTGTGCTAATTGAGTGTTGGGTTGTACATGGGAGGGAGTCCCTGGTCTTAACCAAGTGTATGTTCGTTGCCCGATGAATTGTGAGACCGATCCTAAGGGATTGATAGCAATGGGTCTGAGGGAAGCTGTGTCCGTGCCCAACATTTCCCTTTCGCAATTCTCATTGCAGCACTTTGGAGTTATCATCCAAACAGAAAAGCCCAATCAAAACATTCATCCTACCCTACTGATGCGGGGTAACCTTGGAGACCGTGCTGATATCAAAACATCACCAGTTATTGGAAAAAGGGCCTGCATGGGAGATAATTAAGCCCCTCTGAATTGGACGTTTACCGAAGCGTCATTGATGGCGGATGGGGATATTGCTTAATATGGATCATTGAAGTCATCATTTTACTTATTAAAGATGACATTTCCAATAGCATGGGGTGTTTGCCTAGCAAGCCATGAAAGAGGTACAGAATTCTACATATCTTGCTTCTCTTATTCCCTGAGATTTCCAGGTGCCCACCCACACCCACACACACAGACACACAGACACACAAATGCTGTTCAGCCTGCAATGGACAAGTTAGAAGCAGACACACACACACACACACACACACACTCAAAACACACACACACACACACACAAGAAAACAAAGACACTTATGTATCATGCTCTGCTCATGTTGTGCATTATTTCATGTGAACTGTCTGAGACTTTGACTTCTAAACACCTGCTCTTAGTTATACAGGCAAAAAAAAAAAAATCTCCAAACTTTACAATCAACTTTCACAATTCATGCACAACACACTCAAGACATTCTATATTGACTTATGTGAATGTGGGAATCATTGCCTATTACTTTATGGACTTAACCCTTAATCTATTCAGACAAGAAATTGTCATCCTGCGTGAGGTATATAACTCCTGAAACTGCCACGGGGTTTACCATTTATGGACAGTAGGTGCAATGCCTTGTAGAAGGCCAGTGAGCATTTGTAAAGGTGATGAAATTGTACACTGAATGATTGCTAGTGTTTTATGACTTGTTTGCTTGTTTGTCTGCATTTCCGACTGGCACCAAATTGTACTCGCAAAGATTATTGCGGAACCTAGCTGACAACAAAGATCTTGCTGCTTTTTCAAGTTACATTACCAATTTGCAGTTCTCGATGACGAGTTTGCTTGAGCTGATGATCAAGACTCTGATTAATATTTTATTTGCTGATCATAGCAGGAGGATGGAGATATTCTCATGGAGACTTTTTCTTTGATGCTAGTCCACGAGACATGCTAAATTCACACAATGGTCAACACTGTAATGCCAAAACTAACCACTATCAAAGACCCTCTTGTTCTTTTATTTGCCTCCCTATTCTTGTCATTTTCTCTCCACATCACTATTAACCCTTTCTCTCTCTCCCTTTCTATCTTATGGCCCTTGTCTCACTACCTTCCTTTCCATCTTTTTCTTTTTCTAAATTTTCCTCTTGTCTATCTACCTCCCCCTCCTTCCTTCTTTCTCCCCCTCTCTCTCTCCTATCCCTTTCTCTCTCCCTCCATCTTTCTTTCTATCTCATAACCTTTACTTTCCTCTCCATCTTTTTCTCTTTCTTTTTGCCCTTGTCTATATATTGTAGCCTATATGGCATATATTTAGCGAGTCCAATTTTTTGCGAATCGGGACTTCCCGACAATTTCGCAAGTGGTTGAAATTGCTATCATGGAGTAGGTACTGAATGGAAAAATGTATGCCTGCACGTCACATTAATGTTGGGATCATAGTTAATATTTTCATGTGTTTTTAGATTAGTGAATAGCATCCGACTCACGAAATTTGCAAAAATAAATATTTTGCAAAATATAGGGCACATACAGTACTCATTTTCTCCTTCCCACTCTCCTCCCCCCCCCCCCCCCCCCCCCTCTTTCTCTCTCTTTTTCATTATCATCTGCTGCTTGCCTTCTCGCTATACCGGAATGTATCCTACCACAGTCTAACAACTTGTCTTTTCATGTACATGTAGTCATTTTAAGATTAGAAAATAAACAAACAAATTGGGAAGCAACTTTTTTCTGCTTTGAGTCTTTTTATTATTCTCCAGTAATATCAGCTGATGCAAATTGATCAGTCACTTTTCACCACAAAGACACAAGACGCAGGATGATAAAACACACAAGCGTGCATTATAGCACAGCACGGCATATCGAGTTCACGCATCTGGCCCAACTGACACCAGCCTGACTTCATACTCGAGATAATCTTCTTAGCCCCTCAACAGAAAAAAAAAAGAAAGAGAGAGAAAAAAAGGTCGCAACATCTTCTCCTCTCAGAAACGGGCGAGGCCCGTGGCAGTTTTCGGGGAGATGTCAGACTAGCGTTCGCCACGCTAAATCACCACTTACGGGAATGGCACCACAGCCAGAGTGTGAACTAGAGAGCAATGGCATATTTGCCCCAGAAAAAAAGAAAATCCCATTCATGGGCCATAAGAGAAGAGAGAGAGAAAAAAACAAGAAAAAGAAGGGCAAAAATACAAAATACAATGTCAATAAAAATTCATGTTTCACTTCAGTTTCCAAAGCTGTCTCCTTCATGTAGATTTTTTTTTTGGGGGGGGGGGGGGGCCAAGGGGACGCAAAGAAAAGAGGTATAAAACTTGCTCACTTTCTGGAGACATCCCCTCCTGTATGCTTATGGCATATTGTCAAGCATGCGTATCGAAATTCCTCTTTAACGTTTGAATGGCTGATAGCAAATAGTTTGAGGTGCAAACACATACACACAATCGCATATATTTCTCTTTCTCTCTGGGAATAATGATCGCATACTTGCATTAACTGTTTGCATGAATGGCTAATGTCATTTAGAATGCTGAGATGTGAGTTACATCCATCTATTCTCAAGGCAGGAATAAATCCAATTCATACCAGTGGAAACACACATACACACACAAAACTTAAGTTAAGCACGAAGATGAAAAAAAAAATAATGGTAGCGTAAAACTCCTCAGTGTTACGTGATCCCTGCACTGTGGCAATAAAATGTTGCGTTTGTCATTACACCAATCTTTCATTTATCTAATCCAAATGTTCAGTCATGATTGTAGTTCCAACTGCTGATATCTCCATGATAACATGTGTAAAAGTAGTAAGTCACTTTTTAATCAAGATTTCAGCTTCAGAGTTCACAAGGCTTTGAATATGTCAATTTTCACTAAAACTTTTTTGTCTACACTCCATCTATGGTAGTACATTTAAGAGCAATTCACCAAGCAGGTAAAACAAAAATGACATGATTTTAGAACCACTCTGGACATGCACACAGACATACACATACACTTTATACATACATGTACTTATATATGTACTATTGAATCATGCATGTACGCGTATGTTTCCCTCTTTACAAAACAGAAATTATATTTTAAGTACACGGCAGGTTCTCATTCGGTCTGTAGGTGAAACATTTTCACACTTATTTGGTATTAATTGAAGAGCAGTTCTCAATTCAGAAGCCCTACATTTATAGTATCTTTTGCATATCATTACATAAGACAGGGAAAAAAAAATCACCATCTTTCCTAAAAGTTTCAAAGTTACCAACTAAGGCACAAAACACTAACCCAAACTGGCAACTTGCCACAAGATGTTTTGCTTCGACTCAAATTACAGACGGGAAACAGTGTTAGATGGAGAAGAGAAAGAGAAAAAAAAATTGCAGCTCCTGAAATGCGCAGCCTCCAAAATGTCACTGCACGGGATTGTGTTGTTGACTCGAAAGATGGAGATGTACATACAGATATCAATTTCACGAGAACATCACGGCGGCGTATATATTCACATCTTCACTTTTCTCAGCATAAAATGTCACAGTTTTTCTCCAAGTGGATGTAAGGGATAAATGTTTTGGCTCTCCACATTTTGTTTATGCTCTCAAGGCCATGGCTACCATTTTACTCCCAGGTATCACGTTTCTTTTCCTCCAAATCTGACTTGATCGGATGGTTTATTTTCTCTACCGCAAGTGGCACCACCATCGCCACCAAAAAAAAACTATTCTTCACTGAAACGACATGGACACTGCAGAAATTGTGATAATGCCACCATCAAATAAATTCACATGCAGTGGAATGTGAATGAGGGTTAAATGTTCTATAATTCAAATTTTTTTCTGAGCAAAAAGAAGAGTGAAAATGTACTCCAGACAATGTAATACAAGCAAGGAAGTAAATAAGAATATATCATATAATAATATTATCACGTTACGATGACTTGGCAGCTTGAGCAATTGCAAGACGACATCTTCACATGCCCGTTAATCCACAGAGGCACACCACTTTGACAAATTAAACCAGAAATTTTCTTCCATCTTCCCCTTTACCTCCCCCAACCCCCCCCCCCCCCCTCCTCCTCTACCCTGACCTCCTACTTTGTCCTTGCTCAGTCTGTATAATAAGCCAACATTACACTTCCTTGGTGTCTGGATGTCTGGTGAATTGGGGTAACAAACTACCTGGCTGAGGGGGAGTGGCATGATTCCTTGACCGTGTCAACATTTTTTTTTCTTTGCTGAAAGGCTTGCATGCACATCCACCTACACACACACACACACACACACACACACAAACATATGCATTCACAAACATGTGCATGCACACATACAATATATATATTATATTGGATGGCTATGAATGGGATACCAGGGGATATTGCACGAGTTAGGGCCAATATTGCACGAATCGAAGATGAGTGCAATATTGACCCTAACGAGTGCAATATTCCCTGGTATTCCATGAATCAAGGCCATCCAATATAATTATTATCATCTATACAATCAAGCAGAGCAAGCATAAACTGCACAAAATTACCCGGCTTCTACTCGTCTTTGAAGTTGACTCGGCAGTCCTGTCCCAGCGCTGAAAAGGGAAAGCCCCTAAAACTGCGTATGAAACAAACAACTAGCAAGATGTTTGCGCGCTTGTGAAAAATGTAACAAAATGATGCGCACTAGTAGCAAGCTTTGCGCATTCAGCAAGCGCTCATGCAATAAACGAGACAGAACTGAATATCGTGTGATCTTGAACGGCAAGTAACAACGGTAGCCTATGGGGAATTAATACGTTGGTCTATGCGATTCGTTCAATAAGCTCTGATATTGAATGGTAAAAAATGAGCGGACTACAATACGCGTTTTTAATGCTCCGCTAAAACGTCCTATATAGATGATAATATCTTATCATACACCCATCTTTACAGTCACATTGACATACTGTCCTATACCTGTAGTTATTTATTTTCGTCTATCCGTCTGTCTGTCTCTCTCTCTGTCAGTATCTATCTAGCCAGCTACCTATCTATCTACCTATCCATCTATCTATTTATCTATCTATCTACCTATCTACGTATTTATCTCCCTATCCATCTATGTATTTATCTATCTATTTATCTATCTACCTATCTACGTATTTATCTACCTATCTATCTATCTACATATCCATCTATCCATCTATCTATTTATCTATATATCTACCTATCTACATATTTATCTACCTATCTATCTATCTACATATCCATCTATCTATTTATCTATCTACCTATCTATCTGTCTATCTACCTATCTATTCATGTATGTATGTATGTATGTATCTATCTATCTACCTAACTATCTGTCTGTCTACCTATCTATCTATTTATTCATCTATCTATCTATCTATCTATCTATCTATCTATCCATTTCACTCTCTCCCCTGCCCCTCTTCTGCTGTGGCTCTTTCCTCTAGGCAGTGCTATTTTTTTTCTCTCATGCACACTCCTCTCATCAAAAGAACAGCACCCATTTGCAATGCATGATGGGTCACCTCTATCAAGATAGACCCATTGCGGCTTGAATGGTTGCCTCAAGGGGCAATAATGACATCACAAAATCTCAATCAAGGTCAAATTGTTGCTTTAAAAGTCTTAAATCTCGGGCATTTTTCGCTGTTGTTGTTGTTGTTGTTAGGGCGACCATATTATCATAACTGGATGATGCTCTAATTAGACAAAGAAAGTGATAAGGGGGGCCCAAGATGGCCTTGGACTGTTTTCACATCTACTCCAGCTGAGATTGCTCCCAATGGGCTGGTCATGGAAGGCAAGTGGTATCTTTTTTTTATTATCATTTTGCTCACAAAAAATGATTTCTCTTTTTAATATCTACAAAGATCAAGATTCTGCCACTTCTGTGCTATCCAAGCAAGCAATATACTTTCTGCCAAGTACCTAATTCATTATTCTATCTCCATCTCTCTCTTCTGATCTCTATAAATCTTCTCGATTTTTTTTCTCAATTATTCTTCAATCTCTGTCTCTAGGCTTCCTCTGTCTCTCCCATTCTGTCACCTGTCTTACTCACTCACTCACTCTATCTATCTATCTATCTATCTATCTATCTTTCTATCTATCTGTCTATCTATCTATCTACCCCTATATATTATTACCTGTCCCTCTATCTATTTCTCATTCTCTCCTATTCCCTCTATCTGTCCATCTCTTCCTCTATCTATCTATCTACCCATCTACCTCTATATATTACCTGTCTCTCTTTTTATTTCTCATTCTGTCCTATTCCCTCTATCTGTCCATCTCTTCCTCTACCTCTTCCCTGTCATTTTACACCGCGTCGATACCTTCGCATGGCCTAAGGACAGTCTGCTGCACTTTCGGCACCCCCTGCACGCATGCTTTGACTACAAATTTGATTCAATCGCAAGAACTCGGCCTGTTATACCTACCTGCCATTACTTCGCCAGGGATAGTTCTTTAAGAAGAAGAGGTTTATTTTGCTCTTGAGTTGGACAGAGCAAAGACAGACAGAGAAAGAGAGGGTGGTGGAGTTCAAATTTGATCCCCAAATAAGCTCACTTTCCATTCTTATAATCACTAAACATTGCTTCTGTTCAAGATATCCTTTTATGTCTTTATGGGTGTTCTTAACCAGCCAGTAGGCACAGTAACTGCATAATACAATTTATAAAACTAATACCCGTATACGCTAAACTTTGCCACTGGCAGTTATACGTTTCCAGGATTTCAGCTTCTATGCTTGTATCGGCTGAGGTACATTTTCTTCAACTACGACATGCAGGGTAAGCACTATCAAACATTTCACTATCAGACACTTGATCTCTTGATCCAAACTAAATTCAACTTACCTTGCTGGTTAGCATGTCAATAGAGCTTTCATACTAAAAAAAAATCTGACTGTTAGAGAATTTGTTTTCAGACCTTTTGGCATCAGATATAGAATTTACCACACTATGCTTATCCCACTTGTTTATTTCCAGAGCAAATGGGTACAGTCAATCACATTGGTCGAAATGCTCATCTCTCACAGTATGATGATAGGTATTCATTGTATATCTCTTGGACTACTGGATATATTCTCTTTTGATTCTTTTTAAATCCAAATCTGACCTCACCTTTGTCTCACCCCATCCTTCCTAATTTTCTCTCTACTTTTTTTCTACATGTTTATTCTACTCACTGTCCCTCTGCCAGATCTCTCTTGCTCTTCTTTATCATTTGTTTCTAATTCCCTACCACACTTCACTCCCCCCTTTCCATTCCAGGGGTCCATTAACTCTACATCTGCTTCTGTAAATGACACAAGTATAAAGACATCAAAAACCAATGCTTCTACAAACATTCCTCACCCCTCCCCCCTCCCCCAACACCTTGGTCCCTTCCAGCTCATTTTCACACCTCTTCTCAAATGAGCCTCACCATGACGATTCATTCTGGTGGACGGTGCATACGTACGGCATAAACTACGAATGGGGACGCTCGTTATCGGCGAGGCATCTGGTTGTACCAGCAAGAATTAGACGAGGGGGGCAGACAAACAATGAATATTTCAGCGTGAAGAGGTACATCTTACATTACCTAGTTTTTTCAATTACATCTGGTGGTGGGGTGCAGCAAGGCGTATAGGCCACTCATCTTTCACCAATCTCAAAACTCTCTACCTGCCCCCAAGGTAACCCTCTCACAGTAGATCATCTCACCATGACAATGACATCGTGTACAAGTAACTTGCCTATGGTAATGAGAAAGTTAACTTCACTTTCCTAGACTGGCAGGTCAAGTTAATTCACCCAGTCATTATATTATACCCAGTGCACTCACCAAGCCTTTATATTGCACCCAGTGCAGGGTGAAATCACTGACAGCATTTCGGACACGCTTACAGTAGAGTATGTGTAATACCTCTCGCTAGTGAGTCATGTAAGAGATGGTTGGGGAGTTTCCATCACAATTGCAGATCTCTGACATATGAAATTGATGCAATTCCAAGGTTTATTGGTTGCCATGGGCAACATCAGGAAATGAGCCAGTACCATGGGGTGCATGCAGGTTCATGACTGGAAGTAGTTACCAGGCTAGCTAGAATGCTGATTGACACATGCAGTGCTGGGTAAACCTTGTTGTTACCAACCATGTCTGTGTCTCTATTGGGTCTTGAACCTGGGGTTTGAACCCTAGACTTGCCAGTTTATGAGACTTCTAATACCACATAACCACACTGTTTATATTACCATGCATTCGCTGTCATGTAACAATAGCAGTGCCAAATGGCATGTGAATGAATGGATTTCATGTTTACCCCCAAGTACCATAACCCAGTCTGTATACCACTTCTTGGACCATGGACTTGCCAGGTCCAATAGCAATTTCTAAAAGCAATCAAACATTGAACCTATGCAGTACACTGAGTCTTGAACTTCTGCCTGACTTCTTTGGATACGGTTTCTGAAACCACGTATCCATTGTCTGCAAATATAGTCAAACGGTGTGCTATCAGTAAAGATGATTCCAATCAGGTCTTATATTAAGTTCAAACCTACTGTTTCTGACACTGATCAACATTCACAGAAAAGTTGAGAAAGAAATGATATCATACTTCTTAATATTGAGAGAATTGTTCAAAATCACTATTGCATTCTATTTGTGTGTGTGTGTTTGTATGTGTTTTGTATTTCCGCAAAGCCCAGTGTGGTAGAAATTCATCATCAAATCAAGTATACAATGGTCCTCAGCAACTCATGCACATTCAAATTTCCCCACTCCCCACCGCTCACTTGCTAAAAGCTTAAAAGAAAGTTAATTATGGAATTGAGCTCTGGTGTGTTGTTTGTTTCATATTGTAATGGTATGTCAACAAACGATTTTCAGCATCATTGTTGGGAAATCATATCTACTATTGTCTAACTTAAATCACTGCATTAGTTGAGATCTGGCTTCAGGTTTCCAACGTATTTGTGAGATAACGAGAAACTTCTTATGGATATTAAAGAGCATACAATTCTAAGAGAAGACAATGTTGACTTGATGAAAATTAGTTTAAAATGGCTGAGATATTCAGAAAAAAAAATCATAATGAAAGGTGGGATCAACCTTGTATTAGGACCACTAAGTTTTACCTTGTTCTTGGATATCTCAGCCATTTGAAAAACAATTGTCATCAAATAAACTTTGAATACCTCTTAGAATTGTATGCTCTTTAATATTTCATTAGAGGTTTCCTATTATCTCAGAAAAAGATAAAATTTGAATTCCCCATCTCAAACAAAACTACACCGTCCCTTTAATCTCACCAAGTAGACAAATATTATTTTTGTATGCATGATCAAAGAGCAACGAACATAGCAAAAAATAAATGGTAGCAGTGAACTCCAAAAAAAGATAACCAAAATTTTAAAAAAAAACTCGCTAAGACACGGACACAAATTTCCCCATTTGCTTCTGCCCTTCCGAGCACTAAATGTTTCATGTCTGCGACTCGTCGACACACATCCCTGTGCATCAGGCCACATCAAATATGGATTGAAATTGAATTTTTAATCCAAAGCCACAGGTCTCACGTGGAGACTTGATCTCCGCGTTGTTGGGTTTTTTCCTCTTTCCCCTCCTCCACCAACACCACCACACCCGATGCATTTGGAGCAAGCATGCTAAAATGATTATACACACTCCCACCATTTTTCATTTAAAGCTCTTGATTAAAGTGCTCTTTTGAAAAAGTAAGTGAGTTTATCCACAGGTAGGGGTGTCCCTCCATAAGCCCTGCCCACGATAGAAAAGAGAGAGAATAAAAAGGGAAAGAGAGGGAGAGTGAGAAAGAAAGAAAGAAAGAGAGAAAGAGAGAATGGGAGAAAGAAGGGGAGAGAGAAAGAGAAGAAAATAGTCCACTTCCATGCAATATACTTGTGAAGAGCCTCGGATATTTCGCACCAAGGACAAATGAGCAAGAAAGCCATGCCTCCGGCTTGTTCGCACAAAAAAATTGTTCTCTCTAGTCATTTCTTTTCTCTGAGTCATCTCGGCTGGATCCACCGCTCCACATCATTTATTCACGAGTCTAAATTAAGCTCATCCACCACAATCCAACCTCCTAACATGGATTTAATCTCTCCAGCTCTCTCTCTCTCTCCCTTTCATTTTCTTTCTGCCTTTTCTCCCTTCTCCCCCCCCCCCCCCGACTCTCTTTCTCTTCTGTAACTCTTCATTCCACTGCTTATTGGCGAATGAACTCCCAAAACAATTTGGAAGGAAGCGGGGTGAGTGAGAGGGCTGGTTGCCAGATATCTGTTGATGAAATAGACGCCAGAGGTTCCAACACAGTTTGGGATCTGATGTTACATCCATTCCCCCTCTCCCACTTTCCTATATCCACACATGAAAGGGCAAAGCATCAATTGTTCTGAAAACTTCAACGTTCCGTCAAAAAAAAGAAGAGGAACATCAGCCCCTCCCTCAATCTCTCTTGTCTTGCCAGAAGAGAAACCTAGTGAAGAAACTTGATTATTCTCTGCCCAAATCTTGTAGTAAGTGTAAGATACCATTCATTATATACTACAGAATGCATGGTTAGCACAGTTGTTCAGACATTGGCTATGAATTTTTATTTTTACACATAATACATGCAATTATGACCTCTAAGCAAAACTACATGAATTGATGTCACAAGGAAAACTTTTGAGGAATACTGTAAAACCAGAAATGTTCATGTGCATGAAACTTTCATGAATTCTGCGAGAAACCTGGATCTGTAAAAGTAAAATACGCACAAACGGTTTTGTCTACCCAATGCATTGAATGCCAGTGGCAATTCACAAAAGTTTCATACTGCAAAAAAAGGTTGTCGGCTCTAACGCACAAAAGGGTCATGTCACAAATGTTTCTGGTTTCAGTGTCATGGTGTATCCAATCTAAATCAATGCAGCAATCGAAGAGATGAAAGATGAGAAAATATCTCCCATCCCATTGATTGAGGGGAGAAGAGTGGGATGATATAACTGATTGTATCTCATATCAAGAAAATGCGAGGTGACATCATTTCACAATGCATGAGTGATGTATCACCATCACGTCAAGGGAAATCTAGAGAAACAAAATGTTTTCATGACAATACAGTTTGTTTGTTTGTTTGTTTGTTTGTTTGTTTGTCTTTTATTGTTTTATACACTGGTTGAAATACTTGCACTCTGCCACTTGGCTGTTTTTTTTAGCAAGTCTGTATGATATACATGCACAATATGTCTTTAAAATGAAACAAAAAATAACAAAAAAATCTAAAATATCATACAACATTCTATGATAAAATCAAATACAAAAGCAGTAAATCCAACCTCAATATGATAAAAAAAATATATATATATAGATAATACAAGAGGCAAAGACAGGAAATGATGAGTGTAGGACAGAAGATCAGGAGGTTAGGGAAACATAAGAGAGTCTCCTGGTAAATCAGATTAAGCTTGCTGCTCTATAAACAGCATGTATGAATAGACTATTGAATCTTTTGCCACCCAGGAAATACAAAGCAAGTAACTTGGTTTGGTTAGAAAGCCATTCTTGCCCCCCCCCCCTTCTACCCTTCCCTTACCCCTAAACCCCTACTGGTGCCCCTAACCCCTACTGGTGCCCCTAACCCCCACCCCCATCCCATAGCTCACCACTTTGATGTCAGCGAGGAACCCCCCCCCCCACCCCCACCCAATTCAGTCAGCAATGGGGGTTCCCTCTAACCAAGTTGTATCATGTTTCCCCCACAATATGAGAAGATTACCCAGAAACCTTGGATGGTAATCTTGCTACAGGAGGTCAGACACTCCCCTTAGAAGGACGGTGAATACCCATACATCGGCATGGCAACTGCCATTGAAAGGGTGACATCATCATCGACTTTTGCTGGGGTTTCAGTTTCATTTAAGGTCAATCGTGGTTCACTTTGTGTGTACACAGTCTCTGTGATAAGATCAATATATCACCTGCAATCTAAGATGATAGCGCAGTCTGGATTGGTGGGGGAAAAAAAACAGCCTTAGTGCTCATTCCCCCACCATGGAAGGTTGTTGCTATCTGGTGAAGATATGAAATGTCACGAAAAAACATCTTTGGACATAAGCTCTTTATTCTATGATTCCTCAAATGAGGTAGTTGCTTAATTACAAGTACTGAATGTGACGAAATTCCATTCTGATCCCGATGCTCACTCATCAGGTCAACTTTTTGCAGAATTTATACTTTTCTTCTTCTTCTTTCTATCCACTTTAAAGTAACCGACACTGATCATTTATGAATGGGACAGGGTATAGCATTAAACCTAAAAAAAAAAAAAAGTTCAACACTGAGTCATATGTTGCTTTCACAGCAGAAACTCACGAGTCACTGCTATCTGAATCAGGTCCCTGTTGCAAGGAAAAGTTGTGGTTCAAAGTACACAAAGGAGGTAACATTTACTTGAACTTGAAACTGCTGGAGTTCACATGTCATGCTTGACATTGATGTCTGATTCCAAATAAACTCCAAATGCTTGAGGGAACAGAATAAGGTTTGTCTAAGTGAACATCTTTTCCTATAAATATCTCACTATATATGTGTGTGTGTGTGGGTGTGTGTGTGTGTGTGTGTGTGTGTGTGTGTGTGTGACAAATATGATATGAAATGTGTCAGTATTCCTTTCTCTTTCTGCATCATCTAGTCAATTACTCTTTTTGAATAGAAGATGCTTTCTACAGTTTACGCCCTTCTGATGCAATAACTAACTAAAAACAGCCTGGGGAGTCCTTTTCTACTTCAGTAACCAATACAAGATATATATCATTAATCCCTCCCCCCCCCCCCCAAAAAAAAAAGAAGAAGAAAAACAACCATGTGAAGTAAACATATAAATTTCATTATTTTGTTCTTCTGTCCAAATATCCTCATACCCTCTTTATCCTCAGGTGTTTTAAGGATTCTTCTGTTCATCAAGATGCATTACTCCATCGCCACTTTGGGCCTCGCTCAGAGGGAATTCATTCCCCTCTGTTCTCCTCCTCCCCCCTCCCTTGCTCCTCTCTGGGGTCTGCTTCATGCATCAGCGAGCCCATTGTCTCTTGAATATGTTTGCCACTTTGTGATATTGCCCCTAAGACTGATGAGGTTTTGATATGGAGGCACTGGGACAGGGATAGCCGGGAGACCAAGTGTGAGAGTTGTTGTTTCTTCTCCCTCATTTTTCCCCCCTTTGGGATGGTCTGTGACCAATCTATTGTTTGTCAAAGAATCCCACTTCACCCATCTTCATCATCGCTCCTCCGTCTCCATCCTCATTACTCCGTATTCCGCGCTCTCGTCATCCCCGTAATTTCTTCCACCTCTTTGATGCCAAAACCGTTTATGATCACCTTGTTGGTCAAACACATTTACTGCACGTAGTGGTCATTAATGACAGTTGTCTCACCACGGTTCATTCATGTTTGATGCTTTCATGTTCTTTGTGATGGATATTTTATGTCTCAACAATACATCTCTGACTTTTTTTTGTATCTCTCATCCACTTTCAAACTCTCATTTTGCTCGTCTCCCGACTGTCTTCCGGTTCCTCTCATTGCTCTCCATCTCCCTCCTCCCCTCCACACCTCTTTTCCAGCAACCCCACCACTCCTAACCCCCCCCCCCCCCGCCTCTGCATATAATGCAATCCATTTTCCTATCTGTCACTCTTCTGTTCCTCATTATCCACATACACAAAGCATGTTGCCCTAATGATTTTGGATGTTGATTGGGTCATAGGAGGTGGAGCATGACTACCCCCCTCCACTCACAGAGAAGCATCCATAGCGTGCCGGCAACTCATCATAGTCATACGCCGGTAACGAAGTCGGGATCGATGATTCATGTAATCAGGACGGTGCATCACGCGCCTCATTACTTAATTAAACTTTGTATCACCATGGCGATGACAAAGGATTTCCAATATCAATATCCAAGCCATGATCCCCTTTCGTGAAGGCAATCTTGGCGAAACACGGGCAAGTCTTGGTACAATGGAAACTAATTAATGTCTAGGGGTGGGGTTGTTGGGAGGGTGGCTGTTGCTCTCAAAAGTAAAGATCTCCATGAATGATAATGAATGTTAATATCTTAATTAATGTTATTCAAGATGTTTTCTGCTGTTTATGGGCATTTTTCATGGAATGTCATACAGCTACAAGACTAGAGTATATATGACAACATTCCACATTCTCAAATTGCAATCAGCCCATCTCTAAAGCAAAAGGTGTCGGTCAATATCTTCAGTACCTATCCATGGCAGTATTTTGGTCTAAAAGAGAAAATGCAGCCTCTCCATAATTTCAAATATAGAAATAATCTGACATAAAGGCACTGACACCAAAGAATAGCAATGTGGTGTATATGTATGTATGCCAAGGACACCATAAAGTTGCTCCATTACAAACTGTTTCCTTTCACTCACTGAATTTTTGAAGGATTTATCTCCAGATTTCAAAATGTACATACACGTGTATATCAAGCCAATATTTGGTTTCTGATATTGTAAATTTCTGTCTGAATAGCAGATAATTGAGGTAATTGAATAGAAATTACAAGATGCAAAAAAAGTGTTTGTCTTACACAAGGCATTGAATGCCAGCGACAATTTACGAAAGTTTCACGCTGCAATTGTTTGTGGTTTAACAGTATATTCATACAAAAAGAGAGAGACATAAATGCTCACATACACATACAAGCATCTATAAACTTCTGTATTGAGTGCAATATAAATGTTATTTATTATTGATTTATTTTCATTACATGCATAAACACAAAAGACATATTTTGTCTATTTGGTATCTGACAAAATTGCAGTCTAAGATTGGCAAAAAAAGAAAAGAAAAGAAAAAGAACTGATTGTCAGAGAGAAAAGTAGAAAAAAGGGTGATGCATTGAGCAACAAGTTTTATGGCACACATACCCACAGTGCGAGGAGGAACCATTAAACACAGAAAAGTGCTTCGTTCATTGCACTCCATCATTCTACACTGAATCACTCCCGATCTTTCTTGAGCCTACGACGAAAAGAGAGACAGAGGGGGAAAAAAAGACCCTAAAAGTGACAATTCTATCCTCGGCAATTTTAGCACCTCTCCATAATTGACAATCCATGTATCGAGCAAGCATGAAACTGAAAATGAAGACAGAGATACAGATAGAGAGGAAGAGAGAAAGAGATAGAGGGAGAGAGAGAGATATGGAGTGTTTGAAGAGAAAGAATAGAGTGGAGCGAGCGAGAGAGAAAATGAGGGTAGTGGCAAATGGGAAAAAAAAAGACAGAGAAAAAAACTTCATTCACGACACTTCTGCAGAGTAAGTCATTTCATTGAGTACACTCCGTCCGTCCGGTCCACAGCAGACAAAGACAACACAGGCCAACGTTTTGGGTCGTAAACGCCCGCCAAAGTTGTGAGGAGGAGCTGACGGGCACTGCCCGCCTGGGCAGACACAATAGAGTCATATCATATCTGTCAAGCTTCTGCGCCCCCGGAAGGCGTCTGGTTGTAGGCAATCATTAGTCTCCCCCCTTCACCTCTTTTCTCTTCTTTTGTTATTTTTTTTTCTTCTTCTTCCCCTATTGGGAGTTTTCCTTGAAAAGACCAAATACAAGGTTGGGTGTATGTGTGGACATTCTGGTTCATTTCCTGGTTACTTGATGCCATCGACTTGGAAGATATTTGAAAAAAAGCCAAGAGAGATTGATGTATTGAAAAGGAAAGTTGGTGGATATCATATGTGTTGGTATATGATAAGTGGTATGATATTAACATGGAGACAAAAAAAAATGTTATTAATGCTTAGGATTGAGTTTCTAGCTGTCAGAAATATAACACTCAAAGACCATTAAGTGTCTTGTCATTTTATCCACAGTTTTGTCACAATGAGAGGCATTTCCAAGAAGCAAATGACATGCGCCTCTGGAAGAATCATTCTCAGTTTCCATATGTCCTAAAAGCACTATCACTGAATTTCCACATGTGAGTAAAAGTCTGGATCTATGTTGAATGTAGGTTGTTGAGCCACTGTACAGTGGTTTACTGATTGAACGGGGTCATTTTCAGCAGGGCGGGTTATTCTCATCCTACGGAACAACAGGCACTGGCAAGCTTGGCATGGCTGTGAGACCGCATGCTAATGAGACCAGATGGGCACAAGGAATTCCCAAACAACCTCACGGGTGCGGAGTATCGATCCGCCCCTCCCATTTTTATCGGGGACGGAACCACGGGGGGATCGCACGAATTCTGCTGCGCTTCGCCACTTTGACGGGATCTGCACGGAGGAAGTCTCGATTGATCCCGTCGCAGAAGTCAGACAGGATTTGGGAAAACATTGGGGAGCGATGCCAAAACATGGACTGCCACGGTAACTCAACTTTTGAAATCGATGTTTCAAAAGTTCAGTCCTCGCACAAAATGATTATCATGGCGGGCTGACTTTTTCAATCGATGTTCGAAAGTTCGACTCCCACACCAATGAACACAATGCCCATCAGCAGTCATGACAAAAGTAGACATCCCTCTACAAGTACACAGGGTTATGATAATATGTAAAATATATATTACATGTATATATATATATATATATATATAATATCTTTTAAAGCAGATCACTGCATGAAAGAAAAAGTAAGCTTCCTTGTAGAATGGCGTAGGAAAAACAAATCATGAAAAGATGGGAAAGAACTACAAACATGCAACACTTTCATCAGAAACAAAAAAAAAAACGAAACGGTAACTTTATACTTTCATATAGTGATCAGAATGCAAAGAAGACTTCAACTTGAGCTTACTTTAGGCACTTAATACACAAGGCTTAAGACGGGAGCTTTACCAAAATCAGCGAGGCTGTTGGGACCGGTAAACGAAAAGTGTGATTCCAGTGGCCCACTGGCAATCACTGTGAGTCATTCCTTGCCCCAAGTTTCTACCAGTGGTGCAAGAATCAACCCTCATGTCTTCCAGTCTTCTCACCTCAGCCTATTCTTTCACTTTCCCCCCCCCCATCCCCATCCCACTCTCCATCTCTTCCTCTCCCCCTTTATCTCTTTCTTTTTCTCCCTCTCTTTCTTTCTCTATTTATATGTATATATCTGTCTACCTCTCTCAGCCTATCTCTCTCCACTTCCTCTCTGAACTTATCTATCTATATATCAAGATTACACCCACCCACTTTTTTTCCCTCTTTAATCCATGTCTGGACCCTCCTCCCCGTTTTTTTTTTCCTTTTTCAATCCAGATATGACCCAAGAATGAGGTGTCAATTGCCTAATCTTGATAATGACACTTTGAATTAGCCGCAGACACATTTCCTCTTTCCAGACACTCCTGGCGACAGTGACCGCAACTCTTCTCTTTATGCCGAGTGTCCTCCAGAATGCATCTTCCCCACCCCATCACTTTTCCTCCGTACCATCCCTCTCTCTCTTGACCCTATTTGCAGATATGAAGTTGCTTTTTTCTGTCCATCGGCTATAATTCTTCATAGGTCTCCTTGGTCGATATATCTTTTTTTGTAATGCTCCCCCTTGACTTTTAAATTATCATTAATATACTTTTTGTCTATTAAACTCATAAATCTGCACTCATCTCATTGTTGTTAATCTTTTGCTTCTGTAAAACATCAAAGTCCATCTTTAAAAGGCTTCAACATATGCCACTCACAGTGATTAACATACAACGTATGTATTTCAAAATATACTATATACATGATGTATGATATATGTGTGCATATATATATATATATATATATATATATATATATATATATATATATATGAATGTGTGTGTGTTTGTGTGCATGCAAATATATCTGTTACGATGCAGAATTCTTATCCAATCAATTTCTTACTGATCTGTTCTGTGTTACCATTACTTCCTGTGCTTCCCTTTTGTATGCATACATTGTACATCATTTGACTGCACACGTGAAAAGGAAAATTAGACATGACAAATGAAAAATACATTAAAAACCTGTCAGCTTTCATGATATGCATCATCAGCCAGGCATCTTTAATTTTTTAATGTGGTATGGTAAAAAAAAAAAAAAAAAAAATCTCCTCCCAGTGCGCATCTGTGGTTAAGCTATTGGGGGATTGAGACAAACGGAGACCAACATTTGCTCGTTAAAAAAAAGCAAAAAGAGAAGAAGAAAAAACTAGAGTGGACAGACAATAGAGCTGGCTGGAGGGTAGATCACAGCCAGACTGGAAGGGGGAAAAAAAGGAGCTCCATGAAGGGTCGAGACTGGAAGACATCAATCAGGGAGTCACAGCAATTAGCTGCGATGACATCCCCTCAAGGGGTGAAATATACAACAACAACGACGACGAGGAGAAAAAGCACTGAGATGAAATGCCCGCTTGCCCCCGTCATCTTTGGTAGATGAGAAACCACAAGGCCGACCCGGTCGGACATGGAGCCGTCAATTTTACAGCAACTTCAGTGATATCGCTCTTACTATGATCTGATTAAGAATTGGTCCTGCATTACATGTTTTCATCTTATACAAGCAATTTAATGATGCCAGAAAAGGTAACATCAGGACTACTTAGGGTGAATTGTCCTCTCTTCTTACAAACAGTTCTCACAAGTACAAAGTTTTGAAATAGCACAAATTCCATCTGACATTGAATGGAGACTGTTGAAACCCTCACACCTAAAACCAAACTTTATTTGAAAGCATCTTTCCAATAGATACATGAAATAAATATTGATTTGCAGTGATGAACATAGAAAAATCCTTGCTCATCACTACACTGTGTGTAAGCAAAGAGTGGCTGTTAATATGTATCTACAGTGATGAAAACATCACAAAGTCATAATTTTGTCCAACTTTCTGTACTTCAAAGTATATCTAGCAGTTGTTTAATCAATATGCCAGATAAAGGCCGCACAGCCTCTTTAAGATACTTAAAAAGATTTAAAAATACACTTACTCGGTGGAAAAAAAAAAACAAGCACAAAACATCTTGAAGTTGCTGCCCTTTTGCACCTGAAGTAATAAGGACATGATATTCAGAAATGCCTTCTTAATCTTTTTTTTATGTTAGGGTTGACAGATGAGTTTTCACTCTTTTTCTCTCTTGGGATGGTTGAAGCATTGTCACTTGCAGGCCTCCCTAGCAGTTGCCTGTCGTGGGTGGCAGAAAAGAAAAGAAAAAAAAATGATCGGAAGACACACGAAAAATTGTTTCCCGCCCTCCCGCCTGTCACGCAGTTCAACAACTCATTAGGACAGCGAGAGATGTCAAACCTGCTGAAATATGGAGGTCATAATTGGACCGGTCGGGGCACGAAAGGCCGCAAAGATTACGACGCTTTGTGCGGAGCGACACGACAGGCCCATCGCTGGTTCGAAGACAAGAAGACGGGCGTGGGACTCCCGCGGTGGGCCGAGGGCGGGATTCCAACGAGGAGATTTCCCTGTTTAGAGGAATCTACGATAACCTCTCTTGTTGGGAGGTAACTTCTGTGATTACATTCATCACTGTGACAATTACAGATTGTAACTCTCTTTCACTATCCTTCATGATTTCCACAAAACTGCACATATAAATTGCAACTGACCTCATAATGGCACTGTCAGCTTTCACATCAAAGTTTGTTTTTCAGCACATGACATAAAAATTAAAATGTGCAGCATATTTGTTCCATCTTTTAAAGGGGCCTCAGAGCTTTTGCATTCTCTTTCTATGTGGACTAATGAAACAACATCATCTAAGACACTGGTGTTAAAATGAAATATTATGTTATGATTGAAATAGGAAAATAGAATATGCCTCTTTGAAAAACGAGCTACATGAGTTTAATAATCTTATTTAGCTTAAGCTGTGTGACAATAAACATAGCAAACAAAACAACTACAATGACAACACACCTATGAGTGATGATCATCAAATCTAAGAAAGCCAGAAGATGGGACATTTATTCGTGGTATGTTGAAAGAAAAGAAACATACATGTCATGGCTTGCAATGAACATCAATGACTTCTGTAAAGCACTAAAGATAACTGTTGATAAATACCCTTTTAAGAAATGCACATGAAAAGCTCACAAAACATAACTTGCTTAAGAATTCTTATTCTTTTAATCCCATTGCATTCTGACATCACATATTTCAGCCCAGAGAAAAGCCATAGATTGCTTAAATGAATCATGCATTTTATATTGTACATTTTTCCTTTTCTTCTCTATTGTTAATCAATGTCACTGCAATCCCTAGCAGGAGAAAGGGTTACATATATAGGCCTGAACATATCAAAGGACCATTTCTCTGCAGACAGAGAAACAAATGATGCTGATTTAAAGTTACAGCAATCCAATTAAATCTAGGATTCATTCATTATTTACAGTTTGACAAAACCCTCCATCACTCCAGCACAGATGCAGTGGCATTGACAAAAAAGAAAGAAGACGAAAAAAAACCTTGATCGATAAAATGTTCCATCCCAATGAACATGACTGATGAATTGCACGCATTCCTCTCTGAGCTCATCACTAAATCCACCTGTAGAATCCGAAGAAATGTTCCCGTGGCCTCAAGGTCGTGGGAAATGTAGAAGTACATACTCCTCGCCTTCCCACGGGTGAGTCAAGGAAACGATAAGCAAAAAAAAGGCAGCGGAAGCCTTTGATATGCTGCAGAGGAACATCCATGTCCTTGGAAGTCATGGAGTGTGAAATTGTAATTACTCACCAATCCTAGTAATCAGTCCTTCGATTTGAGTCAAGTTCGGATGAAGATCACAGGATATCTAAAAATGTGCTGGTCTAGCTTTGTTAATGCTGTTGTTGTTGCTCAGATAGCCACAGTGACTGTCTTGATCTCTCAGAGAGGAAACAAGATGAATAAACCATCAGCTAAGAACCAGAAGGGCACTATCACATTCTAAGATTTGAGTTTGAATAAAAATGGAACATTTAACTGGAAGATCATATAATCAAAAGTTAAGCGTTGTTCCAAATACAGTTAAACCTCTCTTATCCGGCCTCCCTTTATCCGGATCTCTCTATTATACGGACGCAATCTCGCCGTGATTTTTTAAAAAATAATTACGGCAGGAAAGGCGGATTCCCAACTCCTTGAGATCTCCTACACAAACACACATGAATTACATATACTTGATACATTTCTTAATGTATTATTTAGGTAAATCATCCCAAGAATTTATAATAGAAAATGATTTCATTCTTGCAAACACGAACCTCTATTTTGGGGTCTGTTACTGAGTGTAACAATGAAAAGGTTGCAGTATACACATTACTACATGTGGTACTACAATGGGCTACATCAGTACATGTGTATGTATATGTACATGTATAAAGCATTGAGTCTCCCGTATCCGGCCAAATCCCTTATCCGGATGAGCCCTGGTCCCGACTTGTCCGGATACAAGAGGTTCAACTGTATAGGGTAAAATTGTGCCCCTGTGGTTTTGATTTTTAACATTTTACTGAAAATGAAAATAACTTCAAATTGACAGCATAATGTAGAGGAGATCAAGCTCTACAACATGATACCAATACCTTAATATACCCCAAAATTGCGATAAAGCCCTTTTGGTTCTCACCCAATGATAACAAAAGTCCATAACTATTTGCAGAAGTATTTCTATCCATGGTCATGTAACAAGATAATAAAATTGCTCACAAAAGTTAATTCTTATGATATTGCATCATCAATTCTATCCCATCCAGGTACGTGGAAGGTCCCAAGTCCTGGCATGGCAGTAATGCCCTTTGGAAAGGCACTTTATCCTTGTTGCCAAGTACGGTCCTCCAGAAGAAACTCTAAGCTGCACAGAAGAGTCATACCCTACACACATAAGAGAACTCACTGCTCTTCTCTCATTAAGAACAAGAGAGAAACCACGGTACAGTGGTCAAACACAGGACAATCCCCCCCCCCCCCCAAAAACAAAACAAAACAAAACAAAACAAAAAACCAGCTGATTTCCCTGGGTGGTGAGAACTATGGGTCACGGCAGGGAGGTGGAAAGAGACCTCCCTGGTCACAGTTACAAAGGCGATGTTTCTCTGGCCTATAACAGAATAGGAGATTGCCATAGAATTAATGCTGACAGTGATGATAACATAGTTGTGCATCAGTCCCCTGAAGAAATCCACTGATTTGCTATATGCAAAAGCTGTCGGAGACTCAAGACTATCTAAAATGGCAGAATAAAAAATTACCCTATGAAACATTGGGCCTCCATGGCTTTTCAGACATTGCTTTCATACATCAAATCTTAAAAACCCCAAAACATGTTCATCTCTATCTTTATTCATCCAGTGAATGAGAAATGATAAGTTATCAGACTTTGGGGGGGGGGGGGTAAAAAAGGAACTAAACCCTTGAGATCCATAGATATTTATTACCAGAGGAGTCATGTAATATGAAAGTGTAATCAATCATAAAAAAACCCTCAAATTAATCCACAGATCTTATCTCTCAAGCATGGTCATAAATGTTTAACTGTACAGTATGGGGTTCCATGAACTCTACAGTCCTGTAGAATGTGACCTGCTTTTACATAAAGGGTAGAAGTTCCCCTTCGATGCAAGCACCCCAAATTTTCAAACAAATTTCTTCCGTTTGTAGCAACAGACTTGGAAAAAAAGGTGGGGCAGAATTTAAGCACACCGAGCTGCTGGGTTCAATACAGAAAAAGAAACGGGGGGGGGGGGGGGGGGGGTGAGTGAGAGGGGTAAGGGAGAGAGGAATGAGAGGAATATGGGAGGCAGGGGAAGAGATGTATCTTGGTAGAGCAGGTTTTCCTAGCAGTGTGACATGATGTTGGTTTTTTTTTCTCTCTCTCATTCTATGTTTCTCCATTTGTCTCACTAGCACCCCTTCCTCCTCCTGAACCTTTTGTGCGGGCCAGAAATCATTGTGGAGGGTGCAATCCAAATTGATATAACTTTAAAATCAATTTCTGTCTTCCCGTGTTTGCACTGGCAAGGGTTTGTTGGTATAAATCATCCAGCACTTCAAATGTATTAGTCATCCCAGAACAAAGTCTCTTAAATCTCTCACTAAATTTTATTCGTACTTTATTATCCCTTCTGCTTTCCTTTCTATCTCTTTCTCTTTCCCTATCTCTCCCTCTCCCTTCCTTCTCTCCCTCCCTCTTTTTCTAATTCTCTTCCCTTCAGACAGATTTTCTCATCCTCTCTTCCTTCCCTTTCTCCCTCTCTCCTACTTCCCCTTTCTTTCTGTTTTTCCCTAACCTCTTCTTCTCGTTCTCTCCCTCCCTCCTCCTCTCTTCCTCTGTCCATCTCTCTCTTTTCTCTTTCTCTCCCCATCATTCTCTGTCAATCTCTCATCTCATTCATTCTCAATTTTGTTTCTCTTTTCTGCATCTCATGTCAGAGTGAACATTCTATTGTCTCAAACCAGAATCATCTGCCCCTGATGACCTCATTCCCTCTCCCTGTCACCCTTCCCTGGTCCGTCTCCATCTCTGGCCTAATTCTTTACACCAACTTCACATCTTTTTCTTGCCCCCTCCCTCATACATGGCCCGGAAAGAAATCAATGAAATCAATCGAGTAAACCATCTCCGACCCCCGGTGTCTCATCGGTGCAAAATATTTCATTTAGTCACATCATTATGACCACCATCCTTAAAAGCTTATGATTCAAAACTTACAGAAGCAAAAACATAAGGGAGGAGGGAAAAAAAAAACCCACTGAAGAGTGTTTTCACAGGAAAGTGCCAACTTCCGAAACACTGATTGATTCAATGGCTGGAATGTATGGGGGAGGAGAGGGTTGGTGGTGGGGAAGTAGAGGGGATTGTAATACAATTTAGACAGGGCAGGTGGTGTTTCTTGCGTAGGGTTTTCATTTTGAGGGTTAGAAATGAGGTTATGAAAACTGAACCTTTTGTCATGACATAATTGTTTCCTGTAGACCCTGAAACGATATCCATTTTTTACAGCTGGTTACCCATTATTTCTTGTAGAATCTTAAAGAAGATGTATAGTGTGGTTCCTGTACTGCAGGTTATAAAGAACACTTAAGAACAGATGACGTAGACAGGAAGAAGGCAGCAGTTACAATAATTATGAGCTTCTGAAAAACAGGGTGCCAAATACTTATAATGAATCGAAAACAAAAACAAGTATTCACATATCCTCAAACACCACTGTGTGATGCATTGCTGGCGTGGGTAAAAATGGGTAGTGAAAGTCTCACTAATCAGCTAGTCAATGGAAAGCCAGAAATAGCTCGAAATGATAACATACCTTTTTTCATAGTCTAGTCATCTGTAATGTACTTTAAAAGCTGTTTGAAAAGCTGTTTTAACTATTTGACTACAGCCAAATGACTCCAAGACAGATTGTTCCAATACTGGTGATGAGATTGAATATTACTGCTGAGATAACAATACATAAACATGTTGGATTGGCTTTTTACAGGAGATGAATCATAACAAATTTCAGGTAATGAATTTGCCAGTCAAGATTCCAATGAAATAAAATGAGTAATAAGCACATAGACCTTTAATACCAAAACTAATGACCAAGACCAAGAAAGCTAGAGTCAGAATTGAGCACCTTTCTGGTGGCATCCCACCAACGTGTCATCCCACCAACATGTCATCATTCTCTTGAATCCAGTCAGCACCCACTGTCCCATGTTGCTCCTCCAGTATACTATACCTCGTATCACTGTTTGCCTTGGTACTTAGCTTGTGGACATATTACGCTAATTATCAAAATAAACTTTGGGAATGCTACACTCACGAAAGAGAGAGATATATCTCCCAGCACACACGAGGAATAGAATAGACAGTGAGTACATACATAAAGGTAGACACATAGAGGGAAATAGATGGAGTGTCAGTGAGAGATATGGATGGGTGAGTTAGATAGATAGATAGAGAGATAGATAGATAGATATATCGACAGATACAAAGATAAATACATAGAAATATATATAGATAGATAGAAAGTTATATAGAGAGACAGATAGATAGAAAGATAGATAGATAGATAGATAGATAGATAGATAGATATGTAGATAGATAGAAAGATAGGTAGATAAATAGAGAGAAATACATATATATAAAAAGATAGGTAGATTGATAGAGAGACAGATAGAAAGATAGACAGAAAGATAAATAGACAAATAGAAAGATAGAAAGATTGATTGATATATCAGAGAGAGTGAGTAAGAGAAATAGAGACTGACAAAGGATAAGGGATAAAGACAGAGATACAAAAAAGTAAAAAAGAAGGGAGAAAGGAATTGTGTGAAAATTAAAAGCACGATAGAGATATTGAGAGAGGAAGAAATATATCAAAAGGGGAGGTACATGATATTGGAAAGAGATGAAGGAGTAGATAGAAAGACAGACAGATTGATAGCTGGAGAGAAAAAGGGAAGGGAGAGGGGAGAGAGAGAGAGAGAGAGAGAGAGTGTGTGTGTGTGTATGTATGTATGTATGTGACATGTATGGTACACCTTTGGTCAAATATGCATTCTTGCACGCAGTGGGAGCCAGAGGGTTTCTTTTCTCCCTCCCTCCCCCCAACCTTAATGAGATTTCACACCTTACTCCGGGAAGCTGAAAGGAGAAACGATCCACCCCAAATTTGTAGCGTGCGTGCGTTCTGAAGAGAGGCTGGCAGAAACTCCGTGTCCATCACGCATCTTTCTTTTTCGCTAGGCGAGGAGAAGTGTCCATGAATATTGTGGTCAGTTGGAATGACCTCTTCCCCCCCCCCCCCCCCCCCCCCCCCCCCCCCCTCCGCCGATGTATGCCTGTCACCAGTAATCTGCCGTCTGCATTCTTCCCCCCACAAACTATTGGTTTAGTGATGAATGAAATCAATTAACATGTTTCTCCTCGCCTTCTAGCAAAGGCAAAATCTGATTGACCGACTTTGTGGGTAAGAAGCACGGAACACTGGATGGAGAGTCTGGAGACGAGGCTAATCGTATTACCTATCGCATTAATCCACGCTATGTCAAGAATGATGAACAACTGCACTTGTACTAGGGTTGTTTTGCTTCAAGGGTTACTTCTTTTATTTTCAAATTTCAATCCCAGCCATTGCCGCAAAGTCTGGGTGGCCTTGTGACCAGGGTAGTCTGTATTTGTCAGCCATCTTCACATCACATCTCCCCGTAAAAGAAAAATAAAGCAAGCCTCATCATCACCACACAGCCAAATTTGACCCCGGGTGTGAAACGGAGGACATTAATCTCTCGTGCCCTACGAGCCGGAGCAAATCGTAAAACAAATCAGCTCGAGAGCACACTTCATTTCATGACCAAATCTGGCACGAATTAGAGAGCAGAGTAAACTACAGTGTACTGGAGTTCAACCGTTCGCAGTGACAGTAGTTACCTTCACACGGCATTAATAAACTTAAAGACTAGCTCTAGGTTTCCATCTTCGATGATGAGCTCGTAGTTTACTGTACACACTATCATCTAGCGAATCTATTTTTTTTCCAAACGGTTAAATTCGCAATTGCGGAGACAGTACTGAAGTAAGAAATGTATGCCTGCATATCACATTCATGTCAGGATCAGAGAGGTGATATTTTCATGTGTCTTTAAATCCACGAATAGCACTTGACTTTTGAAATTCGCATATTCAAATAAATACTTTGCCAAATATTCAGCGTATACAGTACCCTGCATAGATGCACTCGAAGTGAGCCATCTTAGAGGTAAGTCGATGATTAGAACCACAAGACATCTCAGGGTTTGCGCTCTATCTCTATCCATGAATTGGGGGGGGGGGGGGGTACCAACTTGTAGTGAAGGACACAATAATTAAAGAACTCAAAAGTTGGGGTGACCTCTTTGTGAACCCTGTTTTTCTCTTCAGCTACCAGGTCAACTTCTAGTGCATGTTGTACACTCCTGTATCATCAAACATTACTGGGTTTATTGCTAGTGTTGTGTGTGTGTTTCTGCTAGTGCTGTGGTTTAATCATTGCGTGAGACTCTTGCTCAAAAATTTAACCTTCACGATTAAGTGTCGTGTTGACGTGTGCTGAAGTTTAAAACTGCAAGCTGATCATCAAAGTTTAAAACATCAAAGATTACAAAGGCGTCGTGTGAACATAACAAGTGTGTCATTTCGGACTAGTTTGTCACTCCTTGTTTTCTGGCGTTTGAAAGGATAGTGTATGTACTACATATCGTGAGGTAATTATTTGGGTGTTTCGGTGAATTAAGATCTGTTCCTTATATCACAATTTGCTTCAATGAGAAGTAAATAAAAAAGTTATAAACAAGACATGATTGAATAACAAAATTACAAAACAAATGTGAGAATATTCAAATTCAAACCTTTCAAATTCTTTGCACATAGAGGGTAAACATCTTAAAAACAGACCATGCTACATTCAATGCATGCATGGTGCCTCAAATGCCAAGTTACATGCCTAAACGAACCAAATCAGTTTTGCACGATAAGTGTGTAATTTGTAGGAAAGTCAACAGAGTTGTCAACAAAGTCTTTAAGGTTGTATAAGTCAAACAAAACTTGTTATTGCCAAAGGTGAATAACTCAAAAATATGCCAGAGCTTTAGAACAAAATCCTATTTCTCCTTAATCTAGTTTTCTCATACTTGTCAGGAGTGTCACTATAAACGTTCAGAGATAATACAAGGATGATTACAACTATGCAGTTGTCAACCAGTAAGAAGTGAGCATTTGAAATTGTTGCTGCAGAGATGAGCTGAAACTGCTGTTTGCTAGAGTTCTGCTGTTTAAAGGCATTCGTTACGGGAGAGGCCCCTGGAGTCAGTGCTCGCCTGAAGACAGCCACGATGTGATTAACCGGCAAAACCTAGATATGAATCTTACATTCACTTAACTCGGCAGATTGTAGGATGAGGAATGGAGAAAGAGGAAAGCAGAGAGTTGAAAATGGAGCTGACAGCGAAATGACGAAAAGTAGATCATTTTGGAAAACGGGGGAAAAGTGCCTCACTCATGGAGGAATAAAAAGAACAGAGTAAGCGGTTATCAGGAAAGATTAGAGTGGCAAAATAACTTCCTCCCTCATACAGGCATATCCATCCCTAATACACTATCAGAGAAGGAGCAATATTTGAATGAGTTTAGGATTCAACGCTGCTTACTCAAGACGTTATAAGATAAGTATTTTTTTTTCTACTTTATGTTATTGTTTGCCTTTATTCTATAGCATGAACTCGATCCTTGCATGTCTATTTGCACTAGTAATTTGACTATATGCCATACCATTCTATGCTTCAGGAACTCAACTTAAGTGAATACAACACATTATAAATACTCATTATTATCATTAAATCTCCAAATTCATACAAGAACAGATGCTAGTTTCACAGCACACAAATAAACTAATCAATATGCTAAAAGAAATCATTCTCACATTCAATAGACCTCCATACACAGACATGAACACTGCACAAAACACTTAACTCTGCACTCTTATAGGAACGATTCAACACAACAGCATATATTTGTGTGAAAGTTGGTGAATACTATACTAACCCCTTACTTGACTAGCCACTTAGCTTAACTTGCCAGGCTTTTTCATTGCCATTCAGTAAACACTGCAAACTTTAACTTGTTGTAGAGCTAGCATGCCCACTTAGGTATAGCAATGTTTCTCAGTCTAACAGGAAGGCTATGGTGACACAATAGGGATTAGATACTCTATAGCAAGAAATATTTGCAACATGGAATTTCTGCAAATTGGAGCTGACAATCTTTTTTGCGGCATGAAATTTTTGTGAATTGCCACTGACATTCAATGCATATAGTGTCAGCAAAACTTTTCGCATGCATTTTAATTTTGTGAATCTTGGCTCTCGCCAATTTCGTGAAATTAAAATGCACGCAAAAGTTTCTGGTTTCAAAATCATTTCTTTTCACTGACAATTAGTTCTCAGACATCTTTGCCAATCAAAGCACAAAGCACTCCAGTATGTGTGCCAAAGTGTGCAAAAGCAGACCATAAGGGTTGAGAGTTTAAAAAGTACATGAACTTATTGATACCATTCACACTGAAATATGCACCCGTTCAGGACGAGCTGATTTTGCTACAATATGCATTTCCCATAGACGCCTACCTGAGGTTACTCAGAACTAGTCTTTGGCTGGTTAATGTTGCTAGATATAGATGGAAATTCACACCAAGGGAAAGGAACCTCACTGCTTCATTCATTCTTCCTTACTACTTTTATTTTTCCCCTTCTTTTTAAGCTCGTGTTGCCATAAACTCTCTTCTCTCCCTTTCTTCCCCTCTGCTCCACCCACGTTGTTCCTGCCCAGAGTATCAAAGCTGCATCTACACACGCCCATCGATACCTTGCATATTCATGGCGTAATGACGGTAATTAGGCTGCGGCCCGGTTTGCCCCGCGGGCTGTTTAGGTAGGCGGTCTAGGGTTACCGGTAAGCCAGGTGTAATTACAGGCAAAACATGGTCTTTCTTTTATTCATGGGCTCGTCGGGGTGAACCCGACCCGCCCCGGTGGTTGGACCTGAAGAGGGCTGGGGCAGGGAAGAGAAAGAGGAAACTTTTAAATCTGAATTTGACCCACCAATGAATACTTCTATTATCCCTTCTTAGTTTCAAGTACACATATGTTTGCTTTCATTCATACACAAGTACATGATATATATTATATTATAATCACACACAGAACAAGGAAATATATCCATCTCTCCCTCTCTCTCTCTTTCTCTCTCTCTTCCACTATCAATATCTCTTCTTGTAGATGTCTCTTTGCTAATGTCCATTTATCTATCTTTATCTCTCTCAACATATATCTCTCTGTATCCATCTATCAATACACACCATTCATCATCCATCTATTTATCTTCACATTTCCTTCTTTTTCAGCGACTGGACACCCTTTAGTGCGTATTGTGCATCTCAGATGACGTTCCAAGGATTTTGACCCAGACCGCGGTTCATCGCATCCTGAAATGACATCTGCGGATGAAATGCGTCCCGACAGTCTATCCATCTTGTCATGTAACATTAGTGTGCAGAGAAATAACAGTTCACAGTGTGTAGGGCTCTAAGAGAGTGTTTTAGGGGGATAAGATGATTTTCAAAGGCATTGCATTTTTCTTTATTCCAAGATTTTTTTTTCTCTCTTCCTGTCATTCCCATTCTGTTTGCCTTTTTTTCTCTTCTCATATCATCTCATCTCATTGAATCTTCCATTCTGTTTTTCCTTCTTTTCAATGCTTGTAAAAGATTATAGTTTTGCAACATTGGCTTCTAAATAAGATGGTTGCTGGTTGAGTTCATTTTTTTCCGTTTTGGGTGGGGGTATTTATCACTTTCAGTGACAGTTTTGATTTTTGATGAAATTTATGGTTAATTGTTTGGTTATAATGGATACGTAGGCCCACCATGGTATTATTCTTTGTTTGATTAGTAAGTGTGTAATTGTCAATGTATTGTTATTGTGGGACTGTAGGTAGGGGACTAGGTGGAAGAACTGTACTTGTCCACATGCAGTGTGCTGTATTTGATGTATATCTCTTTGTTTTGTCAACTGTAATGTTTGTTTGTGCAGGGCCCCCAGTAAGAACAGTACTTGCCTACTGATAGGGCTACCCTGTTGAAAGAAGACTGAATAAATAGATAAATAAATAGATAAATGATCTTGAATTCAACTATCAATGAAACATCACTCATTACTTTGTGTTTTTTTTTTCACATCTATTTTTAGGAAAAACAAATAAGGCTATGAAAGTGAAATGTATGAAAAATCACTATTTCACAGCATCAGAACGTCAGAGATTGTGTTATTACTTAACCTATACCAGTCTACAAGTCCTTTTATGTCAACCTTTTGGGTAAACTTGTAAGCTGCCTCATGGCGGAATAGATGCAGAAGTTCATTCTTTCTTTGCTTCCTGACACACAAGTTTAACAGTACTCTGTGCATAAGGCCATTACCAACTGCAACAAAAGCACTTTTGGCAGGTTTCAAGACTGGGAGAAGGACAGCAGTGTCCAAGCCCCATTACTGCTCTTTGTTCAAACACCTTGTTTACTGCAAGGCTTTGAAGTCACATGCCCCTGTCAAAAGTAATCAATGTGTTTGTTTGTTCGTTTGTGTGTTCAGTTGTTTTTTTTTCATTTTGCTAAGATTGCTAGACTGCTTAGTTTTGTTTGTTTTTCTGTAGCATCCTGATGATGCAATTAATTGATTTTGTTGTTTTTTCCCACTTTTCCTCAGCAAGAAAAAAAAGAAAAAAAGAGAAATTAAGCTGGAAATGACAGAAAAGTCTGGGAGAGGACATTCCCCAATTACAGGATATGTCCATATCTACACCTGATAACTTTTACCCTATCCACCCACTCTCCCAAATTCAGCAGGGAATCAAATTGAATCATCTTAGATGTGGGGGGGGGGGGGGGGGGGTGAACAATTACCCAAACCTAATGAAAGGCAGAGGTATGTCTGGTGTTATGTTCTCGATAAGGATCTACCAGTGGGCGTGTCCTTCCCCCCCCCCCCCACTTTCTTCTACTCATATCTTTTCCACAGGAGATGCCTCATGAGATGCCCATGATAGCTTTGACAAGTGCCTAAAATTGTCACTGTACATCTTTATCTTCCAAAACATACCCCATCCTCTCCCCCTACCAAGAGAGAGAGAAAAAAAATTGACATGTTAAGGGAGGGGTATAAGTGAAGCTTTTAGAGTTCCAATCTACACATCAAATGGTGTTATTATGCAGCCTAATTGCGACAAATTTTTTGGTTGGAGGCGGTGCAGCTGCAGAACATCAATGCAGCGCCGCCTCGGATGAAGGGAGACGGTATCATGACTTCGGCGGGTGGAACCCAATATGGTGGGGTCGTGGCCTCCAGTCACCTCACTGTCAATTACACGGTGGTAATTTTGTATTCCAACTCCCAGGAATTTTTGCCTTTTTTTTGGTGAGCATGTGTGTGTGTGTGTGTGTGTGTGTGTGTGTGTGTGTGTGTGTGTGTGTGTGTGTGTGTGTGTGTGTGTGTTACGTACAGCTAATACCTCTTCTTTGCTGGGCTCATTCATTAGGATCAAGTCTCAAGTGACAAAAGAAAACACAGAGATGACTGGCAGGTTAGTATTAATAAGACAGAGAGCCAAGCACCAGGAAAAGAGAGAAAATGTGCTGGACTTTTCTCTTGTTGTTGTTTGTTGTTCATGTGGGGTTTTTTTTCTCACTAAATTTCTCATTTGACACTGTATCGAATAGATCTGAATTCTTTGAATTCTTCAACATTGCTGCATGAATGAGTGACAGAATTTTAATACAAGTGAATGAGAGGAACATCAACAGCTCTTCCCTGCTTGAGGCCAACACTGAGTATCACTTACAAGAGACAAATTACTTTGCATGCCATGTGGCAATCTCCATAATGATAATACCCATCAATTTTATACAAGAATATCAAAAATGCTCCCTAAATGTGGTAGAGATTTTACGATTCATTGAAGAGGTTTACGTCATCCAACAACATGTTCACATAATCATACATGTCTTGAAACAACATTGAAGTTTTGAGAAAGCAAACGGGGTAGGGGGAAAACAGGTGTTGTCAAAGAGTGAAAGACTGGTCTTTATAACACACAAAAAAAAACTCACATAAAATGCTTTATAAATGTTAAACAGATCTTTAAAGAACAAATAAAATGTATTAAATGATAAGCTAAACCAGAAGTATCCAAGATTTTACTTATGAGCAGTACAATATCAGCCAAAGCTCTATGGAATCTTTCGCTTGTTTCTATCTATCCCTTGTGTAGGAAATGTTACAGTATAAAGTTGATCGTAAGCAAACTATATTATAATGATCACCCATTTCTGCTGAAGGTAGATTACTGAGTAATTTAATATGGAAATCTGATTTGCTACAATCTTTTTTTTTTCTCTATGTTCTAATCCCTTACCCTGTTCCATCTATAGAGCATGGGGAATCTGAGAAATTTTAGCAACTAAAATGCAAAAACATCCCAAAGGTGAACAGGTAAATTGAATTCTAGTGGCAAAAAAAAAGCAGCGATAAAACAATAACAAGATTCCTTCGCATTAGTGCTGAAATACCTCAATTGCATTTTGCAGAAGGCTGATTGGAGTAGTCAGTTTACGCAGCTGACTTTACCAATTTAATGTTAATATGGAAGAAAAAAACCACTTGGGGCCAGCACTGGGGTGATTGGCCGATGCTTCCATTTTTCTTTATAGTCAATTCAAATCCCTCTAGCACATAAAGGAAACCTCCAAAAGATGCTTATTCCACCATCAGATCCATTTAATCGTTGGGTCATTACAGAGACCAAAAGTGCACATTTTATTGAGGCACATAATATCTCATCTCTTCAGGGGGCAGAGAAAGAAGGGGGAACAATTTTCGCACTGCAAAGCAATAATGTTACCACTGTGAGACATTCACAAGATCCAATCGCCGTTTTTCCGCTGTTTTCTGTCAAAACATACAGAGACCTCAAAGGCGTTTGCCCAATACTAAATATACATCCCTCTCTAATGTGAGATGCTAAGGCAAAATGAAACAATACCACCAACTACTGTCCAAAAGTATTCCTCTCTTCTTCTTCTTTTTTTTTTTCGTTTTGTTTTTGGCAAGGTTTGCAAATCACTCCCCGGGCACCCATGATCTTGGGAGTGTGGGCAATTCGAAATGATACTCAAATATGAGAATGTGAAAAGAGAAAAAGCGTTTCCCTGGGAAAACAAATATATGCACGATGGTATTATGAAAACGAGGAATGTTATTTCAAATCGCATTGCCCCCAGACTTCAAAACAGATGAATCACACATTCAAGACTAACAGGAGATGAATCTTGAAACAAAACAAAAAAGAAACCTTAAGGAAGCAGGGGTGTTGATGAGAATGTATATGTGCACCTCCCCTTGGCATGAACCTCCCCTCAAGTTCAAAGAAAGTTTTCATCATCCTACAAAGCTACAAAGGACCCCTGTCCTCTTCCAAAGTGTTACCATGGAGAGGAGGCAGGAGAAGAGGGAGAGGAGGGGCAGAAAGAGGGCATCTATTCAAATCAGTTTGAAGCCACAGTGCATTCTTTTTTTCTTCATTTTTGGGGGGTCTACTTTTTTTTTAAATGATGTCACACAGTTCATCTCCTCACTATTACTAGTAACACCAAATTATTCTTCTCACAACGCATGTATTGCAAGAATGTCAATGTCAGATTAAACTATAGCAAGAAGAGTTACAAAAGACACAAATAATAGTATACTACAAATAGCTACTGTTGATATGTTGGTAGACAAAATGCATAGAAAAAAAAAATGAAACTATTTCACTCCATCAACCTCAATGAATTAATCACTTCTATCTCTCTCTTTACCTCTCTTTCTCTATTCCACATGTATTTGCTCACTCATTTTCTGATTTCATATTTCTCCAAGAAACAGCACAATGCTATGAATTATAAATAACATATTACAATCCCTAAACTGCAACCAGTCTCCAGTATATACTGGGGAGCTACTCCTGAATGGGGGGATAACAGGCTTATTTTCCCACAGATTTATGAATCGAAAGCAGTCGCGGGATATGATTTGGTAGCGCATCAAGATTCCATATCCTCAATAAACTAAAGTGGGGCCTCTATTTCTCCCACTAAGATGGAATCAGATACCATCGGGCAATAAATCAAACCAGCTATGATAAAATACACACACAAAAAAAGGAAGCACTGGATAATGAGGCCCTGGTGCAATAAATATTCATGACATCCTAGCCAAACCATTTCCCTGTCAATTTCTTCTTACTTTTTGTCATTTTTTTTCCTCCTTTTCTTCTTTATCTTCCTCTTTTTATTTCTTGACACATAGTTGTGCTCATATGTGACTCATGGTTTTCTGTTGCTTTCTTTCTTTCTTTTTCTTTCTTTCTTCCTTTCCAGTGACATTTCGTTAACCTACTTTTTCAAAACTCATTTCCTACCCTCAGCTTTCTGAAGACAATCATGAATACTAATAGTCAGTATGAGGTAGATTTCCTGTTTTGATCTTCCATTTTTGATCACATGGAAACACAGGAATGCTAATGTTGATACAATACCCGACTTCGATTTTTTTTTAAAGTTCTTTATATTCACAGATGGGCTGGGGTTTGGAATGTGTGACCTGCATATTGAATAGTACCGACAATGTTACTTTGAAAGTGTGTACTCAGGGAGTGCTTTATATTTTCTACATTTTTCTTTTTTCATTTTCGCAACTGCATCATAAACTCGTTGAAGATTTCTTTTCCACTGGAAATGATTAGGGGTGTAATTAGAGAGTGGGGGTGGGATGTACATTATGATACCTCAACCTATTTCACGTATATCAAAATTTAAGCAAATGACAGGCTGGGCTTTGATGGTATATTTTGAGGTGAAGGAGTTACTTGTGACCTTACCCTACATTCATTTACACTGTTCCCTGCACACCATGAGCATTTTGGTAAAAAATCATTTCAAAAGCATCAAAGTTCTTGGCCTTTGTAACATAGATAATTTGTGTAGACTGCATGAGATGACCTTGTTTGTTTTGTTGTTGTGGTTGTTGTTGTTGGGTTTTTTTTTTTTTTTTGGGGGGGGGGTTGTTGGCAGTTGGGGATGTGAATTGCTATTAGCTGTTTTTTGTTTTTGTTTTGTTTGTTTGTTTGTTTGTTTGTTTTGGGGGGTGGGAACTGAAATGTTTGATGCTAGGTACTTTTCTAGGTTTAAAAAATATTGTGCTCCGAAAGAATGAAGGATAAGAATACTACAATTTTTTTGCCCTATCACATAGAAAGACTTTGTTTGCACTTTAGCAAACAAATGAACAAACAAACAGACAAACAGAATGGCATAATCAAGATTTCAATGACATAAGTCTGTCAATTCCAAAAAAAAAAGAAAAAAGAAAAGTAAAAAAAGGCAATGTTTCTTTCTATTATGCTTCACAGCATAACAAATGCTTAATACCTATGTTTACTTACTTATGGTTACTGAATGGTTATTTGGTCCACACAAATTTCAGTTGAAGTGAAATAATAATTTTTGATCTCCAAAAGGCATAATGAGATTCAGCATTTGAAATTCATTTTCGGCAATGTCTGTTTACCTTTACACTGGCCAGCTAGAGTCCAGTGTACCTATATTGACAGCCGCAGATTGTTAGTAGATATAAACCTACACTAAAATGTTGAAACAGAAGATTTATACCAGGAAGGAAACAGAAAAATGATTGATATTTTCATGTCTATAAAATAAAGTGGCTACCATATCCTCTGTTTACTAAACCTTAAGTCAGAAGTAAACTTCTTTCAAATTGTTTTGTGTGTGTGTGTGTGTGTGTGGGGGGAGATATAACATGTCACAGAATATCGCTTTTATAGTTATCATGCATCAGACATCACTAGGTAATGTGCATGCTTTTCTCTTGCATCTGTTTTATTTGACTTTTTACATGGAGAACTAGCCAAGCAGGTAAAAGATATGTGCATGTCATTTTGAACAAATTCTCTCTATGAAACTGACAACCACCATTAACCTGTGCCGTAAAAATGTTGGATTTTCATGCTTTGTCAAACTCGAGTCTCCACTTACATAGCCTGATGGGTCCCTAAGCGAGCCCTAATTGACTGTTGTATGTGCAACGTTCTCCGGTTCTACCGCAGCACCAGAGTCTGGGGGGAGTAATATCTTGTGCAAATGGAGTCATCGTCAGCAGGTAATGCCTAACTTTCTCATAAAAACATGATGATCAGACATGGTTTCTTTTCCCCTACTTATATTCTACGCTCATTGTCATCTCTTCAAAGTTAATTTGGGTCATTAAAAAAGAAAACAAGAAAAAAAAATTCTTCCATTTAGCTTTCTCACAGTTTGGAAGTCTATATAAAGAAAAGATACATTCATGCAAAACGTGAAGATAACATTACAACAAAAAAAACCTCTTGAAAATTCTCTCGTGTTTAATTACTGATGACTTGATCTTTTTTGCTGTCCCGTCCAGAAGTATGTGATTTGATGTGTGTTCTATGTTTGTGTATCATTGCAACTTGTTAGTAGTGCTTTTAGTCCCAGAGGACACTTTTTTTATACAAATTTCAACCAAGAAAATGACGATGAAGCTTTTTTATACGTTTTTAATCTGAAATGAATGAATAAAGCGAAAAGAAGCAAAATGACATGAAGCAAAATGAAATTCAATGTGACTCCATCTTGACCTATCTTTAATAAAATGAAGCAAATACCATTTTCATCAAATATCAAAACATGACAGTCTTCAATAATGCACCATGTATGCCAAATAATTTGTAAGAACATTTGCAAAGTAAGACTTATAAGACAGTTTTTCAAGTCACTGAATTCATCATCGAGAACAACAGTATTGGACTTAGGAATAAGTATCATCCCTCATAAGATATACAGCACAGCTGTGTTATGGGAGGCAATAATTCAGTGAGTTGTCAATTGGCAAACATCAGTAAACTTGTGAAATTTGCAAAATACACAGCATGTACAGTACAAGACAGATGTTCACAGCAATCAGACTATGAAAAATTGTCGAATAAAGTATGGAGGGAAATATCATTTTAAGGCCATGACATATTTCCTCATCTCCTCCTAACCACCCCCTCCCCCACAATCCCATCCTCCTCCTTTCCTTCCCTCTCTCATATCAACACCCACATCCCTCCCCCATCCCCTTTCTCTTTCCCCAACTCTTAACTCCCATTCTTATTGAAACCATCACCAACAATGCCCCTCCCCCTATCTCCATATCCACTCCCCTCCCTCATTACCTTTCTCTTTCCTCAGGTCTTCCATTCTATTCTCTCATAACCATCCCCAAGCCTGCCCCTCCCACTCTCCAATCCCTTTCCCACTCTGTCACTTCTCCCTCTTCCCCACCCTATCAATCCTGCCCCATCCCATCATGTTTTACTTTCCTACTCTTAGCTTTTCTCTTCTTCCTCCTCTCTCTCTTCTATATTTCCATCCTCTTCTTTCTTTCCTCTCCTTTCCTGTCTCATTTTCAACCTATCTTCCTCTTCATTTCTATCCCCATCCTTCCCTCTTCCTTCACAATACCCCAGCCACCTCCCTCGCCCCTCCTTTCCCCTCACTCTTAGCTCTCTTCTGCCATCCTTCCCATCCCCTTTCCATATCTTCCTCTTCTTCTTCCTTCTCCCTTCCCTGTCCTCCTCATCCTCTTCCTCCTCCTTCCTTCTCCACTCCTTCTCCTCTACCTATCCTCCCATCCTTCCCATCCCTTTCCATATCCTCCTCCTTTTCTTCCTCCTCCCTTCCCAATCATTTTCCTCTTCCTCTCCTTTCCCATCCTTCTTGTTCCCTTTCCATATTCTCCTTCCATTCTTCCTCCTCCCATTCTTGCTCCTCCCTTCCCCACCATTCTACTCTTCCTCTCCTCTCCAATCCTTCCTATCCCCTTTCAATATCCTCCTCCTCTTCCTCTTCCTTCCTTCTCCACCCTTCTCCTCTTCTTCTCCTTCCCCATCCTTCCCATCCCTTTCCATATCCTCCTCATCTTTCTCTTTCTTCTCCACCCCTTTTTTCTTCTTCCCTTCTCCACCCCCTTTCTATATCCTCCTCTCCTTCCTCTTTCTTCTCCACCCCTTTTTCTCCTTCATCCTTTCCCCCATCCTTCCCATCCCCTTTTAATGTCCTCCACCCCTTTCCCCTTCCTTCCCTCCCCACCCTTGCCCCTTTCCTCCCTTACTCAAATCATGCCCCCTCCTCCCTTACCCCTCCCCCTCCAAACTCTTCCCTTCCGCTCTCTGCCCACCAGGATGGTGTTGGCATCAGTGAGGGAAGAGCAGAAGTCATTGCCCCTATGGTATTAACAATGACACATGGCCTCCACACCAGTGGTTGACATCTTAAACTCTACTTACCCTACATAGCATCTCTGGTCTAGACAGTCTTACTTAGTGTCAGCTTAACAAGTAGTAGAGGCAGTAGTCTTGAGGGGCAGGGATCACCAAAGTAAAGACAAATGGCACGCCTTGGGCAGACAATTTTTGGATTTAAAGAATTCAATGACAGCCAATATCTCCATGCTGTTAATTTTTTTTCTCTCTCTCTTCAAAACTCTCCATCTCTATCTCCGTGTCTCTATATATCTCGCCCACTCCTCTTCTCTTAATTGATGTAGGCTTTAACAAGAGATAGAGAGAGAAAGAGATAAACACACAGGAAGAAGTGCAGTTAGAAAATAGTTACAGGAGAGCTATTTCATTTTTAACTTCTGAACTTTTAACTTTGAAACTGCAAAAAGAAAAATGCAACTTCCTAAAATTCAAGGATATCTGCCCTGTCCTGGAAAAATCTACATAAACCCGTTGAGGACGGGCTGATTTGCTACAACACGCATTTCCCATAGACCCCTGCCTGAGTATATTCGCGACTTGTCCTCAACGGGTTAAGAAGTTGCAAACACACACAGATACAAACAGTACATTTAGTTACAGTAAATTCTGAAGGGGGTGGGGGGAGAAAATCCTTACAAAGAAACAAGAAGTACCATTTAGGAAGTTCCTGCAGCTCTGTAATGGTACTACCAGTTTCATGTAATCTTGTGCATGCCCCATTTTGGCTAATCTGTTAGTGACCACATATGGAGGGATAGAGTGTCAAAGACACTTTCACACAATGATGTAATCTTCCCTCCTGTGTGACACACACACACAGCTTAATTTGGGGGCCCCAGTCCATGACAGCTTTTAGCTGTACAGTCGCCAGGAGAGCAGAGTTCTGCTACAAGATTTAGCAAAGAGGACGGGGATGTGAGCAATAAGTGATGAAAACATATGTTAATCATCTTGAATTTTGCTTTCTTGATCCTTTTTTTATAGGTGGCTTGATGTCTTCTCATGTAAATCTCTTGATCTAAAGATGTGTCTTATTTCTTTTTTTATTCCCAGCAACAAAGTAGAGCTAATGCTGACAATATGGATTAAACATTTTCCCAAGCTCATAAATTTTTGTGAGAGGTCTGAAAAAGCATTTTGATCATATTCTAATCCTAATCCAATTTTCATCATTTATGCAATCTGAGATAAAGTTAAACAGACCTTGGTCTTACATCATATGATATTTTCTCAGTAAATGTCAAGGATTTTGACAAATTTATTCAAGGATTTTGACAAATTCAGCCAAGGATTTTGATAGCAAATTTAATTCAGCTCACAGTAAACCATACCATGGAAAGTTATGGAAAAGTGCATAAGAAGTCCACATGGAAGAGTGTTACAACAACATAAGAAGTCCACATGGAAGAGTGTTACAACAACAAAAAATTGTGTGCCATGGCAATGACCTGTGAGGGTCCCACTCATTCCCCTATAATTTTCCTTTCTCTCTCTCCTCTTTCTGTCTTCAAATTGTCTTCTATTAACTTAAGCTTTCCTCTCTATATCTTCCATCCGTACAATAATATTCTTATTCTTAAACCACTCTCTCTCTCTCTCTTTCTCTATTCCTCTATGTTGATCTATCTGTTTCCTTGTCTCTCCAACATTACTGCACAGCTCTCCATCCCGTCCCATCCCACCCCACCCCAGTTTCTCTTTCCTCTCTTGGGTGGGGACATTAGGGCCGCCCAATCTGATTTATGGGGGAATCCTCGCAGAAAAATGAAGTTGTCCACCCGCCCGCTCCGCGATATGATTTAATCTTATTCCCACCCCTGCTCCCTCAATCATTCCATCAATGGGCGCAAAGTATCCCCCCCCCCCCCTCCTCCTACCTCCACCTCACTCCACAGTTCACACTCTAGCATAATGACCCTATATGCACCTGACAGTAGTAGGCAAAAAATGGTAGTAATCACAGGCAAGGTATTGGAGGACCCTTGGACAGAAACGACTTCATTATAAGAGAATTCTCCCTATTGCATCTCACTATAAAATGTCAAATACCGGTGATGCTATCTAATTTCTGTAACAATGTGTAAATAATGTTGTGCTGGTGCACAACACGAGCACTTTTTGATCATATGCAAAAAGTGTAGAACATTATCTGTATATCTAAACTATATGGTTTAGTAGATTTTCTCAGCAATTATCACAGGTTAGTAAAAGAACTGTCAACTTATAAGCTCTAAAAATGAATTTCTAAGTGAAGTTACAATATTTTAGTCAAATTAAAAAGGGAACAAATTAATTGGATGCAATTTAAACATTATACATGCTCTGCCCATGCCTGATGCACAGTAACTCCACACTACAAGAAGTGCACAAGTGAACACCGAACAGCACATGACATTCTCATTCTAATCAACGTCATATTGCACAGTCTTCATGGAAATCATGACAGCTAATGTGAAAAGATGCAAACCAGGCACATACTCCCCCCCCCCCCCCCCCATTCATCTTTAGAGACTTATTTCATATTCATCCCCATAGAGCTTGGTAAAAGGGACGCAGAGGACGAGTAAAGAAAAAAAAAAGATGAAGAATATACTACCCAACTAGATGAACGAGGGGAGTGTGCTTCTACCATTCATCATGCGTATGATGATGTCTTTATCAAATTTGCACCCCACTGGGAAGAGCACAGAAACCAGCAGGCATAGATGGAAGTGGTTTTCTTTCTGGTTAAAGAGAGAGAGAGAGAGAGAGAGAGAGAGAGAAGGGGAGAGAATGAGGGAACTAGAAAGGAGGAATATACAGCAGAGGGAGGAAGATAGAGGGGTAGAAGAAGAGAGAGAGTAAGATGAAGATTATGAAATGTGAAGTTAGAGAGGGAGAGAGAGAGAGAGGAAGAAGAGAAAGAGAGTGAGAAAGGAGTATGCAGCATGGAGAAGGAGGGAGATGGGGAGATAAAGAGGGAGAGAGAGAGATATGAATGAGAAATATGAAATGCAGAGATAGATAGACAGATGAAGGAGAGATAAGAAGGAAAAGATAGAAGAGGAAGATAGAAAAGGAGGAGGAAGTTGCACTTGCTCAGGAATTCTTTCAGAGGAGACGCCCCCACACCTGGTCCGCTCCGCCAAAGCGGCACACGACTGACTCACAGGATGGATAGATGCGGAGACCGGCATTCCCCCCGCTTATTGGATTATCTTCCATCATGTAACCCCCCTTTTGTTCTTCGCGAGAGTAGGTGGTGCTTCGTGCGTAAGAATGAAGATCGGTGATGGAGGCGACACCTGTCCTAGTCACTGCCAACTTTTTTTTTCAGTTTTGTCTTTCAAGTTTTATTCTCTCCCCTCCCTACCCTTTTTTTTCTCTCTCTCTTTTCACTTTTACGCAGCTTCCAAGCGAGAAAAAAAAAATGTGAGGGGTGCGTGTGTTTGGCCAGGAAATTAAAAAGATATGATTCAGCCCCAAATTTGCACCTGCTTATGATGGGGTGGAGGACATAGCTGTAGTTCTGACATGAAATCGGTGAATGAATACTGCATAACCTCATTACCTCTGACGTGGGGTGACAATGATCGACACATTGCGTTGTGTTCAACCACTTCGCTACCCTGTTTCACGCCTCTCTGTCTCTCACACTGACTTCTGTACCCCTTCCTACACCAAACTCCACCTCAAATATTCAAATGGATTTACCTAGACAGCCTGTGCAATGTGGGTCACATCACAAAAAAAGGGGAAAAAATAACAATGTTACATTCCTTACAGAATACATAATCATTATTCAATGCTGTGTTTGGACATCCAAGCAATAAAGCCAGCACAAACATAAGGTATTACAGTACTGTCATATGGTGTTACAGATGAAATTTCTTTCCCAATATTCAAAAACAAAGAATAGAATACAAGCAACAATAAACAAATGGAAAACAAAAGATAAGTATCAATAACATAAAAACATCTCAACAAAATTTTTATCATAGTATACAAATTTCCAATTGTTAATGATTTCTAAGTATATATAAGAAATAAAAACACAGAATTATATACATTTCAAACACAGAGGTATTGCAGACAAATAACTAGAGACAGATAGATTACAAATTTAAATGAATAGATTGATAAGTGAGTAAAAGAATAGAAGATGAATAAATAAATGACTAAATGACTAAATAAGTAGCTGAATAAACAACTGAAAAATAAATAAATTTTGTATGTGTTTTAATAAAGAATGTTTCTCTGTCCTTCTGTTCATCTACCTCACTCTCTTACATCTCTACACCCAGTCTCTTCTGGCCTCTCCCTCTTGCCTTTTACTCTAACACCCTCCTTTCCTCCCCCACCTCTCAGAGGGCCTCCAGTGCATTAATCAGACTGCTTCCACGCCTGTGCACGGTTTCTCGTCTAATGAAGATGTGGACTTAGCTTTGTGGAGCTCGGGCCAAGACAGGCGCGAGACAACCATTTCCGATGACTTTGGCCAACAGAACCCAACCCACAATGATGCCGGCAATAGCAATTACGGCGACAAGATGAGATGCATGAATTTACGACCTGATATCCCATATTGTTTTCTGTGTACAACTTAATTGCAAAAAAACACCATTCAAAGCTCCTATAGTTCATGTCAAAAGCAGAGCTCCCACCATCCTATCATTTGCAAGACACAGCGGGGGAGGGGGGGGGGAGGATTCTAGAAATGGAAATCATCTCATACTAGCTTGCACTGCCAACCAATGAATGGTCACTACAAGCCATACATAGTGATGATCGGTTAGTATTGACCTTTTAGGAATGGAACCTTTTAACCTTGTGTTGACTTAAAGACACCTTATCCATCTCCACTAAAAGGAACAAACTTTGGAGAGCCAATGGATGCTTTCACGTCTCTTTGCCGATCCCACAGTAAGTGTGAGTTGATGTTTCAACGTGTGCCAAAAGCTGTCTTCGACTGTAATCTAATGGGAAGTGAGAGTTTGAAGAGGTTGCAGGAGCGGTTTTACTACCAGTCGAGATCTTCTGCTGTGTGGTTGTCATGGTATCCAGGGGTTGTGCATTCCACGAACAAGAAGATGTACACTGTCACTCTTTCCCACTTTTTGTTGACCATGTGTCAATTGCCTTCATCGTCAACTTTGACTGGCATAAAAAAAAAGGGACAGATTTCTTGAAAGCATCTTTTAGGGTGTTTCCTACAGTATGTCTCAATCTCTGTTTGTCTGTCTGTCTGTCTGTCTGTCTGTCTCCCTTTCTTTTTCTCTCACTCTCTCTCTCTCTTCCTCACTTTCCATCTTGAAACGGCACCCCTTCAGTCATAATTCTAACTACCATGCACCCGATGGGTCATTTGCAAAATACATTCACATTTCCACAACCCATTCATCCATCCACAAAAGCCATTGCAACCAAATTCTGGGTGAAGAGACTAACTTTTGCGTGATTAATTTTCCCCCATATGTCCTCCTGATTTGATTTTGCTTTGTCATATTGATGACAAAGGGGGAAAAAACAACCAAATGAACAAAATCCATTCTTCATGACAGACTAGAGTGGCCTTGCCATAATCAAAACAAATTTTGGGAGGCTGGCTTGTTTTCATCAAGTCTCATTGAATGTTACGAGTATGACTTTGTGCGAGCGCAATAGCAATTCATTTGCACATTGAACATGGTCCGTACTTGGGATTCATTTTTGTGACTCTAAGCACAGTGTGGTCGACATGATACTGTCACTGATAGACTACTCACTCGTCCACTTCTCATCATGGGGGGGGGGGGGGGGGCTAGGAGCAAGATATGAGGGAGGGAGCATAGTGAGGGACAATGGTGAGGGAGCTCAAGCTCATTTGTTTATAAGCATTAAGATTATTACCAAAACAGAAGTGATATGCAAAAGAGACTGAGACTGCACACCAGATAAAAATCGAACATTTTCCAAACTGTCGCATTTGACAGACAAGTTACGAGACGGTGATAGGGACCTGCCATCAACTACTGAGGAAGTCTCCGTACAGTCGTACTTTAGCACTTACCCTTGACTGTCGAATCTACTCTACAGCTCGCAAACATGACGCCATCCGTCGACGAATTGACACTTTCTGTCTGAGCATTTCCGATTGAGGCCATCACGCCCTTCACATGCAATCTTGATACCACAGAATACGACTCTGTATCAAGGACCTGCTCCTGCAACGCCCCACATTCTCCCATTCACAGTGAGGATCAAATCATAGAAATGGCTGTAATGCTTGCTATATCAGTTAAAGGACACTGAGACAAAGTTACTAGAGTAACTTAAATCACAATTTACAAATGGCTTTAATGCTTGTTAAATGTCAGATATAGGATACCGAAAAAAGAAGCTACTGATTCGAGCAACTCTTAGCACAATTTACTCTTCCAATAACCAAAGGCAAGTTGTTTGTGTTACAATGTTAATTTTGAGGTGGTGGTCCTGAAAAGGTTGATTTGTAACTACATAAGAATCATCACTTTCATGGGGAAAGTGAATTGTACTTGGGAATACTGGAATGCATTTGGCTGGGACGTTCAAAATGATAAGATAAATGATACTTGATAGCAAATCCACACCATCATAACAGACCCCAACATCATGGGACCTTTAAGGGGATCAATAAGCTTTGCTATTTCACCAAACAGATGATTGTTTTCAGTCATATCTAAATTCATAAATGCCTATTTTACTGAAAATAATATCAAGATTATTAAAGGATTTTCCTTCCTCTGGAAATAGACTGTTACAAAACATCTGAAACAAGTGATTCCAATATACAAAGCACCCACTGTACGTTCCCTTTAAGAAATAATCGTACCGTTTAGCTCCGGAACTACCTGTGCAATACCATTCAAAACTGCCACTTTCAATTAAACCCTGCCGGGTGTTCACTGCACTGGATAATTGCCAACCGAATGAAAGCAATCGTAGGCAGCTCAAGGATGAACAATTTTTCCCGCCCCAATTTCGGCGGCCACCGACTCTTACCCGGCAGGAGGCGAAGATGAACTGCTCAGTGTCAGTCAGCACTTCCATACCTTTTCCAGGATTAACCACTTAAATGCAAAACATTAAAAACAACTAAAACAATCTCTATCTGCATTTATTTTTCCTGCACAGGCAGAACAATCAACTTTAGTTTTTTAATCTAACTCAACTGTGTCCCCCCCCCCCCCCCCCATTTATGCACACCGGTTGAAAAAGTGCATATATCCGGACAACGCTAAGTTAACCATGAAATGAGCAAATGAAAACAGCAACATTTGGGTATGAGAGATCCATTGTGCCTGGGCAAGCTGCCCATTTACAAGAGGCCACGGTCAATCCATACTTTCTTTGTAAGTGCCTCCATTGTTTATAATGCTTTGTTATACAGTTGCTCTTGGTCACTTCTCTATAGCTAATCAATTTAAGGGTCGGGGCAGGGGGGGGGGGGGGGGGAGTGTTGGAGAGAGGGGTATATTTCCGAGAGTGCAGGCCACCCCAACGTCCAGAGGAGATATCCTTTAATCCAGTCTGCCAAATTGACGATAATGCAGGAAATTGCATTTCATCACGCCATCCAGCTGCACAGCTTCTTGTTCTATGCGACTTCTCTCTGTTTCGTCCTCTTGTCCTCTCTTTCCTTTCCCAAATCTCTCTTTGCACCGATTTCAAGCTTTCTTCCCTCCATTTTGCCCTCTTTCCCTGACGTATTCTCCCTCTTTCCCTGACGTATTCTCCATCTACCCATTACATCTTGCCCAACCATCTTTGTCCATTTAACATCTTCTGATGAGATTTCTATATTTAGCTGCACTGCTACAAATACCAAGGAAGCGTTGTTTCACTGGATGTACTTCCAGGGCCCTGTTTCATAAAGCTGTTCGTAAAGTTACGAACATCTTACGAGCGACTGGTGATCAGTTCTTGTGCTGAATTATGGAAATTCTAATAAGTATAGCACATCAGAACTGATCACCAGTCGCTCGTAAGTTGTTCGTAACTTTACGAACAGCTTTATGAAACAGGGCCCAGTAATATGTAGTTTTAAAATCTGTCCTGGCAGTGTTTTCACACCAACATTTTATGTCTTCGTTTCGCTGGTACTTAGATTAAGCTTGTTATATTCATATGCTTCCCATATTTCCTTGCAGTGGCATACATGTTTTCTTCACTGCTTCTTTAAGTTCATATATCCCAAATCTGCTGCAAATGAAGGCCATTTTGCCTCCCAATTTTGTCTGATTCAACATATAAATGTATTCTTAGTTTCTGTCTGCATTAAACAGTTACGATCCTGTCCATCAAGTGATGGGAGTTAGCGGCTGTTACTCCCGAGTGGTAGCCCTGTTTTAATCAATTCCCTGACACAGATTTCACGAGGGTTTATTCTTGTCTCTTTTGCTGTATCCAAGACACATATTTCCTGAAATCAAACCCAATATGCCTGTCTGTCACAGATTACTATCATTGATCACTAGAGGGCAGTAGGTATCCTATGAACACATCCAAAGCATGATAGCAGATTTTGCAAAAAGTCAAAAGAAATACTATATCTTCCAAAAGTATCACATTTAATTTCAATATCACTCAACTGCTCGAAAAAAATCTCTCTCTCTCCCCCATCTCGATATATATACATGTATCTCTCTCTGTCTCTCTATCAATATATTCCATATCTCACCCTCTCTATTTCAGCTTTGAGAGTAGTCTGGTGTATGCACAGAAATGGGATACTACCCTTCATGAGCATGGTATCACATAGGGGATAGAGCAGTAAAAGTAGCTTTGAAAAGAAGAATGTTAGGGGTGAAATTATGGTCAACAGGAAGAAACTTAGAGGTAACATGTTGGTGGCAGCCTTGATGATCATCACCAACAGGGTCTCTTTGGGATTGAAGCTGTGTCGGGATCCTTGGAGACTTATCTCATTAATTGATGAAACATTTTGATTCTTTATATCTTTGTTTTTGACACTTCCATCATTAAGTGTGCTTCATACAGCCTCACAACAGGTCGTCTAAATATGAAAGAGGGTAGACATTATATTTCTTTTTTTATGGGGGGAAAAAGCTCTTTGCTTGATTACACTGGTGATTTTGTTTAACCCTTAAATCCAATACAGCATTTTTCTAGTTTTTGTGCAAAAGTGTCAAGAACATTGACTTGAAAACATGTAAGTTTATCTTTGTATCTATAGAATGATTACAATGATTTAATTACAATATGAGGTTGTTTTTCTCTATACAAAATTGAAACAGGACACATATACTTCAAACTGTATGTGATTTGCTGTTTCTGTGTAAATTATTCCATTTGTCAAATGTTAGATTTTATCTGTACCTGATAAGCTGACAAAAAAAAAACCCCGAATAGACCTAAGATCCTTCTTAAAGGATGGGACCCATTCTATTTCAAGATATTTCATGATAGTAGCAGATTCATAAAAATGGGTTTGCTAGTGGCCTCCACGTGACGCCCTTGATGGTGGGCATATGAAAGCAATCAATCAAATCATGGTGCACAGTAATCAGTACCCAACTGACATGACCATTCATCCTGAAGAATTAGGTTGTCAAGGTAACGAAGGAAACAAAAATGGGTTTAATATCATTACATCTATATATGAGTACTTTGGCCACTTCAGCTGAAGGGTATACAGCATGTAAATTTTCCAATACGAGGAAATCAATTTTTCATTTTGACTCATTGAAAATTCAGGGGATGTACAACAAAAAGATAAGACCTTTAAGAAATTATTGGCAGTTTCCCTGAATAGATACCACTATTTTTTTTTCGTAAAGTCTTTCGTGTATGTAGTACATTGTCTTTGACCTTGTCAATTCAGGTGTCAGACTCTGTATTTTCTCTCCCCCCCCCCCCTCCCCTTTCTCTCTTCCTGTTAGACATTCACCCACTTTTCCTCTCCTCATCTCAAATCCGACAAATGTCAACTTTTAGTGGCCTCCTTTTCTTCATCTGCTGTTTTTAGTGGTCTCCTTTTCTTCACTTGGTGTTTTTCAGTTTCTCCCGAATGCCATCTCTGGATGAAAATCCCCTGCGCAGTCACTTAACTGTTAATTCAGCCCATGGTTTAATATCGGTGAGTAATTGCCATGAAATCTCCCTTGCCACGCAAGAGCGCTTTTTTTTTTTACATCTGTGTGAAAGGGGTGGAATTGGAGAGGAAGGTCATTCTGATGGTGCCCTTCAAAATGACAGACAGATTTCAGGAAAACACCAACGTGCGCATCATCCGCAGGCACATACAAGCCTCCGAATGCCTGTGACTAAGGGGTCACATGATAAGCAATGATGGAATTTGACGAGGCATGGACCTACAGAGTTAAAATTAGTTCTGGACGTGAAAAGCCGCACATAGCATCCTTGAACTTTTGGAGCTGGTTGGTGAGCGGTGCTATGCATTGGACAAACGTAATGTTGGAGCACTCAGGGACTCTCCGACACTAATGGTAACATATCTGTTTTCAAATCTCTCCAGAAATGAACTTGGCGCGGGGTAACTGAGCGCAGAGTGTAAATACCACCAGATATATAGCGGGAGGTTTGAATATTCCTGCCTATAAGATGAGAGCAAAGTTTAGGATGTCAGTAAATAATTCAACATCGCAATTATCAGCCACTTCTGTTCCGTCTCCTTTTAACTAAAACATGCTTAACACAGTCAACGATGAAAAAAGCCTTCCCTTGCCAGTCATAGAGGTGGGAGGTTGTAGAGTCATTATAGCTCAAAGATTTGGGACACGTGGTAAACATTCCATAAAAATTTGTAACAGTCAAGTAAAGTCGATATCCCCATCTCCTGGCTGCTGGAAGACTTAGCTTTGGTTTCAAGTAGATGAAGGAAATTCAGATTGATGCTTTCATTTCCAAACATGAAACTTCATCAACAGTCCAGTGTCAAACTTCAGCAAATAACTCTCTTGCTGTTTAAAGGGATGGTATAGTTTTGGTTGAGACGGGAGATTCAGAGTTTCACTTTTTGCAAGGTAATTAGAAACCACTTATATGAAATATTAAAGAGCATACAATGCTAAGAGGAATTCAATCTTTATTTGATGAAAATCTGTTTTGAAGTGGCTGAGATATCCAAAAACAAAGTGAAACAAAGTGGTCCGAATAAACGGTGGGTCCCATCTTTCATTAGGACCACTTTGTTTTTGGATATCTCAGCCATTTCAAAACCGATTTTTTCAATTGAACTTCTAATTCCTCTTAGAATTGTATGCTCTTCAGTATTTTATACAAGTGTTTTTTAATTATTTCACAAAAAGTTAAAACCTAAATTCAAATATCAACCAAAACTATACCATCCCTTTAAGTCATGCCTTTAAGCTATTAAAGCACACACACCTGATGTGGAATTGCCAAGCCAAGTATTTGACCATCAGTCAGTTCCGCTCCAACTTTGAAATGACGAAAGGATTCCACAAAAACCAACTCAAGTGAAACAATGCGATGGTCCCACGCGAAGGTCACTGTTTTTTCCAAAGGGACCCGATCTCAAGGTTTGTCTAATTTTGAGTCATTGACAGTCAATTGGATGACATGTGTGCCGACCGCGGCAGACAAAGCAGAGGAAAAGTTGATATCTACAGGTGAAATTGTGCGTAGTCTATCAAGGGTAACAAAGAGGTGGGAGTATGGCGAGTGGAGGGAGGGGGGGAAGGTTTACCCCCTTCAGACAAACATCAGCTCCCTTGACAAGGCAAGGAAGGCGACCCTCTTCTTCTTCACCTTCTTCCTGTCCTGTTGAAAATCTCCCAAGGAGGGTATACATCACACACTTACAAACAAGTAAATCTCTTTAAATGACAGACAAGGGTTTCATATTAAAGGCACTACAAGGTGATTATGGGCTTGTGTACGAGTACCAATTTAGGAAGAGTGCATGCAGCCCAAAATAGAATGAAAATGAAATGGCCTGAAGTTCAGGCGAGGGACATATTACGTCGTGGACTCTTAAGCAACAACAACAGCGAAGAAAGTCTACTGACAAACATGGTAGGGAGTTCCTGTGAAGGACTGTTTGGGGGGGGGGGGGGTAGAATGTAGACATCCAGTTAGGAAACTGTTAGACATATCTTCATTCCAGCTCAATCTGAGGCAGGATAAGGCAAGCCTTCTTGGTGTAAATACATAGTAACCCACAATGCGGTGTTTCGGTGGCAATGGGTTGATGCTCTCACGAAGTGTTTGGGCTTGGTAGTACTGTACATAGACTAAACAGGCAAGAAATAAAGTAAGGATATCACTTCCAGAGCTGAAGTGTATTATATGAGGACTTTCTACATTTACTTACAAGCCAAGTATTTGACTGAATGTCAAATACTTGGTTTGGCAATTCTACAGCAAAGCCCTGTTTCATAAAGCTCTTTGTGAAGATATGCATGACTTCACAAACAACTGGAATATGAAGTGCCAATATTTGTGCCCATTTTTTCCCCTTACGTTTTAACAAAGTATGACTGTATGTATGACTGTATGCTTCTTTGTCATTCTATTTGATATTGAACACTACACAGGCAAGTCATGTAAAATAGAGGAAAGTTTGGCAAACAATGATGAAAAAACAACAACAAAAAGTGGTGGCACAAGATGTATGCGAATGATTAAAAAAAATCAATGCAATATGACATGGATGTATGGGACTACTGATTTTGAGTATTTTTTTTGTTTCTGTTTACATGATATATTACTGTCAGTAAATTTTGCACAAATCTGGTCACAATGCAGTTTTCTAGGTCATCTGTATTCATCATCACAGCCATATTCCAAGATAAAAATCATCCACCCATTTGTATGAAATCCAATTCATATCATGCATTTTCTGATTTAAAAAAAATCTTGTGCAAAAAATAAGCTTTAAAAACATGAAAAGAAGCACATGAAAACCGAGGACTGAAAAATGTTACTGCAAAAGGAAGAGCAAAAGTGACGATAATAAATGATTGTGTCTTTCATGGTCAAGAGTATTGTCCCTTTCACTTGACTACTTGAGTACCAATGGTGAACCATCAGTGGATGGAATCCAACTGACATAAGGGTCACATAGCATGGGATGATGGTTTTGAGTGGAAGGCATTCACAACCTTGATCATTAAAAAAAAAACCTGGAAATGATAGCCTGTGTGTTCAAGCATTATTGCAACAGCTTCAAAAAACAAAAATGTCCTCAATATTCTTTTCAAGAAACTGAGAATTCATCTCTAAAGATTATGAATTTGTACAGAGAAAGAGAACAGTACAGCTTTCCTTACACAAAAATTAAAGCAGAAAGAGAGAGAGAGAGAAAGAGAGAGAGAGACGAAAAAGTCACTTCAAAATGAATATAAAAAAAATCTAATTTTGGCAAATGTCATCTCGTTCAGAGAGACAATAATTGACTAATTGGTTCATGACTACAGATGTGACAGGGAACGGCTCCTAAGGAATTGCAACAACCAAATCCAGAGATAAAAAGATACAGGGAGAGAGATAGATAGATAGAGAGAGAGAGGGGAAGAGAAAAGAGGGAAGTCTCGCCTTGAAAGGCATCACTTTGTATCTACCCTCCCGGCCCCATCAACCCATAACGATTTTTTCTTCTCCGTTCATGCAAAACACGTAAATCACATTGCCATGCCGATATTAGAAATTCTGCTGCCCCCCCCCCCCCTCTCTCTTTCTTGCCAACGTAATCTACTTCTGCTCTTTGTTTTTCCCATTTACCCCACATTTACCCCTTCCCCCCCCCTCCACATCTTCCATGCCAATTACCATGCACAACTCTAAACACCCAAAAAGACACAACAATTTATATGTGCATGCATGATTAAGTATTTTGATAAACATAGCTCTCTTAGATCTCCTTAAAAGATTTATGACATATTTCTACTACCCTGCACGGTTCCCTTCTCCTTCCCTCCTACGTACGTGTGTGCCTCACTCAAAAGGCTTAATTGTAAATATTGCATATTCCGACAACTGTCTGCACTGTCATTAATGCCCTGCAGTCACATTATTATCCCAAGAAGCAAAGCACTGGTTATCTTTTTATATCCTCTCTATATATCTCTCTCTCTCTTTCTCAATCTGTCTTCCCCTCTTCTTCTTCCTCTCAAACTTTTCACGTTCCAGGAGACGAGGGGATAGAAAAAAAAAAGTATATACTCTTTTGTGGCCTCCCGTATCCCCGGGCAGAGTATACTCCTTCACAAGGCTACTTGATATTTTGGATGTGAGATGGCCGTGGAAGTGCAGTGCAGTGGGGGCATACTTTTCTTAATGAATTGGCTTACTTTCGCTCCGCGCTTAAGAAATCAGCCACACCCTGCGACATTCACAAATCATACACGGGCTCCTTCTCACTTCTTGATCCAAAATCTCTCCATATTTCTGTTGTTGTATTTTTATTCTATTTTTAAATGATTGAGCATAGAGAGAGAGGGAGAGAGAGAAACGGACGTGTAAGTGTGATGTCCAATAATTGCATTAAATGCTGCTGGAATCCGCATAAATGGAATAAATGGATTTTCAATGTCACTTCCATCAGCCTTCAGATCATAATTTTCATTTCGATGGCAGCCTTCCCCCTGCTGCGTATTCATATTGACAAATGGCAGCATTACAGAGTGAACAGGAACAGGCGTTGTATCATACAACTGCAATGCATGTCAAAGACATTTAGGTAAAAAAAAATCATCAAAATCTACAAAAGATATACTTCTTGAATCTTAGTTGAGCTTTCAAATGAGCAAGCAATAAGGTGCAAAATTAAAACCTCAGAAAAAAAAAGAAAATTTTCTTCAGATCTGTAGGTACCACGATATAAGCGATATAAAACTGATATAACCAAAATCTAAGAGAAGAAATATATATACAATTTGATGTCGCATGTTTAACCATCCACTTTCAAAAAAAAAATTGCTAAACTAAAAACTTTGTGCTACCAGGACTAGCTTTAACATCAGGATACAAGCATATCTTGACTTGGTAGCATTCTCTCTTTGTTGTTGTTGTTGTTGTTGGGGGGGGGGGGTGATTTATGTTATTCTAATCCACAAAAGCACACAAAAAAATATAACGATATAAGGCCAGAAGAATCCTTATAACTGTGAGGTACAGTGTTGTCACAGATACAAGTACATCATTGTTCTGTTTCCCTATCATACTGACATTGTAAAATCAGCATGTAGTAGGAATACTAGGCTGACCGACCTGGACAGATATAAGTTTGTGTCCATGTTTCAGGCTGCTATAGTAAGGATAACTCCTTACTCTCTCACAACGGATCTTTACCAGCATTGTAACCAAAAAATAGAAAAAAATACTCTCCTCCTTGGAAAAAAAAAAAAAAATATATATATATATATCATAAAGGTTGGCAAAATTGAACTAGACATTTTTTTTCTTTAAGTATGAGAAATCTTCTGCCAAATAGATTGATAAATTTAGCTTAAGTGTGGAATTTCTATGTTTTCATTTTTTAAAAGCGAGCATAAACAATAACTCGCTGGCAAGTTAAAGGGATGAATCAGCTATGGCAATGCTGGTGAGAGGTAGCTGTTTGACCGCCATGCTTTAATTGCATTGCGTCAATGCAGTATATATATATCAAGCTTGAGTCACTGAGTATACGTCAGATGACGTGTTTATAATTACGCATCATAGAGGTCACAGGTCAAGAGTAAAGATATATTGGGGAAATTACTGAGAAACAGCTGAACTCATGGAATTTCAACAAAAGGTCATATTTAGCAAAACGATAAGACTATATTTCTACATTTTAAGTTTTCTTGCATTTTTGTCCAATATCACCATTCTTTTTCAATTCTTATATACATTTTCCATTTGTATTCCTTTTACTTAATAGTAAACCCTTATGAAAAGGCATTCTTGAGTTTCACAACCCTGTTGCTGCTGTTTATCTTTTATTTTTTTCATCATGCTTTACCCAACTTTTTCCCCCTTCTTCCCTTTTCTTATACGGCTATGTTTTGGTCTCTTGTGAAAAAACTCGGTGCAGTGCTCTCATCTTTCCACGCAACATTCTTGGAGAGATATCCTCCGGGAACATCATGACATTCTGACTTTATCTCAACTCACCCCGGCATGTACTCTTTGGCAATAAACAGCGCGCAGATTTAATCTTGACATTTACGACAGCATGAATGAAGTAATTGTAATGGGGTGAGGAGTCCCATGCTAAACTTGAATTAATCCACTCTACCAGTTCAATGAATAAAAAGCTTGACACATTTTTGACAACTTTTACTTCTTCAGAATACAACCTCTTTTTAAAAACTGTTGAATTCATCTCAGTTACCAGCATTCATCAGCACAGATTCAACTCATTCATTACATGGGAGACACTTTTAAAACACTATTTCGAAAAGATATCCATGTTCTGCCTTTTCGTTTTTTAATCAAAAGGCTACCTTCCTGACTGTAAAAATGATTTTTTGAAAAAGGAAATGAAGGAAAAAATGGCTGACTTACCAATGGGCAAAAGCTTCTTCTGGATATTTCCCTTCTAATGTCAACAGAAAAGTCAATGCACGTTCCAAAGAGACAAGATCACTGATGCTCCAAAATTACAGTCCACAGTAAGGCGTCCCACAGTACTGGCGTCAGAGCAGTGACAGTCGGGGAGTCCTTACAGCACACCACAGGACTTAGGAAGTATGCAAGCTCATACAAGTGATGCTAGCAGCCTCACACTGAATTCGGGAGGCTTGGATTGTGTGAAAATCCGGTGCCACTGTATTAGCAGCAAGGTTGGAGGGAGAGAGGGGGAGAGAGACATACACACATTCATGCACACTCCATGGAGAAAACAAAGAAATACATAGACACAGGCTCTAACAACAGAATGCCTCACTCTCATTGGTTGGGTGCACTGAAGTGGACAGCCACAGGGAGAGCACTGATTGGTCAGCACTCCATAAGCCTTGGTGGAATGCTACATTATGGAGTAGGGGTGTCGGTTGTGTGTGTGGCAGTGTGAATGAGGGAGAATGTAAACTGAGGGATCCCATGCGTGAGATGCAGTCAGCCTACGATTGTCCCTTGTATGTTCAGCTGTGTATTGATTCAAGAAGAATGCGTTTCATAGAGATGCTGTCCTAATACCCAAGTCAAATCATTCATGTCTCCATTTCATGAGACGCAGCGCTGCTAAACAGATAAAGATCAATCTACATGTGTTTGTATATGCAAAAAGCTTGTCTGTGAGATATACATGGATTCTCTTTACCTCTCAGCAAATAGATTATCCATACAGTCTTGTAATCACACAGCTAGCTAGTACTGCTGAGTGTAAAACAAAAAAAAAATCATATAAAAGAAAAGAGATGGAATCAAGCAAAAGGAAATACTGTTCAATTTAAAAACACCACATGCATCAAACCATCTGAAGGCAATTATGAGATAAATGCAAGAGCTACAAGCTCAGTCAGTTGATTCATTACTTGTCGTCAGATGAGCTCAAGAGGGGTGTTAATACTGCATATTGCTCACAGGACAAACCCCTTCTGATCCTAGAATGCACTATCAAAATCAAAACAAACAAAATATTACAAGCAGCATATTCATCAATGAATCCCACTTTGATGAATTACACCTACACAGCATTACATGGATAATATACCCGAAAATATTAGGGGTTTTAAATAGAAGAATTTATGTTAGAATTGATAAGTGTTGATGCTCACATTCTGTATACATATATTCATCTATACTCTTGATATGAAATATTAGTGGTTGCCATTTGTAATTTGGGCAATGGTAGGATATCAGGCTATTCTTTTTATTTCTTTCATGAAGTAGATACTGATACACTTTAATAGTAACAATGGCATTAATGTGTATTTCTTGTATGGTATATACATCACTTATAAAAGCAGGACTTAGGCACTTGAAAATCTCCAGAAAAAAGGGATAGGAGGGGGAAAAGGACATAACAAAAGAAAAGACAGAAAGGAAATACAAAGTGACAGACTAAGCCGGAACCATGAAGCTGTCAACACATAAGTGAATTAGTTTTCAAAAGATGATTGACATGTTGAACAGGGCCTGCAGTGAAATATTGATGTTCTAAGGTCCTCTCTGGTACTTTCCAATTCCATGGTGGTTTGGGGAAATTACTCGAACATAACGTAAAATGAAAGTTGTGAGCACGCTCAAGCATTTCTTGCACATTCTAAGCAATGTTGGGGTCCTTCTCGGAGGACTAAACCCCTAATACTACAGATATATATGAGCAAGCATTGCCACAGTGCATCATTTTATCTGATCGGTCTGCTCATGTATACATGACATCTTGTCAATACAATTTCCTTTTGTACATTTAGTTTTAAGGTATGCTGTTGGATTAGGTTAATTACATCTTCCAGAACTATCCTCAACCCATCATGGTCCTCCAATCTCTTCCCCCCTCCCAGGAAAAAAAAAAATCAGCAAACGAAATCACAGTATTCTCATTTCTGAGAGGAAAGTAATTAATAAAATGCCAAATCTCTGATCCCCTCCAAGAAATTAAAAGCACTCAAACATAGAGTCAATCTCCCCTTTTGTCATGGCAATGCCCAAATTAGGCATTAATCAGTCAGATGGTATACCGTATGGCAGGCAAACAGTTGGTACTATCTTAATCAACAAAATAGATTTTTTTCACTAAACCGATGAAAAGGGGGGACTTATACTTGCATGTCAAGCTTCATTACTCAATATTTACATGAGAGTGGTTGTAAACCATCCAAACTGACTGCTAAATTTCAAACACTTGGTATTTTGTTGTTGTTGTTATGATTACTCCGCACTGAGCTGCACACAAAATGGCATCGTGAGGACAAATGAATTGAAAGTTGTGTGGGATTTGCATCTAATCGCGACCTAGAAAATATGTATTAAGTGTTGTTACACGCAACCCGTCCCCCCAATCAACGGATAATTGATACAGCCTACGCATCACTTTGTTAAGATCCCTGCTGGCTTGTTGTGGTCACGTGGCTGTTGGCTGCTTTGTGGTGTCGCTGTTAACCTCTTATTGTGGGTTGGCTGGAAAACACTCTGCCATTTACATGCATTACATTTTACTTTTTACCTTTTATCAACAAACCAATCATTTCTGGTCCTGCCATCCATAATTGTAATGCAATTTTGTTGCAGATATCATATACATCAAATTATGATATGCTGTAATACATTAAATAACTGTAAAAATATATTCCTGATGAAATATAATTTTTCAAAAAATATCATATAAACAATGACTTCCATCAAACAAATTTCTGCAACAGTTCCGATATCAAAATCTTAAATTGAATAACTTATTTGTATGCATCATTATGTTTTCAAAAAACATTCTAATAATTTAAGCATTGCAAATCTCCCTTATCACTTTTCCTCTCTGAACAAATGAAAATAATTTTCCTTTTATATTTTCCTTGATACAAATGAATTGATTAAACTATGGTAAAGTCATACCCGTAGTATATGCATGTACATATTTATAAACAAACTTGTAAACTGAACTAGTGTTATTTGGTGTTATTTTTTGCCCTTTTGAAAGTCAATATTTGGGAAAGAAATGATTGAGCAGAAGGAAAAATTTTCTCCAGATGGCGTAATACACAAAGAAGTTGACAAACTGTGGGCTCCAAAATGCATTCGGAAGAATGGTAGTGGGAGCTCACAGTAGAAATCTCACCCCCCCCCCCCCTTTGCTCATCCATTTTCTCTGGTTTCCAGCAAACCAATATGAACTCTTCAAAGTTATGTAGTACGTTAAAAGTCATTAACAGTCTGACCCCATATATGTCTAATTTCCCCGCAGAATGCACATCAATAAGAAATCTTCATTTATCTAAGAATTTTACTAAAATCTGAAAAAAATTTACTCATCGGCCTGTCACTCTCAGCAAGTTTTCATGGCACCTGTGTATCATCCTCTATGAATCTAATACTCTGGAACATTATTCCTTCTGAGCTCACAAACCTGATAATTCACCCATTGCAGACGGTTTGATTTTGCAACAATGCACATTTCCCATAGACGCCTGGCCGAGTATACTCGGGACTCGTCCTCAATGGGTTAAACAGGCTTATCATAGGAATATCTAAAGTTTAGACTGATTTAAACATGCTAAATATTTGCCATGCATTCACTACATCATATCTGGTTATAGTAAATAGATAGAGTGAAATTTGAGTTGTGATTGGTTGGATAGCATCACGTGATTATGGGAAAATTCCAGTATAGTGGCACGACCGTGCCGTTATACCGAACGCTTACAGCGTGTGCCTACGCTTTATGTACGCAGAGATTTGCCCAGGGAGGGACGTAGTAGGACAAGACCAAGCATTTCAGCGTATGCGCGCGTAGAGCACTGGACGCAGAATGTAGGAGTTTATACGTGAGTCTGCTCTGTGATGTGCAATAGCATACGCGGCTGTACTAGCGTCGCGCGCTGTGTACGTAAACTACAGTATAGTACAGTAGGTTGTGGTTAACTCTGCGCGCAAGAAATCAGTGCCGGTATACGGAGCGGTGAGTCTAATGTTAGATCTAGGGCCTAGACCTACAGAAAATACATTTAGATCGAGGGACCTATTTACTATAACAATTAGTCCATGTTCTATTGATGCACCAATACTGGAATATGGAACTCCAAATACTAAATTATCCCTCATGCAGTTCTATTCACCTCGGCCTGCGGCCTCGGTGAAACAAAACAGCACTCGGGATAATTTAGTATTTGTCGTTCTCTAATCCAGTATAGTGCATCATAGAGCATGCACTATTTGTATGATGATGTTCTTGCTATGGCGCATGATTAACAATTTTATATGTATGCACTGCATAAGCTCTAGACACTAGTAATGTTAAATTACAAGGATCAATGACATTGACTAATATAACAGCAAATTAAACAATTAACCCATCGGCACTCTCAACGGCCAGTTATTTCCTGAACTAAACTGCACTCAACTGCCCTGAGGTTGCATCATATCTTGTTGGAAACAGCAGCAAAAAACAAAAACAAAACAAAACAAAACAAAACAAAAAACAAAACAAAACAAAAAACAAACAAACCATATATCGGATCAACTGGATATACAGTATCAGTGATGCAACGGCCATTATCTTTGAGTGGATCAAATGCACATATTGACATGATACAGTACCACTGGTGTCACTTTCACCGACTGGTATTATATCCCACCTCTAATTAGTCCCGACTAATGACCGAAATGGGAGTCGTGGCGGTCAATACGGTCACTGAGTAGTCACAGTGCCGCGTCCCCCTGGGTGTGTTTTTGACCTTTGGCTAATTGTCACGTATTGATTACATAATAACCATAGTTGATGAGGTGACTACCAGTAAAGTGCGGCAAAGAAAAGAAAAGAAAAAATATATGTATATATCAGAGCTGATGAAACAAATATGAAATAATACAATGTTGACCAGAAGCATTAAAAAAAACCACATTTTTTCAAAATGTATGTAGCAGAGTTTTGCTGTAATGCCAGAGTTCACACTGTTGTTTTTTTTTAAACCACCCTACAAACAAAATTATATATGCTGCTTGTAACTAGAGTCTTCTCTTGTTTCTGTATAATGCTATCACTCCATAAACAGAACCTGAATAACCATGATATGTACAGAACATCAGTGTCATCAATACTGCCACTCTGATTATACGCTTAAACCATGACTGCTGTTTTGTTCGTTTTTTTTATGGAGGATTTTAAACGGGTTATGTAACGTCTACTAAAATTTGAAGAATTGAGCTTAAACTGAGCTTCATTACTCAAGAACCATGAAACACACAGATGCACATGAAGTACAATGTATATTCTGGCACAGTTAATTACATGCATTTTTTAAGACAAAACAAATAAGTTCTCCCAATTGACCAATAATCATTTTGCAACTTGAGCTGCATTCACACACATGCAAAATTAAAACTTAAAGAATTGGTATTTTGCAAGATATCTGCAAAAACCACTAATTCTTGTGAGTAGACACACATGCACACAAAAATGCTAACTTCCATGAAACATTGTGATACAAAAACCAGTTCTGGTAGATTTTTTTTTTGTGGAAAATCTCTTGCAATAATTTTGCCCTGTTTGGCATGTATGTAAAGCACATTAACAAATTATTGATTATTAGAATCCTATATTGCAACTCGCTACGTATGGGTCCACACACTTGAGTGCCCAGGGTTATGCTCTGGTCATTGTGTCAGGGATGCGCAGTCTAGAGATTAAAAACGCTTTATTTGCAGCCGAGTGATTAATATTTATAGTGTGTGAATGTTGGCAATCGAAACAGATTTTTGTATTGCCATGAAATACGCGATAACTTGTGCGTGAATGCAACTGCTTTCATATGCATATTATACGCACATCTTCTTTTCCTACTTACCTTGTAGTCCAATTAAAAGGAGACAATGCTTCAACAGGCAGGGGACAGGATAATCATTTTCTTGATTCTATGGGGGTGTGGGTTAGGGTGGGGTATGGGGTGGGGTATGGGGGCAAGGTTGGGGAGGGTAGAAGAATGGCCGCAGACATGGTATCGAGCGATTGGCTCCTGTATCGGACGACTGGTTTCTCAGCTGTTGCTTGACAAGAAGACAGGCATTCTCTCCCCATCTTCCCACCCCCCCCCCCCTCAGTCCACACCTATTTTTTATCTTGTAGGTCAGGAAATCTTTTTTCCTGCCCATCTTGGTACCACTACACATCATCCGGGTGCAGCAACAGCATCAGCATCTTTCCTTTAAATTGGAAACAATAATAGTTGTATAAAATAGTTGTAATAGTAGTTGGACAAAATAGTTGTATAAATGCTTATCTACACAAACACAGGCTATAACATGACACATAGCAAACCTCTTAAAGCCAGGATACATTTGTACATACATTACCTTCTTTTCTTCTCTTTTTATTTCTTTTTTTTTCTTGTACAGACAAAGGGATATCTGCATCAATCAATCTGGTTCCAGAGATTGACATCTGTGTTACCTGAGAATCTCACACTTGCTTGACTTGAAATTCAACCCACTCAATGAAAGATCAGATTATTTTTTCCAAGGCTAAAATGCAAAAGGTAATGTTTCTTATGTACTGGGGCAGAAAGAACATGAGACCCAATGCCTGACGGAATGAATTCATGCCATTGTTTTTTTTCTCACCACATTTCTTCTTCCGCTTCATCGTCTTCTTTTTTTTCTTCTTTTTCTGTGGTCATGTAGAACATTGTGGGGAATATCATCAGCTATCGAATACAACACCGCGCAATGATTTGCCCGATTGGTTGAAAGAGAATCTGAACTTCAAACAATCCGAGAAGACTGGATCAATATGTGGGACCCACACTGCGATGCAACAGAGTACGCCCCAAGTTTGTGGGGGGGGGGGGGGGGGGGGGGGAGGGAGGAGGGGAAAGGGATTAGGACTCCAGTAACTATGTTGGGTTGACAGGAGATCAATAATTCACAACTCATAGCGACCAAAGAAGATGCTTTCTAGTTTGAACCTGACACCTACAGATATGATGGCATTTTTCTATCCTTTTTTTCCTTCTTCTCTTTCCTTTTTCAGGGTCTCCCACATGATAACGACCTACTGCGCGACAAGTGAATCTCTTCTGAGTCTGGCTCCTCAAACGTTTACTTTTTAACCCGTTGAGGACAGACTGATTTTGCTACAAAATGCATTTCCCATATAGACACGTGCCCGAGTATACTCAGGACTCGTCCTCAATGGGTTAAGGGCAGTGATTTGGCTTAATAGTCAGTAGCACATCTGAATCCTGATCAAAAGGACCCGGATTCGATTCCCGAGTATATCTGAGCAATGTTGTGTGTAATCATACCGTCCCCTTTAGTAAGAGGCAAAACACTCTGTCCCTCAGACAGGGCACTAAATGGCGGTCCCATGTGTGAAAGAGTCACAACTGCTGCAAGTAAGAGATCCCGCTTCATTCATTCATTGAAAATAACGGGGTGCATAACCTGGTGAAGTGGTTTCGCCTCACATCAAACTGGACCCCATGGAAGACAAGCTAGTGCAGCAGCTGAATATGGGCTATTCAGCTATCTTCTCAGATGGAAAAATGAAACAAACAAACAAGCAAGTTTGGCCACTGCATGTAGGTTGAGGTCGTGCTTTAAATCAGTCAGAGTCAGCTCAAGATATTAAACTTAGTGCAGTTTGGCTTAGTGTGGGACAATTTAGATTACTGCAGTTTGGTGTGCATGAATGATCTACTGTAAAAGTGCATATCTTTTGCGCGACTAATTTTTCACGCTCGGCTGGGGAAGAAGAGTTTCACACGTTTTTAATTCCGCGGAATCAAGACATCAAGTACTGGAACATATGGCAAGCAAAAATATTTGCATGCGAAAATTTCAACACTACAAAAATTGCCACTTTTACAGTACTTGGAACAGTGCATTAATCCAATTCAGTTTAGATGAAATTGAGTTGCGTAGAATGACAAGCATGAATAATGACAACTGAATCATATATCAGACTTTAGGAAAGTGAACTGGCAAGAAGACATGTAAAAGAACAATTAGGCTTTGAAAGAAAAAAAAAGTTCTACTTCATCTGTGGAGGGATCTCCCTCAAATGGAACTTTATCTTCGTTTACCTGATTAGGCTAAAATCATTCAACCCTTGAGCAGCATTTCATTGTAATATAGCTGCTGTGGCTTAGTAATGTGTCATCTAAAATTTAAGGAGTACTGTATACGCTATATATTTCGCGGGGGGTTTATTTTCGCGAATTTCGCGAGTCGGGAGCTATTCGCGAAATTAACAACACGCGAAAATATTACCTTCCAAAATGAATCCCTTGCTATGATGATACGAACATTTCAGTACTAGTATACCATGTCACGGCTTACCGAACAGACCATACTGGCTAAGCTTGTTTACGCACGTCCACGTCTACTTACGAATACTGTAGAGAGCCAATCCATTATCACAAGGGGACCACTCGTCAGAAATCTAGCGCGATGGACTTAACCACTTCAAAAATGTTGAATTCTAACTTACTAGTTCGCAGAGTTTGGTAAGTTTTTTTCATGCAGTGTATAACTAGTATCATTCTTATTTGCTAGTAAGTTGAAAATTCACAGTTTCTTTGCCACTTCATATTTTCTCTGGTCCCCCAATCGCGAATTTAACCACTCGCGAAAATGTGTGACAGCGGCAATTCGCGAAAATTTATGTACGCGAAAATTATAGCGTATACAGTATGTGGTTGTTGTTGTTGTTGTTGTTGTCCATTTTCCATCTGTGAAGATGGCTGGATAGCCCATATTCAGCTACACTAAGCTGGTCTTCCATGGGGTCCAGTTGGATGTGGGGTGGGACCACTTCACCGGGTTAGACACCCTGCTCTTTGCGATGAATGAATGAAGCGGGATCTTTTACGTGCATGAGCTGTGACTCTCTCATACACGGGACCTCCATTTTATGTCCTATCCGAGGGACAGAGTGTTTTGCCTCTTGCTAGAGGGGACGGTATGTTTACACACAACATTGCTCAGTCCAGACTCGGGTTCGAACCCGGGCCGCGTGATCGTGAGGCAGACGCGCTACCGACTGAGCCAACTCACCGCCCTTGGCAAGGAATAAATATAATCTTTCTCAGACACTGGATGGGAATATAAGAAGGACCTAAGGCAATAGAAAGTATATGTGAATCACGCAAAATAGTTTATCACTGAAAGCTTTCCACATCTACATAAGATAGCCACAGAGGTAGTATAAGGTAATCTAGTCTTTTTTTTTTTATTAAAAGATATTGGGAGAAGAAAAGGTGTGTAAATCTTGATATCTCCTTATTTGCTTCTGAGCCAGAGAAGACTCTTTTTTTTTTTTTTTGCTAACGATTCAGTTGTACCTTTCAAACTCCATGCAGTATGATGTATATGTTTTTGACAGACAAAATTTCTCATATTGTAGACTGTGAATTGTCTGTTGCACTGAATTTATACTGATCGTGCACACTGTGCCAAACAGTACACATGACATCTGCAACAACAACTCCTCCCTAGAGTTGACTAGCATATTGACATTCATTACACAAGATTTTGAAAATGACAAATTTGATGACAGAAAAGGGAATATGTTTTGGCACTACATTTCTACTTATTGTGCACATTGTGCCAAACATAAAATATGACATCTGCCACAATAAACTTCTCCCTGAGATGAGCAGTACATTAAAATGATTTAAACAAGATCTTAAAAGAAATCAAAAATTTACAGAGAAAATGTATTATCCAAATTGTATCCTATCAGCAGGCTATTATATATCTTTTTCTAATATTGCAGGAACAACATAGTTATTGACCTGTAATTATTACTGCACTGGTTCTTTGTCAAATCATTCTTTCCATACTGATGTGGGTTTTAACTCACATCCCCTATCCACACACACACACACACACACACACACACACACACACACACACACACACACACACACACACGCACACGCACACACACACATCATTTTGTGTGGAAGTTTCTATTTTATGTCTATGCCTATCTCTTCATCAAATTACATTTGACAAGTGATCAATAGGTATTGGCACATGTATTGTCTTTGTATACATATATGTGGTGTGATGTTTCAAAACAAACCAAAATCCCCACACTCCTCCGTTAAGAGCATTTTTTCTCCCATATCTCTATCTCTTTACAGACTAAATAACACTATGGCTGGCTAAGAGTTTTGCTAGAAAAGAAAAAAAAAAAAAAACCACACTCCATTAATAAAATGGACTGCTGTAGAACACAAGATATGAACTCTCACTTCTGTAATGGAGCTGTTCTTAAGTCAATACTGCTTCTATGGCTGGTATATGGAATATCTTCATATCGGCATGTTGACTGACAAAATGGGGTGGGGGATAGGAGAAATACAAGGTTTGATACTTGTAACTTTTATGAATGAAAGAGAACAAAGACAGAGAGAGAGAGAGAGAGAGACAGACAGACAGACAGAGAGATGGGAAAAAAAAGCTTCCCTGAAATGTTTACTCTTACTTATGGCACATTTCAAAGCCATGTCAACATTGTCTCGCATCTCAGACCATATACATCTCCTTGCTAATTTTCTCAGGAACAGCATGGAAGACAAAACAAGGGGGGGGGGAGAGAATAATACAACTGCACTGGGGTCGTACTGAAAATGCATGTCTATCTGAGTTACACGTATGCGCCATCCCCTACCCACCACACTCCCAGCTCGATTCCGCGATATCTCCAGGACGAAACCGGACACCGCGCAGAGGAAATTCATTACAACCACAAACCCTTGAACGTCAAATAGTGGGCACCTCTCGGGCCGGGGTGAGATAGTCTTCGCATTCAGGCTGATGAAGACCGCCGACAATTCAAGTTCGTGTGGGGTTTCTTTCTGAAAACCAGTCACAGTTTCTGGCTAACATCCTACATTATATGAAGCACGGTTGAAAACCTGAAAGAAAAAAAGAAAAAAAAAAAACAACAGAAGAACAAGACACAGCGCTCAAACAAAACAGCACAAAAACTAACAACCCATGTGGCATTCATGCTCTGAAGCATGTCATAAAACTTATCTTAAAATACACAGAATTCCTTCTTTTTCCTTTGACATTTAGCTAGAGTCAACAACAAGATGCTATAAAAACTGAACATGTCCTTTTTAACATAATGCAGCTATTTGATTTAAACATTTTCTGGAAATCACTTCCCACGACAACGTAAAACTGCTCAACTCTGAAATGTGCTCAAAAATGAAGAAAAAAAATGTGCAAAATTCCTCCCAAGGGACAAACAATGTCTGCTGCAGCGATCATGTTGCAGATATCATTGGTATTTCCAATGTCCTTACAATGTATGCTATTGCATCCAAAATGTCGTAGCTATCTTTCGAAATACAAAATGGTGGCAATCCACTGATATTTTCTGTTATGCAAAGAAGCTCAAATTTTTGTCCATCCTTATCTAACTGCAATATTCACAAGCTTGTTCCTTACAGACATTTGAATAACTAACCCATAAGTGTACATACACACTTACATACAATCAACAATTTTGCTATGGTATCTTTTCTTGAATTCATGTCCCATATGTACTATTCAGGTTTTGATATACATGTTTATCCCATTTATATTCTATTAGTGGGACAGATAACTCACAAACATTTATAATGCCCCTGGCAGCAATCGGGGCGGAGGCGCAAAAAATCAACGAAAACAAGACATTTCACGAGCAACGTTTCTGTACTTGGTCTCCCTGTAATAGTTCTCATAAGACAGCTTGATGCTTCGTGTTCCCATTTTCATGCATACACTGTAAGCATTGCGTGATGATTCAAATTACATTAGGAGACACCTGTTGCGTCAACCGACTTAACAGGGACCTACTTACATGTGTTTTGAATTTTGATACTCGAGTACTAGCTTGTAGTTGCTCTAATGCTTGTGTTTCTAATATAGGTGATGAAATTAATTCTGCTTGCTTTGACTGTTGCAATTACGCTGAATTATTACCTCCCTCCCCCTTCAAATTTACATATTGGTTGTACCCCATCTCACGACTGCTGGCATCCATACAAATTTTGTGCGGTGATTTCTTTACCCAGAAACTAACAGGGAGAATGTTTTGTATGTAACTATGGAGAACGGTTCCAAAGTATTCCTTTGTTTTTCCTCTTCTGGAATTCATATGATGCCTTCCTCTTTTTGACAGTATGACCTTGATTGCTCTTAAAAGCTTTATTCATGTTTGTTTATATGTTTTAGAGAAATGTTGTCCGTGTTTCACTGCTGGAATATGGAAACAGGCTCCCAGACACTAAAGAAGACTGCCATATTACAACTTGCAATTGCAAGTTTGAATTTGTTCACACTTCTTAATGCTATTTTGAGCATTACGTATCTTCAAGATCCACAGTATACTAACAGTATAATGATCTGGCACTTCAGGAATTAGGTTTCTTACACTGGTTTCAATACAGATTTGCTAGGATTAACTTTGTATCCTCACCTTTTAGGAAGTCAGCAAGGCAGTCTTGGCAGCAGAGTGATCCTGACTTTCTAATTCTCACACAGTGGAAATATAATTTTGAGTAGGATATAGTCATTATTACGTCTGGCATTGCACACTGAGGCAAAAAATGGCTAAAACACATCTGCACACGGGCAATCTATTTATCCATTTAGGAGTACTTCATGTAAATTGCAAAGTGTTAGTCTTCAAAGTAACATGTAGATTCATAATCTACAGAGATCATATCCAGCATTTTTGACATAAGGTATGCAGTACAGAAGGTCTCTTCATGAGTATTATGTATCTAAAAGGTGTAACATAGTTTGGTATGCCTGTTGGAAGTGTCACTTTTAGCTTTAAATGGACACTTAATGAATATGTGTGAAATAAAAGTGTGATTACACAATTGGAGTTGGGTAATATGGAATATTAGTCAAAAACTTTTACAATCTCAGAGTATATCCAATTGTGGTTGCCATGGAATTTGTTAATCAATAACGAATCTAAAGATATTTACAATTTTGAAATCATAAAACAATATCGGAGAATGGGATCATGTCGCTTAAATAACTCTCTTTGGCAGTAAATGGAGATCTCTCAGGTTGCATCCCATACTTCAAACAAATAAGAATCGGTAAAATGAGGTAAAATTATAGCCTCACACATTACAACTAATATATTCCTGTCTAGATAATGTAGACATGGAACTGGGTCTGCAGTAGAACAGACTAGGTTCATGAGGGAGAACCTTTTTGGCGGGTGCATCAAGGCTAATTGCCACAAACACCTCTTTCAATAGAGTGGGACTACTGATTTGAAAGCGAGCGAGATGGACCCGGAGTGAGGCGAGGCTGACTGAAAACAAGCTGCTCGGGGGCCGTGTTGTCCCGCACGGGGGTCGCAAAGAATTGTCCTCAAATATTGACTTGGAGAGAAGACGGAAATGACCTTTGAGCACAAAGGGACAAAGCAAGAGGACTACCTACAGGCGATGCCGCAAAAAAAAAAAATCTGAGAAAAAAAGGGGGTCCCATGGTTCCACGCCCTCGCTCTTCTTGTCAGGTGCATTGCAATGAAGACTGGGATTTAACCCTTACCGTACTTTGTTCACCTGTTTGAGCATCCACTGGAGTGTAATGTCTGGAACCTTGTCAGTGAAATTGGAAATGTCATTTGGAATTTCATTGTCAATGAACAGAGATTACCTAATCCCCCTAATCCCTATTTTTTCACCATTGCCTCCCTCAATATACTGAGGTACCTTGCTACCCCCAAGTTTTGGATTGATCACTACATGCTGATGGGGAAACATGGCAAATGAAGATGTAATATCTAGGCACATACAGGGTTAAAGCGTGGGATTGAATACTTGACGCCAGAGAACATGAAGTATGCTTGCTATGCCTGAAAACCATTTCAAGCACATTGAGGGTGCCCTATTGCCAATACTACTGTGATATTGTTTATAATGTGTGTTTCTACACTCAAAACCTCCTTCAAAAGAAAAAGAAATCCACTTCTTAAGTACTCTAATTCTTACATGATGTACATTTTCATGCTAGGCCTAATTCAGCAAACTCCACTTTTTTTAAAAATAATTTTGAAAACGGAAGTATTTTTGTATACATTCTAATATAAGAAATGCATGTTGTTATTTAACATACTAGTTCATTTCAAGCACAAAATTGGAAAGAAAAGATTCTCCATCAAGTGATATTCAACGTCCACAATATATGAATCACCAATTTCAAACCGTTGAAGATGAGTTCTGAATATACTCGGGCAGGTGTCTGAGGGAAATGCCTGTTGTAGTAAAATCAGCTTGTCCTCAGCACGTTAAAGCACTGGCAGAAAGTTTTGCACAGCAACTTTGGATCATTCAATAAATCTGAACGCCTTTACATAGATATTCCCTTTATTTATTATCCTGTAATCTTGAATATTTTATCACTGCTCTTCTTGAGAAAAAAAAAAGCTTAAAGGGACTGTACAGTTCTGGTTGAGGTGAGGATTTAGCTTTTAATGTTTTGCGAGATATTCAGAAACCACTCTATGAGATGCCAAAGAGCTTACAATTCTAAGGGGTATCAAAAGTTTATTTGATAAAAATTGGTTTTGAAATGGTTAAGATATCCATAAACAAGGTGAAAGAAAGAGATCCTAATTAAAGACGTGGCCTGTCGCCTTTTATTATTGTCATTTTTTTTTAATATCTCAGCCATTTGAAAACCAATTTTCATCAAATAATTGTTGAACCCTTCTTACAATTACATGCTCTTTCATATTTCATAAGAGGTTTCTCATTATCTCACTTAGGAATGTTATAAACCTGAATCCCCACCTCAGCCAGTACTGTACACTCCCTTTAATGCTCAACACTTTCTTGAGAAAGGTCATTATGGAATGAAGCAGATGAAGTGAAAGATGCCCTTGAAGACTCTGCACAGAACTGTTCTCCATCTAAGCAGTACTTGGTAATAGACTCCAACTACTAACCGGGGGGCCAAAAGCTAAAAACAGAGGTGGAGTTGCACTCTCTCTACAAACTAAGTAGACCATGCTTATTTTGAAGTTTTTATTGTAACAAACAACATTCCACTGGTCTACCTCAAAAAATTTGTTGCGAAAGCTTCCAAATCCAAGATGGCGTCCAAGATGGCCGCCATATTTACTGAATTTGTTATTTGAAAGATAGAATCTGATTGAAAGATCAGATTTCAACAAATGTGATGTCATATGAAAGACAATAAAATTTTCTACAAGTTGATACCATTTTTGTGGGTTATTGTGATAAGTGGATTGAGTTTTTAAGGAAAAAACACTCATTTTTTGATATTTTTCTGAAAAAAGGAAAATCATGAAAATGCTTGATTCAGCATAAATCAGAGAAAGACTGAAGGATTATCTTGAAACGTTTCAAGAATTTTGTTTGACATATAATTAATATTTGGAGAAAATTAGGGGTCAGTACCGTTTTTGGTTCAGGAGTTATAATGTCTCAAACTTGAAAACTCACTATGTAAAAATGGCCACTTTAGTAGTGACAATACCTTGTTGGTCGTAAAAAGAGCCTGCGCGCGTCAAGACTACTACACGCACCTCTGACACTGGCGTTTGTAGCAGTGCCAGTGGTGCGTGTAGTAGTCTTGGCAAACGCAGACATTTTCTTTGACAAACAAGGGTTTGTGCCTGCAAACTAACTTTTCATACCAAGTGGTAGCTCAGGTGACGCTGATTGCTATTATTTCAAAGTAGATTGTTCTGAAGCAGATGAGATGAAGCAAAAATATCTTTCAAATAGAGGTAGAAGCTTGAAACAACCTTGCTATAGAAAGTTTAAAACAAAATCTGGATCAATCACTCAAAAAATTCAAGATTGCAGGCCATCAAAGCTGACATAGTGTATAAAATTGCGCCAAAGTAAATGTATTATTTTGTTTTTGATACAATTTTGTCTGTTGTGCTATCTTAAACCGTCTTAGGTTTTTATGGACACATTTTTAGAACCAGTGATATTCTACTCTCCGAAAAAGAAAAAAAAAACCCAAATCGAGTGGAAGTTTTTGCTTTTGATGTGAGGAGTGAATAACAAGAAAACAGTGAATTTAGAGTGAAATTGGAGTGACTTTTGAGTGAAAATGTTCATTTTCACTCATTTTAGAGTGACCTTAATAGGCAGGGCTCCACACTAACTTTTATTTTTGGTGGCCCAAAGGTAAATATCCGATCTTTTTTGGTGGCCCGATCAGGCCAACTATGTTCTTCATTTCTGACATTTTGGTGGCCCCGGGCCACCGGACCACCGTTAGTGTCGAGCCCTGCCTTAGGGATCACTTGTCACTCTTCGAGTGATCCCCGAGGTCACTCTAAAATGAATGAAAATGAACATTTTCACTCTCGAGTGATCCTGATATCTAATATGGGAAAGCATCTACCAATGGCATAAGCTCAGATCAATTGTGACACTATAACCCACATGAAATCAGCCTAAAAGCAATGTAAGAAAATCTGGTAACAGAAAATACAGTTTCAGCATGCTTATTTGTAAATGTGAATATACAGCACGAATAATCAATTTTGACAATGTTATTCGAAAAATAAACTGAAAAGTAATTTCGCACAACACATTTCGCACAACAAAGTTGAGAAATTGCCGCCATGTCGGATTATTATTATTATTTTTTTTTTTTTTGGGGGGGGGGTTCGGATCAGAAGGGCTTTCAAGGACATCTACGGATCAGACATTATTACACATATACCATCATCATTCAGGCGTTTTTACAAAAGCAGAGTAACATACAAGTAAAAAAGCATATCTTTGATACAGAAGCATTTCTTTTTTTATCAAAGATTAGGCCTTACCCTAACACTGGAATGAGCTCCACCCCCCCCCCCCAAAAAAAAAGACCCTCAATATGGTTTACACTAGCACAATATCGTTCGGATGTATAGGAACATATAATAGACAGCAATATAAGAAGATTAAAAAAACATATCAAATTATAAGTTATAAGTTGAGATTTAACTTTGACGCAACACACTAAAGGTATTCTACCATTGGGAGAGGTATCACATTCGATTTATATGTGCAGGTTAGTTGTATTACAAAACATTCTACCATTAAACATTAGTATCTTCATTGCTTTTCAAGAAACCATAGCCATAACTGTTGACAATTTAGTATATAAAAAAACATTCTTATCAGATCTATTTAGTATATCTGACAATATTTAGCATTAATTATACTGATTTCAGTTTGTACATTAGTTGTTCTATCCCTAACTCACAGTTTAGAACTAGTTTGAGGAATTAAGTAAAGCTGGGTTTTTGTTTTACGTGCACTAATGGTAAATAATGCCTTGAACGACAACCTCGATTAATTACCGCCATCTTGAATTTTGTGTGGATACTATTTTTATCGCTAAATATTACACATTGGCAAAATTTGTGCCAAATTCCAAGCTCCTATCTCTTTTTGGAAAATACTTTCTGTTCAATTTTATCTGCCTCAGAACAATCTACTATGATGAAATGCTACAGTAATAGCGATCAGCGTTACCTACCACTTGGCATGAAAAGTTAGTTTGCAGGTACTTGCAAGTCACTAGACCGTTACAGTATTACATGTGACCATGTAAACACATTGTATGCAAAATTTATAATGCATAAATGTAATTTTTTCAAGTTTTAGACGTTAACTTGTCAATAGTGTATGATATTGCCTGTAATTCCAGAAATATGAATTATATCTCAATCTCAGTAAATCTCAATCTCAATCGCAGGTTTCAAAATAATTATTCAGTTCTTCTTTGATAAATACTAAATAATGCATTTTCACATTTCTTCCATTTTTCAAAACAATATAAAAATATGGATTCCCCCCCCCCCCTCCCAGTTTATCACAATACACAGCTAAAGTGGTATCAACTTTTAGGAAGTTTTACTCTCCTTCATATGACATCAAATGTGTTGCAATCCAATGTCTCTATCAAATTTTATGTTTGAAATTTTAATTTCAATAAAAATGGCGGCCCTATTGGACCGCATCTGTACTTTGGAGGTTTTTGCAACAAATCTATTGAGGTGTACTTACGGAACATTGCTTAGTATGCTTAATATTATGTATGGTCTTGTTTATAGAGAGAGTGGAACTCGAAAAGTAAGCACGATCTTGGATTTGACCCTCTGTGACGTCTTTGGGAACAGATGCGTGTAAATGCATATTATGTAAAATGGGATTTCAAGTTTGAGACATTATAACTCCTGAACCAAATACAATAGTGACCTCTAATTTTCTCCAAATATTGATTATATGGGAAACATGTTAATTTCTGCATGGTTTTCATAAACATTTTTAATTTAATTTTTTTAAAACTTTTTAGAGAAATATTCATGGTGCATTCTGAAAAAAATGTCTCCGTAAAAACCTAAGATGGTTTGAAATAGCATTAAAATGTTCAGAATATATAAAAACCATACAAATAGACAGCAAAACAGACAAAATTGTATCAAAATCGAAATGATACATTTACTTTGGCGCAATACACTATGCCAGCTTTGATGGCCTGCAATCTTGAATTTTTTGAGTGATTGATCCAGATTTTGTTTTAAACTTTCTATAGCAAGGTTGTTTCAAGCTTCTACCTCTATTTGAAAGATATTTTTGCTTCATCTCATCTGCTTCAGAACAATCTACTTTGAAATAATAGCAATCAGCGTCACCTGAGCTACCACTTGGTATGAAAAGTTAGTTTGCAGGCACAAACCCTTGTTTGTCAAAGAAAATGTCTGCGTTTGCCAAGACTACTACACGCACCACTGGCACTGCTACAAGCGCCAGTGTCAGTGGTGCGTGTAGTAGTCTTGACGCGCGCAGGCTCTTTTTACGACCAACAAGGTATTGTCACAACTAAAGTGGCCATTTTTACATAGTGAGTTTTCAAGTTTGAGACATTATAACTCCTGAACCAAAAACGGTACTGACCCCTAATTTTCTCCAAATATTAATTATGTGTCAAACAAAATTCTTGAAACGTTTCAAGATAATCCTTCAGTCTTTCTCTGATTTATGCTGAATCAAGCATTTTCATGATTTTCCTTTTTTCAGAAAAATATCAAAAAATGAGTGTTTTTTCCTTAAAATCTCAATCCACTTATCACAATAACCCACAAAAATGGTATCAACTTGTAGAAAATTTTATTGTCTTTCATATGACATCACATTTGTTGAAATCTGATCTTTCAATCAAATTCTATCTTTCAAATAACAAATTCAGTAAATATGGCGGCCATCTTGGACGCCATCTTGGATTTGGAAGCTTTCGCAACAAATTTTTTGAGGTAGACCAGTGGAATGTTGTTTGTTACAATAAAAACTTGAAAATAAGCATGGTCTACTTAGTTTGTAGAGAGAGTGCGACTCACTCGTTAAGTAAGCGACTTTTTGGGGTTTGGCCCTCCGGTTATACTGCATATCTGTTGACAAATGAAATTGAGTAACAGCTCAGGTTCTTATAGTACTTGGAGTAACATGAATGTAGGCATTTATATTTGCAGGTGCCACAAGTAATGCATAGGTGATCCAGCTATGGAAATTAATGCTGTAATGCATGGAAATTAATGCTACACTGCGGGAAAGTCTAATGTTATAAGCTCTAAGACTTAAAGAATTAGTCACACATTGAAAGTACTGGCAAATCCAATACTATGGCTGTTGCTGTAAGAATTTACCCCAGCCTGTTGAAAATGAAAACCAGCTCATGTGTATGAAGCCATTTTGTCAAAATGTCTGTCCATATTTCTTCCCACGGGCAACAAGCAAAGGTTAGTGTCGACAAGAGGATGTACACTAGCTAAAGGTTGATAGTTCATCAACATCATGGCGGCTGATGTGAAATTCAGAATTTGATGTCAGAAATGGTAAAGTGATGCAGGTAAGTGATATGGCTGAAAAATGATGCTTCCTCATAACTATTCGATTTTCTCATATTTTCTGTAGCTGTCATCCCACTATTTCAATAAGTTGATAGGAAGACATCAATACAAAGATGCTAAACAGACAAAAAAAATATTCTAAATGGACAAGGCTTTCATTTTGGCAGGTACAAAGTATGTATATTTATAGGGGCTACCTGCTAAATGTCTGCGAAAGATTCTCTGACAGCAGCTCTATGGTAGTAATAATGGCAGCAGCATTGCTAAAGGCGGTATCAGTTGCAGAAGTAGGGTTAGCAGTAGAAATGGAAGCATTTCGTGTTTCCATTAGAGTTAGCCCTGTTGTAGCAGTGCTAGAAATAAGAAAAGTAGCAGTGCTAGGCCTACGCATTACAATGGCAATTATAGAGCTATACACCTACTATTTCAAATATCACTTTGAACTGTGGTTACTTGAGGTAGTTAATCCAACATACATGGATTCAAACAAGGGCTTAGAATATACATGCATTAACTCGATGAAGGTGTTCGAAATGCTTACTGTGGACTCTTAAGTTAGTTTTCCTAACAATATAGGTCATGACAGGACTAAGAAGACTCTCACAAGGAGGAATTAGTGCACACACACACACACACACACACACACACACAGAACCAATGCACTCAGATGAAGTGTGAAAATCCACTCAGAACCCAGAGTATCAAGTTACCAGGGGGCTGGCGGCCATGATATATCACATGTCCAGCACCAAGAATTGGCACCGCACATTGTGCGGCACGTATCGCGTTCATCAAGTTGCCCGGTGCCAAACCCCGTCGTCCTGGCGACGGCTCTTAAAGGCACACCGATCCCTCTCGCTCTGGCTCCGGCTCTCTTTACTGCAAAGTAGGGTCTATTCGTTGCGGTACCATGGAAACCAGGTGTACACACACGCACCCCAAAATCTAATCTGCCACATAGCATTCTGCACTACTTTCTTGCACAACTGCACTGATGAATCAACTTTGAGGGAGAATTGCAATTCTACAATCAAGGACTGGATATCTTTTTTTTTCCCCGTATGTAATAATTAAAAAAAATGAATATTCAACAAATTGTAAGACTAAATGTAAAACTACAATACAATTTCAAGGCACTATCACTATACTGCAAAACAAGCACATTCTTAAAAAACACACAACGCTTTTATCCTATTATGGAAAGACACTACAAATGCCTGCACTGAATATATGAAAAGCTGTTACTCTGATAATCACAGGCAAAGTGACGGACACACTAACAGCATTGCTAGTATGCCACAGGCTCAAATTTTGTGGTGGTATGGCTTACCCATATATTCAAGTATAATGTCACCACTGGACAGTTATCTTTTAGGACACTTTCTGCCTACAAACAAGTGTTCAGATAAAGTCTTAATTGAGAAAAATTTCATAATCCCCAGAACACTCAAAATGATTAATTTGAAAGCTGTGAATGTAAATGGCTATATCAAAAACCACACATGCATAAATGGTAACTATTCCCCTTAAAGAAATTATAAGAGGACCGATACCATTTCATGATACCCATCTGATATGACAGTTCAACTTTAAGATCTCCTCATCGGGTTGGATTGCAAGGATGAGAGAGGGGGAAAAAACCAGTAAGGGGATTTTCTGGAAAGGTGAAACTGAGTTAACCATTACATTGCACTTTGTCATTTTCAGGGGGACGGAATGAGGCGGATCATTTCCAAGTGCGATCACAAAGACCAAGAAGTCTGCCATTTCAAGAATAGCCTTTCTCTCTCTCTCTCCTTCTCTTTCTTTCTTTCTTTTCTCTCTGTCTCTCCATCAGTCTCTCTTATTTTGCTGCTTCTTACCTATCTTTCATTCATTTCATTCATTCATTTATTTTTTTTTCTATTTCCAACAGAAACATACAAATATTTAACAGAAATTGAATACATAAATTTCATCATAATACTTAATAAAAAATAGGTTTACAAAATATTGTAAGTATACGGAAATGCTGGAAATGGGGAGGATTCTTTCTCCCTCTCTATCTTGGCATGAGATTACTGCTGACAAAGCCGACCATTTACCCTAAAAATGTAAGTTTGCTGGTTCTGTACTTGGGTTTCAGAATTGGGTGCAACAATCAAAGTAAGTTTTTGGTACGGTATACTAAGGCTGATTTGGAGATTTTGATCGTGTCTTAATCATTGACGTCACAGCATTGACGTCACATCAACAGGTTGATGAAAACTGGAATTTATTTCCAAGTCTTTAATGTCCCTTTTCAACGTAATTGCAAGAAAAATCAATTGTTCATTTTGGTGATATACAATATTTTATCATTAGCATATTCACAATGTCATCAAGAGCAAAATGTAACTTTAAATAACCAATTCACCCCTCCCCTCCCCCCCCCCCAAAAAAATAAAAATCTTACTATGGGTCAAGTGATTTCAATGTTAACCAAGCTAAAACTTTGTGACAGACACAAATGAATGCAGTGATCGGTATCACATCATAGACTTGGGGCGTGAATACCAAGAAACTGAATATCAAATCATCTAAATGTTTCTTTGATCCCAGACCACTTGATCTGGTAAAGGCTCTGATTACTTGCAAGTTGTAGTACTTGAAAATGAGAAGAAGGATTCCTCGACATGAATGCTAAAAACTTTTCTTTTCAGTCTTTCAATTTATGGAACCTAAAAAAAAAAGGACTACTTCTTCTTCTTATGCGGTGCTTTCGGCGACAGACTGTAACAGGGGACAAGAAGAGGAGAACTTGGTGTCTGCGCCAGCCTGGATCGGTGATACTGAAAGGGAGAGGTCTGTCGTACTACATTTACTTCTGGGGGCGCTTTTTCATCCAGGAGACCTCTCTTGTACCATCTGTCCCTCTCGTTTTTGGGCCAGACGATCGGCTTTCCCGTTTAGCCCCAGACCGTCGGACAGCGTGGAGACTCACACCTTAAGCCCAGAAGGAAAAATGTGATGAACTCGTAGGGGGAGGGGGGGGGGATGAAAGAAGAAGAAGTTTTGCGGTTGGCTGCGACCCCCAGAAATGCACAGGTGGTAGAATTACAACGGACTGGCAGCATCCAACACATATATTTCATGCTGTCCGCAAAACCTTGTCGTGCCCGTAATCCCATTAGAGCACGGGTCTGAAACTAGAGAACTGTTACAGGCAGCGAGGGAAATACAAGATCCTCAAATGCCAGATTACATTCCACCATGTGTCTATGTGCAAGCTGTCCTGGGGAGGGACAAAAAAGAAAGAAGAAGAAATAAACTAAATCCATCCAAACCAAAATGACTGTGATATAGACACTTATACTCTAAAGATCATAGCACACACACACACCAAAACCATCAAAGACCATCAATTAATGATTTTTTTGGGTCAAAGTGTCCTGGTTTGTATGAAAAGCTCTTTATTATAGCAATCTAATAGTTAATACTAAGATTCTGCTTCCTGTTCAAAGATGGCATTTTCAGCTCATAGAGTACATTGTTTGGTTTTGCAGTGCTATCCATACATTCTGCTACCAAACTTAAAGAAAAGATAAACATTCTGGGGGAACATATTATTTATTGACTCTCGTAGTAGATGGTGGTTCTAAGGGGGTCTTTATCAGTTCAGGTATTGACTACATGTTCCGGAGCATTTCTGTTTTCATTCAGTACTGAAATTCCACCACAGTTTAAGAACTGTGTCCCTTTCCCTATCTTCTCATATTTCTCTCTTTTTCAATAACTTCTTGCTACAGCGAACATCGCAAGAGCAGCAACTGTTCATTGCAATGTGGTAAGGACAGACGAAAACAACTAACCTGTATTTGAACATGACCTTACAAAGTAATACAAATCTGTGCATTACTTGTCTGTGATTATAACAATGTAAATGACAATGTCCTCTCCTGGTGCACATGTGTACTAAGCTAACTACTTGACTATCTCTCTGCACATTGGACAATGTGTGATGCAGAAAAAAAGTGACAAACAATTAGTAACAATAGGCTTTATATTCACTGGTGATATCACCACATCCTTTTGATGAATATTATGTAGCATGTAACTCTGTAGGCAAAAGTTTCCTACTGGACTCGCAAATGCAAATTTGCAATCAATATATCTAAATAGAGCCTCACTTCTGACTTTTAAAATGAGAGTGAAAAGGGTGAACAAATACGTACATATGCGTGTAAGTGTATACATATACAACTTCATATCTTAGGTAGATAGCAGCTCATAATTTTATTCTCTTCTGTCAAGATATGTCTCTGTTTTACAGATAAAGAACTGGATATAGTATTGACATTGATATGTATATGAAAGAATCACATGGCAGTGCCCTTTTAGCAGGATTGGATGCCTTATCTTACTCAGGGAGGGGGAAAGGGGAGACACTTACTTTCTTGATGTATCCTGAACATCTCACAAGTGTATCTGCACACTTGTTGACATTGATATCTAGCAAGAAGAATTCATACATATGAAAACAAAAACGAAACCATCACTTTCGCTGAGACATGCAATAGAGGCATAGTGTTACATCAGAAAAATGAGCACCTTTTTTTTCCTGGGATATTGCTGCCCCCCCCCCCCCAAAAAAAAAAAAAAAAATAACAACAACATCAAACTTCCACCAAAGTTTGTCTGAAGACGGTATCTGCTTCCAGTAGCAACAGGTTGAAAGAAAAATAGATATTCAATAAGATTAATATGGACCATCTTAACTTTTTCAGGTACCACGTATATGTTTTCTGTTGTTATTGTTGTTGTTTTGGGGTCCCTGTGATGCCTCTTTTTTTCACACCTTCAAGGACATTACACTCTGAAGTGGCAGATTCTTCTACAGCCATGATGCATGGTCCAATATAAACCACTTGTGGTGCTATGCATGAACACATGATGCACTCTGGCCCTCATTCCCTGGAGAGACAGAAAGATGAGCAGAGATAGAGAGATAGAGATGGAGAGATAGATAGATAGAGAGAGAGATTGAGAGATATTGATAGTTAAAGGTATAGAAAATTGTGCATTTTGTGTTGTGTGTGTGTGTTTGTGTGTGTGTGTATGAGTGTGTGTGAAAATGTGAGAGTATTTATGATATAAGGAAAGAGAGGGAAATCCCTTGTGTTTTAATACAAGTATGTGTGTGGGAGAGAAAGAGGAGAGATGGAGATATATGAAGAGAGAATAAAATGAGAGATATACAAAAGGAAGAGATAGAGACAGAAATGGCAGGTAAGAGGTAAGGACTGCAGGTGTTCATATCTGGCTGTGTGTAACTGTGAAGTTGTGTGTAAGTGTGTGTATGTGTGTGTGCGTGTGTGTGCGTGTGTGTGTGTGTGTCTGTCTGTCTTTCTGCCTGTCTGTCTCTCAGTGTATAAAAAAGAACAAGAGAAAAATGAAATGAAAAAGAGAAATGAAGGCCAGAAAAAAAAAATGTCCATGAACCAAATAACAATACCCTTGATGATTAGTCATAAAATCTGATTCATATATTTTTTCTTCTGGTGGGGAAGGGAAAGAGAGAGGGTATTCCGATAGTAATGAGGATGGCAATCCAGCGGTTGGCATTATGGCCATGGTGGACCGTCATTAGGTCTGATGGAGTTGAATCATAGTTCACAAGGCCCTCTGCCTTACCTTTGCCGTTCAGTCATCATGAGGGCATTAACACATTTTCTGCCTAATTCTAGGATCTGTGTAGACTTTGCACACAATCGACCAGCTTCCAGTAGGTAATGGCTTAACAAACTTGTGAAGTGGCTTTATACACATACACACATGCTCAACACATGCTCACTGTAACATTCACACACTATAGGTAAATCATATACACATGTACATGTATATGTAAAGTAATTTGTACCTCATGCATAGTCTACAGTCAGTGGTTTTCATCTGTGATGCTGCAGATTGATAGACAGATAGACAGATAGACATATAGATGGATGGATGGATAGATGGATGGATAGATAAATAGATAGATAGATAGATAGATAGATAGATACTGATTTATTCTGGTTAAACAAAAATGGCACAAACCAGCCCAAACGCTGAATTGCATGCTATGTACATAAAGATACAAAAAGATACAATACTTCGACACATCAAATACACCAAACATAAAGAGAACACATACGGGCTTTATCTACCAATGCAATCCACTTTTGAAATGCGATTTGAAATCAAAGGCTTATTGCACATAGGGAGTTGCCATTGAATACATGACATATTGTGATCTATACTATCAGTAGCTTGACCTGACAGAGCTGAAGTGTGGTTGGTGTTTGCAAAGCTTTGAAAACATCAAAAAGAAGAGCTCTTTGCAGATGACATTCTCTCCTACTCTTCTTCCATTCAAACTTAAGTTTTCACTTGGATTGATACTAGAAAAATCAGAAAGTATATCTCTTTGGCAAATGTACATATTGTGGGCAAAGAGTGAATCTTAAAATGAGATGACTTTCAAAATCTACAACACCATCTACCACATAACTAGGAAAAGACGAAAAAGTTTCTTCCTTACTTCTGGAATATGGCAATGATTTGTTCAGCAATTTTTATCACTAATAAAAAGGAAGCCCTTCAATTTTCATCATATATGAATTTCATTTCATATATCAGAGCTGTAGACTGTGGGTGAAAAAAAAAAGCCAGTAATAACACATCCACTATTACAGGAATGAACGCTTGACTTAACACACTGCGTCAGTGCATTAAACCGCAGCTGTAGCAGAATGATGCAGAATGTGTCATTACCCGCCTGACTGGTCAGCTCCCTGAAAAGACCAGGATCAGCCACGGATTGCGAGTCGGACAAAGGCTCTCGAAAGCATGCCAGAGAGCTCAACGGAAGAAATTAGATGATTGGATCATCTTTTTTTTTTCTCTTTTTTTTTTTTTGCTCTCATGTGTGTTGCAAGCAGAACATGTCACAAGGCAGATCATTTAACAGCGGAAAGATTTCCCACCTCCTCTCCTCTCTTTCTCTTCCAGCATTGACACTCCGGTAGATAATAGGAGTCGCTGGTGTCGCGAAATGTGCCAGATTAGCGCCTACCGTTCTCATCTGTCAGGAGACGTCACTGAGGCACACTCCTCCATCTGGACCACACCTTGTCTTCCACCAACGCCACCACCACAACCATCTTCATCATCATCATCACCATCGTCATCATCATCATCACTTCCATTGTAATGCCTCATCATCTCTGCTCCCTGTCTGCGAGACTGATGGACATGATGGAGTCACCTCTTTTGTCTTCATTGTTGTGGCTGCTTCATTTACCATCATATGGTCTTTACATCTCTTGACATACATTTAAAGTTAATGATCACTTTTTTAACATGTAGTCGGAGTTAATTGCATGTGACTGCAGCAACATATAATCAGTTAATCCACGGCAAAAATGCTGAGGAAGACTGGACACCTCATTGGTTCTGATTAGAGATTTGTTATTCTAAATCAATAAATCTTTATAATTCGAACTTAAGTTAAAACAGTTACAACTCTAAAGGTAAAGAATAAAACTGCTGACAGATAAATGCCAATACAAAAAACCATGTGTTACTGTTACTGTATACGCTGATTATTTCACAAGGTTTTTACTATTACAAATTTTGCAAGTCTGGTGATATTTATGAATTCAAACACACACACACAAAAAAATGTTCTGCTCCCAACATGAATGTGACATGCACACATACATTTCTCTATTCAGTAGGTGCCCTACTGTACTCCACGATCCCAAATTCAATCACTCGCAAAATTGTCGGGAAGTCCTGATTCGCAAAAATTCAGACTCACTGAATGTGAGGTGTATACAGCAACTTAGCTGTATACTTACATCATTAGTTTGTACCTCTAACTACATTACTATGCTCTGTTCATCGATCGGCACAGATGTCTGGACACTAATTGTCCATGCCTATAGATATTATCAAATCCACTTGACCCTTGCTGTGTTACCATGACATCCCTGTTGGACTAAAGCACATTGCTATAACTGAGTGGGATTGCTAATCTATAACTACATCAAGTTTGAATGGATTACTAAATGATGATGAAAAAACCTGGCAAGTGAAGCTGAGTGCATAGGCACAAAAAAAAAGGTAAATCTCAACAGCAGTATGCATTCACAGTTATTACAAATAGCTTTAATAAACATTGATCTTTTCATTTATGCAAGATAAAATATTATGTGAAACAAAGAACCACATGAAATACGAAAGAGGAGCATGTACTATCAAAGATGAAATTAAACCCTTCAGCCCATATTATGTTCATAAGTTTATGATGATTCTATTCAATTAAATCCAATTTGATTAAATCAACTTGGATTCAGAGGAGCATGTACTATAAAAGATGAAATTAAACCCTTCCGCCCATTTTATGTTCATAAGTTAACGATGATTCTATTCAATTAAATCCAATTTGATTAAATCAACTTGGATTCAATTTACATATAATGTCCAAGGTTTAATGTTCTATGTCTGAAATTTCAAATATAACACTTCTGTACAAAGTAATGAAATTTAAGACTTAAAAGTGCACGACAACAAACAGAAGAAACTAAACAATTTAGGTAGAGATGAGGCATTATTATTATAGCTCCAGGAAGGTGAATTTGGAGGAACATAATGAAACAGATAAATTCACACTCTATACAAATCGCATAATTGCAGCAAGAATTTAGCTCCGGAGAAACAGTATGTATGTATGAATAATGAGACTAGATCTCATAAACATACTCTTCAGATTTTTTGATTTTTTAATCTGCATCTTGCATGATTTAAATCTGTATATATGTTCAATGTGCTGAGTTTGCAATGGAGGAGAATTCCACATCTTCACAAAGACTCGCAATGTATTCATCACTTCCAATACTTACAACAGTATCCCTGCAGAATTAAGTCAAATGGCTCCATCAAAGACACCTATTTTCATGGTGTGTTATATGAACTGCAGGTGCAGAGATACTTTGTCTAAAAGTAAATATTTGATATCATTAATATAATCATAATCACAACTACCACTATTACCAGTGCTGTCATTATTATTGTCATTGTTATTATCATTATCATTACTACTACTACTACTACTACTACTACTACTTACCATCATCACCATTTCTTTATAACTATCATTATTGTCATCTTCATTATCTCTCATATATTTACATGTACCATTACATTTGTTGCTGTTATTACTACTGTAATTCAGCACGACCAAAGCTTTTTGGCTGAACCAAAAAATGACAAGTTCTATCCCCCCTTCCATTCTCCTCTCCCGCCACCCCCCCCCCCCCCCCTTGGGGAAGTATGGAAGGGATGAATACACAACAGCTGAAATGAAAGGAAGTTCACCCACAGACATCTGCCTTTATGATGGCACCAAATTATATCCAGCCTTTGCCTTAATGGGATGGGCTGCTGTACGGTTTCCCACATCAATGTAATTAATTCTTTAAATTTGACCTCTTACAAACATATCATACTTCCAAATTTCAATTCTCATCCATTCATTCATTCTACTAGTTATCCTTCTATCTTCATCCGTGTAGAGTCTTGGCAATACTTGCTATACAGGGTACAGTTTAATCATCAATAGTGGGTCTATACATGTTTGAGTCCAGCCCAGCAAACAGCAATTAATTTATTCTCATACTTTCATGAACTAATCATCAGAGTTGTTTTACTTGATCATAAATGAGGCAACCTTCCTCAAAATGATGGTTTGAAGACTGAAAAAAGAAAACTTGAAAAAACTAAATCTTCTATGGTAAACATGAAGTCAAATTTTTCATAGCCTATTGAAATTCAATGGGGACTGAAGGAGGATATGTCGTTACATCACTTGGAAGTGCACGCCCCGATGATAAGTGAAGTGGGAAATTAATAACCCTCCTGAGAATGGGGGGCCCCCAAGTCGAGCCCTTATCGAATGATACATTTGCCATGCGCAGCCATTTCCGAGCACCAACTGCACACGTCTGAAGGTCTCATGTTAAATCATATCCAAGTGAGATGAACGACTGGATATACTGGAGTTGCGAGGATTATAAAAATGTAAGTCTTTTGCGACGAGTTTAGATTTCAATCGTATATTGCAAGAGAAAAATGTTTCATCACAGTGGCAGATATCGATACATGATGAAAGTGCGACATAATTGATAGACTATGTTTGCACTTGAGGCATGATCATCGTATCTGTTCTACTTGCACAAACAGCACTGAATGTGTTGGATCTCTGGTAAGTGGAGAAAAAAGTTTCTGACCTAACGTGACCTTTGTTTACAAAGAGATGGCTACACTTGCGAGTCTGGAGAAAAAAAAAAAACATGACTAGAGATAAAAAGAAAAAGAGCACCAATGCATCCTTGTAGCATTCTGTAAGTTAATCAGTAGCAGAATGAGAATTATTGTGTTTCTATATAGCAAACACCAGTTCTCACGAACTTAAAGTGACTACATACGTCTGTGACACATCAACAATGCCTATCATATGAATGACGATATGTGGTTACTGCTATCTAATTTTTGCATGTGAAACAACCTCATCACCATGTAAATTACAAAATTTGAAAAATCATGTGGCAGAGCCAAATATTTCTAGATTACATCATCTCAAATGATAATATGAATAACAGTACAGGTCTCATAACTTGGCACATCACACAACTGAAATTATTCCACAGACTTTTTGCTTGCAACCACCTTTAAAACATGAACACACCTAATAAATTTCAACAATAAATGTCATCTGACCAATTTTGCCAGAATTTCATCTTTCACCACAAAGTGAGTTGTACACACACGTCCAGTATGATTTATTTCCCTGCCATCAGAATTGTCCTTGAATATCTGATACATTCACAAATCACCTCCAATATCAAAAGAGCTAAATTGTGAGATTTGTCGTTCCATTGCACAATGTTGCTCTTGATCATATTCACTCATTCAACTGTTATATTTTGGGGTTTTTTTGTTTTTGGTCAAAGAAAGAGTGCCTTTCATATTGTGCAGAATGAATTGTCCAGACCACAATATTTGAATCAATGAATCATACATCATAGTAATAAATATTAGCTCCAGAGTATTAAAATCTAAGACTCTTTTCTGTGTATCTGGTAGGGCAGAGGGAAACAAAATTTATTTTCAGACCCTGACGCTAAATCTGTATTTTTTGATGATGCAGTTTTTGCTTGGCACAAAAAAAAAAGCTTTCACGGAAAGGCTCTGTCAGCAAAAGCTTTGCACTTTTGGGGTGGATTATTGGCCTGAGATGCTGCTGGGAGTGAGGGACAATATTCCTTGGCCACTGGAAGAAGCTGGAAGAAGCTGGAAGCAACATAGCATGGCCTTCAAATGGCACCGGTGTCATCCTGATGAAATCATGTGTCATCACCCAAGTGTTTTGCTAAGTCATGGACTATTTAGAATTGCTAAATTCCATCGCTGGTGTCGGGGACGTACCCCGTGGTATGCAAATGCACCCCGCATGACCCAGATTAAATGATGGAGCGTGGTGTAGAAAGATTGATTGCAACCAGTGAAGACGTAGAATTGATGCCAACTTTTTTGTCCTAAAAGTTAATCATTGGAGAATTTTTATCATCCATTTGGACAACATACATGTAGCTCGATACGATATTTGACTGATAATCAATGCATTCTCTGTTTGTATGTATGATTGCACAATATTTGATTTACACCAGAAATAAAGGTTACAATAAGCTACAACACTGGGTGCCTTTGAGGTCTTTGAATCCTTGTGATCTCTTTTCCAATTCACATTTTGAGGTTTTGCTACTTATCAAAATATGTTACAGATGAGCCAATGTGAACATCAATCACAAATATCAAGATACTTCTAAGTTTTTTGGTGACAAATTTTGGTAAAACCCAACATTCATTCAATATATCAATATCATGTCTCCATTTCTGAGCATTTTAGAAAATATCAACTTTTAAAGTTGTCACACTTCATGTTATTGGACAAGTTGATGGATTTCATGACATGTTTTAAACTTGGCAACGTTGTTCCTTTACAGATCTGAAGACAGCATGGATGACCAATTAAGGCTTATGAGAATGAAGGCCTGAAGACAGATAAACAAAACACTCCTGGGGACTGTTTACTTTGTGGCGACCGCATCGTTCATCCGGGAATCTTGCAGTCAGTGTATGCGATACTCAAAGATTCTCTTAAGCTGGCAAGATTTGCCAACTCTTCCATTTTGTCTGACGGGATGAGGACGTGCCTAAACTGTGGAATAAGAGATTTAAACAAGTGTTGATGAAAGATTTCTCATTTTATGCCGTTCTGTTATCTCTTAAAGTTTGTTTACATTGCTTGCTGGTTTCTTGCCCATCCCTCTGTATAGGGTTTGTAAGGAATGCATTTTTCCTGTAATTTCAGAAGTATTAAAACTTGTATATTAAAAGTAAATTCCAATTCTCTCCAAATACTGTATATGCTATATATTTCGCGAGGGTTTTATTTTCGCGAATTTCGCGAGTCGGGAGCTATTCGCGAAATTAACAACACGCGAAAATATTACCTTCCAAAATGAATCCCTTGCCTTGATGATACGAACATTTCAGTACTAGAATACCATGTCACGGCTTACTGAACAGACCATACTGGCTAAGCTTGTTTACGCACGTCCACGTCTACTTACGAATACTGTAGAGAGCCAATCCATTATCGCAAGGGGACCACTTGTCAGAAATCTAGCGCGATAGACTTTCCACTTCAAAAATGTTGAATTCTAACTTACTAGTTCGCAGAATTTGGCAAGTCTTTTTCATGCAGTGTATAAACTAGTATCATTCTTACATGCTAGTAAGTTGAAAATTCACACTTTCTTTGCCACTTCATATTTTCTCTGGTCCCCCAATCGCGAATTTAACCACTCGCGAAAATGTGTGACATCGGCAATTCGCGAAAATTTATGTACACGAAAATTATAGCGTATACAGTACCCAGCTCATTCTACCTGCTTTAAATATCTCCCAAAATTATCATGTACATCTCTTTGTATACTTTACTATTCAGTTATAACAAAATTTCAATATAACAAAAGAAAACTACCTGTCTAGACGACTTTGTTATAACTGGAGTCCGTTGTACTGTTAGGAACTCCCTGTTGCAAACATTATTTTGTTTTTCTCTTCTGCTTTTCTTATCTCTTGGCACTAACAGACACATCAAGAGGACTCATCGGCACTGTGCTCCTATGTTTCAGTTTATGCATGATGATTAGACCAGGGTCTCATGTCATAAAAAGACGTTATGACAGCAATTCTTGGTAGAACGACAACTTCTTGTAGCAACAGCCAATCAGGAAGCAGTAATCTTGTCACTATTCATGGCAGGAGGAGTTGCTATTATAGCAACTTTTTTGTGACATGGAGCCCAAGTTTAACTGAGACAAAAGATGTTAAATGGTAAACAAATAGTGAATGGTCACGAGTGTGATGGTACAAGATTTCTCATGATAGATAAGGCGCTCTATTCCATTGCACAAGTAAAGACCATACACCATTTGTTTTATACAACAAATGTGGTCAACATCACAGATTCGTAAATTGAAGTGGCTACCATTTTCCATGAAAGGCGTATGAGTAGCACAGTCACAGTTGCCGTGTATTTATGCGAAACCAATCAATTGAAGTTGTTTACAGAATTGATTGAGTGACAAAATATGCGATTGTAATATCATGCTTGTAATTACTGAGTGTGCGTGGTAAATTATGTTTATTGTGACATCAGAGCCGTGTAATGTAACAAAAACTTCGTCAATCGTGAGTTTAACATGGAAATCATTGGAAATTGGTGACGTCAGCCATGCAATATCTATTTTTGCTCACACAAAATTGTACAGCTGACAGGCAACAGCGTGTCATGGAACTTTTAACTGAATACATGATGAACAATCGACCAATCGGATAGCAACATTCTTTTTAGGTGTTGTATAAAAGGTATCGCTGAGGCGAGGGGTTTGCATTGTGAAGAACTAACCACACTCCCGCAGGTGCCTCCTTTTCTGGTCACGCTGGACAACAGAAGAGATGACGGCATTGGGTTAGACATTAACAATATCGGAAGGAAGTTAACTCGGGGTGAGCTCTAAAAATAAATATTCTCTCTCTTTTCAAGAGAGATGGAGAACCAAGCCTACGCTTGCTTGATAAAGAACAGGAGAAGAAAGACGCAATAGGACTTTCTTTTGCACCATATACTCATCGGTCTTCCTTGTCCTCTTCTTACCCTGGCAGAGACTTGAGGATGGGATGCGGGGAGTGGGATGGGGGTAGGGGTGATGAGAGTGATGGAAAGTGACCATAAATGGATTGGTAGCTCTGGAACCCTTTTGGTGGGGAGTGGCAACCATCCAGTGCCAGGGATGGAATGGAAATGAAATGAAAGAAAGGATTACAGCAGTTGTTATGATGTTGGAGTTGGAGTTCATGGCAAGTACGCTTCATACATTTTGTTGAGTGGATGACAGAGAAGTTACCAGAATGGTGGAGAATGGGGGTTTATTGCTCCTTGAGGACCAAAAAGGCATTAATGCAGAGATGAGAGTCTCTCTGTACCAGGCTTTTGGATCCTGTGCTTACAACTGTTGGTTTTTCATGTTGAGGTGGGTGTGTGGGGGTTGCATGTAATACGCAGTCAAGGGGATATATCACTTAAACCTTTGCAGAAATGAGAAATTTACCCCTCAGTGACATGATATCATGAAAAAGAAATATTCTCATTGAACACATTTGAGCCAACATCCTCAAATCAATATATATCCTTCTTGCTCAAATGCAATTGATATTAAACGCAGGAGTTCAGGAGGTGGGGGTCGGGTGGAGGGTAGTTGAGGTTGATGGCAGATGAGGATGAGAAGAGAGAGAGAGAGAGATGAGCACTGGTATTACAGTGATCTATATGTTTATTCTACAGTCCCACTCCTTACCTGATACACAGCGGTGGAACTTTTTTCCGGCATGCCCGTGAATACGATCAATCACTAAACAAGTTAATCACACCCTACAGTAACAGAGGCAATACTGCTGCTTCGAGAGGAGCATCTACTCTCCAACAAATAAAACTTTTTCTATCAGTAATAAACGCACACACACACACACACACACACACACAAAATCACTGGAGGTGATTGTTACATCATTCTACATTAAGAAAAGCATTCAATCTGAAAACAAATTTCTAAGAGAACTGCTGGTATGACAGAAAGGTTAAAGTTCACTGCTGTGAAATGATCCTTCATCAAAACAAAGAAAACTATGCTCCTTATAATTTACACTCATCGTGATCATTATTCACTTAAAGGCATAATTTACCATTTGCAGATGAAACAAAAACCCGGCATTAGTGCTTTAAAATAGTTCTAAAATGTGAGTTAGGAATAAAAACAACCACTGTAAAAATTTGAATACGTTTAATCGATGTTAAGTATTGTTAAATACACAAAATGTGAACAATAGTTATAATAAAAAATTTTCCAGACTAAACCGTCTGCAGTTATGGTTTATTGAGAAAAATAGTGATATCTCCTTATATTTTAGGTTTTATTGCGAACATTTTATATGACAGGATGTTTTGTGATACAACAGACCTACACATATGCATCAAATGTGACATCTTCAATTTTTTTCAAATCACTGCTCCCAAAGGTAAACAGGATTTTTAAATGTTGTTTCAATGAGTGAAGAAAATGTGGCAAAAAAATAAAACATGTACAGCTGAGCAACAAAGACACATTGATCCATAATACCTTTTGAGAAAAGAATATTCACCAATATTACACTCCATATACCACCTTCATCTACTAGTAGAAAAGAATAGGGAAAAGATATGAGGAAATTAAAACAAAAACAAAAAACCCTGATCAATGATTGTATTGCCTATGGGATCATGATGGCTATTGCGAAAGCCTATGGGAGTTCCCAGATTCACATAAAAGAAAGTGTTAATGAATATCTCACATCCTTTTTACCCTATGTCCCATTCTGCCCCCACTTGCCATTAGTCAGGTACCAAGAAAACATTATACTAATGACACAAGCATATCTCTCTCTATATATACCTCACTCTTCTCTATATGCCTCTTTCCCTCTCTTCCATCCTTCTATCTCTCTCCCTCTGTCTCTATATCTCTCTCCTTCTCTCACACAGATGCTTACATTTTATCTCTTTTCTGTCAAACTTCTTAACTGGTGCCCCTGGGGAATATAATCATTTTTCATACCTGCACACTGCAGGGCTTCTCCACTGCTATAAAAGGGATGCATTTAAAGGCTTTTCCTCTCTTTGATAAGGCATTCCTTCATGTATACATGTGTACATGTGCTTCCTTACACACACACACACACACACACACATACACACACACACACACACACAATACATATATATATATATATATGTGTGTATATATATACATATATATATATATATATATATATATATATATATATATATATATATACACATACAGATAGATAGATAGATATGTACATATACTGCATATAACATACAATAACCCAAATACAACGACAACACTTTTCATTTTATCTTCTCTTGTGATTTGTGTGAAAAATCCAAATGACATTTATCAGTGGAAAGATTCATCCAATTTCACAGCCTTTTCTCCTGACTATGTGAAGTTACATGTATCACTACTGAGAGGTTTTTTGTTTTGTTTTGTTTTGTTTTTCCTATTGATAATTCAGGAATGATCCACAAATTAAATGATGCAGCTGTTCGCTACATCCTGGCCCTTCCTTTTGTTCCAGCTATAGCTACCCCTCAACGCCCGGCAAATGTTTCTGCCACAGTAACCTTTAATCTGGGTCAATGGCTGTCGAGTGGTGTTTTTTTTTTTACCACTCACCCCTTCACTGACAGAAGTAGGGATGGCCTTAAAACAATAAACGGGGGAATATTGAAACAAGTTTGCTTTACGGCCAATGTGAGTCACGTCGCTCGGGTTTCGTCGCCCTCCGGAGTCACAGTGATTTTAACCCACTTTTTGAGAGAGACACCTCCATAGGGAGTTTCCCCCTTCTGCATGTCTTAACTGGAAAAAGAAAAAGAAAAGGGAGGGGGGATAGTGACCCCCCCCCCAAAAAAAAAAAAGGAAATGGGGGAATTCCTCGCCCCGTTCACACCATAAGAAGACCCCTCTGCCAGCACCTAAGATCTTTTGTCATGCAGATATGGAGTGATGTTACATGTACCAGTCTGCCATCCCCACAAACCCAGGCATGCAAATCTGCTGCTGGGAGATAAGAGTCGAACTGCATTTGCTCTGCGATAAAATATGCCATTTAATTACTTTGTATGCATCTAACCTCCCTAATCTTCTATATATTTTCCATATTTTCCAGCATGGACATGATGGCTATCTTTGTCTTTTACATCTAATTGTGATGAGATCACAATTATTGTTCAAAATGCAATCACAAATGGATTAGAATACACAACTGGAAGAAGTTGAACCCTCTTGGAAATAAAGATGCAAAATTTATGCAAAATAGCTCAAATATGGATTGTTCATCATGGGAATGATTTGCATCAAATTTTAGATAAAATGTCTGAGTGAGTATGAAGTGAGAAATAATCGTCCTTTGAAATTTAATTCTGTGGCTTTTTAGCTTTTTCTGCATCGTACATCACACCTACTGCTGCAGTGTGTAAATATCTCATACTATAACACTTTCCATAATAGTACTTTTATTGTGTCTCACAGAATTTTTGTTGAAACATGAGAAAGTTATTGGAGTTTTTTCTTTGCAGTTTAATAAAAAAAAAACTATTAGATTCTCTTTTTGAATGGATGCATAAATGAAAAATGTAAAGTCTATTCCACACTTAATGTATCTACAATAGCTTTCAGTTGTCAATTAATGCTAATGTAAAATCATATGTATTTACCTCCCATCATCTGGATTTTAATTTGATGCCTAGAGCTGTATCATACATGGGCCAACTTGATACACAAAATATTTCATGGTGTTATTGTTCTCCAGTTTTTTTTTTTTTTCGACCAATAAAAAAAGATTACATCCCAGAGCTTAAGTGTATTGAATATCATTGCCAAGGTGAGAGATTGCTAATCTTTCTTTTGAAAAGTGACATTTCTTTCCTATTCTATCAATGTGGTCCTCCAGCACAAATTCAACCAATTGAGAAATCATCATATAAGTCCCAATTCAAAATATATGATATTCAAGAATTATTTTGCACTTACAGTGGGCTTAACAAAAAAAAAAAAAAACAGCACATCTTGTAATGGTTCAATAAAATGATGAAAAATGCACCCCAACACGCAACATCTTAAATCACTGGAGTTTATCATTAACTCAACCTCATTCATCCACATATCATTGTCGATGAACTTCCTGAAGTGTGCAGTGAGAATGCGACTTGGTAAGAGAGACAATTGCGTGTGAAGTACGACAACGACCACCACCACCACTGCCAGGCCGGAGATCCTGACAGTGCAGTCAATCAATGAACACGTATCGAAGGGGGGGGGGGGTAAACATGGGTACAGGTGAACAAAGATGCTTAGAAAAATGAATGAGCTGACAGCGGGCAGGTGAGACAACACGTCCATCCAATCTGGACCGGTGATGAGGGGAGAAATGAAGATGGTAGACAGTCAGAGACGGAGAGAAAGAGATGCTGAGAGATGGAGAAAATGGGAAAAAAAAAACTTCTCTTGCACATGATGCGTATCCAAGACACGGAGCGAGAGTCCCTTGTTCTTTGACCCAAGAACAAAAGGGATAGAGAGAGTAAGATATATATAGAGAGATGGAGAGCTAGCAAAGTAATAGCATCGGTGACTCAGGTAGGAGCCAAACGTAGAGGGTGAGAGAGAGAGAGGAGCTTGTTTGCTCTGCGTGATCCCCTGTATGGAGTTTCCAGCTCCGCTTCAATCGTCGGGAGAACAACTTGCGTTACGGCATTATTTTTCATGGAGGTTTTCATCACGGGGCTGGGTGCATGGTCTTTCCCTGGCTTCTTAGTTTTCTTTTCTTTCTTTCTTTTTTTCCTGAGGAAAGGTTGATTTTGTTTGTACAATTGGGCAGCAAACAATAGCGGTTGCCAAACGACCGAGATTGAGAAGCCACGAGGTTAATTGACATACACACGGACGACTTGGTTTGGTCCACATCGTGTGTATCATTTCCCGCCGAGTCTACCCTAGTTCGTTTGCTGAGCACGGTCTTGACATTTCAGGGCATATGAGTTTTCCTTTTCTTTCTCTATTGTATGGAAGCATTATGATTATGTTATTAGAAATGGTTTCTGTATTCATAATTAAGAGTAATATTGTGATTCTGGAAAGAGTCTGCTTTGTTCATTCTCTGTTTCATACTATTCAGTACAAGTATCTTAGTCCTTAAAGTTCTTAAAAGTCTTCTTATTGTTTATGACATGCATGGGAAATCTTATATTAAAGATATTACCAATACATATACAGATATGCATGCATTTTTATTTCATATTCATCTGCTTGCCAACTATTTTTTCTCTCTCTGCATATTTATGTAACATATATATGTGTGTATATATATATATATATATACATGTACATAATTATACACTTTTGTATATGTATGTATGCACACATATACATGTGTGTCTGTGTGTGTGTAAACATGTGTGTATGTATGCACATACCCACATGTAACCCCGGGTTACAAGGTCTGTGATGAAGACCACAGAGTTTGGAGTCTTCAACCTCAGTGTATACATACACAACCCCTTCCTCCCATATGCACATGCCCTCTCGTGCATTGTCCTCCAGTCCCTGCTTCCATCCTTATCTTTCTTTTCCCCTCTCTCCTTTTACACGGGGATGCAGACCCCTAATGTACACAAGTCTCTCCTTATCTCGTATTCGTCTTTCCCCTACCAACATCGGTACTGCCAAAATTTTGGGAGATAAAGATAAAGTTCCCATAGTGCCACGTCCTCTTGCCCCCTTGGACGTTGGAGAGAGTGGATGTAGTAAGGCGTGGTGCTGGCTCCTTTCAAGGTGAGACCACTATTATGCCAGTTTTACATGTCATAAACCTTATGGATTACTGTAATTTCAGTTTTACATGCAAAGTGAAGGTATAATAGACTGATAAACTTATTCTTTGTAAAGGAAAGTTAGGATGTTCAATTGATGGAACATTTCACACAATGACTCAAGCAAGGCTGTCAGTTCGCAACCTCTATATCCATGTATATGTGTGTGAGATGAAGTGTGAGGTTTGTAGTGTAGTTTGAACAATACCTGTGGTATAACCTCATGTATTTATGTTAGATTTGTTAGACTTTCTACCCATGCTATATGAAAATCCTGTAGATTTGAACTCTGCCATGCAGACGATTAATCAGTTCAAGCTAAATCATGTGCTTTGTAATGGCTGAAGATAATCAAAACTTTTAGGGTCTGAATAGTACAGGCTAAAGTTTGGTGTACTTGAGTACTAGGGCGTGAGAGAGAGAGAGAGAGAGAGAGAGAGCCTGCCTCTGTGGAGAGAAAGGACTTGATTGTTTTAGTGTTTGGCTCAGGCTTCATCCCGATTTTAGGACAAAGCTGATAAGAACTGTATTTGTAGTATACATTGGAAGTGAAATACAGTGCAGGCTTGATAGGTATATAATATACTCGTATGTTATACCATCTCCTTGTAATCAGTTATTCCCTGCTGAGAGTAGCTATCCACTACCATTCTATTATAATTGTTTGTTGCATTATTCTTGTGTAGAAACGGTAAAGTAAGAGAACAAGTGTTGGATTTTCCATACACTGTAGTGTGTAGTTTAAGTGTTCTGATTGATACAGTAGTAGGTATGTTTATAGTATATACGATAGAACAAATTTGAGAGTGAGTGACATTTTGAAGTAAATAGTCATAGTTAGATATTTCTGTTTTATTAATGTTTTAAGAAGAAATTCGATTATATTTGGTATTGACAAGGTTGACAAATGTAGAAATCATAATACCATATACTTATATTGTTCATAGGATAAAGTATTTCACAGCTGAATGGGTGATCACATTAATGTGGTTATATAAGTGGAAAAAGAGAATATATCCCATAACACCCGTAACAATAATGATTTAGAGTGATGACATTTGATTTAATGCATGAAAGTGTATATGCAACTTCACATGCTTATTAGGTTCGGTTTTGATGATACATGTAGTTCAACTTTATGTTTAATACAGATGAGCTTTATTTCGATATTCAATCCTTATGGTTTATTTGATTGCTTTGAGCTGACAAAATAATATTGTTGTACAGTCAGTATAAACTTATTTGATTGATAAGTGCACGTAACAATTACTTGGTTAAGAAGTGAAGCAAGTTATCTATAAACACGCTGTATGTATTAGACCTTTTATTTAGTGCATTTGTGTATGTTGTACAGTCAACCTCGCGTAAGTCGACATAATCGGGACTGAGAAAAACACGTCGACTTACGCGAATGTCGACATACGCGTAAGTCGACATTTTGTCGACTTATAAATGAAAACTAATTTCCCCTATACAGAGTAAGATCACGATGCGGATCGCTACCCAAATCTTACTCCTTTTGCCGCCAAAACATACCTACTGAAATTAGCAACAATTATGTTTTAGTTCATGCATAAATCTCGCGCGGATTAGTAACGGCAACGCACAATTCCCAAATCTCTAGAGAGATTTTGAGAGAACGGGATCGGAAATCTGGGCCCGTTTCTAGACACTGTACGTTTTAAATTTGATTTGAAAAATCAAACGCATATTCCCCAAATTGCATGCAACTTTGCGATTTAAATTCAAGAGCGTTGCTGCGAAGATATGCGTGTGAATTCGTACGATTCTGTCGAGATAATTTTTCAGTGCGTTCTGAGTTGAAATAGGATGTGTTAATTTCCTTCCCTAAGTCGCAATATTTGTTTTGCTTAAATTTCTATTGCCACACTCTGAAAATGAATTGTTCTCGCGCTCCGATTCGCAACAATTACCGCTCTATACGGCGTGGGCCAGTCTGAAATAAAAAGAAGAAGACAAGTTTGTTAATCCGAAAACAGCATCTTTCGGATTACTAACCTTCGTAAAAACAAATCTCTTTTCCTCGTCGGACTAACTTCGGCATAGCGAACTGTAACAATAATTTGCTACTATTTTTTTCATTGACATTTCGTGAAGCAGCATGCGTTTCGGTAGTTTGAAACGTGTAAATGTTGCGATGTCTTTCCCCTGCTAGTGCAGACTAAGTTCGGTCACGGCGAAAGTTCCGCTACGAAATAAAAAATAATGCAAGTCTTTTTAACAATAACACACTTCCGTATAGTTTTTATGCGTTTAAACGCAGTTTCTAGTTTCGTACAAAAACCGCAAGTCTTTTCTTCAACGCTCTTGAGTTTTAAATACAGCGTTGCTTGTGATTTATTTTGATGGACTTGCATTTGCGTTTTAGGAATTGCGTTTACACGCAATTGAGTTTTAAGTAACTTACAATTTTCTAGTTTCGGATGATTATCAAACGCAAGTCTTTTCAGAGTGCCGTGTGATTTGATGGACTCGCATTATTGATTTTCGGGGTTGCGTTTAATTTCTAATTTTGCGTACGAAATAAAAAATAATGCAAGTCTTTTTCGACAATAACACACTTCCGTTTAGAGATGCGTTTAAGCGCAGTTTCTTATAGTTTCGTACAAAAACTGCAAGTCTTCTCTGCAACGCTCTTGCGTTTAAATACAGCGTTGCGTGTGATTTGATGGACTTGCATTTGATTTTTAGAATCGCGCTTAAACGCAATTGAGTTTTAAAAAAAAAAGTTCCCTACAATTTTTTAGTTTCGTATGATTATCAAACGCAAGTCTTTTCAGCGTTCCGTGTGATATGATGGACTTGCAATAGCATTTGATTTTCAGAGTTGCGTTTAATTTTTAATTTTGCGAACGAAATGAAAAAATAACGCAAGACTTTTCAACAATAACGCACCTCCGTAGATGTTAGGAGATGCCTTTAAACGCAGTTTCTAGTTTCTTACGAAAACCGCAAGTCTTCTCTGCAACGCTTTTGCGTTTGAATTTAGCGTTGCGCGTGATTTGATGGACTTCATTTGATTTTTAGAGTGTGCGTTTAAACGCAATTGAGTTTCAGGTTCGTACAACTATTTTTCTAGTTTCATATGATTATCAAACGCAAGCCTTTTCAGCAACGCACGTGCGTTTATGTGCAAATAAAGTTGCTTGTAATTTGATACACCTTTGATACACATTTGATTTTTAGTTGCATTTAATTACATGCACAATGTAGTTGCATTTTAATCAATTTTCTAAAAACGGGCCCAGGTTTCTATTTCCGCTTCGGAATAATTAACGTTCAAATATTCGGATAAACGGAAACACCTATTTCATATTCTGATAATGATTCTCTACTAGGACCTATAGGTGTACAAAATTTGTGCGTTTTGAGAATAACGAGCTCGGAGCAGGAGAAAAGGGGGAAAGTGAACTGCTTTGGGTAATACATGTAATTCTCCAATGTAAATGAGTGTATGCCCTTTCTATTCTGGCGTACAAGACAATGGACGCATGGCGCGAACGCTACCGCGCCGTACACTAGCGAATTACGGAGTAGAATTGCTGCGAATCGGAGCGGGAAAACAATTCTTTTTCAGAGAATGGCGATAAGATTTTGAGCAAAAAAAATATGTCGACTTACACGAGGGAATTAACACGTATTTCAGCTCAGTTGGCACTGAAAAATCAGGTCGACTTACGCGAGTTGTCGACTTATAAATGTCGACTAAGACGAAGAAATTTTCAAGGAATAACAAAGGCAAAAATCGGGACTTTTTTATCGTGTCGACTTGAGCGAGTTGTCGACTTATGCGATGTCGACTTAAGCGAGGTTGACTGTATATGCACCTCCTTTCAAGGTACCTCCTTTCAAGGGTTCTCTTCATGGATTCATCTCCTCGATAGTCTACACGCGAGACCTCAGTGACAGTAACGCGAAATTTGGATCTTCTTTGGATGTGACACCCCCCCCCCCCCCCCCCCCCCGTGATCTTGTTTAACGTTGTTGAAGGACGCTCTGCTGTTAATCCAAAGTAGCAGTTATTTCCCCATGAAACAACGCTGTTAATAGTTCTCTGATGATAGCCGTTAGAGGATATTTGAAGAATATTTATTGATGCCTTTCTCATTGAACTCCATGTGAATTATGTGTAAAGATATTGTTCGCTCCGGCTAATAGTAATCTATGATTAAAAGGAGGAATATCCACACGTATAAACATAACCGTTGAATTGTACATTGTATTTATTTACATTGTGCTAAGAGAGCGAACCTGGTGTTACACACATGAAATATTTTGTCTTATTTTTCAGTAGGCTGTGATGCCATCAGATATGCTATAAGCTTTCTAACGTCTGTTTGTATGCAAACAGAAAGTGTTATGTAAAGACTGCAATATCACAATAAGGTCGGAAGTACACATTGGTGAATGCAAGAATGCAGTAAATGGTTTTTCACATTCATAATGCTATAAAACAGATATATCAAGGATGGATGCATTCACACAAGAAGTATGGATGGATACTTTGATGGACAAATATCTATAAACATGTCACGCCTGCTTGTACATGTAGAAAGAAGTGATAAGTAGTTCAGATGTGCATGCAACTATAAAGATTAAGTACACTCAAAAAGGAGGTGTTTAGCTGTGGGTGTTTACACATTGCACCTTGTAGTCGCACTGATGTATACTGAAAAAAAAACACCTTCTTAAAGTTACTTACAAGATGTCACTTTACTCAGTTGAGGCATCCTACTTTTACTTGACAGCCTTTTGTTTTATGTAACTACGTATTCAAAGACTACGTTATTACTTGTTAATTGTCATATATGGATTGAAATATCAATTTACGATGTCCTGTGAGTACTGAATATTAAAAAAATCTAGTGTCATATACTATCATGGGTAAAAGTGTTGAAAGCTTTGTTTTTTTAATAATCATAACAGTTGATCTAGCAGAACTTGGAAGGTAGCGTATTAAAAGTGTACAATGCATATTTATTTTATATGTTTTGGGCAGATTGCATGGAAATGCAAATCTATCACAAGAAGAACATTATACAAGTGCTAAAAAGATTTGCATGTACTGCTGAAAGTGTCATGAAAAAAAAAGGAACTAGAGATTGTAATTTGTCATTACTGACAAATTAAGGTGATCCGATTTTTTGTAATCAATGATTCCAGTCCTGATCGCAATAGGCATGACCATACAGGTTTCATCTGTGTTTAGAGACATTGGCCGTGTGATGTTTGGATTCTCATTTAGAAAAGGGAGTCATATCTGCCATCTTTGGTACTAATTTCTGTATACACTAGATAACAAAGATACAGCAACAAATACATATGACCTTTGACCCACCTTTACACTCCCAAGATGGCATCTGACGAAAAAGAGTTTATTTTGTGAAATGATTCTTGCGACATCGTTTATACGTGAGCAAAATATGGGAAAGATAGGACAGGTATTCACCAAGATACAAGATGAAACATTTATGACCTTTGACCCTAATCTACATTCCCAAGATGTTGTCCGATCAAGTAGTTATAATTTTATGAAATAATGAACATGACATGAACTAAACATGTGCAAAATATGGGGGTGATAGAGGCTGTTTTTCTTGAGTTATTGCAAAGAAAGTTGTAGAAAGAAAGAAATATCTCAATACATCGAAGATAAGCTTTAATTTCAACCAAGTTTTTTAACATGATCCCGACATTGTATGAAAAAACGAAGGCATACATACGATAGCGCAAAGTCTCTGCTACAACATATTAAAATCTGAGACAAATTCAACGAAGGGTAAGTGAGCTAGTGCTCGATAAAGACAACCATGTCAATTTTCACATCTAGAAATGTTCCCTCTCATAGAGATAACACGTCATCACGAAGATAGAAAAAGAGGTACATATGACCTTTGACCCCACTTTGCACTCCCAAGATGGCATCTGAGCAAAAAGTAGTTATTTTGTGAAATGATTCTTGTAACATGGTCTTTGAGTGTGCAAAATATGGGAAAGATAGGACAGGTATTCACCAAGATACAGGATGAAAAATTTATGACCTTTGACCCTGATTTCCATACCCAAGATGTTGTCCGATCAAGTAGTTGTTATTTTATGAAATAATGTACGTGACATGAACTAAACATGTGCAAAACATGGGGGTGAGAGGGGCTGTTTTTCTTAAGTTGTTGCAAAGAAAGTTGCAGAAAGAAAGAAATATCTCAATACATCGAAGATAAGCTTTAATTTCAACCAAGTTTTTTAACGTGATCCCAACATCGTATGAAAAACAAAGAGAATTTTAACGATAGCGCAAAGTCTCGGCTACAACATATTAAAATCTGGGAGAAATTCACCGAAAGGGTAAGTGAGCTAGTGCTCGATAAAGACAATCATGTCAATTTTCACATTTAAAAAAATTCCCTCCCATAGAGATAACACGTCATAACGAAGATACAGAAAGAAGTACATATGACCTTTGACCCCAATTTGCACAGACAAGATGGCATCTGAGCAAAAAGTGGTTATTTTGTGAAATGATCCTTGTATCATGGTCTTTGCCTGTGCAAAATATGGGAAAGATAGGACATGTATTTACCAATATACAGGATGAAACATTTATGACCTTTCACCCTAATTTACATACCCAAGATGGTGTGCGATCAAGTAGTTGTTATTTTATGAAATAATGTACGTGACATGAACTCAACATGTGCAAAATATGGGGGTGATAGAGGCTGTTTTTCTTGAGTTATTGCAAAGAAAGTTGCAGAAAGAAAGAAATATCTCAATACATCGAAGATAAGCTTTAATTACAACCAAAATTTTTGACGTGATCCTGACATCGTATGAAAAAACGAAGGGCACACTTACGGTAGCGTAAAGTCTCAGCTACAACATATTAAAATCTGGGAGAAATTTACCGAAGGGTAATGGAGCTAGTGCTCGATAAAGATAGTCATGTCAATTTTCATTTCCAGAAAAACTGCATTCCCATAGAGATAACACGTAAACTGGTCAAATTCGACAAGATTACATTCAATCCATTTTTACGAGGTGATACCGTCATCCAATCAAAATTTTGTAATTTTATGTTTGAAAGAGCATTAAATAAGCTACAACATACTGAAATCTGAGTGAAAATTGGCAAAGGATTAGTGAGATACGCTCGAATGAACTTGAAATTTGATGACGTCATTTTGAAAATTTGCTTTTTTTACTTTATTAAGAAATTTGATATCTTTTAATCATTTTGCCAGCATTGCCACCGCATGAAATGACATGTACAACTCATCAGCTTTCAGAATACGTAAAGAAAATGGGGGGTCACCGTCCATCCTGACGAGTAAAATCGGATTTAAAATTGGCGATTTTTTGGCATAGTTGAACTGTATATCGCCATTGACGCGCGCGCGGAATTTCAACTTTGACGGGCCCGTATGACGTCATATTGAGTCGGATTGACTTGAAACTTGGTAGAATTATTCCTTGACATCTCAAACATCCGATCCGTGTGAAAAACTGTTAAATTTATATTGCATATGAGCTGTGCGTGCGTATATGCGCGCGCGCGTACGCGTCCGTCCAATTTTTTCAATTTTTCAAAAAATGCTGCAAATGGTCTGAAACGGATGCAAAAATATTTTGAGCTCGATTGGAGCATACAAATATTTCAACGCGCGCGTACGCGCACGTCTTAAGGTAGAGATGATTTTTGAGAATATGGGTACAATCCGCTTGACTTGAAATATATGTGACGTAAATTTCATTGAAAAATTCCATTCCATTAATGAGATATGAATGAGAATGTGTTTTCATATAATGACGTCATAGTGACGTCACGGTACACTGATCACTACGATTTTATTAGATCTGTCGTCTTTGTGACATGATACATATATGGTATAATTTTGAAATTAATAGGAGTAGCACTTTCTGAGCTAATCGCTGCACAACTTTTGTCCAGAAATAAATAAAGAATCCGTACAGATACAATAGGTGATCCGAAGGATACTCGGATCACCTAATAACCAAATGTGTCAGTTGCACTCTACCTTCAGCACTGTTTGTTTGGTTGGTTGTTTTTATATTTCTGCATCAAAATAATGTAACTGATGATTAATCAAGCATTTCTGACAGCAGAACAACATGTAAACAGAACTTGCAAATTTGGTAACAATGAAGACCAATCAATGTCAAATAAAGGGAACATTTACAAAGCAAAAAAATAGCAGATCACACATCATAAGCCTATGCTTGAAATGGTGGCAGCCTCGCTTAAGATGAAGACGAATAGCTCTCTCCAAGCACACAAATTCCAATCATGTTGAATAAGACGCAGGAAAAATCACCCATTCCTCATCATCCGCTCTGTTAACACAGTGCTTAATAGTCCAGGCTAGGCTCCATAGAAAGTGCACCTAACCTTGTTTTTTGATATATACAATGTTTTTTGATGGTTTCTTGTCAATTCGAGGGTGCTGATTCCAAATCCGATTGATGCCACTCGCGTAACCTTGAGCATTTTCGGCAAAACGCAAAAATCCAAAATGGCCGCCAGATATGCTAATTTGGCCATGATAATCCTATTTATGTCAATTTTATGACAAATTATTCCATCAAAGTTTTTAAATTTTTGTTCCTTGAGTAATTCTACTTGCACATGCAAGAAATTTTTCATTTGAAGAGGTACATTTAGTATTTTAAGCTTATTTTCAATTCAAAATGGCCGCCACTCCTATACTCATGTACTGTATGAATGGCAAAAAAATATGCATAGAAATAGAAGACGAATTGTCAGTCACATACCTACGCTTTTATCAAGTTTTGCTTGTGCAATGCAAATCTGATGAGTGCCACTAGCAAAACAAGCAAACAAACAAGCAAAAAAACAGAAAGTTTATTGTTTTTAGGCTTATTATATTCTTCTTAATACAAAACTTCAAAATGGATGCCACTCATATACCCCTGCACAATATGAACGGCAGAGCGTGTGAAATAAAAAAAAAAAATAATCTTTTTTTTTTCTGTCACTCAGGTACACTGTTTTTCAATTTGTGTGCTGATTATAAATCAGAAGGTTGTTACTAATAAACGCTGTTTTATTTTTTTTTTTTGATGCAAACATCCAAATTTGCTACCTCAATCTGAATTTTTCCCTAGGTATTTGGAAAAATCCACCAAAACTTGAATTGACGCCAACATCAAGATCGTTTATCAGGAATTATTAGATATGAACATTTGATACTTACTCTCTAAAAAAAAATCGAGTGAAAATATTCACTCTTAAAGGAGTGAATACAAAGAAGAGTGAATTTAGAGTGAAATTGGAGTGAATTTTGAGTGAAAATGTTCATTTTCACTCATTTTGGAGTGACCTCAGGGATCACTCGAAGATTTTGGAGTGATCCCTGAGGTCACTCTAAAACGAGTGAAAATGAACATTTTCACTCAAAATGCACTCCAATTTCACTCTGAATCCACTCTTTTTTTATTCACTCCTTTAAGAGTGAATATTTTCACTCGATTTTTTTAGAGAGTACTTGCCTTGAGATGTTCAACATTAAATCATTCATTCTGATTTACTGAATTAAAAGGCTGAATCCTGGATGATGACACAAATGAAATTTCCAATTAACTGTCCTGTTCTACATTATCTAAAAGCGATATTATACAAACTTTTCAGTCCCCTCATCCGAGAAAGAACATGAGGCAGGGGAAATTGGAAAAAGGGACCACCTCACTTCCTGTTGTCAAATCTCTGAAATGAAAACAATGCCCCAAAGTTTTTAATGTTAACCCAGATGAATTATATATGGTAGATGAATTTTACCACCGTTTTTTCGGAGTGAATGTGTTTGAGTATAGGCCTATGATGTCGAGGGAGACTCTGAGATCTGTACAGTGCTGCCTCATTCTGAAAGCAGTGTTATAACAACTTCACATTGCTTGTCTTTAATCTTCAGCATTTGCAGATTCAGGATTGCTCTCGGTAAACAGACCAGCTGTGTTAGGACTCGGAATGATGGCCTCCTTACTTGTGGCTGTAAACTAACTCCACTAGAGGTCTTTTTAACATAGGCTATGTGGTGACATTACATTCACTTCACGTAGGAAGTTTGCAGATGATCTTGCCTTTACGTCTCATAGAAAGTCCTTGGATGACATGAGCCGAGTACTGACCCATCTCAAGACAATAGTGGAGTACATTATCTTCTGGAGACTTTGCCCCAACCTTTGTTAGATTATCATCAGACCCATGCCTTCCATCTTAGTAACCATCTTGCCAACGCTATGTTCAAGGTAGCTCTCTGTGGCAAGCCTTCCAAGCATAGGCTAAGGAAGTCCACCCTCCTTCACTGACACTCGATCACTCTCCCTCACACTGGAAGGAAAGGATGGCCAGTGTCACCAGTGCCGTCAACGCATACCCTGACATTCCAAACACGATAGCATGGGGGGGGGGCATTTCATGAAGCGTTTTGTCTGACAAATTTGTCTGACAAATTTGCTCTCAGCCAATCAGATGCAAGGATTTAATAGCTTATAACAGTTTGTCAAAAAGAAAAGATCTGACAAAGCACTTCATGAAATGCCCCCTTGAACAACCTGCCATCAATGCGCCTGAAATCCCACAAGCCTAGATTTCCCTACTGTAACTAGAAAACATTGACCCCAAAACAAGTTGGTGCAGATGCTGGTCTGATGTCATCTCTGATACCACCCAAATTACCTACAACACTGTCTCTGGCCTTGCAACAAAGCCACAGGGCTTCAACGGGTGGTGATCAAGCAAGTCTTCATGTCTTCATCCTATTTCTATGGCAAGTAATCGCCCTCTAACCCCTGAGGAAGTGCTGAACATCACCAGATGTGGTTGCAATTAAAACAATTGCAGGACTAATATGCATCTTTAGCCTGAGAATTCTGCACATTTGGGGCTGATGTCGCCTGCTGCTACATACAATTAAAGGGTTCTTTAAAGACAATAAAAATGACAGTTTTAGTTTTAAGACAAGACTGAATGAGATCATGATGTCAAAGTGTATATTATCAACACCTAGGAACTGTGAGAGAACTGAAAGAGGTATCTCACATTGCTCCTTGGGTGATGTTTAATGAACAGTTTGTACGGTATTGCATTAGGACAGTTTCGTTTATGCCTTCAACAGTTTTTGTTGTTGTTTTAATTCAAGAAGAAAATCAGGTTTGCTCGATAATATCAAGGCGGCACTCCTAAATTAAGTCATATCAAAGTGATGGAGGTTATGATCCATTTCGAACTCGCCTCACGTCTGCTCCCTCCCCCCCCCCCCCAACTCCTTGCTGGAAAAAAAAAATCTACAGTGTAAAGGGTTTTTAGTTGTGTCATTAATGTCCGATGTGTTTTTGTCCGCAACCATGTATCTCTGCACTTACTGTATAGGATTTTTTTTTGTACTTTGTTAATATGGTTTTAGGGGAATGCATATTACAAGCTTTGCTTTCTAGCTTCCTCTCCATTTTTAACATTATTTGATAAATACCATGTATCTAGGCTCCTTTATATATTGTGTTAGTATTACATTTTTATATTCTACCGGCATGTAGAATATGATGGTACATTGATTCCTTGCGAGACGTTTAGTGAACTTATATTGTTGAGACTTTTGTTGAGACAAAATGAAATGTATAAGAAATTGTGTTCAACATCGTAAGGTTTATGAATATTAAATGCTCATATATGTAGGCCCCCTATATATTGTAAGTGACACCCAACATATTGCACATGCAACACTTTATGATAGCGTAGGTACGGGACTGGAAATACAGTAAATTTGTTCTATATTTCCATGCATATGTTTTGCCATTCATATAGTACATAAGCATAGGAATGGCGGCCATTTTGAATAACAAAATGAGCTTTAAATGCTAAATGAACCTATATGAAATGAAAATTCGCTTGCAAATGCAGATGGTAACTCTAGGAACAGAAATGTACAAAGTTTGGTGGAATAATTGGTCATATAATGCACATTATTGTGTTTATCACGGCTGAATTAGCATATCTGGCGGCCATTTTGGATTTTTGCATTTTGTCGAAAATGCTCAAGGTTACGCGAGTGGCATCAATCGGATTTGGAATCAGCACCCTCGAATTGACAAGAAACCATCAAAAAACATTGTATATATGGGCAGTTCCAGCGTTACGGACATTACATTTCAGACAAAATTTGCAACTTCAAAAGGTCATTAAGATAACAAAATATTTTCATTCTGAACTCATACAATGGAATCACTCACATATGAGGCTAAATCATAAACAGTGAAAATTTCAATCCATTTCACCACACCATATGACACTTACTGCATAAAATGTTGGCCGTTACGGACATTACATTTTTTGGACATGACTTTTTGCATGCCTATACAATCATTGAAAAGTCTGTGAGTTTAAGCACATAATTAGACCAATGTAGGAATAAATTGGAAGGTAAAGAAATGTTTCAAGAAAATAAAATCAAATTTAGTGAAATAGATGGCACATGTACCTCCTAGAGCCATAATTGTGGCGTTACGGACATTACATTCTAAGTGTTACGGACATTACAGATTTGTCCACTTTCATTAAGTGGCAGGAGTCACATGCAAGTATTAATATTCTTAATCCTTTTCACTGGATGGTAATCAATACACATGGACAATGCTACTATAGCCCTTTCATGAGATCTTTTATTTCAGGAGTTGCCAATTTGAGGACTATTTGGTCAGTGTGGAGCCCTACTTTAACAATTTGTGGACTTTTCTATCATCTTGGAATTTAATCAACTTATTTAATGCCTGAAATACAGTTGTGATCTATAAATAACATATAGATCAACCTTTTGACTTTCTATTATGATATTCAAACTTTTAATTACTCAAAATGTAATTTTAAAGAAATGTTACGGACATTACACTTTTTATTGACATCTACATAGCCATCACTGAGCATAACTCTGCACGAATAAACAACTTTTATTTTAATCAAAACTAATGCATTATAATCAAAATCAAATGAAATAAGGGTTCAACAAATGCTCAGTATGTATTTGTACACAATGAATGTTTAGTTTTAGTTTCTTTTTTTCCCTACAGTTTGTTGACGTACAACAGTCTTTTCCAGGGTCAGAAAAGTCTGTTTTGGAGAATGTTGTTTATTCTGCTTCCAAATCACATTGGAAGCAAGAAAGGTGTTCTTGACCAGTTGTTGGAGAGGGTCTAATACTATGATTCCTTCCTGTTTCTAAAAATGGCTCTCCTTCACTACACTCAAAGAAATATTCATGGATTCTTGTCTTTTCAGAAATTTCATAATCGATGGATTATCCTCATTACATACACTGTAAAGTCCAACCTTAGTTATCCAGCAATCACTTTTGTGGATTGCTCTATTATCCATATCCCCGAATGGACTGGCACATGATTTTCTTTGCATAATTCGGTGCAAAATATGACTAAAAGCACATAACACTTTTTTACTCTTTACAAAGTAATTGTGATTCAGGACATAAATGTTAATTGCTATGGTACAACATTATAACCAACCAAAATACTGTTGCTAGAAGGAATAATGAGGAAGTGCATTTCATTCACATTCCATTTGATTTCCACATTATTGAATAATAAAAACATTAAATTTTCATGTAAATTATAATATTGAATAGTCCATTAATAATATCCTACACAATTTGCGTACATATGAGCATATCTCCCTTATCCCGCAATATCATTTCATCCAGATGGCTACCATTCACGACATGGTTAGATATTGAGGTTGGACTTATTTCCTTAACAGACAAGTCAGACCGCAACTGACCATACATTGTGTAAAAGTCCTTGTCCACAGATGTTTTTGACTGTTTCTCTTCTTTAACAATGTTTTAACATACATTCTTGCCATCACAGTATAATTACTCTACTTGATGTGTTGTTGCTGTATAAAGATAGCTTGCATCCATGTTCACGTATATCATGGTAGAATTAAGTAGACACATGAAATAAGATTGTAGAGGAATGCAGAAGATTAGTCAAAACCTTGTCAAAACACTGCACTCGTTGCTGAGTAAAGTCCCAAATCAATTTTCATGCAAGGGCTAGGGCATTCATTTTGACAGATCAATATTTTAGGGTAGAATCCAAACTATTCCTAACAATCATTATGTAGCTAATACTTTTGCCACAAATGTGTAATGTCCGTAACGCATTGGTTATGTAATGTCCGTAACGCTTTTTAAAAGGAATTATGCAGGTTCCCAAAAAAACTGTGTGGATATGTTGTGTGATATCACATTTTAGCTTTGCGTTTGAATTTAGAACAAAATGAGACCAAAACACAGTGTGTTACAAGAACTTTTACATCTAAAACGTTACGGACATTACACTTTGAAAGAGGTGGAAATTCAAAAAATTGAAATGCTCATCTTTTAAGTAAGAATTACTTTCTTTCGATACCAAGAAGGATGATGTAAAAATGAGTCATCAACTTTATCATAGCATAAAAATGGTTGCCTGAAAGTCATTTTATAGGGAAAATTTCTACTTCAGAAGAATTACATGTAAATTATACTGAATTTTTCTGCAATATCTTAGAAAAAACACACAATTTCAATACCTAAAAAATTACATTTTTTCCAAATTGTACCAAATTTTTTCATCATATCAGATTGATATGACCCTTCCTGAATACTTTCCAGGGTAAAACAAAGTTGTTTCTTGATTTTCATTTTTCCACCCTCGGGTAACATTTTTCACGGAATTGCCCATATCAAAAAACAAGGTTGGGTGCCTTCTAGCCTGGACTATTAATATCTGTTGGGGAACTGCTTCATTCCATTCACGGTTTCTCGGCTCATTCCCGTCCGGGCATCTGCGACCCCTGACCCCTTGTAATTTGGATCGGCATCACCCATCACTCTAATGGGAAGTAATTGCAAAATATGGAATGTGTTTGTCTTTCAGATGACTCATAACCTACACATACAGTGGCAGGCGACTGGTGGCAGGCAGGAATAGTGTGAGTATGGGGGGGGGGCATTGGTGGGTTTCTTCGTCCCTCTCTGAGAGTCGCTTCATACAGTCTGCCAACTCTGAAAGGCTGGCAGGAGAGACGAGACCATTAGCAAAGACGTAAAGTGTGGCTCCAGGAGGCATAGCAACCATCAGGCAAATGGATGTTGGGTTTTTTTTAATAAACATTTTTCTAAATTGCTTTCATGCCCAATAACAAAGCTGTCTATTAGATAGCTCAAAATTGCTGAATTTGTTGACAATTTTTTTGTTGATCGATGATTGCATAAAAACTCCTTATGGCATATCGTACTTATCCATGAACATTAGAAGTAATGTTCCATGTGCATCGTGTGTGGCACTGTGAAATCGACTTCTGAAAGGCGTATTGCTTCATTCTCTTCAAACAATTTAAGAGAGAAATATCATAGTTGATTGTGAAAATCTGATAATCAATATAAGGTATAAAAGGTGTTAATATTGTTTTCATGGAAAGAATTCTGCATTCTATCTTCTTTCTCTCTCTCTCTTCATATGAGATAATATGCAGTCACTAAGCCTTCTTGGGCTAACACCTGCCTGACATAAACTATAATGCTCATCATGAAGTAACGGTCATTCCTTAAGTATGCACCAAAGTTGACCCACAAAGTTCTGCATTCTTGCAAATAAAAACAATTAACCCACATACAAACAAACTTTTTGATATTTTAATATGAATTTTGTTCAGTAATATGGAAATCATACTAATAATCATAATCAATGTAATACAACATACGAAATCCACTGATTAAGACTGCTTGATTACTTATATAGATAGGTGAAAAACATGTGTATGCACACACATTTACATACACACGTGTATGCGTCTACTCCTGGAAGAAAGCCTAATAAGCCCCTAATGTTTCTCTTACATAATATATACTCAGTATAGTATGTGGCGTTTTCATTTTTTCCTCATTTTGCTAGTCTTAACGATTTTTGCAAAAATAACAACTGGCAATAGTATTGTCACTTGCCACCCAAATGTGATGTATGTGATGTATACCATCTTTAAGGTAGGAAATGACTGAATTTATTTCTGTAAGCGGAGATAATCTATTTCATCATTGCAGTTCTCAATCACATATTCAACCACTTGCAAAATTATTACAGATGTCCAATTTGCTAAATATTACATCTGAAAAAAAAAAAAATATATATATATGCAGTACGCAGGGGGAAAAAAAAACTTGATTCCATTACCTCTGAAGGATGATTGAGTTGGAAAAGAAAAGAACAAAAACTCATTCAAAAGAATATTCTTCCAAATTGCTAGACTTATATTCCTTTCGTACTATAAACTAATCAAGAAGTATTCTGTTCACTGGTATCTGACACTGAAACACAGGCAAACACACACACTTACACATGCACGCACAAGATGCGATATCTTCGCATCTCAAATCTTCCGTCTTACAGTGGACTAACCTGTGTAAACAGCCAGCTACAGCACGTGACCTTGGAATCTAGCTCGAATGTTTAGTAAATATCCCCCAGACACACATTAAAACACCATTCCCAACAGTCTGACCTCATTTATTACACTCGAAATCTCTTTTTTTCTCCCTTCTTCTTCAATTTTGCCTCCTCCACTGTCAAGTGCTGGGGAAAAAAAGCGCAGCTTACTTTCAAGTAGTGTGGATTCAAATTAAAGGACTCCAAATGTCAATATCTACAACTCTCACACCTATAATACTACTATCTATTATTGTACCTAAAGCATACATCATCTGTTTTTTGAAAGTTTCTTTACCAGTTCTAATCAACTAGATAGGTATGCCAGAATATGCCACGGAATTTCTTTCCCATCATGTTTTTGTCCAGGAATTAACTATTTATTACACATTTATTTGGCCTTTGAAATGGATTAGTCATCAATCAACACTTCACTCTTTCTTCTTCTTCGTCTTTTTTTTCATACAACCATTCTTTTCACATGCAAGCTCCTTCTGGCAGCCAAGCCCAGCATACAACTATATGTTCAAGATTGTACTTGAAAATCACATTTTCCCACAAAGAATTTCAGACAAACCAACCCCATTTTTACCACCTATTAAGCTGCTTCATCTGTTACTGATGAACATGAACTCTGGGCTCAATCAACATCTTTAGCCTGTACTTGACAAAATGCACCAATGCCTCTTCAGTCTTATAAGTGCTTCCTTTTTTTTCACATCTGAGTTGTTTGCAAAAGCTTAAAAAAGGGGCAGAAGCTGATAACAGATCAAGTAACTTATCCACTAGAAATGCAGAATGACTGTGTAGTATTCATTGACATTTCTGACATTTGATAACGTAAGTTCCTACACCTTGAATTGCAATAAAGTCAAGATAAATGAGCACAAGACACTGCCCATTACATCTTGGTATCTCTGCAATATGCTTACATTCATCCTTAATCTGAAACATCATCTGGTCTTATTTAAACACCTTGTTATAATGTATGTATATATAGAGAATGATAGATAGATAGACAGACAGATAGATAGATAGATAGATAGATAGAAAGATAGATAGATAGATAGATAGATGGACATATAGATAGATAGATAGATAGATAGATAGATGGACAGATAGATAGATAGATAGATAGATAAATAGATTTATCATGATAAATAGTCTCATTTCCTTCTGCATACGTTTTGAATTTAAAGTCAACCCATGTACCATCTCTGTCTACTTCTGATCTACAACTTCTTTCCTCAATCTCATCTTTCTTCATATATTTTCCTCATTCTCTCTTCATCACATATTCTTACCCTCCTTCGATCCTTTCATTCTCTCTCTTCCCTTTGCTTTTCTTCTTTTGATGTTAACATTTCATTCGTATCTTCCTCACCTTTCCTCTCTTCATTGCTCCATTTCTTTCATTTCTGCTCAACTTCATCTTTTCTTCATACGTTCCTGAACTATCTCTCACACTCTCTATATATATATCTCTCTATCTCCACTTTTCTCTCCCTCTCCCTGCTTTCTTCCATCTCTCCAGTCACTCAGCCTACCATCCAGTCAGTAATCAATACCCCAACACTAATCTGCTTAGCTCCTCTCCCGGCAAGCTGAAACCGTCAGAAATCAATGGGGCTGGCTAGCTGGGCCAGTCAGACGGCCCGGGATCGGCGCAATTCTTTCCTCTTTTTCTTTTTTCCAGGCACAGCTCGGTTCGTACTCGGCGAAGGTTACTCCTCCGTTATCCCGTGACCTTCGCCTCATCTCGCTCATAACGCGGAGCTGTGAGCGTGACAAAATAAAGTAATTTTGCACCGCTATGATTCATAGGGCGCTAAAGGTCCACTAAGGTATCACATTCTTCTCATCTCAAAAGAAATTTTCCTCTTTTTTGAGACTTTTCTTACGGCTGGCTGTCACCACTAACATGGAATTGAGGGAACAGATGCAAAGTCTTGTGCGCTTGGAAGGAGTATGGTGGAAATAAATGAGAGGGATTCCCTCACCCATTTCCTTGCAAGCAAAAAGTAATTCATTGACCTAAAAAGACAGAACTTAAAGGTGCATCAGCTGGACAATTTATCTTTGTGCATGAATAATTGTGGAACAAGACATTAAGCCTATAAAAAAAACAGGCAGCGAAAATCTCATCCGTGTACACTGACAAGATTGATCACCATAAAATGCTTTCCTTACCCACCACACATACATTGAAAGTATCTTACAAATATGACTAAAGCACCTACTATACCAGCTTAATACATTTTCAAAAACTAGATGTCAATACCTTAGCATCATTCAGACAAATATGCGAGACATGTGTTTTTATTCTGTACAAACAGCTTTGATCACCCATTAAAACAAACAGCAAACAAGCTCGAAAATAAAAAGTTTCAAAACACAGTCCATGCAGTTGAAAAATAAAACTGGCATCATACCTATATAAATTGGTATTACATTCCTGGTGGAACTATTATTAACAGTTTCATCATATGACAATAAAGTATAAAATAACTAATGTATAACACATGCAAAGTTTAGGAAACAAGTTTTAACAGGCAATTCCTATTTCCCACAAATGTATTAAAGAGCACATACACAAGAATCTATATCTTTTCTAATCTTTCATGTGCTTTTTAACTCACGTGAGAGCAAAGTGCACTGCTGTTCTATGTGTCCACAATGAAAGTAATATCATTGATTGAAATAAAACTGCCTTCATTCATTCAAAAAAAAAGATGACAACATAACAGCATGGCTAGAGCACTGAGGTGGCTGAAGTCTTCATGATATAGTTCCTACAGTCATAATAATGCAATTTATTCATAACATCTCTCATTACTGAAACACAAAGGGATCAATATAATGTAATATGAACACTGAGTTTATACTATTGGATCTCATAATTCCTCATTAGAAGGCAAATCATGTGGCAAATGAGGAAACTCACAGAAATGCAGTAAATGAGAATAACATGCCAGTGATGTAAGCCACAGATAATAAAGGGTCAATAACCAAAGTATGTAATCTATTTTACGCACCAGCTTTTGCTTTTAATACTGTTTGCGTGTGTCCACAGAGAGATAGACAAGGATCATTGAATGCGGCCAGAGAAATTTGCTGATATTAAACAGGCTGCCAAGAATTAACGAACTTTAGATGAGAACTCATGAAAAGCTATGCCTCCCGCATAATGTCCGCCTCCGTTGCCAGGGTCATTGCATAATCGTCCATTCCATCCCACCACTCCAGCCACGGTGTTCAAGCCTCTCTCCCAAGGACTCTGTCAGAGCGTGAGGGAATTATGACATTGCATCGATTTTCATGGGGCAGCAGTAATCATGACTCCGCTTGTTTAATCAGAGGTAAATTGTTTGTGGAAATGAACGGGCGATCGGGCAAAACCGGGAGCAGGAAATGTTTCATTGCGTCCGACACCTCGTTTTCCTAGCAAAGCCTTCACTTGGCCCTATGAATGCATGAATACGCAATCGCTGGGACGTATTACACAAATTTATCTGCTTGATAGGAAGGAGAGGGGGGAGAGAAACAGTGTTACACTGAGTGTGCTGTCCTTTTGGTGTGGCCCAGGGCTGTGAACTCGGTCAGATGTGTTCAAACTTAAGAGTTGGTTAGGTGTGGTATTAAGGGCACAGTTACTTGACAGCATGTACTGGTACACAAAAACATGGTAGGACCTATGTGTATATGTCGCTAGCTTACAATCCTGTTTTTGAGGCTTTAACTTTTCATTTCACTTCATTTCATTTCATATTACTACATTTATTTGCACATTTCTAAAATGAACATACATCAAACAACTATAATACAATACATTTGAATATCTATTTTTGCTGAGCATTTCTACAAAAAAGAAAATACTTTGGAATATGTGAAGATGGAAAACAGACAAACATGATGGGGCCTGCCTAAATATATTTGTTCAATTGCAGGTTTTATCATATCTATGTTGTTTCAAATCTAAGGATATCATACAGAGAGCAGTTTAAAAAAGAAAAACTAATGAAGTTTACGAATGAGCTCAAAAAAGATAAGATAAATACAGTTGCATGCAAGGTAATAGTACTGAAGTAGTCACGCTATTATCACACTTCACTTACACTAGTATATAAATGTACAAGCATATGTTTGAATTGGTCCAAGTGGAGACTGCGTATAAATATATGCAAATTATGTATATGCAAATGAAAAAGTACAAAACTATGAGCAAACACAAAGAAAAAAAATAGGCTAAGATACAAATGACTTCAGCTACAAATGTCCTTTGAGTAGTCAACATTTTATGACTATGAAGTTCTGCAGCAATTATTTCATAATATAAACTAGAGAGGCACTCTGAGAGTGCAGACCTCCGCCAAGCATGCAGCTCATATCCACCACTGATCTTTTTCTTCCATAGAGATTTCAGTGATTTCCACCCACGCGTACGTCGCCCGATTTCCCAATATAGGAGCCTTTGTTACGTCATAAACCCTCTGCTGCACGGCGCGCCTGGCCCTAGCAGAAACTAGAGCATGCACTTTAGTGCGCGCATACAAACCTCAAATACGTGCAGCCTGAACTCCCAAGTTCATTGACCCTACCTGCCAAAATATCAAAAATCCTTCATAAATTCCCCAAAAATTCTCGGATCACTACCAAAAATTAATCATTTGTTACTTGTGTCATTTTCAACCTTTCCTGCAAGTTTCATCCCAATCCGTTATCTACTTTTTGAGTTATTTTGCACACAGACAAACTAACTAACTAACTAACTAACTAACTAATGAACAAACACACAAACCAACGGTAATGAAAACATTACCTCCTCCCTTGGTGGAGGTAATTAGAACCTATTGGGATGTTTGTATGCACAAGAAATTCTGGTAAGCCAATTATGACAACATAACCACAAAAAGGATAACCTTGTAACCTGGTATAAGTATGTAAGAGATTATTTGTGTATTACTCCAGACTATAAACGTGAGGAATCAACAAAGACATCACACAACATACCCTTCCCTTCAAAAGCATAAATAGTGATGAAAAATCCGTCATGATGATACCACCTACATCATTCTATATTCAGGTGCAACAACATGGCTCAATAATATCATACAATATAATACAATATGATACAAAAGAATATGATATGATATGCTATGCTATAATATAATATAATATAATATAATATAATATAATATAATATAGTATAACATAATATAATATAATATAATATAATATAATATAATATAATATAATATAACATAATATAATATAATATAACATAATATAATATAATATAACATAATATAATATAATATAATATAATATAATATAACATAATATAATATAATATAATATAATATAATATAATATAATATAATATAATATAATATAATGTAATATAATATAATATAATACAATATAATATGATATATGGCTTACTGTCTGCTGATAAGATCTGTACTTTTCAAAATGAACTTTATCAGACAAAATTTGTTCTAACTAGTATACTCTGACACATATAGCGTCCAATTATTGCAACCCATTGCATAGCTGACTACCTGTATACACTGGCTTAGCAATTTAAAGACAATCATGGATACTTTTGATAATTAGCAGTAAATCACATTTTTATATTTCTCTCTATCTCTCTTTAATTCACTGGTAATTTATATTTTCAAAATTGATCCTATACTTTATAATTCTTATGCTAAAAGAACATTCTCTATTTCATTGGACTTTTATTTTGTATCTTAATGTAATCTTAACTATGAGCTATTACTTGATCACAAATCAATTGCATCTTATTTTCCACTTTGTATATATTTTGTAAGCTATTTCCCATTTGACATCATTGTTGAGTTTTTGTTTTATTATTTGGGGACCCCTTGAAAATCAGTATTTTAACTGAAAGGGTCATTCACCCTGTGAATGGTAATAATCAACCATCCCTAGGCTACAAACGAGCGCTGACTTTTATAATGAAACCTCCAGTGCTAAACATCTATCAGAAAATCATGCACAAGTAAGAACGACCAAGAAAAAACAATAACAAAAAAGTGGAAGTATACATGTGGGGGAATGTGGTGTGTTATGTGTGTGCGTGTGCTAGAATGTGTGTGCATGTATGTATGTGTGTGTGTGTGTGGGTGTGTGTGTGTGTGTGTGTGTGTGTGTATAGGTATGTGTGTTTCCTTTAATGGGTATAGACTCAGAAAGGCATTGACTTCATGCCATAGCTCAGGAGTTTACACCCTCTCGGTTTCTCAGCTAATAACATTTCCATTCCTCTTCCACTCTATGTTTTGCTTTTATATTCCTCATTCATTTCTCTATCTCTCCATCTCCCTATCTACCTCTCTCTCTATCTTACACTTATGTTTCTCTCTCCCCATCCTCTCCCATTAGGCGATGCCAATCGTCCCTACACGGTGGGGGCAGTGCGGCAGCGGAATGGGTATGAATTAATAACAGATTTCTCATTAGGATGGGATTAGTCATAGCTGCAATTAAGCCCAGGGTATTGATACACATCACAGTGGGAGGGATGGAGGAGGAAAGATGAGCCATTAAGACCTGGATGGGTTGGTTGGTCTGCCTTGTATTCTTGTCATGCAGAGTATATTCATCTATTGAATCGTTAGGCTTATATAAGAACACTGTTGCCAAGCGATCAAGCTATGGTCATTCACATCAGAGCGGTCAATAACAGCAGGAGATACACTGGCATATACAGACATGGTACATGTATTATCCGACACCATTATTATTCCAGATGCGTAAATATCTGCGTAATAACGACATTGTATATATGCATGGAACTTTGCAAACCTGTCTCACTGAGCGTTGTATGGGCTGGAAATTGCCAAAAAGCTACACAAAAATGTAGAAGTGCTATATAAATTCACATTTCACTTCAGATTTAGAAGAAGACATCAACTTATCACAAGATTTTTATCACGTAAATTGTTCGAAATGTTCATGTTACACCTTTTATCATACCATACAAAATTTGAGCCTTATTTGCCATATTTCTCTTTGTCATCCACTCAGCAAAAATGTGTATGGAGAATCGTGGGTATGAATAGTAATTCTGAATGAATAATATGTGAAAGACATCGATTATTCCATTACGAAAAATTGTGTCTGGAATTATAATGTAATTTTGCACCACACTAAAAGACTTTTAGTAGAGGGGTTAACTTGAAGTATATTTTCCCAAAATTGGAGTGAATAATTCATATACAGTAATTAGCTAAATTCTTAATTTTCGGAAGTATTCGGAGTTATTTTTGGCCAAAATTTCATCCTTTGAGGAGGGAATTCAGAGAAAAACAAAAACAAAAACAAAACAAAAAAACCCATAAGAATCTGGTAACACAATACACTCTCTTATGAAATGGACTGACCAGTCCAGGGACCCGTTTCATAAAACTTGTTATCAGTGACAACTGCCACATTTCTATGACAAATTTGCTCTCAGCCAATCAGATGCAAGGATTTCAGTAGCTTGTCACATCTATGACAACTTGTCACTGATAACAAGTTTTATGAAACGGGGCCCACGATGATTTAATTTTTTGAACTGGTCACTCGGTGCTGGAAACTATAGTCAAATTCTCTTGCTAGAACTTGCTGATCTCAGATAACATTGCTTATCACACACACTGAATAGTACGACACTATCAATGTTCCTTTTGTATACAAGAGTAAAATGATGACATGCATATCAAACTTGTGTTGCCATGACAACATCACCCGTTTGAATTAGTACTTAACAGGTTCAGCATCACGACACTACTTTACGCTGTTGTAGGAATTGTTACAAAATTTCTCATCACAACTGAGTAGCTGATTAACATACCATGATACTGAAATGATCACAGTGTGAAAAGGGGAAACAAATTCTACAGGCCAATCTGAGCAATGCATTACAAGTTTCCAATAAAGAAGTAGAGATAGTCAATGAATACACACTGCATCATGTTATCACTTTACAGTCAGTATGGTATACATGTAGATTCCACAGGGTCATTCTTTTTTTTTTTAGAATTAAGAACTTTTTTAAATCTTAGCTTAGAATGTTACATTATCAATTTAATGCAAGTGACCTTGACCTTGTTTTGAGAATCTCTGTCAACTATCAAAGTACATAGGACTAACCAGTATCAGCTGACACTCTAGCCAATATTCTTGCAACTTGCATTCTTGCATCAAGCTTTGTCCACATGAACAGACTTGCACAAAGTCATACATGGATGTGCAATCTATCCTAACACACACATATTTACATCGAGGCTTTGAACGTCACTGTGACATCATCCGTGACCACTTGTTGTTGTTATTTTTAAAGATATGATAGAAATGTTCACTACAGACACCGATAGTGGTGGGATACTCTAGGGGTAAAAAAGAAAAAAATAGCTAGAAAAGCTAGACATGTCTATTACTGTAATTAGATCAATTCTGTCGTGAGTCAAGGACACCCTGCATTAACGAAATTAATGGCAATTGTTCTCTGGGATCAGCTCAGACAGCTAATACTCATATTCATTATTTTAATAATATAACAATGTTGGAATGATGCACAGTGAGTCACAACCCGGACCCTAGATTTTGTGCTCCAACAGGTCGTGGCTTTCGTTGCTGTTGTTCTTGCGTTACCGTTTCTCACAAGCGTTTCGCGATTCTGCCATATTTCATTTACACCTTGCATTGTGTAGCAGTAGCCTCTGTCAAATTCTATCATTTTTTAGCAAATGGACAAAATGATGAGATGATATGAAATTTCTTTACTATAATTCCCTTTTGCGAGCATCTCGTAGTCATTTTGTGAACGTGACTAATAAAACATGTTAAATAAATCAAATGTCGCAACATGCTTCCGTTATTAGTCATCATCGTTTATGGGAATGGGCAGGGAATCTCTGCAACCTGATTGGAGAGAAGCAGACGACGCAAGCCTGATCCGTTTTCACCCACACCAATTATTTGCAGCATTATTCACAGCATTATTCAAGGACTTTGTCCTATTTGGTCTTAATCGTTATGTCAAATTCTGATGTTTTTCTTTCTAACTTTCACTGTTTCACAGTATATTATCCTGTGAAAGTAAGTCATGGGGAACTCTTTTTCAAAGATGCGAATCAAAACCTGGAGCTTCAAGATACTTTGGAGAGGGCCTAAATTCTTGATACATGAGATTATGCAAAAATCTAAACACTGCTGGGCAAGCACTATTTGACATTTCAGCAGATTTAGCCTTTTTTTTTTGCACACACACAAGTCTAGAGCCCTTCAGCCTTTCCAACACAAAATAATATATATACAGTATGTATGTCCTCCCCCCCCCCAAAAAAAAAAAAAAAAATTATAATCGGATTTCTGCAATGATAACTTTCAATATGATTAAACTGTCTGAATACTATTTCAGGGTCTAAAAATATAACATCTTACCTATATTTTGCAGAAAACTCCATTCAATTTGGTTAAGTGGTCAAAGAGAAATGTGGATCATTGAAAAGCATGTCATGGGTCTTCCAAGTTTAGCACTTTGATGCTCTTGAAACCGCATATAAATGTGTGAACGCAATGGACAGAACTTGGACAGAAAGGATTCCTGACATGCTCTACAAAGATCCTCATTTCTCTTCGACCACTGAAGCAAATTGGATGGGGTTTTCTGAAAGATGTGGGCCGCAAGTTATAGTTTCATACTGTGAAATTCTATTTTGATTGACTCTCTTTTTTTTTAAGTTATCATCGCAGAGGGTCCCATTGTTTTTTTTTTTTTGGGGGGGGGAACATATGGTATACATGCAGAGAGAGAGAGAGAGAGAGATAAAGTTTATCTTTAAGATCACACAACATTCTAAAAATAGGAAGATGAACTTGAATGCCTCAACAACATTTTTTTTTCCAATTTCTTATGGCAATACATTCTGACTGTGTGCTGTAATACACACAGACACACACACAAGAAAAATATGATTTCACATCTACCTAAGAAATGCATTATTTCTCCACGCCAATAGTGGGATTCACACGTATGCAAATTAGTGGGATACAAATCTTGAGATTTGCATCATGATCAAAATCTCGAGATTTTTGTCCATGAGGACGCAAAAATCCCAATGATCGTGATCAGCATCATCCCAAGAAATCTTGTGCTTATTTCCGAATTATCCCAATAATTTGTCCCTTAGTGATAGTGTGAATGCTAGACCAACTAGTCTCAAGATTTTACATCCCATCATTCAAAGCGCACATCACAACAGCATGCACACCACACCACTTACACAAGCAAAAACAATTGGCATAGAGAAGCGCACTGTGTGCACAAATTCCTGTCCGTGTGAACGCCTGAAAAAAATATCGAGATTTGGATCATTACAGTCAACCCACTATTTCTGTCCATGTGAACACTTGCAAAAAATTTCAAGATATGGATCGCAATTATTATCCCACTAATTTTGTTCTTGTGAATGTGCTTATGTGGATCGCAATTATTATCCCACTAATTTTGTTCTTGTGAATGTGGCTTTCGTGTTCCATTATCACAGACTATAATCATCCCAGAGATCAAAGGATGCAAAGAAGACATTTTTGCATGTCTTGCTTTGATATGAAAGTGTTGTGATTTATGTGTCAGACAGCAGAAAAGTGGGGAATTGGGGGTAAAAAAAAAATGTGTGGGAATGATCAAGCTGTGAGGGCTTAAGTGGTCTGTCCAGAGTGAGACAGCAAAATTTATGGTTTCCAATCTGTTTCAAAGTTTTCTTTTTTAGAATATGGAAATCATTGCATGGTATTTGTATTTGAAACATCTATCTACTGAAAGTATCAAAGGATTTTTCTTTCTTATACCTAAAGATGGATAAATAAAGTGATATCCATATAATACATATTTTATATTGCCAAGTTGAATTTGTCCAGCAGAAAATTGTGAGAGTACAAATTGTTCATTTAACTTCAGTGTGCAAGGTGAATTCTTTAATCTCACGCTGTACTTTTTTTGTTATCATTTATCACATTTAAAGATGACTCTGGTCACAATTCAGTGGATTCTGGACCCATTCCCGAGATTGCCACAATCCTATTTCTGGTCACATAGCACTAATGGGAGGAATGCCCCAATTGCCCACATGCTTTAACCCCATAAAACCCGGAAAAGAAGACTACCGTGTGCAAGAGCAATGAGATATTGAGATGGCGGGCATGAGGGGGGAGGGGTTAATTGGCTTTAGACCAGAATCACTGAACAGCAAAAGGCGTCGTCCAAGGCCAGTCATCGGGGCATGTTCCGAACATGGCGAAATCTGAGGCCGGCGAAGGGGAAAGGGGAATGTGCCAAAATCCCTTTCACTCTGTCTCCATCTCTATCAATCAGGTTGTATCTTGATTTGAGATGCGAACGCCTGTCTGTACCCATTCCGTTTGCCAATGATTTAATCCCGCCACTGATTGCAAAGTACGGCTCCGAAAGGGTCATCGCACTTGATGAGAAAACCGGCCAGCAAAACCCAAAAGTGACTTTAAAAAGAAAGAAAAAAAATCAAATAAATTCCACTTGCTGTCTGGAGATTACTCTCCTTGCAGTTGTTATGAAGGTCATCAAATTTAGTTCTTTGACAGAAAAAATGAGACATGAATGATTAGAAATGATCTCATCATCACTTTCTTTGGCGCTTTTAATATTACTGTCTGAAACTTCTATTGCATTTAACGCATGACAGTCAATCTCATTACAAAATGGCTGAAATTATGTGACCAAATGTCCAGATTACTACTAAAAGGGGGTTTTAAAGAAAGGATTCTCTTAAGCTTGAATTTGTTTGTATTTATGCTAATACTGACTAGATAAACATTTGATTCACCATATCTTTTTCATCCATATGAGGATTACAAAAGTATTGTATGCATTTAACAGAAATAAAGACCTCAAATTCATTATTTTTCCCTTAATTGCATGCATTGTCATGAATACATTCAAAGATGTTTTTCACATGTATTTGACAATGTTATACGGCTCACCATCATCAAAACCAGATAGAGTTAACAAATATTATTTCTGTATGACTTCAACATTAACAAGTGTTTTTTTTTTTTTACTCCAAGCTTTAAAACATATATATATGATTTGCAGCAATTTACGTACCACCTAGCATTGAACAGTCCAAGGTTGCTAACCACTACAAAATTACAATTCTAAGAGAAAGAATGCCTTTTATAGAGTTAGAGTTAGAATTGGAGGATATTCATTCAGTTATTTCAAACACCAAATGAGCATGGCTCAGAAAAGGAAAAAAGCAGGAAAGGTTTAAAATGAAGCAAGACATTTTGAGACTTTAAAATTTGGACAGGAGGTAGCCAAGATGTACAGCCTTCATTATCACACATTTCAATTCTGATACTGTGCAACCAGTTTCTGTCATTTGCAGTTTTCTCAGCTACGTTATCTGCAACTCTGTTGGGGTAAAATGACTGATCACAAATACATGTACCTCTTGGAGATAAAAAGAGTGAGAAAATTTGGAGGGGGGGGGGGTAGCCACCGGAGACTTTTTCCTTCAAGATGTGAACACCGAAGAATTCTACAATTACTTACTGATCACACATCTTAATTGATACCTATATTGGTAAATATTCAGTTTTACATCTGGAAAGTCAAATGCATTAAAGTGAAACAGTCCCATTGACATGCAGCAGCTTGCCTGCATATTTCTGTTGCTGGAGTCATAAAAAGCACATTTCAACAATTGGGCAACAGCAACGTTATCAATATCTGAGTTGTATATTATTTGGACACTTATAATTGCTCTCTTTTCCTCGTGAAGTGCAAGGAAATACTTTCACGAGAACAAGCTGTATGTTCAAATTCATATTTTGAATTCAAGTTAACAAATCAGCTGAAATCACTGGTAAAGAGCATTGTCTGCATTTGTGTGTGTGTGTGTGTGTTAAGTCTCATCGGACTTACAGACCTGTCAGTCCAGTGACGAAGTGACGGGGGGGGGGGGGGGGGGGGGGGGGGGGGGGGTAGAGGAGGGGAAGGGGTAGGGGAATAAATCAAATCATTCTCCCATGTCACCTAGGAAGACAAAGAAAGGGGAATAGCATTTAAATCATTCCAATGTCAACATTCATCGGGATGACTGGGGTTTGCTGACTGCAAACACTCATCAGCGGAGGGGGAAAAAAGAAGAAGGAGAAGAACAAGAAAAAAAATGCAAACCAATGATGACATCATCTGGCCAATTTTGTCAATGACTCTTGGCGATCTTCTTACCCCCGTAATTGAGATGGTGATGAGAAATTTAGCCCAGGTCCTGTAATTCTACACTCACCTTTGTCTTGTTAATTTTCTGACTGGAGGGGGCCTCAACGTGCCCGGCCAGCTAGGGAAAAACCAGCGAATGATGGAACAAAAACCTGGAGGGAAAGGTGGAGTTGGGGGGGGGGGGGGGAGAGAAGGGTGGAGGGGGAAGAAGAATAAGAGGATGAAGAGATTAAGCTATGGCATGCCTGGAAGGTTCTTAGAGAGCCCAGACAGGGCCTGAAGGTAAGACAAAGAGAATCTGGGCAAACTCTTGTTGATTCAAGAGATTAGGGATTGATTTCCTTAGACTACTTGCCTTGCTCTTTGGTCTCTAACTTTTCACTTCAGCAACTTGAGGAATACGTTGTACCTCTGGTCTTAAAGGGGTGATTCGTCATATCTTAAATTCTGGTATCCACTGGAGTGAACAAAATACTCGTTTTAAATATGTATTGTCACAAATGTACACACTAGTAGTTATGTACACGTACATGTATGATGTACTGTATGCCTGGCTGTTTAATGTGTATGTACACAGGTGCACCAGATTAATGGAGAACATTCTATGTGGTATAGATATAGTACATACAGGCTGACCAGATCAGTGGAGAATTTTCTAGGTGGTATACAATGTAACTACACAGTACATGCATGTAAGAGGAAATACATTATAACTCACTCAATCTAGAATGATTTCACCCTTTCCAGAATTTTCTGGGAAGTGCTTACATATTTGGCTGAGTGAGGCACTGTCCCTGTAGCCCAATGTGATTGGTAGTTAATTTTGGTAATGATGTTTTGTACATAGTTAGGCAGTGAGTCATCCAGGTTTCCTGGAACTTGGACTGGCTAGTAGGTTGGAGAGAGTTATAGAATGTGCTAGAAGGGGGTGAATGGATAGTATATAAGCCAGAGAAATTCTGCAGTAGGCAGAGTACCTAACACCTCTGCTCTGAGAGTTACGTCACTTCTGGCTCTGAAGTGACTTGTTATAGTCAGTCCTGTGTTACCTGCTGACCTGTTATGTTTGTGGAGATAAGGCCTGGGAGACATTTTGCCTGCAGAGAATTAATGTGCCCTCATTGGAGATAGACACCATGCGTCGATTTGTGTCAATGGACATTGCTACGGCAAAGCTGTGATGGGCTCGATTCTTAGCTGAACGTTATTGAGTGAATCATTATTCAACGCATCAACTGGACGTGGTCGTCACAACGTTTGGACTCTGCACGTTTTGCCGTGGACATATTTCGTGGATTTTACCCCGGATCTATACCGTGGACTATCGTAACCTGCGCCTCTGGAGTTACGTCGGAGGAATCATTCATCGGTGCGTCAAGGAGCATTCGTCTGTGCATCGAACATCGTATCTGGACACTTTCAAAGGATTATTTAATACGTGTAAGTGATTCCACTACCGATTTATAACTGTTTCTATTGATCATTGTTGTACTGATGTGACGCTGATTACCAGTCTGTACCCACAATATCACTGTTAATAAACCGCCTGAACATCAGTTGATTGTTTCTTTTGTGCGATCATTCTCAGAGTGATTTTGGTCGTAACAAAATTGGGGGCTTGTCCGGGAAGTGAATTTTAAAGCCAAAACTTAGAATTTGGAACGTTCCGGAATCCAGAATATTGGTACAGACAAAATACCGGTTGAGTTGATTGTTCAATTGTATATTGTGTGTAATACATTGTGACAATGTCAATCAGTACAATGGATGTTCAGGCATTTGTTCAGAGGACAGATTTGTCCCTCAAAGATTTGCAAAGGTTACGCAAATGTGATTTGACTGCTATTGCACAGCATTTAAGTGTAGATGTTCCACAAGGTGCAAGAAAGGCAGAGATTCTTGACTTAGTAGCTGGTCACATGGAGCTCAAAGAAGAAATTGTCACTCCAGATCAAGCTCAAATTTCAGATCAAACACGGCTTGAGCTTGCTAAATTGCAAATGGAAATGGAGAAGGAGAAGATGAGATTAGAACTGGAAGTGAAGGAAAGAATGGAAATGAAGAAACTTGAAGTGGAGCAACAACTGAAATTGCGTGAGATGGAATTGACTCATGCACAAACTGTTGGAAATCGTGAAAGGGCTCCCTCTGATTTTGATTTGGCCAAGAACATTCGATTGGTGCCCAAGTTTGAAGAAAACAGAGTTGATGCATATTTTGTGTCATTTGAGAAGGTGGCTAACAGTTTGAACTGGCCACAGGAATTTTGGCCCTTGCTCCTTCAAAGTGTGTTTGTCGGCAAAGCAGCTGATGTGTACTCATCTCTCTCTGAAGAGCAATCACGTGACTATGCTACAGTCAAGAAAGCAGTGTTGAATGCTTATGAGTTGGTGCCAGAGGCGTACAGACACAAGTTCAGAAATTCGTACCGCAAACCAGGCCAGACACATGTTGAGTTTGCTCGTGAAAAAGAAATGATGTTTGATAGGTGGTACAGATCCCTGAAAGTGGATCAGGACTTTGATAACCTACGTGAGGTTGTTCTCTTGGAAGAATTCAAAAAGAGTGTTGCTTTCAGTGTGAGGTCACATTTGGATGATCACAAAGTGACACGTTTGCATAAAGCAGCCTTGATGGCTGATGAGTATGAGCTGACCCACAGAAATGACAACAGACCACCTTTTAGGAATTTCTCTGGAAATAAGAGAGACAAAAATCAGTCGAGCAATCCAAAGAATGCTGGTCCTGAAAAAGGCACGAGTTCTGACACTTCATCGGCACCAAAGCCTCAATCTGACAAAGGGTCCAGTACAAGTGCAAATGTCATCAAATGTTTTCACTGTAACAAGACAGGGCATGTAAAGTCACAGTGTTGGAAGTTGCAAAACAAAACAAAGAAGGACTTGGGATTTGTTATGTCAAAAAGTGTCCTACCCGAAAACAGTGTCCCGTTCAGTGAAACACAGGCCATTGAAAGTCAATCTCCCAAATTCAAAGATAGGCTGAAGCAGGTGGATGAGAGCTATCGTAGCTTTTTGTTTGATGGTGAGGTGACCCCATGTACCTCTGGTGAGGCAGGTAAGCCAGTGGTTATCCTGAGGGATACGGGGGCCTCTCAGTCGTTGATGGTGGATGGTGGTATGACTTTTCCACCAGATAGTGCAGTAAATGCAAAAGTCTTGATTCAGACTGTTGATGGCAGTTATATGTCAGTGCCACTGTATAGAGTGGATTTGAAGTGTGACCTAGTTTCTGGTCCTGTTACTGTTGGAGTTGTTCCTGAGTTGCCCATGGTAGGCATTGACTTTTTGTTGGGGAATGACTTGGCTGGAGACAAGGTGGTTGCGTCTCCAGTTGTTTCGGATAAACCAGTGGTGGTTGCTGAAACTGAGCAGTTGCAGGAGGAGTTTCCTGGGATATTCCCAGATTGTGTTGTGACTAGGTCTCAGGCTCGTAGAGCTGTTCAAGATGATGCGGATTCTGTTGATGTGGAGGAGAATTCCGGTGTTTGGTTGGCAGAAACCTTTTTCAAGGATTTGAATGATGGGGTTGCTGTATTAGGCTCCGAGGCTAACAGTGATGGGCTGTTTAGCAAGTCTTCCTTGGTTGAAGCACAGCAGGCAGACTCTGAGTTGAAAGGCTTGTCTCAGACGGCGTGTTCTGAGGCTGAGGCTGAAAAGGTCCCTGAGTGCTATTATGTCAAAGATGGCATTTTGATGAGGAAGTGGAGACCTCCCCATAGGCCAGCTGATGAGGATTGGACGGTGGTCCGTCAAGTTGTTGTCCCTCCTAGTTACCGCGGTGAGATCTTGAGGATTGCTCACGAGTTACCAGTTGGCGGCCATTTAGGCGTCAGAAAGACAAAGGATCGGATCATGAGGCATTTCTATTGGCCAGGGTTGAATGTGGATGTGGCTGAGTTTTGTAAGACTTGTCACACATGTCAGGTGGCTGGTAAACCACAGCATTCAGTGAAACCGGCGCCATTGATTCCGATTCCTGCGTTTGAAGAACCATTCAGTCGGGTTCTAGTCGACTGTGTTGGACCTTTGCCTAGGACTAGGTCGGGTCATAAGTACCTCTTGACAATCATGGATATGTCTACACGGTTTCCAGAGGTTATCCCATTGCGAAATATCACTGCTAAGACTGTGGTAGATGCTCTAGTGCAGTTTTTCACTAGGTATGGGTTGCCCAAGGAAGTGCAGTCTGACCAAGGGTCAAATTTCATGTCAGGCATATTTCAAGAGGTGATGTATCGTTTGGGTGTGAAGCAGCTGAAGTCGTCAGCTTATCATCCCCAATCCCAAGGTGCGTTGGAGCGCTACCACCAGACCCTAAAGACAATGATTAGGGCATTTTGTGAGGAGTATCCCGAGGATTGGGATAAGGGCATCCCTTTCCTGCTGTTTGCAACGAGGGACTCCCCAAATGAGTCGACGGGTTTCAGCCCATTTGAGTTGGTGTACGGTCATGAAGTTAGGGGCCCACTGAAGCTCATCAAAGAGAAATTCATGACGGAGGATGATGAGGTCCACCTACTTGACTACGTGTCAAAGTTTCGTGAAAGGCTTTCAAAGGCTTGTGAGGTAGCTAGGGATCACTTGAAAGTGTCACAAGACTCTATGAAGAGAAAGGCAGACAAAAATGCCAAAGCGCGAACTTTCAACCCAGGTGACAAAGTTCTTGTACTGCTGCCCATACAAGGTGAACCACTGAAAGCCAAGTTCAGTGGCCCGTACTATGTCAAAAAGAAACTCAATGATGTGAACTATGTGATCAGTACGCCAGACAGACGCAAAGATCAGAGGGTGTGTCACATAAACATGCTGAAAGAGTACTATGAGAGAAAGGCTAGTCAGCCGGTAGGTGTAGCTCAGGTGGTAGAAGAAGAAGTAGATGAAGAGGGAGAAGCTCAAGATGAGCATGGAAGTGAGCCCTCTAGTGCCAGGTTGTCTAACTCAGAGATGTTAGGGAAAGTAGATGAGGCACTGAACTACCTACCTGAAAATCAGAGGAAAGATGTGACTAGTCTGTTACATGAGTACAAGGAATTGTGTAAAGACAAACCAGGCTGCACCCCTCTGGCTGTACATGATGTTGATGTAGGAGATGCTGACCCTATCAAGCAGAACCCTTACAGACTAAACCCGAGCAAACTGCAAAAAGTAAGGGAAGAGGTTCAATACATGCTAGACAATGACATAATAGAACCGAGTAAAAGCAGTTGGAGCTCCCCAATCGTCATGGTGCCCAAACCGGATGGGTCTCAGAGATTCTGTATAGATTACAGAAAGGTGAATGCCGTGACGAAAACAGACTCTTTCCCCATTCCCAGACTAGAAGACTGCATTGACAGGGTCGGAAATTCTGCATATGTCAGTAAAATAGACCTTCTAAAGGGATACTGGCAAGTGCCCTTGACCGACAAAGCCAGAGAGATTTCTGCCTTTGCTACACCAGATGGCTTGTTCCAATGCAAAGTAATGCCATTCGGCATGAAAAATGCTCCAGCCACCTTCCAACGGCTGACAAACCAAATCATTGCTGGACTTGACCACTGTGTAGTATACATTGATGACATCCTAGTGTATAGCGACACGTGGGAGGAGCACATTACACACTTGCGGCAACTTTTCGACAGACTCAAGGAGGCCGGATTGGTGATTAATCTGGCAAAGAGTGAATTTGCAAAGGCCAAAGTGGTGTATCTCGGGCATGTAGTCGGTCAGGGACAAGTATTGCCAAGAGAAGCCAAGGTAGAGGCTATACTAGGCTTTCCCATCCCCCAATCCAAGAAGGAGTTGCTCAGATTTCTGGGCATGGCTGGTTTCTACAGGAAATTTGTACCGAATTTCAGCACTGTAGTCACCCCCCTAACAAACCTGCTGAAGGGCAAGGCGAAGTACACGTGGACTGATGAGTGTCAAAGAGCCTTCGAGAAACTAAAGGCAGTCCTTGCTAATGAGCCTGTTTTGGCAGCTCCTGACTTCGCAAAGCCATTCAAGGTGGCAATAGATGCTAGCGATGTAGGAGTGGGAGCGGTTTTGCTCCAAGAAGATGAAGAAGGCACTGAACGACCAGTTAGCTACTTCTCCAAAAAATTGAACACATACCAGAAGAAGTACTCCACAATTGAGAAGGAGGCTCTCAGTCTCATCCTTGCTCTCCAGCAATACGAAGTGTACTTGACAAATAGCAAAGGGGAGATCACGGTCTATACTGACCACAACCCCTTGGTCTTTTTAGACCGGTTCAAAATGAAGAACAACAGGTTGTTCAGATGGAGCATGATGACGCAGCCATATGCACTCAAAATCAAACATGTGGCAGGCAAAAACAATGTAATTGCCGACGCTCTGTCAAGAGTGTAACATGAAGAGAGTATCAAAGGTGAAAAGTTTTCACCGCGTATCATTTCCAGTGTATGTGTTTAGCATATTCATTAATGTGTGCAAAACAGTTTGATATGATTGTATAAGCTCCGAGAATTCAAGCAATATCATTGTAAATAGTAGGCCTATCCATGAAAAGAGAACATGGAATTAATACAGCTATCCAAAAGGCATGTGATAGTATGTGATTATTGTAGCTTGACTTGGATTTTACCTCACATTCATTGTAAATAATAATGAGAAATTGTGAAGGTAAAAGAAACCCTTGCTACGGCAAGGCTTTCTTTTTCCCATGGGGGATGGTGTCACAAATGTACACACTAGTAGTTATGTACACGTACATGTATGATGTACTGTATGCCTGGCTGTTTAATGTGTATGTACACAGGTGCACCAGATTAATGGAGAACATTCTATGTGGTATAGATATAGTACATACAGGCTGACCAGATCAGTGGAGAATTTTCTAGGTGGTATACAATGTAACTACACAGTACATGCATGTAAGAGGAAATACATTATAACTCACTCAATCTAGAATGATTTCACCCTTTCCAGAATTTTCTGGGAAGTGCTTACATATTTGGCTGAGTGAGGCACTGTCCCTGTAGCCCAATGTGATTGGTAGTTAATTTTGGTAATGATGTTTTGTACATAGTTAGGCAGTGAGTCATCCAGGTTTCCTGGAACTTGGACTGGCTAGTAGGTTGGAGAGAGTTATAGAATGTGCTAGAAGGGGGTGAATGGATAGTATATAAGCCAGAGAAATTCTGCAGTAGGCAGAGTACCTAACACCTCTGCTCTGAGAGTTACGTCACTTCTGGCTCTGAAGTGACTTGTTATAGTCAGTCCTGTGTTACCTGCTGACCTGTTATGTTTGTGGAGATAAGGCCTGGGAGACATTTTGCCTGCAGAGAATTAATGTGCCCTCATTGGAGATAGACACCATGCGTCGATTTGTGTCAATGGACATTGCTACGGCAAAGCTGTGATGGGCTCGATTCTTAGCTGAACGTTATTGAGTGAATCATTATTCAACGCATCAACTGGACGTGGTCGTCACAACGTTTGGACTCTGCACGTTTTGCCGTGGACATATTTCGTGGATTTTACCCCGGATCTATACCGTGGACTATCGTAACCTGCGCCTCTGGAGTTACGTCGGAGGAATCATTCATCGGTGCGTCAAGGAGCATTCGTCTGTGCATCGAACATCGTATCTGGACACTTTCAAAGGATTATTTAATACGTGTAAGTGATTCCACTACCGATTTATAACTGTTTCTATTGATCATTGTTGTACTGATGTGACGCTGATTACCAGTCTGTACCCACAATATCACTGTTAATAAACCGCCTGAACATCAGTTGATTGTTTCTTTTGTGCGATCATTCTCAGAGTGATTTTGGTCGTAACAAAATCATTATCAAACTGTCAGACATTTTCTTTTTCTACCAAACACACTGAGGAGACATACCATCCAGCATGCTCCAGCCTATACACACAATTATGGCACAACCATCTTTATATTTGAATGTCTACAAGGACTCACAGCTTAATGACTTAACAAGACAGCATACCATTCTATATTGTGCAGACTGTGATACAGTCTCTTTCATAAGCATATTTACATGCATAAAAGGAGACTCATATCTCACCTATCAAAAAAAAAAAATACTGTCAGATATGATGTTGATGATGACTAAAAACACTAATAATGCCCTAAAGCTAGAGCCTAAGCTGTATATGAAAGGAGAAAAACGTATAAACAGTGACATTTGAACAGGTCCGCTAAATGGATTGATAAATAAGCAGACGTAGCATTTTGATTCAACAAACTAAGCATGCATTCCATCACGGATTCCACAATCTCATTTCATATAGACTGTTTTAAGACACTACGTGTTTTCCAAGGCAGCTGCGAAAACAATCGGGTGGCCCCAAATGAGCAGAAGGGCATTCTCACCCAGTGGTTGCCGTTGCTCAGAAGTCTTCGAGATGCGATCGATCGGGGTTAATCATTTCGGTGCCCTATTTGCTATTCATGGGACATCCGCTAAAGATGAGGATTAGATCATGGGATGCGAGTCTTGAGTCTATAGGACAGACAGTGTCATATTGGGTGGATGGGGGTGATGATGATGATGATATCAGCCATTCATAAAACATGCCCTTCATCAGTGGGAAATGTGTTAAGCCAGCACCTTTAAATACAATGTAAAATATAAAGCAGGTACATAGCTTATAACATCAAATTTATCAACACATACTTTAGGGCTATACAGTATTCACTAAATGCTTTTTAGATTGAGGCATGACCCTGCTCTGTCACACAGAGTCAAGGCTATTGTTGAGAAACTGCGGAAAGGACTTTGACAAGGTTTCTTAGCACAGGGGTGTGTTTCATAAAGCTGTTCTTAAAGTTACGAATGACTTACGAACGACTGGTGATCAGTTCTGATGTGCTATACTTATCAAAATTTCAACAATTCAGCACAAGAACTGATCACCAGTCGTTCTTAAGTCGTTTGTAACTTTAAGAACAGCTTTATGAAACACCCCCCAGATGTGATTTAGCCTTTATGACCAGACAAAGTGGTAGCTAAACTGGTAGCCATGTTGTGACTATACATAGCCAGGGCTTGACACTAACTTTTTCTCTGATGGCCCCCATTCAGGCCACCAAAATCTTTCAATCTGAAATTTTGATGGCCTGAAAAAATAGGAAAGATATCAATCTATTAATATTCTGAAGTGCCCAGCCCGGCAACCAAAGGACAGCCCTTTTGGAAGTTTAGTGGCTCAACATCAATATGTAGTGGCCCGGGCCATCGGGCCACTACTAAATGTCGAGCCGTGACATAGTCATGCTCGTTAAGTGCTGTGGCGGAGGTGTTCTCAGCTGCAAACGGTTTTCTCAAATATTCTTTCAACAGAAATTGAGATGATCGTGGTGTGGACATATTTTCTAAATTACTTTTTTATATGGTGGTAGAGGTAGCCGAGGTCATGGTGTACAAAGCCAGAGACTTGTAAAAGATATGATGATGTAACTCGCTAAACAGTGGTAGCAGTGATTACTGGAAAGTTTTGAAACTGGCTGAATGTGATGGTTGAACAGCTATCTGTTTGTTAATCCGTTGAGGACAAGTCTAGAGTATACTCGGGCAGGTGTCTATGAAAAATGCGTGTTGTAGCAAAATCAGTCTGTCCTCAATGGGTTAAAACAACACAACTCTTGCCGTGATATTGCGGACAGTTTTGGTACAACTGATTTAAATTAAAGGGATGGTACAGTATTGGTTGAGGTGAGGATTGGGCTTTCAACTTTTTGTGAGATACCAAGAAACTACTTATGAAATAATACAGAGCATACCATTCAAAGAGGAATTCAAAGTTTATTTGATGAAAATCAGTTTTGGAATGGCCGAGACATCAAAAAACAAAGTAAAATAAAGCCATCGAAATAAAAAGTGGGTCCCACCTTTTATTCGGATCGCTCTGTTTCGGGTATCTCAGCCATTTCAGAACCAATTTTCATCAAATAAACTTTGAATCCCTCTTGGAATTACAGGCTCTTTCATATTTCATATGAGGTTTCTCACTATTTCACAAAAAAAAAAAATGTTAGAAACCTGAAGTTAGGTCTCAACCAAAACTGTACGATCCCTTTAACACTGTGTGTTTATGAGTGTGACAGAAATTGTGCTGCGATAAGTTAGGGACTGATGGCATGGGCGGACTGGACATGGTGATTGTAAAAGTGGAAGGAATCATGGCATCCATAATAACGGAAGAATTTCAGCAGTAATAGGGCTGAAAGAGTGCAGGACTGAACTGCTGAAAAGAGATAACAGTGTGCTCCTGGCCGATACATGTGATATTATGAGCCATGATGCAGGGTAATATGGTGCAGTATGGTATTGTGTTGTGTGTGGTATGATATAGTGGTGTGTATAGTGATATGCATTGTGGTATCGTGTAGTGTATGATATGTGGTGTTGCGCAAGGTGTTGTGGAATGCGGTGTGGTGTAGTGTTGTGTAGCATGGTGCAGGGAGATAGGGTATGGTGTAGTGTCATGTAGTGTGGTGTGCTGTGGTGGGATGTGGTGTGGTCTGGTGTGGTCTGGTCTGGCATGGTGCAGCATGGTGGTATATAGTGTGGTGTGGAGTCATCAGGTCTGGTATAATGTAGTCCAGTATGATGTGGCGTAGTGTGGTGCATTGCACTGCGATGGGATGTGGTGTCGTGTAATGTGATGTGAAGACATGTGAATACTGGACGTAATTGGTATGCATATACTGTGGCACAGATGACAGTAATGATGGATTTGATACAATATCATTAAATGTTTTCCATGAAACATTAGTTCCTGGATAGAATAATGTTTAACTATCACTATCATAGTTTTAAAAATATTTTATACCCAGCACATAGGTGCTCAATGAGAGAATTCTCTGAGAAGTCTTCTCTGCTTAACCCGTTGAGGACGAGTCCTGCGCATACTTAGGCAGGTGTCTATGGGGAATGCGTGTTGGAGCAAAATCAAACCGTCCTCAATGGGCTAAAGAAAGTAATAGGTAAAACATGACAGATCTTTCTAAAGACCTAGGTAAGAAATAGTAATACTTCATAAACCATTCAGTTGCTCATTTAATTCAAACATTAAAGCCATTAAGCAATCTCTCCTGTTTGAACTGAATGATTTAGTGGTCATTTCTGTCTACCCTTTCAGCTCTTGCTTGCTTCCTCTCTTACCTAAAAGAACCTTCGTAAAAGTTTTTCCCTCATTCTTTCTGCCTCAATGCATTACCAACTTTTCATCTTTTTCTTTTTCTTCTTTTTTTTGGGGGGGTTCATTTTCTCATACTACCTGTGTTTCTCTTTCGTTCTGTCCCTTCTGTTCAATCTGTTTCATCTTGAAGTACCATAGTACATGTAATTAATCCTTCATACTTAATGATTTGTATGCTTTTTTTTTTCCATCTTATCTTTGTGTTTGTCAATTTCTTTTCCTCACATCTGATACCCCAGTAACTACCATGAACATTTTTTCTCTTTCTGGCTTCTTCCAACCCCAAATCCCATTCAGCATTACTTTATCCTTTCATCAAATTCATCTCTTTCACTCCTCTCATCTCCACATCGCCCCCCCCCCCAATCTCTTCCCTCTGTTTCACCATCCCTATCCCCGTCCCAACCCCAATCAACCAAACAAAACCTAGTGTCTCTTTTCCCCGACTAAACTGACGATGAATTTATGTACACTTTGGCATATCGGCACCATGTAATTGACCCTGTGTTGAATGAAGCCCAAGCCAAAATTCTTATTAAGTCACTAATCTCGTTGAATACAAAATTGAAGGAAAACTCTTGCCTCCAAACCCCGCAACATGGATTTTTTTTGTCGTTGTTGCTTTTGTTTTAATTCTCTCTTTCCTTCGCAATTGCATGCCACACAAAGTGATTGTGTATGATAGATATTGAGACTCCAGGCAACGAAAAGTGGAGGCACGCGCACGGCTTAGGGGGCAATCATCACCAAAATGCCTCCCTCTTTCTATCCCTCTCTCTCTTCTCTATTTCTCCTCCTATATCGTCCTTTTCCTCCTTCCCATCTCTCCATCTCTCTCTTCCACCGTCTCCTCCTTTCTTTCTCTCTCTCTCTCTCTCCCCTCCCTCTGCTGCCAAATGTATACCATACTGGAAGCATGTCATCACTGGTAAAATGAGTTGAGAGTGTATTTTGGCAATGCCCCGGCATTGTCCTTCTTTTCTTCCCGCCTGCATCGAATGAATCATCACCCATCTGGATGAAAGATCCCTACATTTATTGTTCGGCCTCCCTAAGAGGGTTTTTTTTTTCTTTCTTTCTGCCGGAGTTAAAGCCAGACTTGTTGATGGAAGGGAATTCCTCCTCTTTAACGATATTCTCGCCAACATCTCATCAACCTGCCCCCTTCCGTTGGTGTCATCTCGTCCCTCCTCTCCCCTCCACCATCCTTCTTCCGGCCTTTCTCTTCCTTGATAATAACTCTGTTAGGTATACATTTCTTTATCTTTTTTTTTTCTTTTTGGGAGGTTCAACAGAAACTCTGATTTTTCATCAATCAAAGAAATGTTTCTCTCACAAGTCAGGAGACCTTGTTTTGTTTCTCTTCTGTGTCTCGGTGTTTGGTAACTCGACGATGTGGCTTTGCTTCCGTCGTTGTCGCTATCTCCATCAGGGTATTTTCAGCACATAGAGGTCACAAAGCATGTGGCATCCTTCGACCAGCATCGCGATTCTCGTCTCCCCTCTCCATCTTGTCTTTACTTCGACGAGTCTCCCTTTTCTCTTATGACGATACAAGTAACGTCCACCTCCATGTCTATACGCATCCATCTCTCTGGGTATCTCATGCAATTATAATGATACCAATACAAGCGGAGAACAGTTATATCAGGGTTCTTTTCAAAGAGTGTTCAATGGCTCCGTATATCGCTGGGGGGCGGGGGCATTCCCACGCTTTGATAAACAACAAAGATTTTACATTCCTGCATCATGTAGTGTAATGATACTAATGTTTATAGAACTTCTTTATTCTATTCAGAAAGCTTGATGGATAACTTCATTTTCCAGATATTGCATCAATTTCTCCTTATGAAAGCACTTCACCTGCTTGATTCTCTGTAGTATTTGTAAGGGAATCAGCCACTCATACCAACAAACTTTTGCTGCAATTCCAGTCATCCTTCAGAATTACTACAAAACGGTGATATAAAACACCATTAAAGACAATAGCAGCAATGTGCATGTATTTAAGTAATCAGTTGTCTACTTGCATGTACTTAACTCAAAGTTATACAACCAATTGTGCAGAAATCTTTTTAATGATAGTATTGTAACACTGTTCACTCCATGAATGGTGCAATGTTTGAAAAAAGGGGGAAAATTGGGTGCATTTAACAAGATCTGAACACCACTGCACATTTGAGAGTGATGTTTTCCACACCTTAAGTGATCATAATTGATCCCTGATTTCCAGAAAAAAAAAAGATTGCTTTTGTAAATGACAAAACACGCTAACTGATGTCATATTGTAATAAAAAGCAAACACCTCATCAGCCATTTTTCTATTACTAATTATATAATATCATTATGTGCTCCTTTAACATTTTAAGTTCCTGGGAAACTTTGCAGCAAAAATTACTTTCTTGCCATCATTGAATTGCCAGTTCTGAAGTTTACTGATAGAACTGGTAAAATTCATCAAATCTACATAAAATCACAAGGAATATGGAAAAATTTGTCTAGTTTAGAAAAAAAAAGAACTTTAAAATTGTTAATATACGATGTTGCCAATTTAAGAATCAGTTATAGAATTAGCAATTAAGAAGTCTTTAAAAGTTCTGCCATCAAATAAATCTTAGGGAGCCTAAATGACAACACAAAGGGTTTTTAGGAAAACAAAATGTTAGATGATGGAAAAAAAATCATCAGGGTATTTGACCAACTCTGAAATACTTTGAAACATCTGCAATTTTCTCATAGACTAAGGTCTATAAAAACAAAACAAAACAACTTTGTCCCACACTGAAAATAAATCGATAATAATGTTTTAGAGAATCAATCATACGGCACCTTTTCTTTGTTATCTTACGGCAGTAAAGAATGTCAATAATGTTTCATAAACACTGTGGTTTCTGTCTTACCACCACTAAAATCTTTACTTGTTATCAGTCAGTCCTATGTGAGGTATAATAATGGTAAGGGGAAGCAATAAACGGTGTCAATCCTACCGTTGATAGCAATTAGGCTCAAACCCTGCAAGCCATAATTGCTCCAAAATAAACACTTGACAACTTCATTTTGCATGTCATGCCATTCAGTCATTCATTCATTCATCAACCGTCCCTTTCTGAAATCACAACAACCAACACTTTCATAAGCTTTTTTTCCCCACTTCAATCATTTCAACTGGTTGAGACCACATCAACAAAGTTTTCTGACTCATATCAATATTTTCATATACCTTATCTATTTCAGAACTCATTGTGTGACTCATATTGGAGATCAGCACACACACAAACACACACACACAAAGGCACACATATATATATATACACTAATACCACTTTGTGTATATTGTGTGGGTGCCATTCCCTTCTTTGGAGAACTTAATGTCAATCACACACTTTTCATATCGCTTTCTCCCTGACATCGCGGACCAACTTTTGGTCTCTTTTTCTCCTCTGTTCTAATCATAAAATCTGCGGCCCCTGTGCGCCCTTTGGCAGATAAACATTGCGAGGACGCAGCAGTCCAAAGGCACAAGACAGCACCTATAATACTACAATCACCACGTGGCTACCTGATTTCCAATGCGGGGGGGGGTCTATGGGTCTTCACAAACAAGTAACACAAGCGCGCACACACACACACACACACACACACACACACACACACACACACACACATATATATATATATATATATATATATATGCATGCACACGTAGATACGCAAAGTCATCTCCCGCACACAGATGCAGTACACAGATGAGGAAATAATGTTTATCAAGCCTGGTTCTCTTTCAGCAAAGCAAAATATAATATTATCCTTTTCTTCTGGTGTTGTATAAATGTTGAAGTAATAGCTCGTAAGCTGGCACCTTTTTAAAAAAGGCAATCTTAGAGAAGAGATTGATCTTAGTGAATTACTACACAAGTGAATGAGTAGAGCCGAGTTTATTTAACCACGAAAGCTAGCTATCAGCTATAAGCTCATAAATAATAAAATAAAGTAACTCTTTGATGAATCAAGGTATTGATGTGACGTGCAGACAAAATAATGTTTCTATTGAATTCAGTTAAATTCATTTTTTTTTTTTCCCCACAGAACACAATATAATAAAGCAAATTTACAAATGATCTTGAGTGCACAATAGCTGACTGTAGGCCCTATAATGAAAAGTAGAGGCAATTACCAAACTAATATAAACATGTATACCGAACATACAATTTTAAACCAATCTTGTTGCATTATCAAAGGCATTGAACTACATACCAACCTTTTTATAGTTGAGGAAAAAGTAAAAAACAAAACAAAACAAAACAAAACTCTGTATATTTCTTAACACTCCAGATGACATAACAATCTGAGAGTTAGCCAACGCTCCTGGGATATTGAGTTCTTTTTTCAATCCCCCTCACCATTTTTATCATGTGGAATCTCTTTAATTAAAATGATGAGTAATGGAAGAAGTGGGGGAAAGGACATGACCATGGCGAAGCGTCTGCCAGCTTAGCCTGTGGCACTCCACCGCATCCATGGCAAAGGCATCCCCATCGTTGCCATGGCATCGGCCACTCGCATCCCCCCTAAAAAGAGGCAAAAGACAAAAAGCCAAACATGACCATCAAATCCAGCCTCAGTGGCCATTCTCACCATCAAGATTGCGATGGTGGATTAACCGCTTGGCGAGGTGCGGCGCTATTGAAGGTGGCGTTCAAAGGATGAGAAATAGAGATTACTGAGCTACAGAAATGGCTCGCGTTGTGATGCAGTATGATTCACTCTCACAACCGAGGATTAACAGTCATCAAGGATAATGTGTGTCCCTCACTGACTCCATCGACTTGATTGCTAGGTAAACTGATGCTTTGTTTAATTTTTTTTCTGTTCATTCTATTCATTTGTCAATACTACATATTCAAATAATGTGAGGTAGTTAACCTTAAACGATAGGCTAAGTTAACATCCTAAATTCTGTGGAGCTTGTACTCCACTATTAATTTCTCAATCATGTTTGTTTGTTTGTTTGTTTGTTTCATTTTACCATCTGAGATGATGGCTGGCTAGTCAATACTCAACTGCACTAGCTGGTCTTTCATGGGGTCCAGTCGGATGTGAGGCGGGACAACTTCAACGGGTTATGCACCCTGCTCTTTGTGATGAATGAATGAAGCAGGATGTTGATGTGTGGGTCTATATACTCTTCATATGTTGGCTAAAAATATGCATGTTTTAACCTTGCTACATGCTAATTCCTGAAATGACATGGCAAAACTGTTTCAACTTCTTCTGAAATATGACATCCCATTGGCATCAGCAATCTACTGAGTACCCTTTTTAAGTCAACTGAAAATGACTGTGAACCCTGGCAAAGTTTGTTTATCAAAGCAACGAGGCAGAGAACATATTGAATTAAGAAGGCTACAAACTTTCACTGTAACCTCTTTTTTTTTCTTTACTTAAGAAAAAGGAAAACCTCATTTTTCCTTAATGACTTTTCTTTATCCTCTTGATTTGGAATTGTCATTTTGGTGTCATGGTGGATAAGATTCTGTAATTTCTATAAACCTTAGGCACTGTTACAGTTTCATTTGTGTTCATCGACATAGACATTTATTCCCCTCAATACAGACCACAGTTTTACATTACTATTGTATATAACAAATCTCACTGCACAAGCATCACTTAAAAGCAATGTTCTGTTAAAATCATCTCATGTTTCCTTGGCACATTTTGTTCTTTTTGGCAACTTGTACATCGTCATTTACATGCTTCGTTCAAAACGGTAGGCATTTAGATGCACCATCGAAGAACAAAGAAAAGAAAGGTAACTGCTAACAGCATGAATAAAATTACTTCATGCCTGTAACCATCCTATTTCTTCTTTTTTTTTTCCTGCAGCTTGAATACCGCCATCTTATGTATTGGTCTGACGTCTACATAGGTGACAGGATTATGCATCTGTCGGAAAGAAACAATGGCTACAGCCTAAAGCTGAGTGACAGCAGTGCCTCATACGATATGAAATCACTAAAGTGACTGCATTTAACTTTCACTTTTTACCCCCATTTCTTCCTTTGGAATAAATGAATGCAAAAAGAATCTCTTTTACTAATGATATGGATCATGATATGGATCACACGGCCGGGCTTTTCGGCCCGGGCCGGGGTAGTCCTGCCCCGCGAGGAATATTCATCTTTTAATCTGGACATCGCGTTTAAGAAGATGGCAATTTACATCAATCTTTCCTTTTTGCCCCCCCTTTTCATCACGTAATTATCCTTTTGTCAAGATTCGGCGGGAGCCCGCCACCCAACCCTTTGATCTTCTCCCATCTGATCCATTTCTTTGATGGTTATCTCGCAGTTATGAAGGCTTTGGTGCACCTTTCTGATGTTCCCTTTGTCTACTCTTGCTTAAACTCACATTTTATTATTCTCTCCCATCCTCCCTCCCTCTCTCCCCCTCTCTCTAACTCTCCCTCTCTCTCTCTCTCCATCTCTCCCCTTCTGTCTCTCCAATTCACTTCCGCTTGTCATTCTCTTTTCTCTTTTCTTTTCATCACAGGCCTATACAACGTTCTCTCCTTTTTATGAAAAAAATATGTTTCATCATAACAGCTTCTTGAATACGCTTCTCATTTGTTGCCAAGGAAAGAGCATGGTATTCTCTTGACTCTGATACGCTCTGGTTCTTCTGCTAAGCTACCTGTCTGCACCTCTCCAAATATTCTCTCTCTCTAGAGATTTTATCAACCTCTATCCATTTAACTCTTTTTCTCCCTCTCTTTCTCTAAACAGCCCTGAGCATATCCATATATATTCACTTTTTATCCCAGTTCAACCTTTTTTTTTCATTCCTCTCTTCTCTGTGGCTCTCATTTCCAATTCCCTTCATCTCTATGTGGTTTATCCTCTCTGCAATTTAGAAGAAAAAAAATCTCATAGGTTTTCATCCTCTACTGGTACTTTGTTCACTTTCATTGCCTTGATTTTTTTTTTTGACTGAATCTCCATGTATGAATTCATTCTTTTCTTCCCCTTGAGCTATTCAAAAAGTTTCAAATACATCATTTGCTCAAACCCTTACTTTTCTCTCTCCTCTGCTAATCATAATTATAGCATGCCAGCTTTCTATGTGTCCTTCTCAGTAGGCTTAGAGTGCTTACAGTAAGCATGATTCTCTCCTTCTCATTCTCTTACCTTGTAAGTATATACAGTATATGGACCCCATTTTATCAAAAGATATAATAAACTATAAATTTCCTTACCAACCAGGCTGCCACAGACTCACCATAGAAATCAACTATGTAATCAATTATAACTCTCCATAAAACAGGGCCCTTGTTTCTTCTATCCTAAGTCATCACACTTCAGGGGCGGATCCAGGAATTCCGTAAAGAGGGGGCGCATTTACAAAATTAAAGGGGGGGGGGGCACACACCCCTCCCCCCATTTTTTTCTTTTTATTTCTTTTGTTTCAACAAAAAATAAAGGGGGGGGGGCGTGCACCTGTTGCGGTCCTCCCTGGATCCGCCCCTGCACTTTCCACCTCTAATGTGTCTCTGTCTACATTTCTTTATTTTCATTTTTCTCTCTTTCCCTCCATTATTTATCTCTTTCACTCTTCTTTTCCGGTATTTTGTCTCTATCTCTCTATCTCTATCTCCCTCTCCCCTTTGTCTGCTTCTTTATTTCCTTCTCTCTTATGTTTTTTTTTTCTCCTTGTATCTCTCCCTTTGTTTCTCTAAATCTTTCTCTCCCTTTTGTGTCTTCAGATCTTTCTCTCACTTGCTTCATTTCTATCTTTTTTCTCTGTCTTTGTCTATCCCTTAATAAATTTTGTTTCTATCTCTCTCTTTGTATATATTTCAATGTCTCATATCTTTCCACTCTGATATCGTTTCTCCAACAAAGCTTTCCTCTCCTGTTTATGCAGCCATTTTATTTCCAGCCATTTCACCCTTGCCTCCCGATTAATCTAATGGCTGGATTAGGGCTGCCTGAGCCCTGAGATGATCATTTCCCAAGTTTATGGCTTCAACACAGATCTGCATGGTAATCCTATCCTGAAAATGGCCCATGTACATTCAACAAGCAGACAAACCAACAAAACCTTTCATGCTAAAAGAAAAACAAAAATCTGTCTTACCATGGGAAGCAGCAAAACCACCACTCCCAAACCATACTGCATTCTCACTTTTTTACGTGATTACTATTTCTTTTCTTTCTTTTTTTCTCTGCATATGGCTCTTGTTAGCCTGAAAAATTGTGACTTGCATGATTTTTCCTTTTCATTGCCAATCAGTAACTACCATGCTACAATGTATTTATGCATCATCATCTAATATTATCCAAAGCCAGCATGGCTGCTGTTTAATTTTTGGCTACCCTTGACATCTAATGTCACTAGTAAACATCTAAAACAATAAAACAACAACAAACAAACAACCAAACAAACAGCTAGCTAACTAACATATTACGGTACTTCAATGACCAAAGTTAAGTTTCTGAGGTCATAGATGCTGCATTTCAATGATTCAAATAAGATTATGAAAGCCTTTACTGATACGTGCAGTAATGATTATGATTCCTTTGATATTGTCTTTTCCTCCTCGTAAGGTGGATGCACCCTCTATTACTTCATTTGAGAAGAAATGACTTGAGGAATAATAGCACATAAAATGAAAGCACCCTTTGCAAGTGGTTGCATTGTAGCAATTACATGTAGTCTCAATGCATGAGATTGGGATTTCTTTATTGCTATGATTCAGAGTGAATTGCCTCAGGTAATGTGAAGTTTGAATGATCACTGGATGTTTAATTACCAAACACAGACAGACATACAGACAGACACACACACTCAAACAGACAGACAGATGGAAAGATCGATAGGCAGTCACACTCTTGGACCATTCCAACAGGGGAGACAGAGAGAGAGAGGGGAGAAAAAAAACCACAGAAGTGAGTTTGATCTATTGTCGTATACGGTCAATCTGCGGTATTCAGAAATTCATTGCTTTCAAATGGGTTGCATTGCCAATGGGTATTTGTGAGATATAAAGGAAATGAGGTCTACAATTGAAAGCGGACGGCAGAGACTCCGAGATTCTGCCGGGAGTGCCATAAGTCCGACTCCTACTTAGGAATTAGAGTCCATTCCGATTACGTTTTTCACAGGTCCCAAGAAACACACAGGGCCCGTGGCTCGTAAATCCCAATTTTTCATACTGCCATATTGCACATCATCCCCTGACCTTTCAGGAAAGCACTTTTTCCTGCCCAAAAGCTGTGTTTCTAATGCCGATAAGAAGATCTTCTTGCGCCGGCTCACAGATATACTTCCAGTAAAGTTAAGACTTCATGACTCGCGGGGAAAAAAAAAAGATGTGTGGATCGATAAATGTTTCACAACTGCAATCTCTGAAACTGTGATTGATTTACATAATACCCAGGCCGCTGGAAAGGTTATCTCACAGAAATCAAAACAGCCATCTCCAGAGCACACTAACATTCTCAGCTGGAAGTCTACTAGGTTATCTATACACAGTCTTCTTCAGATCACTTGAACTAGTTGGACCCCGCGAAAAAAGTTTTGACACAATATGTCACATGTTTAATAAACACTTAGTTGTGAGACGAACATGGAATCAAACAAGACGTGGCCATGACTTAAATATCACTTTATGTGACCATGCATCTCAAATCCAACAAAAAGTCAATTTTACAGGAGGATTCAAAATAGGTGAAATGGATGAGATTAACAGAGGAAGCTTTTAAGAAGCAAACTCTAGTCTGCTTTCACGTTAACTCAAGTAGAAGAGTAAAAGCAAAACAGAAATTTTTTCCATTTCAATTGAAATTGTCTTTCTAATATCACATATATTCTTTCAAATACAATTATTACAAAACTACACATTGTTTTTAAGCTTCAATGAAACTTTTTCTAAGTTTCATCAAAATAAAATGTTAGGAGGAGCTGCAAAGGTTAAGTTGTCATTATGATTACTATTCTTGTTATCATTATTATGTACAAATGATGCACAGGACAGAGTGTATCGGTGAGAATTGGACGCGCTAGTTTAACTTTGGAATTGTTTAACCTACAAGCACAGTGAGTGGATTTTAGACTGTTTCCAAAGTTAAACGAGAGCATCCAGTTCTCACTGAACCTTGAAACAGGTCTGTACATCATTTGTTTTATAAAATGGGCCCTAAATTCACAAAACTCAACCCTTTTCCCCATCATGATTCCAGTACACCTGCAACACTGTACAAGGCTTGAGCCATGTGTTTGGATTTTACCTGACCCTTGGCTCAGTATACATGTAAGTGGATCAGTAAAAATCAATGCATGACAATTCACCAATCAGATTGCAGAGATTCTAAGGCCCATCTTATAATATCATCAACATCATTATCACTGCTGTGTTGATGTTATCAATATCATTTTCATCATTATGATTCATTATGATTTAGCAGGGATGGCTGCTATTTGGAGGGATGTGGCTAGAGGAGGGGAAGTTTTCAAGATTGTCTCCAGGAGTGTAGCTGGAAGAGGGAAAGTTCTGAAGATTTCCTCCTGAAAATGGAGGATGGCAAGGGTGTGGAGGAGGTAAATTGATAAAAAGCACATGGTCTGTGTGGATTTGAATAAAGAAAATGGAAATTAACTGTTCCAGTGTCTTTATTCCCATTGTTGTTTAATGTTTACTCACAACATTTTCATCTGCACTCCATAAGTGTCTGTGTGTTGGGGTGGGGGGGGGGGGGTACTTGGTAGTCTGTGGTGGCAGGGCTTAAAAACAGTTTTGATTGATCTGGTGAAGATGGCATATTAAAGTTTGTGGCATTCACCCACAAAGGAAAGCGGACATAGTACAACTCACAAATCCAGCCCTGACCTTCCTTCTGCAATAATGTGAAGTGGAAAAAAGTGAATAAAAGGCAAGAGATTGTAGATTATGAAAAAACAAACCCAAACAACTCCAGGGAAACACCTAACCACCCTCCCTTTGTTCAACTGGGTTGGTAGTACACCCTCTCTCCACACATACCATTTTGGCTTCACCTCGTTCTGATAAATAATTTATTTGATTTACAAACTGCCATTCTGTTCAAACCTCTGGCAATGAATGTAATCAGCAGCTTCTAACCAAATTTAAATTCAAACCATTAATATCACAAATCATAGAAATCCACGATATTTGAAAACTCACAATATTGGTATCCAGCAAAGATATGTTTGAGAATATCAAAATAAGAGTGACTGCACATCAGTTCAACACCAACATCCCTGATAATGTGAATAGTGTAAACAGTTTTCATTTATCACTATTTATTTACCAAAACATCATATTATCCAATGCTGCACACTGGCACTGGTCCGACGGTCCCTGACCAGTAAAAATCACTGACGGACCAGTAACTTTTTCAGGAATGAACCTGTAAAACATGGAAAAACTGGGTACCTACTGGTCTGACCTGTCTGTCGGACCAGTAGAAAAAATGGGTTAGTGTGCAGCCCTGTATTATCATACTTGCATCTAAGTGTTTCGATTCTTTTTTAATACACTAACATACTGCTGCAGGTCTGGCCAAGGTATGAAGGGCATCAAAGTCCTGAAATTTTGCATGCCAGTACAATTGGCTGAGGAAGGACCGTCTTCACTTGCAAGGAATACATATCTCTGGCATGACAGTGGTCATGATGAATGCAGGGGAGACATCCATGAATAAAGATCGGCATGTGCAAAGAAGGAGCGCAACGTTTTCCTGTATTCATTCACGAACTACTGTGTCCGACTTCTGGAAACACGCAGCGCACACTTGATAAAGGGAGGGCATAGAGAGAGAGAGGGTGGGAGTAGAGACGGGGGAGGGAGGGGGAGAAAAAGGAGAGTTAATCTTTCCCGCCTGATGTGTACTCACGCCCAACCAAAGAAAAATATCCATTGCAGTGTTTCGATGCAGCGACAGGGAAAAGTGCAGGATTTGGTAAGACAAGCATGGCTGGGAGTGAGAAGAAAACTGGCAGTCTTTTGATAGTGGCCCGTGGGAATGCAGCGGAAAGGTCGTTGGTCTTTTCCTCAACGTGTTTTTAAGGATTCCCAACCACGAACCCCGTTGGGGGCATCGACAGTAGAGATCTATTGGCCTCTTTGGGGAATAGCTTATTGATTAGACCGCATTCCCTTCTCCTCTTTTTGGATGAAATCCTTCCAAAGTGTTCCCTCATACCTTATCAGTATATCTAAATTGTACAAAAGCTATTACACTTTAACCCGCTGAGGATGGACTGATTTTGCTACAACACACATTTCCCATATACACCTGCCCGAGTATACTTGGGACTTGTCCTCAACGGGTTAAGACTCACTATCCTGAAACATTAAAATGTCATTGATGAAATAAGCATACTGCTACATCACAAATATGGACGTAAAATCTTCTTTTTGTTTCAATGTCGATGGTATGTACTGGTATATCGATAAAATGCTGTTTGAAAATGGTCAAATCTCAAAATCACCTCACAAATGGCACATTTATGAATTAATCACTGATTGCCATCATGCTGTGTAGAAGTGTTCACCAATCCCTGACGAGTCATTGTTTATCTGAAAATGTGGTTATCATAATCAACTTTTATTTCCCTTCCAAACATGCAAAAAGCAACTACTCAGTATAGAAATGCTACGTTTCCCATTTTTTCACTAAGCCTTATGCAAACTTCATTCATGGCAATTCCTTCTCTTTACCACTCTTCATTTGCTTTCCTTTCTATCTCTCTCTTTCTCATCTGTCCACCAATCAACCTCTCAAATTGGCAATCTCTTACTGTAAGAGAAATTTTTTGTGCAATCAATTTTTTTGTGCTCTGCCAAGTAAGATGAATTTTGCTCATTTTTAATTCCGCGGAATGGAGATATTACACAGTGGTACATATAACAAGCAAAAATATTCGCACGTTTTTACTTTCGTGCTAGTTTCTGGTCATGCGAAATATGGAAAAGTTTCCACACTGCGAAAATATCCACTTTTATGTTATCTGATGAATGTATGCATTGCGCAAAAGCTGAGAAGGTTTCAATACATAGACATCAAAGTGTGACGGGAAAACATTTCTCCATTGGCATGGGTATATCTATCACCACTTCACAAAAGATTCAACTTTCTCAAACATGATAACAAATGCAAACACAAACCTGCATATTTACTGTCCCTTTTTCCAATCTCTCCTTCATTCCTCCCCCTCAACCATCCCTCCCCCACCCATCCCTTCCCCCTTTCCCTCAACAACATACACACCCCCAAACTGTGCAGCTCGATCCCCGCTCCTGTTGCTAGCAGCTTGCCCCTGGTGTCTGTATATATATATTCTAATACACTGATCGGGTAACACCGTAGATTTGGGCGCTCTAGAAACGTAATCCTTGGCGCCAGCCATTCCCCCACTGTTCTACCAGGGGTATTCCCTCCACCATGTCAACGTCATGTGATCAACTAGTGGCGCCAGAACTTGCACGCCAAGTCACATGACAGGTGGAAATATGGGGAGATGGGCAATCCTCTGGAGCAAGAACTTCAGACCATGGGGCTACAACAGTAGCTCCATATTAAGACCCATCTCTGGGAAAAAATGATTACGATGACTGGTTAATAATTATTGGTAACTAATTCGTACCGGGGAAAAAAAAAAGAAACAAATACACTGCAATAAAAATGAAGGAGGGTAATTGAGAAGACCTGTGGTATTAAAATGGGGTCATAATTTGATCGTGACATTAGCCCCTTGACACATTATCAACAACTCACAATATAAACATAGGCACTACATATGGCATTACATATTGCATAGTTCTCCCAATGGGTCTACATCTTGGCAATGTTAGACAACAGTTTCACATATAAAAATTGAAATTATGTATTTTGAAAGTTTGGCACGACCACAAACTTAACAAAACACAAAACATAATGCCTCTGACAAACACTTTGTGGCAGAGGCATAAAAATGAGTTTACATCATATATCTACTTCCTACCTGGAAAAGAACATGTGAATCTACAATGTGTGGTTCCATTATAAATATTGAGCACCAAAAAAAAAAAAGTTGAGCAAAATTGGACGGAGTGTGAGAAAGTTACAGATTTCTGAAATTTAGCAATCACTAGAGGACAGTAGCCACACAATTCACAAGTTGTGGACAATTCCCAAACTGTATGGATTGTATATGAATTTTCCTTCCCCCCCCCCCCCCCCTCCACCACACTTTAGGGTATGGCAAAAAAAAAAATGAATATATGAATATAAGGTTTAGCAAGCATGTTGCTCTTCTTGTTGTATCTGCACACTGGACTCCTATAATTAGGAAGTTAGGAATTAGAACAGAGGAATGAAAATAAGATATTAGATATTGCTATTGCACAAAAGGTAGGACATTCCGGGACATACTGCCAAACTGTTAAGTGTCTTCTAATGATTGCATTTTTTAAGCCATAACTTCCTCATTTGTTGCCCAATCTCACTCAGAAATTCACTGATTCATTTCAGATTTTAACCTTCAACATGAAAGCATCCAGTAACTAGAGAAGCACTCTGAGAGCTCAGACCTCCGCCATGCAGCTATTTTCCACCGATGATCTTGCTCTTCCGTAGAGATCAGTGATTTCCACCCATACGTATGCATGCTGAAAAATTGCCAGATACAATGTATCCCAATATAGAAGCCTTTGTTACGTCATCAACCCTCAGCTGCGCGGCGCGCCTCGCCCTAGAGCACATGCACTTTAATGTGCGTATGAAAACCTCAAAAATGTGCAGCTTAAACTCCTTAGTTCATTGACCCTACCTGCCAAAATATTGAAAATCCTTCATAAAATCCATAAAAAATTTCCGGATCACTACCAAAATTTAATCGTCTGTTTCTTGTGTCATTCTCAACCATTCCTGCAAGTTTCATCTAAATCCATGTACAATTTTTTGAGTTATTTTGTACACAGACAAATAAACAAACAAACCAACACCGATGAAAACATAACCTCCTCCCTTGGCGGAGGTAATGAGACTTTTGGTTCCATTTGAGTGCTGTCCAGGATAATATCATTCAGTAGCAACTAGCTGTTACCACTATCATTATCAGCATTTGACAATCATTTAATTGCTATCCATGAGGCCAGGTACGCATGATATAAACAAACTGTATACATACACATGCCATAGAGTACAATATTCAATCCCATATATCTGCAATACAAAATAGAAATCACTGTAAAAAGACATTAAAAAAAATAAATGAAGTCTTCTAATTCTAATCAATATATCTCATCTAGTGACCCAGCATCTATTGATCGTCTTTATGTAATATGTTCTTTCATTCATCACCCCTCCTCAAATCAATGTACATGTGCTCCATGAATAGAGATAATCAGAATCCTAACATGAAATTCATACCACCTACAGGTTTGACCACTGTGGTGGATCAATGCTACTACTCAACAGCTGCCCAATCCGGAATACAGTCTCATCCCTGCACTGCTTACCCCACCCCACCACTCCTTCCCAACAGGCACACACACCCACACACCCACACACAAACACACACACTTCCCCTCACATCATCAGCCTCTTTTTCAAAGCCAATACAGTAGTCTCTGCTTAATCAGGTAGTGTCTGACAGAGCATTTCTTACCGATTAAGTGGAGTACCCAATCAACCAGAAAGCATGTTAATTCATTCACAATGCAGATACCACATACTACTCACACACCTCTCGAGTGCATCAGACATACACTATACAGCATGGTATGTCACTTACAGCCATAGCTTATCTAAAGTCACACAACAGCCTTCATTAGCAGGTGTTGGTGCAAGGGTTCGTACACAGCATGGATTGTATAAATGCCTCTACTTGTACCAGTGATACGGTGTATTGGTCATACACTGAACATTTAACATGTTAAAACTTCAACCTAAGCTCTCTATCGACTTTCAGCACCTCACAGTTTCTTCATAATTACTTACACAAATTTTAAAGGTTGTCTGTGGGAAACTATGAAAAGAGATCAAGTTAATCGGGAAAATTCCAACCCATTTATACGGAATGACTACCCAATTATCATGAAAATATGACACACATCCGGAACTGTTTTTCAGCTTGTAAGTCAATTAAGCGGAGTCCCGATTTAAGCGGCACCCCATAACCGGAGAGCACTGTACCAGCGTTTGAAGCCACTATGGGCTGATGGGCCAGTGGTAGCTGGCTGGGCAGTGAACTCCTCCGTGCCACCGACCGACCGACCATGTGCAGCATACTGGAGATAATTATTACAGACAAATGCATTTGTCTTCCCTGCCCTTTTTTCTCCCTCTCTCTCTCTCTCCCTCTCTGACATCAGGCTTTGGTGGTCTAGATTGCTAATTACATTAAGTCTGCTCTAATATATCAGCCCAAACACCAGTCAATAGCTGCCGCCTCGAACCTCTTTAGACGTACTACCATGGTGTGTTCCGCAGCTTTACTTCTTTTTCTTTTTTTTTTTAATTCTGACCACATTCATACAATCCCTTCCTGACTGGTTTTCAGCTTAAGTCTTGGTTGTATGTGTGTGTGTGTGTGTGTGTGTGTGTGTGTGTGTGTGTGTGTGTGTGTGTGTGTGTGTGTGTGTGGGTGTGTTTTAAACAGACTTAGTTGTTCATGTCCATTTATCCCAATTTGCATCAAATGGAGTTTGCACAAGAATACATCAGAAATATACTCTAGATGCTACTTGAAGAGAGCCAGTGAAACAGAAGCAACAAGCTGCTGAAATTTGAGCAAAGACAGAAAAATATCAATGGCTTGTTTGACACAGCTTGCTGCCGACATCTATGAATACCGCCACATAGCCACCATGTGACCACACTCCATTATCTTCACTTTCCTTATATTCATGTGATCTATTGACTTCACTTGTGAAAAAAATAAATACATATACCGGTACATATTTAACCAGAAGATTGAACAATACATGATTTCCATACCTTATAGAGTTCCCATTTCTAATTATACAAAGTTTATACTTCAGAATCTTTTATAAGTAAGAAGTTTATATCTCTTTTCATTTTGAATATCATCCTTCTCATTTGACATTTTGATTTTTCTGTTTTTGTTTATCCCTGATGTTTGTATACTATGGCTGTGACTGGGGCAGTATCCTATAGAATATGGGTTTCTACCTCAACTGATGGACATTCTCTGTGAGACTAATAGGGGGGTTCACATGGCACTTTGGGAGTGAGATTTAGATCCAAATCTCACTAATTTGTTGTGTGAACACATGGCAAGCCAAAAAAAAAAAATTGTGATTCAAATTGCATTTCAATTTTTTTTTGTCTGTGCAATTTTTCCCAAATCATTGTGATGTTCCCCAAACAATTTCAGTCATTGATGTGTTTTTTTTTTTTCAAAAGCCCACAATTCATCAGCTGTTTTGCTGGGGGCTAAGGCAGACAGAGTATGGTCCATTTCTCACTGCAGTAACCCCAAAGCCCCCACAAATACACAGAATGCAAAGAAACAAACAATATGCACCATCAGAAAAATTTCAGCCTTAAGTGCCATTTTCTAGTAACTTTGTATGGAGTTTGCTGTGACATTCTAAAATGAGGATGTGTCATCAGAACTATTACAATACATTTCCAGCAACTTCATTCTGTCTGAACTTATTCTATATATATTTTTCCTGCATTCTCATTCTTAAGTCTCTCTAGACAACTGGTTCAAAACCCTTCTCTTAGCATTGGTCTCCTCCACAAAGATCTTCTTCAAATATAGTGACAAGTCTTCTGAAACTGAGTACTTGGTGCATCACAAGAAAAGAAATTTCCATTAAGGGAGAAACTATCCTAATCTCGCACAATTTCCTTTTTCTTTTGTTACATCTCTTTGATGATAGATATTCTTCTTTTATGTTTTTAGAAATGACTTCCTATTCTTCCTTATTGCTTTTATATGTTTTAACACATGATTCCCAATGTTCTTATATCTCTTTCATGGCATGTTCCTCTTAGATTCTCTTCCTCACCATGCTGTTCTTCTTTTCTCTATTTGTTTTATGACATGTATTAATAGCCAATCTTCTCTCTACATGACTCTGCTCATGAGTGAACACTCCATAATTCAACCATCAGTTTATGTCCAATGCTTAGGCACTCAAAAATGATGATGGTGGGGGGGGGGGGGGGGGGGGGGGGGGGAGAGGATTTCATGGTGGCATGTAAATGCTGCCCAAATTTTTATCTCTGATGGACGGTAATGCCACGATGGATCCCGGACAGCACTATGTGAGAGGGAGGAAATCACGTTTGGCACACTTGATTTATTGTCCCAATCATCTTGCCCTGAACAGGGTCAGATCTGCAGGCAGTATATCATGAAATCATCGTTGGTTGTGTGCTTGTGTGAGTTCCACTCTTTGAAGGGACGTTGACCTGAGTCCATTCCCCCTTCCCCCTCCCCCCCCCAAAAAAAAACAGGTCCCAACATCTCTTAATCTGCCAACTGTGTTAAGGTTCCTCAGTACGAAGGTGATATGGGAGATCATGATCATACCACAGATATTTCAGCAAAGTGTAAATGAATTAATCTTTAAAAAAAAAAATCCTGCCTTGAAAATTATACAATGGCATCCACTGTAAAAGTAGAAATTTTTGCAGTGTTGAAATTTTTGTGCATTTTGCCCAACCAGAAACTAGCACGAAAATCAAAGCATGTGAATAATTATGCTTGCCACGTATTCCAGTAGTTGATGTCTTGATTCCGTGGAATTAAAAACACGCGAAACTCTTCTTACCCAGCTGAGTGCGAAAAATTAGTTGTGGGAAAATATCTACTTTTACAGTATCATAAGCCTTTATTGATTAGAAAGAGAAATTTTTGTGGAAAAAAATTGGAGCAGGCATATATTCTATAATAAAATTGTAAACCTCAATGCAAAAGTGAACGTTTTTAACATGGTTTCTCATCATTTGCTGATAGTACTGTACATATTCTATTGCATATCTAGTTTGCAAGAGCTCAGAAACATACTTTGTTTCACACTACACAGATCAAATTGAAACCAAAAAAAAAAAGTTCCATATCATCTCAGATAATGTATAATCTTTGTGGTCTATAGTCATTATTCACAGCCACTGCACAATTTCTATTTGCTTTTCAAGCTGACATATGACTCATAGAAGAGAGAGGCTGATGTGTATGGATTTTATTCTGTATGAATGTGTGCAGGACATTAGCAATTTCACATCATTAATCAGTTTAGTATGCCCATAATGTGATAAAAATGAAGAAAATACAAGAAAATGGCAAACACAGGAAAGGATCTTTATCAGCACTTACTCTGAAGATGAACAATTCAAATGACACAGTTTTATCCTGTTGGGGACAAGTTCCCAGTATACTCGGGCAGGGGTCTATGGGAACTGTGTGTTGTTGCAAATTCAGCCCGTCCTCAATGGGCTAAAGGGATTGTACAGTATTGGTGGAGATGAGAATTGGGCTTTTAACTTTTTGCGAGATACCAAGAAAACACTTATTATATAGTACAGAGCATACAATTTTAAGAGGAATTCAAAGTTTGTTTGATGAAAATTGGGTTTGGAATGACTGAAACATCCCAAAAACAAAGTAAAACAAAGCGATCGTAATAAAGTGTGGGTCCCACATTTTATTAGAATCTCTCTTTTTTGGATATCTCAGCCATTTCAAAACCAATTTTCATCAAATAAGTGTTGAATTCCTCATAGAATTACATGCTCTTTCATATTTCATAAAAGGTTTCTCATTATCTCACAAAAGAATGTTAGAAACCTGAAATTAGGTCTCAACCAAAACTGTACGATCCCTTTAACAATGACTTTAAATGTCGTTCATCAATCATATTGGTTAGATAGAGGTTTTATGGTTTAATGTGGCATTGGCAGCAAGTTTGCAGCAATACATTGAGCATGTTCTGCTGAATACAGTTTGAATAAAAAAGTGATGAATTTCTTCATGTGAAAAAAATGAACTTAAACCTACCTTCTGCACCTGCTGCTTTTTGAGAACGGAAATCCAATGTGACTCCGAAATGATGATCATCCATCTGTTACAGCAGCTGCAACTCCTCACTAGTCTCTTTGAAATTAGAGAAAATGCATGATATTTGTACTATGAGAAACTAAAAACTGAAACAAAAAAGGAAATGAAAGTAGCACGAAATTGCAGAGAAAATGCTAAACTTATGGAAATACTGCCTAAGGCTAACATTTTTCTACAAAACAGTCGATGATGTAGTCAGAACTATCATCATTATTTTGTTTTACTAACCAAATAATAACTGCATCCCTCTCTTTGAAATTTGCCATTGTCAAATAACTAAAGCTCCAGTTATTTGATATATATACACACGACATAATTTTTCTCTTTGATATTGATTTCCAGAAAGTGCTATTTAGTGAAGATTCATGTGAAAGCCAACTGGACATTTGTGAAATAATGACATCATCTTATCTAATGTGTACGCATAATATTGTCTCTAATATCACTGAGGAAACATATACAACTTAAATTTCCATTTCTGTCCAATATCAATATCACAATACTTTTCTTTTTATTTGGTTTTGTTCTATTTATTTAAGCCAACAAGAATACAGATAGACATTTCACTTTCAGAACATGAAACCTTTTTTGGCAGGCCTCCCTAGGACACTTAGCTAAATGTCACCATGATTGCATTCAGTATTGACACAGTATGTGTCAACAGTCTGCTAGAACCTCGCGAGGATAAGGCTATATATCAGAGTATTTTTTCAATTCTCCCCCCCCCCCCCCCCCTCTTTAATGTCAAAATTATCCCCTGGTCCCCTTTCGATAAAGAGCAAGGGGCTCAAATTCACAGAAACCATACTTAAAGTCATTTTACCAATGAGTCGAGCAATATCACACACTGACCTTAGAGCTGATCACTGCACAGTAACGTTTTTCTGAAAGATACACCTTTCTTTCACACATTTCTATATCACTGAAAGCCAAGTGGGCATGATGCACAGTCATTAGTGTTGAGAGTAACTTGGTAATTTATTACCAACACAGTCATTCTTATCTGATACTCCATAATCTACTCAAAACAATATTGAGGTCACATCATGTTTCAATCCTTCGTTTTCTTTGATGGAACATGTCATATAGTATGCATGTGAAGCATATTGTCACACCAAATGTGCTATTTCTCTAGCTTTTTAAGGGGTGTCTACCCTTTTACGTCAAAGTGTAAGGGGGTCACATGGAGAGGTATTCCTTTATGACTCTGAAGGCAAGAAATGTAAGTTATTGTCATTGGATTCACAGGGCAGTGAATCGTCTTCCAAGAACACCTACATATTTCCTGATACTATCACAGCTAGACTGCAAATTTTCTTTTGTATCTATTCTGCAGGGCTCAAATAACATTAAAATGAAAGCAACTAATGTCATAAGTTGAGTGTCCAGAATATGCATTACCGACTCACCTGCATGAGTTCTAAGTGCAGTAAATCAGTTTGCGGCTTGTTGAGTGGAGCCTGTGAATTAACATGGCGATATTCCTTCCTTCAAATATATTCATCCTCTCATTCAAGAAAAAGAGAACATAATAATAAAACTGGCTCCACAATTAAAAGATACAACACATTTAGTTGTTGTCTTTTATGCTGCTTTTAGCTTTTTATGTTATTTTCCACTTTTCAAAGAAATTAGATAAAGTGATATCATCAAATCAATTCCAAATCTTAACAAAACCCATTTGGTACACAATGTGCCTTTAACCTGGATAGTGCCTTACAACAATACAAACTAAATATAGAAGAAAATTCCCTCTTCCTTTTTCACTAGTAATGAGATTTAAAAGATATCTTACTAAAAAATCTCAGAAATTTCTTTGAATGTCTGCAAACATATCCCAGCAGCCATGTGATAAATTCTTTTTGCATTTTCATATAACTAAACTGAATGATGCTTTGCACTTATGAGATAAGTGATAATTCTGTTTAATACCAAATCAAGTCTTGAATATTACATAGCCATAGCCTTTGGAAATTGCATTTTGTATGGGTTGTACAAGCACACACAAACCTTCAAACATATTCAACTGATTTAACATAACACAATCTGAATGGATGATGTAAAAGTCCTGATTGACTGGATTTAAAGAAAAAAACTGAACTGAATTAAATCTACTTCATTTCTACATCATGGGGTGGAACACCATGGTCAACAATGCTGGTTTCCATAGGGGTCCACTGTACATACACATCACCTAATTGAGACAGCCAGTACAAGCAGTACATCTGTATACTGTGCACTGCCTGCTCAAACTGCTGATGCATTCACACCACAAGGTGGCGCTATTGCAGAGGTTTTCTCTCATGATTCTTTGATGTGTTTGAATACAGTCTTCAGTGAATCTTGCTATGTTCAGTTAAATGTTGCCATGAGCATGATTCTTTTGTACTACGTGCATCATATTTAGGAGGGGGAAAAGGGTTTTTTTTTTTTTTGTACTGTGAAAGGGTTACTGGCATATAAACAATTTTCTGCCTAATGGTGTAAGATATTACTATTGACTACATTCATATCTTCTGCAGATTGCATGTATTCCATTCCATTTCATTTATTTGTTTCTATATCCAAATAATACAAAATAATTGCAAAGCAGAATATTCAATTTTTACAAACAGGTGAAAAGCTGAGATGTCATGAAACACTAACAGAAATGCAGATAATGATATTACAAAAGTAAAGTACATGTACAGCTGCATCTACAAACACATATTATAAAGATACAGGTGACTTACATAGTTGGTCATCATGAATTCACTATGAGTTAAAATAGCCCTTGTTAGTACGGAATATGGGGGAATGTGGGAATATATCTGTCATATTCCAGTAATAACTGTTACCCTATTAAATTTTTACCTGCCAGACTTGTTTGAGCATTATAAATAACCCATTCTGAAACATTTTAAATCATTCCAAATATCTAATTTATCATTGATATTCTTCTGAGTTACAAAGCACATGCCATATTGTCCATTCTTTTTTTAACTGTTTAATTTTGCAACTGCAGGGTTGTATATAGTAAAAAAGAAGAACAGCATTCGCAAATGGGTTTAACATCATGTTACTTTAAATGCACCGCATCAGCGCCAGAATACATTTGTATGTGCTTTGCCTGATTCAAGATACATGGGTCAATGTCTTGCATGCTTGACCATGCATTTGACCTACTCAGCTGCTGTAACAATGCATGGGATATTCTTTCACAACCCAGACCTCAGGGCGCCATTTCATGAAAGTTGTCTGCCCTGACAAGTTGTCAGTCTCTGACATTTCAGTAAAATCATTGGTACTGATTGGTTGAGAAGCTCTGGTCACTGACTGTTACTATGGTAATTGTCAGAGACTGACAACTTTTCAGGACCAACAACTTTCATGAAACGGTGCCCTGATTCCCAACAACTCTACAACATGCAAATGACATCAATTTCATAGTTCTTCATACATTTTGCCAAGTGGTGAACAGGGTGAACTTGTTTCGTGTAAAAATTATTTTCTTTGCAGGTCTCAACCACACCAGCAAAGCTTTTCAGTGGGTCCTTCCACTTTCAAAGGATAGGTGGGTCTAGTTTGACTGACATATCGTCGCTATTTCATTTCAGTTTAAAAGCTCTTCATGTATCATGTTAACAACAAAATAATGTCTTCATTAGCATTTATGTTCACTTTATCTCCTGCTGAAAAATAGAATATACATCATAAATGGAAGTTGAAGCCAACCTTAGAAATGTCTTCACTATCTTTTAATTTCATGGTTGATTGGCATAAAAGAAAGGCCGGTGTTAAGTTTCAGCTCAAGTTTCCTCCCTGCATGCCAATAAGATGTTAAATTATTCATCCTCTATCCTCTGTAATCTGTCTCCATAAGACTAGCTGTAAGGTGCCCCAAGAAATATCTCCACATTGATGTCACATTACGATCGTTACTGGAATGCGGAAATATGCTTTCGGAGTGAGTCATAGCAGTTATGCCACAATGAACCAACTTCTCGATCTTGAACCACTAACAATGCGCTGCACGCGAGAGCTTAAAGTCTGCTGGAAATTAAATGTGGCGGGACGTACAACTTTGATGGAATCTGACAAGTTTTCGAAGAAAGTTTTTGCAGCTGCCAATACCCCTGGCGTAAATAAAGCTCGGATGTCCCTCGACGCAATGCAAATCACACATGACAACATTTTTCCCTGACATTTGATACCGGATCGGCAATCATGCGACACTGATGTCCCACTTTGATGGGATTCAAATTCCATCACATCTCCTTTGCGCAGGAAAAGGGGGACAAATTATTGATAGCACGATTTGAGGGCAAATTTGCAGATATTATATTGCAAAGGGGGAAACACGGGAAAGCCGAAAATGTGGTAAAAATGCACATGATTGTCTCCAGCATCATTGATTGAGTCTTAATTTCAGAACACTTGAGATTAGTAGTTTGGGGGGGGGGGGGGTAAAGTGTGATGGCCTGGGGGTGCGTATGAGCACCCCAATTGTCTCTACCACCACATATGATCCATCTCTGTGGCACGTGTCTTTCTCTATCTTGTTTCTGCACCTTTGGGCAAGTTTTAGCAGAATGATGTGCCTCTTTTTTGCTCTTTTTTTCTCTCTCTCCCACGCTCTCTTTCTCTTTCTCTATTTCTCTATGTTTCTCTCCCTCTATATATTTCTTTCTCTCTTTCTATGTAGGTGTGCATAAGCATGAAAGTGGACATATAAGTAGATAATATCTAGTATATATACTAATATGCATATTTGGAGGTGCATGTCTTACATGTATGTGTTTTCTTGCTTTTTAAGAGTGTTGTGCCATGTGGATTCTACAGATTGATGTAGGGAACAATTTCAGCACAGGTAAAAACATGAAAACATTGACAACCTCATAAAAAGGCAATGTCTACGTAAGTTCTATGGCAAATTTGGCATGTTCCCTACTTGTTTAAGGTCGTTAACAACATTTAAAATCCAGTAGCCTTATGAGCATGTGTTTGACTTTCTGAAGATGGCCTCTTTGCACTTATTCAGTTTCTTTTTTCAAATAAATTTCATCAGACATTAAGGCTTCTTGTGTATTTATCTGTTTGATTTGATATCATTCCAGACTGAGTTTACTGACTGAAAGGGGCTGACCATGCTTCTGATAATCATTTGTGCGTGTGTGTGTGTGTGTGTGTGTGTTTTGTTTTTGTTTTTTGTTTTGTTTTTTACAAGCCCAAGCCATTTGGCTGATATCACGTCTTTTACAAAATAAACAGTCTATTTTCATGCAACTAATATAAAACGTAGTAAACAAAATGATAGGTACAAAGCTCTCAAAGCAGGTCATATTAAAAGAAACACATATTTATTTCCATGATATATATATATATATATATATATATATATACATATATATGTATATATATTTATATTCATTTATTTATTTAGGAGCTCCAACAAATTAGAGAACTATTCCATTAATGCAGAGAATGTGACATGGTACTGATAGCATGTAAATACAATAGTTTCTTCTCCTTGAATGAGTCTGTTCACTACTAGGAATGAGGCAAAGATGGTTTTGTTCATCATTACCTCCGTCAATATCACTGCGCCTACGAGCATTACAATAAAAAAAAAACAAGAACATGATCCTTCTTTTTTCTTGCTCATATTCAAACCAAGTAATAACATTTCAGTTTTATGTCAGTATGATTCACGAGGTTGAGAACTCTTAAAAGAATGGTATACTGAAGCAAAGCGTCTTGAATAAATCCTTGTCGTAAAATGATCAAGCCTGTCCCACTGGTGTTGGCAAGACTAGTCTATGTCTGGCTTGGTTGGCATGCTTCCCTGTCCATCGCTCCTCCTCAAATGTTTAGACAGCCACAGCCAAAATGATTTTGTTGACATCTGGGGGCAAAATATTTTATTATCATTATTCTTCCTTCTTCTTTTTTTTTCTCTTGCCGTTGGTCTTTTTTGAGTCGATAAAGCCCTTTGAAGAAGGTGATCGAATTACATCAGCATGAGAGGAACTGCATTTCCATGACGATTTAGACCCCCGGGGTCTCTTGGGTCCCCCAACTAACACTCTAAAAGTAGGAAAGATTTGATTATCATTACATTAATTGACTGACTCATTTTGGCGGATGACATTCAAAGAAGGAACAGACATTCCTACTGGCATTCCAATACAGCAGCTCAACCGTTGTTGTTGTTTTTTCTTTTAAAGCCTTTATAACCTCCTCCTTTTTCTCCCCTTCCTCTCACATTCTTTCTCTCTAATCTCTTTCTAAATATTCCCACATTCCTCATGTCCCATACCCCCTGGCCAAAATGCCCATTTCATAATGTATTCAGATCTATACAAAATGTTTTTCTCCTAATTACATCATAATAATCAATACAATATAAACAATTGCATCTCTTTGGCCCACAGAAAAGAAACTAACTTTCTGCTTTCCTTTGTCTGCTTATTGTTTAATCCATCACATCATATCCATTCATGTCATTAGTTCTTTAAAGTAGCTGATCCTTTTGTTTTTTGCAGTACAACTTGATATGAATCAGTGGTGTAGCAATATACTACCAATTCAGGAGAAGATTGAAATCATGCACATACTACATTGTTGCCTTGTCCAGGAGACCTGCCAGAACATAGACAACTGACAGTTGTTTCATCTTACATAAAAATCCTTTGAATCGTATTTTTCATACAATCTACACATGCAGGACAATCTAAAAATATACATTATCCCTACAGAATGTTATTTTGAATTGAAGGCTTTAAGTAAAAGTACATTAATTCATGATAGTCAGGCAAGTAAAGCTGTTACTAATAAAAGTCTATCATCATGACAGCAATCACAATCTCCCTTGGGTACTTAAAGGACAAGTTCACCTTCATACACATGTGGGTTGAGTGAATGCAGCAATATTAGTAGAACACATCAGTGAGAGTTTGAGCAAAATCAGACAATCTGCTAAAAAGTTATGAATTTTTGAAGTTTCTGCTCAGTCACGGCTGGATGAAAAGACTACTATAGCTTGTGATGTCACATGAGTACAACGATATAAAGAAAGAATAAAGAAAATTCAACATAATTCCATTTTTCTTGCGTAACAAAAGAACACTCGACTTCTCTCTTTTAGAAGGCAGGGGGAATAATATTACCCCTAACATACGTCAGTAGCAAGTTGAAGAAATCTGCACTTTATTCAAAAAGTAAAGTTTTGTGACATTCTCTTTTCATTTTCCTTATATAGTTGTACGCATGTGACATCATATACTGTAGTAGTCTTCTCTTCCAGCAGTGACTACGCAGATACTTAAAAAATTCATGACTTTTGAACGGATTGTCGGATTTTCCTCAAACTTTCACTGATGTGTTCTACTAATATTGCTGCATTCTCTCAATCCTTATGTATATGAAGGTGGACTTGTCCATTAACACATTGCTCGCAGTATCTGGGTGTAGCTGATATTACCCCCATTGCGATGTATTGTCTTGGTCATGCAGTAATGAGTTTCATGCAAACTATTCCTCATTTTTTTTTTCTTCACATAGAGACCCAAAATACAATGCTGAAAACTCCTGAAACAGGAAGGTTATGACACACATCTATAATACTGCTGTACCTTGAGCAAAATTAGGAATTTTCCACTCAAAATGAAAATGAAATGAAATAACAGTTGACAGTTTATTTAAAAACAAGAGGGGATATCAAACATTATATCATGTGATTACTCTGACAGGGCTGTGGATGTTGAGTTTTCTACTTTAAAATGAAATAATGATCTTATAGGGCATATTAGAATACAAGTTCGACAAAATATGACTTGAACTTAGGTTTTACATTGCCTTTTTCTTCCTGTTGTTCCATGTCCTCTGATGCACCTGCAATTTATAATTTTCATGGATATTAACACTATTCGTATGCATTTCATTCATCCTGATGTTATTTTGGGGGCAGATAGCAGAATGGGCTATATAGTGGGCTTACAGAGTTTTAACAGTGTCCATAACATTAACGAGTTACATGTATACCCAATGGGTATATACTGCAGGTTGCCACATTCTCTAGTCTTAGATCATTTGTACAGAGTTAATGCATATCTAGATAATCCAATGTTGTTGTTTTATACATTAGTCCAAGAGATTGTGCAGAATACCTCCAAATTTAATTAGTGCAATAGATCATCCAGTTAATAGCACCCAGCAACACCCTATTGACTGATCTGCCAGAATCCGAGAGCTTTACTAGCCTCTCAGCGATGGAACCATCTCCCCAAGATCTTCTTCTTCTTCTTCTTCTCCTCCTCCTCCTTCTCCTTCTCCTTCTCCTCCTTCTAATTCTCCTTCTCCTTCTTCTTCTTCTTCTTCTTCTTCTTCTTCCTCTTCTTCATGTTCTCCTCCTCCTCCTCCTCCTGCTCCTCCTTCTTCTTCTTCTTCATCTTCTGCTAACCTGTTCCATACCGAATTCTGAAATCCCCATAGATTTAATACACAGGCCGCCAGGTTCCCCAGGTTCCCGTAGGGAATGGGTTAAAGTGCAGGCTTCATGCTTGAAGATAAATGCACTGTTCTTGTGTGGGTTGGTAGGTTGGGTGGCCACTTCAAGGGGTGTGCACCTAATAATTTCCCTTTGCGATGAATGAATGAAACGGGATCTTTTACTTGCTTGAGGTGTGACTCTCTCACATGCAGGAGCTCTGTTTTGTCCTAACTGACTGGATGAACCAAATCACCGCCCTAAACGACGTCTGCGACGTGAGATGTTTGAACAGAATAACTCAAACTGTCCATTTAAAACACACACACACCAATCTTTATTTTTTAAAGACCAGCAGCTTTGCATCCACGGCCTCATACCTTGAACAGCATAATTGCCTATTATTGCCAGCAATTCTGAACAATTCATCCACCAAAGCAAAGGTTCTAAGTACAAGGAAATTAAACGAGCAGTTACATTCTTAACGTGTTGGAATTATTGCATCAATTTATATTTCATCCGTGTTCTTTTGTTACCTTCATGCCTGTTGCGGTGCAGGTGGTAGGAATCACATCAACGTCTGAGATTCAACGCCAGAGACCCTTCTTTGATACAGTGTACTGGGTACGTTGCTCCATCAGTAGCGTTCAATGCGGTACACGTACACTCAGCACAGTATCTTGCGGGAGAAAGGCACGTGAAAAATCCCCAAAGACAACCAAAAATCATCACGTAGTGCCACCAGGTAACACCGCTGGCGAAGCGAAGGCTTATGGACGTTCATGTGTCGCTATATTTCTCGGTGTTTCTCAGTACATGTAAAGAGGTAGACTAGTCTACTAGACTTCTGACATGTAGATTTGAAAGCAAATCCGTTTACAAGTTTAGTGTTTACAGACTCTTTCGCTTCTTGTCATCATCACCCTTCTCTTTTTCTTCGTTTGTGTGTTATGTATATACCCGACCAAAATCCAAATAGAATCCCATATACTCATCAAATTAAATATCAGTTTATGGACAAAAATTGTTGTTTTTTGTTTCTTTTCGTTTGTTTGCTTTGTTGGATTTTTTGTTTTCACTTTAGAGCTAACGAAAACGTTGGCTGTATACCGTGATCTCCATCTGGCAACACACTTGCCCACTAAAACAGGCATGCATTGTAGTAGCAGACGATTACTAAAGTCTACGCCACCTGAGGGCGCAGTTTCTATAATGCGGACTGACAACTTGTGCTGCTCTTACTGTACTCCTTTGTTTCTTTAGGTTTACAGCCACACTTTGTGATATTTCACATTGCTTTGCCATGAACCTTGCTTTGTTTTGTACACACACAAATGATGTAAAATGAATAAAAGAAATAATTTCTTTAAAACCATCAAGTCCAGGAAAGTATGTTTGTGTGGTTACCGGTATGTCATTATCAAGTAGTATACCTTTCTTTTCTATTTACTCAAAGGGAAAGGAAAACAAAATTGAGTCTTTTATTTTGATTGCAGAATTCTTGCAATCTTATTAACCCATTGAGGACGGACTGAATTTGCTACAACATGTATTTTCCATAGACAGCTTCCCGAGTATACTTGGGACTTGTCCTCAACGGGTTAATTGCTGAATCTTAAATGACTGGAAAGACATTTCTAAAGAAAAACAATCATATATGACTCATGAAATTTGACGTAACAATGATTCATGTAATTCTTAAATATGCTTGGTTTTTGTTTTTAAATAAATTGAATTGAATTGAACTGAAATAAAAGTCCAAATATCATTTTATTTTGTAACTGCGAGCTTCTGTGAAATCTGAGCTGCACATGCGCCAGTCATTGAGCTTTTGCACGGAAGCCTCCATAGGAGGCCAGTGTGATTTTCTACAGTAGATGACATCAGTGAAAGTTTAAGAAAATCCATTCCAATCCATTCAAAAGTTTGGGTGCATCATTGCTGGATAAGGAACTCCTTGTACACACTACTACAGTACACTACATGTGCCATTATGGACAGCAATATAAAGAAAACATAAGGAGGATTCCACAAAACTTTATTTTTCATGAAAAAGTACACATTCTATCAATTTTAAAGGTAATATCATTCCCTCTGCTTTCTAATAGAGTTAAGGCAAGTGCTCTTTCATTATGCTAGAAAAGTGAAAATGTTTTCTTTAGCTTTTCTCTATACAATTGTATTGTTGTCCATGATGACATCATGAAGTGAAGAGTTTGTTCGCAAAAACCAATAAGTCCATATTTGCAAAATGGAGATATTTGCGATTAAAGGTCAAGAAAAACAAAGAGAATAATAAGAAAATGTTTGCTTCTTTTGACCATAACTTCAAAAATGTACCTCTATATGTAGTAACCAATATATCAATTAAAAGGTATCATTTTGTACTTAATGACAGAGACCGTACTTCAAAATCTTTAAAAATGGGCTTATCGGTTTTTGCGAACAAACTCTTCAAGTGTTGTAGTCTCCTTATCCAGTGTTGATGGCACAAAAATTTTAACATTTAATAACTTCGAACGGATTGTCCAGTTTTCATCAAACTTTCAATGATGTATTCTACTAATATTGTGCTCCTTTCACTCAATCTAGACTTATATTCGACATAGCATAATTTACCATTTGCAGATGAAATAAAAACCCAGTATTAGTGCTTCTAAAACAACCAATGTAAAAAAAATGAATTATATTATAATCAATGTTAAGTATTTAAATATACAAAATGTGAACAATGGTTATACTAAAAATGTTTCCAGACTAAACCGTCTACAGTTACCGTTTATTGCAATATTCTTATATGGCAGGATGTTTTGTGATACACCTGACCTACACATATGCATCAAAATAATGTGATATCTTGAACATTTTTTAAATCACTGCTCTCAAAGGTAAACAGGACCTCTACGTTCTTGTAACTCTCTCAAATTGGCACGTTTGGAAAAAAAAAATGAATAAACCTGAGTTTGTGTCAAGTTCATGAATCTAGCAAGTGGTATGTAATCTTTTTACAGTTCAAGATAAGCAGTGAAACTTTGAGATGGCTGATTAATGACAAGATGGTTATTTCAGCCGCAGAAACATTCCCCTAGAACTTATTTGTTCATGTCAGTTGATTATGCAATTCCAGTTTGCAGAATCATTCTTTCTGAAGTTACAGCAATACTACACTACTCATTATGAAGTTGATGATGAGGATACAGTATCTTCTTTCTGTCTTTTGCATTTATTAGGGAAATTACATGTACGCGAAATGTGAGTGATTCTGTTATCGGATCAAATTGATTTGATGCAATGATTATGGCCTCTGTCTTTGTTTCATAAGTACATATAAAATATAACTCGTGTGCATGTTCATGTATATCATAATTTCTCTCTTCGTGACACTGCTCCAAGATAAAGACTAAAGTGATAGTCATACTTCAGAGGACAGCTTCATACTTTCTGAGGACACTCTCTTACAAATTTCTGATTGAACTACATCAGTCTCATCGCTTTTATTTTCTTCTTTTTTTGCATCAATGTTTAAATTTCAATCAATGATATAGATAAAAACTTGTTCACAAACACATACACATTAAAACACATGCCAAAAACTTTCCTTCACTCATGCATGCTTACAGAATGACAAACAGGTACAGCAAAATAATTGTTTTATTGATGATTAATAACATAATCCAATTTATTCAATCAACCTTTCTCATTGCATCTCAGATATTTTACATACATGCTCATTAATTTGACAAAATTCACTTCAGCTATTGTACAGACATACACCACATAAAAAGCCTTCCTATACAAGCCTTCAATATCTTATAGTGCGAGGCATTCATTCCTTGCACAAAGTATTTCACTTACATATACACTATACTTTACATACTATTCCCCCAACTTCAACCAGGTGCACTAGTCTACTTTCCATGTTATGGTACAATAACATCTTTAATCATTAAAATGCAAAGCCGTATAATAGACACAAGTGTATATTCTTTCTGAATGGCTCAAAACAACTGAGAAGGAGCCTACCCATCTATGTCACTCGACTAAAATCTCAAGCACCAATAGACTCCATTTTTCTATTCCTGGTGATGACTCACCAAAGTCTCTTTGAGGGTTTGCATAAATTGCACTTCATCTTTGTTAATGTGTTCAAATCCCCCCCCCCTTTTCAATCAACTACCACATAAATATTACAATGTACTAACACTATCCCTCCAGTACCAATCCCCTTGCAATGAACCACTTTCACAGCCACAAGGCTTATTGTCTATTTGATGTCTTGGTGAACATGTTATAGCATAAACCGAACATGTGTGTGTGTGTGTGTGTGTGTGTGTGTGTGTGTGTGTGTGTGTGTGTGTGTGTGTGTGTGTCGGGGGGGGGGGGGGGTGGGCACTGAAAATTTTGCTTTACCATAATCTCCTGAGATACCTGTTGAATTGTCATCTTCTCTGTTTATATCCTGTCCATTTTTCCTCCGACATACTGGTAAGGAAGCTAAGTTACAGAAGCAGAAATATGTACAATGGCTATTTAAAGTGGCTTCATGAGTGTCCACTCACCGATAAATGTCAATCATGATCAATACAGCACTCGCTCGAAATTTTCCACACTGATAAAACTTCGGGGGTCCTCCAGGATGTAAATACAAATCAAGGTACATTGTCACGGTGACAGGGAATCCCTGATTCAGTGCAATGCCAGCCGCGAGCTGCAGAACAGCCAGTTTAAACAATTCACAATGGGAGAAGGAAAAAAAAAAGGACTAAAAAGATAGACAATTCAGCATGACCAAACTATGTGGATTACTGTATGATTGATACACCTAGGAGTTCATATGGGTTCCATTTTCCTATACCTGGTGTTTTGACATACCTGGGGGTTCAAACAGAACATGTGCAGATTCCCCAACACTCTTTTCAGGAAGTCCATGTGTAAAGACCCTGAAAACACTCTTTTGCATTACATACATCCAATCTTGACAGTAGAAATAAAAGCATTCCCTTCTACACACAACAATTATATACCCTGCAGGGTCTGACTGTGACCAACAATAAGAAGCTGCTTCATATCACCCTTGATTTAATGAGAAAGAACCTACTACAACGGGTGAACTCCTACATCATTTGTCAGTGAGGAGCAGGAAGTTCAAACCTGCTGCTCATATGCACAGAAGATTGTGACATCAATTCATCAAAAATGTAGTGAAAATTCATATTGGTGACCTGAAACCATGGAAGATTTTTCATTCCTTAGGCAAACTTCCACGATGTAGGGTGAGAAAGAATAGCACTGCAAAGTTCATGCTGTAAAAAACAAAACAACCTTTTTGGGGGGTGGGGGGGGGGGGGTGTTCTTTTCTATTATGAACACACATTCTGATGGGAACATATGGAATGATATGTAACATATATTTACATGCATGTCTACAAGAGAAACATTGACCTACAAAATAGCATCTCAATAACAAGGCATGAGGAACCCCCTACTCTCATTAACTCATTGATTCCTGGAGCTGGTTGTTCCCTGTACATAATAATATTGGGAAACTGTCTCATCTCTGTGGCTGTGGGTTAATCATCTCACAATTGAGGCTGACTACAGGGTAGTCTGCATTAGGATACCATTGAAAGTGGAAGAAAAAAAACAACAGATCTCAAAGGTCACGGAATCACACTTTCTCCTTGTTTCAAGTAAATTATTTCTCCAAACTTCTCCAGAAAACAGAAATTTACACACAGAAGCACTCAATATTCATTTCACACAGCATTTTACAAAATGTGATGCAGGGACTGTTCTTTGTGGTTTGTTTGCAGGCAACACACTAACACACACACACACATACACACACCACAGACACAGACACACATGCACACACACACAAACACACACACACAAAATTCAGAAAGAGTATTGTTTGTACTGGTACAAAATCTCTCGCCGAGCACCAGTAAACAAAAGCTGCTATCAAACTCATTCCTAATACTGACAATATCAAATATTGGTCAATGCTGTGCTAAACCTCCCACAATGACAAGAGATACATAAAATTTAACTGCATTACATTTGCAGTACGCAGGTAGTGTTTACCTCATTCATACCTTTCTATAACTCCCTCTTGCCTTTCATACAAAACCTTAGAGATGAAAGGAGAGTATTAATTTTTATATCCCTCATGTAAAGCTTCTTGCCATAGGATTGTACAGAGCACGAACATGGTGTAATTTTACTAGCTAGCTACGAGCAGCTGGATGCGGTGCAATTGGTTACTAGCCAGCGTGATATAGTACTTTTGGGAATCCACGATTTGCACCCATCGTGATCGTGTGATCGATATCTACATTTCTCACTTAAGAATGTACGCAGTGCGCGTAGTAGCGATACTTTTGAGCGACAGTCCTGTGGCTTGTAGCTAGCTAGCTAGCGCTAAGAGAGCGCGCGGTGTGATGTGCGACAGCATTACAGAAATCTGTGTGGTGCGATGGCGTGGCCGCGTCGGTCGGTGTGTAACGTGTGGACGTGTGATACGTGATCAATGCATTCAGCTCAATTGACAAAGTGACTGCTTCCAGTAACGGAAGAATGATCGCAGGAGGACACCATATCAGGTACGAATTAGGAATAAACTAAAACCGATTTTGAAGATGATCTGGGTAACGAAGCCGCTTTAGGCCTACTTCTAACGTAGTCCTGGACCTCGATCTTTCGGAGTTTTGCACGCTGTAGTGTAGCTCGTGTGCAGGAATCAACAACAGCGCAGCGGTGTCGTTCGCTACGCGCTGCACGCACTGCTGCTGCACTGCTACAGCCTAACGTTAGATTTATCGTTCACGAAACCTGCACACTTTTCCAAAAGGGAACCGTCATTACTCTAGTAAAATGCTCGAGAGGGATATAAAACAAATATCGACTGCTTTCTTTCGGGCCATGGTAAAACTATTTGACCTCGGTGATGTCTCAACAGTGCCATGTCCCTCGACTTCGTCTCGGGACATAGCACTGTTGAGACATCACCTCGGTGCAAATAGTTTTACCATCTCCCTCTGCAGCAGTCGATATTTGTATATTAATCGATTGACGAGGAGTCCCAAGTATACTCAGGCAAGTGTCTATGAGAAATGCATGTTGTAGCAAAATTAGCCAGTCCTCAATGGGTTAATATAAAAGCATTCTCTACATGGCTGCATAAAGAAAAGCACCAATTAATTCTTTTGTTGCTGTAAATCTCACCTGTATATTTGTGTTATTTCAAACACATCATTTACATCACACCCATGTAAAACTGCTTGACACTTCGGCAAACAAAATTGAAGCATGCAGTCAATTATACAAGCACGGAATTTCTCGAGGTTCAATCAGTCTTGCATAAGGTTAAAAAAGAAACAAACAACAGAAAGACATGGGGAAAGGATGTATGTAGGAAAAAAAATAATTACTAGTACCCATAGCCACATGTTCTAGAACACACTTTATGAATCAAAACACTGGCTTTATGAGCTTGTCATCATAATTTTCACCTGAGCATGCTTAGTTTGTGGGGAATACACAGGCTGTCACGATACATTATTCACAGAATAAAAACATACACAGCCTTTCAAATGTTTCTCACCCTTCTATCAGCAACCATGTCATTCTACATTTTAATAATACATCATACACTAATTCACTTTTGATTTCAACATGAGGTATCCCCCCCCCCCCCATTACAATTTGAATGAGAACAGAGGATCAAATGCCACTTTTTTTTTAATTCTTTTTTTAAGTAACTGTAGACAAACATTTTGTAAGTTTATTCCACTCGACTCTTCTGCTGCCACTGTATATATTTGTTTGTGTGCAATATCAATGACACTTACAGTAACAATGCTGTCCACATGATGGCTAATAGTGGTAAATATTAAACCTACGTAGCATGCTGGGGGCATCTGGATACAACAAACTTGGTCGTGTGATCACAAAGCCCATATGTAATAACACTCCTTAACCCGTTGAGGACGAGTCCCGAGTATACTCAGGCAGGTGTCTACGGGAAATGCGTGCTGCAGCAAAATAAGCCCGTCCTCAATGGGTTAATATGCTTTCACAAAAAAGCAAAAAACAGGAACAGGGGGGCATTTCATGAAGCATTTTGTCCGACAAATTTGTTGGACAAATTTGCTCTCAGCCAATCAAATGCAAGGATTTCAGTGGCTTGTAACAGTTTGTCAGAAAAATATCCCACCAAAATGCTTCATGAAATGCCCCCCAGATCTCCCCTGAATGACATGAATGCTTGAAAATCAATGTGACAAAATCCAGAACCATTGCCTAGGAGGATATGTACAGACATTTCCAGTCTTGATAATATATACATCTTCAGCACTGATTTCACAAATACTTTCTACTTCAACCATCGGGCAAAATCGATACCCTTACCTGTACAAAGTTTGTAAAACTCTGATTTTCTTCCCAAAGAATAAACATGCTGTTGCACACGACATGTGCATGGCCGGCGGAACCATGGGGGCCGTGGGGGCTCGGGCCCCCACGCTTTTTGTGCACCAAACAAAGGAATATATAAAGTGTCATCACTTTGGGCCCCTACACTTTTTTAACCCGGAAGTACGTAACGCATAAGGATATCTTTTTCCACTGAATACCTTTTTTTTTTTACTTGTCAGCTGAAGAAACGCGGAAATGGAAGGGGAGAGATAAACTGAGGGCCTTTTTTTTTTTTTTTTTTGCTTGTCAGCTGAAGTGAAGAAGAAATCCGGAAATGGAAGGGGAGAGATAAGCTGAGGACCTTTTTTTTTTTTTGCTTGTTAGCTCAAGAAACCCGGAAGTGGCCCCCCCCCCCCCCCCCCCCCCCCCCCCCCACACTTTTGAAAACGTTCTGCCGGCCCTGATGTGTTCTTAAAGTCTTGGTACAATCTAATTCTGATGGCTGAATTCCACATAAAAAACTTTCTTGTGATAGCAATATAATCATGTTAGACCTTTCTACAGACTACACAGAGCTGGAAAAAAAAAATCTATCATTTTAGAATTCAACTGGTATGTCTTCATGAAAAAATACAAAAATACAATATATTGTATAGACCGTGCCACATCAAAAAAAAAAAAAAAAAAAAAAATCATATATGCAAACCTTGATGTGTTTTTATTAATACTGACCAGGTTTCCAGAGTCCTTTCACACATTGAACTGATCAAACGCGAACACAATTTATTGAAAGATATGCACATAATGGTTTATTCAATAGTTTTCCACTAGTTCTGTACACTTGAATAATTTTGACATCATCTCTAGAAATATTTGTGAACAAATATGTTATTCATTGTGTAATGAAAAAATTTCACACACAAAAAAAGTGGACAATACCATTTTGGATACCTCCAACCCTTTGATAGGATATCAAGCAAAGCTTTGCAGAAACTTTGCAGCTTTCAGCTACTTTACAAAGAATGATAATAAACAGTGATATTGCAAACTTATGCTTGTGAGGACCCTGAAAAGAGCTGTCAAGGACAAGATGTCTACAGACGGATGAAAAGTTGACCACCCCAGTTTGTTGAAAAAAAAACCAACAACTTGCGGTCATGTTGTAAGCTCTTCTCCTTTTGTTTGGCCCTCAACAAAGATGTGACACATTTTGAATGGAATGGTATGGTAGCAAATGAAATGATGGCCACATGTTTGAACTTCAACATATTTGAGCAAACTTGAGCACCTGAATATAAGAACGGCCAAAGTCTAAACTTGATAATCATTTTTGGAGACCACTTGCAAAGTAATGTAAACATAAATAATAATTCATATGATTGTTTCAGTAAGTATACATATACATACAATTCAAAAAACTGAATTATAACAAAAATAGTAACATGTTGTTTGTTTTATTTCTTTGAAATTCTCTCAAATGGACTTGGGTCTTTCTTGTGTTCAGGTACTGTATTCAATTGCATAACCCTAGTAAAACCCATGACAATTTGAATATAGGTCGTTTGATGTCGTATTCTTAGGGATTTCATGGAGGCTGATCTGGACAGAAAATGATGATGTGCATGTAATATTCCTCACTTGGCTACATATAACTCCACTAATTTCACATTTTTCTCCAAGTCTTCCCTACTCATACACTGTAATACGTCTAGAGATAATAACTTCTCACACAGCGTACAAGATAAGTGAAGTTGACTCTGAAGCGAAGTAAAGAACCACATATATTTCAGTAGCTCTTCCGTATATAACAATACATTCTAGTCAAAGAAGTTGCAATTATACAAACCTGATGGTTTCCCAGCTGCCAAAAATTTACTATACTAGACATTTTACCTACACCAAATTGAAAATGACTATCTACATTCTCCCTAGTTGTGCTCACAATTCCAAAAATTTACAGCATTTGTGTATCATTTATTCTACTTTCAAGTACATTTACCACAGAAGTGAATTTTCATTAAAACATTCATGAGAATATAATCCTGCCAGAGTTTGCCTTTTTGTGTGTAAGGAACAGTAAAGTAAAAAAGACTTGAAATTAGAAAAAAAAGAAAAGATGTGTGTTGTTGTTGATATTTTTGCATACTAGATGCAGTGCCATTGAAATATGTGATACTGTAAAACCAAAAATGTTTGCACGCATGAAACTTTCACAGATTTTGCCAGCCGAGATTCGCAAAAGTAAAATGCATGCGAGAAGCTTTGTCTACACAATGCATTGAATGCCAGTGGCAATATTCACGAAAGTTTCACGATGCGAAAGGCCGTCAGCTCCAATTTGCAAAAGTTTCATGTCACTATCCAATGTTTCTGGTTTTACAGCAGATGCTGTGGAAGTTTCTTCTGAAAGCTTATGTCTTACAAAGAGTGAAAGGCCAGAATGCAATGTGGAGAATGAAAACAGTGTCCACAAGTATGCAACTGAATATGAATGCCATGACAACAAACACAAACAAGAAATGTTCATGAACAGCTCAGGCCCACACGCTTCCAGAGATTAGTAAAAAAAAAAAAAAAAAATGAAATTACATTCTGTTCTAGATGGACATTTCAGTCAAAGTACGGAACAAATGTAATACAAGCTGATACTGGTTAATGATGCACATTTATTTAGGATTGAAACTTTACAAAGTTCCACTTGTATAATCATTTTGAAATATTACCATGCCCCACCTGTATAATAACAGCAATATAAAATATAAATGCTTTTTATCATAAATGGAATAACTTTAGTAAACCGACACTCCATACTCAAACTAAATCACCCAACTAGAATGGAGTTTCACTGAAATGAGACACAAAGAAGAAAAAGTTCTAAAACTTTACAGCAGTCCAAAACGTCTTACGAAAATGGTGACATTTGTTGTAGAGTTCATAACAAAACATTATGTGCAACTTTGCCTCACGACCCTTTTTCAATCTTTTGAAATGTACAATATATTATGAAAACCATGTTTCAGTCAATGAGGGACATTTATAACCACAACAACCCCCTTACAAGTTATCATTGCACAGTTAATACAACTCTGCAATTTCATGCAACAGCCAAAATTTCTCCTTCTTTGGTTATAATTGGAAAAGGGAAATTGAGCAAAGATTTAGGAGTCGGGAAGTGGGCGCTCTTCAGGGTGATAACATCATCACCCAATGAAATTTGTGCATGTGATCATGACTAATATTACAGGTCTGTGAAAACATGTACAACCATAAAAATCTAGATCTTTCTTTAGTTCATGTCCGACATTAATGAAACTTTTCCGAGCTGTTCATTTCACAGCTTACTTCTAAAAAGTCAAATGCGAGGTGGCAGCATTTTGAGGATTCTGCTCATCATCAAATAAACATCATTCATGCACAGTTCAAGCTATTTCACTGGCAATTCAGTCCCATTTCTATTGATGATATGATATCACTGTCTTATAATGGAAAATGTGTACAAATACTGCAATTTTACAACACATTTCCCCTGCAGTCAACAAAAGTTGGCAGAGGTTGCTTAATACCTGCTGGTCATGATTGCAAGAAGATTATCTACCATACTGCAGAGTAATCATGGCCGGGTCACTTCAAAGGTATGGATTCCTTTGTGCGGACACAGGGTCTTCATGGCTCTCAACCAATACTATCACTATTTGAATGTTGTTTTTTTCTTTTACTTTCCATTAAACTGTGAGTACAACTAATAAATAGGTAAGACAACTGCATAGAAATTGGAATTTATACGGTCTCATCCTGCATTCATTACACTGAAGAGATCACACATGTGTGAGTCTGAGGCAGCTTTGGGGGCTCATGTGTTTCCCCTCTGCAAAACATCTCTCCCTTTCAAATCCAATTCTCGATCATGTCCATAACATGTCTCATCTATCAAAACCACTACTCGACAGCTGCAGTTGAAATGTTGCTTCCAATGCACTGAGAAGCCATTCTTAGTATCACAGATTCACTTTCCTTCCAAATGCATGCAATTATAAATATGTAAAATAATAATGCCTTCATGGCACCATGTTTGATGATACCCACTATTCAAAAAAGTGCTGAAGTCCGTTTTTGTTGTTTTATGTTTTTGTTGTCTCTGCAGCATTGAATTCTAGGGACAGGTTGGACTTCAAAAAATACATGCATCAATGAGGATGCACAGGTACATAGCAAAGCAATGAAATGTCACATTGCCTGTGCATCTGGAATTATACCCCCTTGCTTTGGAGGTAGATGTGAATCCAATAATTCATTCTGTTTTTATTATCAATTAAATGCTCCGTACTAAATACATCATGCCTATCACTGTGACTCATTACTGACCTCAAACAACAACAACAAACAAGCGCATGTAGAAATCCATATTGCAAATTTGGCCATGATAAAATACCACATGCGATCACTGATATACTGTATCTGGCAAATGTGTGACACCTAGCAAGAAAGATTACAGTTTGATAATTGCCTCCCTTCGAGTCTGTAACTGAATTTAGCTCTCTGTGCATAATCATGTCTGTGCTTTGCACAAAAATTTCTGTGCCCTTTGGAATTGTGCAAACAACCATGAGAAAATAAATAGCAAGAATGAAAGGTGGACAAGGTAGGGTCTGGTAACAATCAGATCAATCAATGGATGATTGGAGAGCTCTAGAAAGAGAGGTATGGCCGGGAACTAATTAGTTTTCTGGGAAGAGTGGAATATGCTCCAAACAGGAATCGGATCAATGCGTCTGGCACTGCATCCCCCTCGGCCCGTGGTGGTCGTCGTCATCCTGATCGTAGGCGTTTCGGTGGTAGCCCTGCTGCTCATGCTCCAGAGTGTAGTCGGTCATCGTAACCTCCTCCATGTCGTCGGTCACAATGCACTCCGTGCGGTCAGGCAGCAGTTCTTCTAGTTCCGCCAGCTTGGGCGTGGCGATCTCGCCCGCCGCGGGGAAGTTTATGCTGAACTGAATAATCAGGCGTCCCTTCTCAAACGGGTCCTTGTACAAAGGCATCCCTTCGTTTGGTACCATTTTGATGTCGTTTGGCTTGATGACCTCACCTGAAATTCATACAGTCAGGAAAAAGTGCTATTGCTAATGTATTTTTATTTACCTCATAAACTTGACAGAGCTGCCCAGAGAAACAGCAACTACACACAAAAAACAACAACAAGGGAGTGCACAGGAAAACTTCGTAACAATACAAGCGACTGTTGTTCCCATTTTTTTTTTTTTTTTACCAGACATCATGTGACGTCATGTATGGAAAAAGAGACGAAGAAAATATATCAAAAAGATTATAAACATATCTTAACTTTTCTAGCATAGTGACAGAGCCCTTGATTTATCTCTTTTAGAAAGCAGGGGGGAATATTACCCTTGACATGTGTCAGTTAAAGGTTGAGGGAATGAATACTTTTTATTCAAAGAAATGAAATTTTGTGGAATTCTCTTTATATTCTTTAGTTTCCATATGTGATGTCATGAACTGTAGTAGTCTTCTCATCCAGCAATGGCTGCATTGAAACTTTAAAAAATGCACAACTTTTCAATGGATTGTCCATTTCATTTTTTTTTCAAAGTTTCACTGATGTGTTCGACTAATATGGCAGCATTCATTCAATCTACATGTACATTTGGATTTCATTCTTCCCCCTCAAACAGAAGACATCCCAAGCTCGCTGCGATACATACCCCGATGCAACCTAATGATAATTTCCCTCTTGTCTAACATCGTGATCGTCTTCTGGAAGCCGCACAGCGCCTCCACCAGGTCGATGTTCATCTGCATGAGGAGGTCGTGCCCGCGCCGCCGGAAGACCTCGTTCTGCTTCTCGTCGAGGATGATGATGATGTCGCCCGGTTCCAGGCCCGGCTCCTGGTCCCCCTCCCCGCGGAATGTGATCTTCTGGCCATCCTTCATGCCTGGACAGTGGGAGCGAGTGAAGTGGTGTTGTAAAAAGGGGAATTCGCCATATAGTTACGACACAAAATCTTCCATTTGTGTGTGTGTGTGTGTGTGTGTGTGTGTGCATCAAAAATGTGTGATTTTTCTGTTTGTACAGTGGCATCAGCTGATAATATTATATTTGTATTGAATTGAATGTCAATAAATAAAGATTATTTAAAGGAAAAAAAATGTGTGTGTGTGTGTGTGTCTGTTTGTTTAATGGAATTATGCCCTGACTGATCATCATTTTGCAGTTATTCAGCCAGGAATAACATTATGTTTCACACTTTTATAGCATAAAAATTGGACAATCAATGGAAAATTGTGAAGTGAATACATCATCAGCTGACTAATTTGCATATTCATATCAACTGTAGGAGACCTGTTTTTGAAAAAAAAAATTAGCAAAACTTCACAATTCATAACTTCCCTTACTTTTTATCTGAGCATCTCACTCCCAAACAGGTGGATTACTGTAATGTCATACAACAGGAAATTTCACAACAAACAGAAGTTTTTATAAAATCTATAATGTGTTCAATACAGATAAACAAATCAATGTATTCCTGCCTCCACACCAAAAAATAAAAAAAAAATTAAAAAATAGAAATTAAATGACCAACTGAAAATCTGTATCACATTTCCCCATTATGACTGCTTGAAGCTTACTTTCACTGACCACTGGCAAATGTCTATAGATGGCCCAGCCAGCATTGACAAAAAAAAGTAATATAAATAACAATTTTTGTTAAAATAAAGCATTATTTTGTCATAAAATATTCTTATGTGAATGCAGTATCAAACTTGTAACAGCAACAACAACCACCTACGAGCATTAGATACCTTTGTCTATGTGGACCTCCAGAATCTTGCGCTCCCTGGTGATCTTGCGCCCCTGGCAGGCCTTACACCTGTCCTTGGGGTTGATACGCTCCCCTTGACCCTCACAGGACGAGCACATCGACTGGATCTGCTGTACCATGCCCGGGCTCAGGTGTCGTATGTGAACCTCCACACCGGTGCCCCGGCAGCTTCCGCACTTATCCACGGCCCCTTTCTTGCCACCACGTCCTGCGGAAGAGGGCATAGAGTCGAGTTGAACGTCAATGTACCTGATATGAACTCCACATTATATTGCACGCCTTCTGCGTTTTAATATACACACTGTTTCTCACTGACATTAGACAGTCCACAATACTGTTAGCCATGTATCTAATATACTCTGTAAGGATGAATCGTGTAACTCCTTTACAGTTTTTGTGCCTTACAAAACGCCTCACGATTTGGAGCTAACTGGGTCATTTGCCTATGGTATCTCTCGCAAAGAGATTCCTCGCTTCAAATATGCAAAAGCCCGAATAAATATTTCACAAACATAATAGATTCCACTTGTCCTGGCTCATGAATACTGATAATATAACAAACATAATCAGGGAGAAAAAGTGTGTTTTGTAAATATGAGAATTCAAATTCCTTGCACATGATGTTAAAGTTTTATTAAAACAAAATGCAATCTCACTCACCGGATACAGACAGTCATTTTCAATTACTGAGTATCTCACAGACAATGATCATGTTTGAGGATATTCACCAACATTCAAGGGCTATTAATTTCTGAATGTTTGTCATATATTGTTTTAATTTCATTGATCAGTTCCTTGTATTCTATTCATTTTGTTGCAAAGCACTTGAGCACTATGACACAATAGAAAGGTGCTACAATGCACATCAGAAACTAAACTGTACTCCAAAAGTAAACATTTTCAGGTGACAAATATTTCATACCCAATTCTAAATGAGGCTAAAAGTTCATGTCTTTTAATTTCCCTGTTAACATGTACAGTGTAACTAATGATACTATGGAACAAAGTGTAAATGAAAAACAAAAAATCTGCAATTTTTTTTTCATCCTTACAATGTTGCATGAAATGCATAAAAATTTCCACAGCATATAATATGCCCTGTCGACATCATCATATCATCTTTTTCATGATAAAACTCTCTCTATGAGGTAAATTATAGAAATAATGCACATCAGTGAGGGTATTAGTAAGAATGTACCCACACAAGGTACCTTTGGAACAGTCCAACATGTCTGAGGCGATAGCAGAGGGTGTTTGGACCATTTTAAAAGGTACCTAGCGTTGGTAAATATAATGATGCCCAAAGAAAGTGATGTGTATCTTTTGTATTATAAAATAATAAAGCAGATCCTTGTCTTTTGATAAATCACCCTCATCTAAAAGTCCAGTCTTTAAAGATCTCAAACTGTACGCATTTTAAATTCTGCAGCAGCTATTTTTACAAATAAAACAATGAAAACTTGCCTAGTCACCACTGTGATGTGAAAATGCTAATCAAAGTGATCATTATGCTTTACTTATGACCAGTCATAAGCATACAATTGTGTGTTAGGCAAAATAAATGTATGGTCACGAGTATGCTCGCAACAATCACTTGATTCAAATATGCTTTGTCATTTTATAATAAGAGCTAAAATATGCAAACTTCCAGAAGAATTTGCTTCTTCATTTTATAACAATTATCATTTTATAGTAACTTCATGATTCTACAAGAAGTGCCAAAAATGCTAACTTTCAAACAACACATTTCATAATACTCGTAAACGACCCATGTGATGGAAATAGCCTTTCCATTTCTCATGGCTGCTAACGCCCACTGATGCCATATTGGGGCTCACCTTCGCACTTATCACACACGACCTGTTTCTGCAGAGCCAGCTTCCTCACGGAGCCATTGTAGAGCTCTTCCAGCGTCACTCCCAGCTGGTGGATGACGTCCTTACCCCGCCTCTCCCGAGTCCTCGACCCACCCCCAAACTTAAAGAACATGTCAAACAAGTCCATGGGGTCGTGCACGCCCCCTCCCACGCCTCCCTCCTTCACGGCTTCCTCCCCACCCTCATCATACAGCCTCCTCTTTTTGGCGTCCGAGAGCGTCTCATACGCCATAGAAATCTCCTTGAACTGTATACGTAGAAACAAAACAAACACAAAAAAATCACACGATAATGACATGGAACATGGGCAAGAAAAGCTTCAAAGCATGTATATGTCAACTTACAGGTGTGCAAACCTCTGTACACATAGAATAATGAATACATGAATTTTATCAAATAAAGGGATGAATAAGTAAAAAATACTGGCAACAAGGTAAAAATATTCCAAATAATCAGTTGAATGAAAGTGGAAACTATACATGAACAAACACGACAAAGCAAAGTTCACAAAAAACAAAAACACAGGACGTACTAAATATGGCAGAAATACACTAGTTCGCAGCTCTGTCGAGGTGAATACAGAAATCAACAACAAATTTATGTGATTACATGACTAGTTTGGAAAGCATTAACTTTGTTTATAGATGTGAACAAACATTCAAATCAGAAGTCCTCGTCTCAGTTAAAGGGATAGTACAGTATTGGTGGAGATGAGAATTGGGCTTTTAACTTTTTGCGAGATACCAAGAAAACACTATGATATAATACAGAGCATACCATTTAAAAGGAATTCAAAGTTTATTTGATGAAAATCGGGTTTGGAATGACTGAAACAGCCAAAAACAAAGTAAAACAAAGCGATTGTAATAAAGTCTGGGTCCCACACTTTATTAGAATCATCCTTTTTTTGGATATCTCAGCCATTTCAAAACCATCAAATAAATGTTGAATTCCTCATAGAATTACAGCTGTACATGCTCTTTCATATTTCATAAGAAGTTTCTCATCATCTCACCAAAAAATGTTAGAAACCTGAAATTAGGTCTCAACCAAAACTATACGATGGTCCAGGGTTCGAAATTGGCGATGGTCCGCTGGCCATTGGCCACCCAAAATCATGTCGGACTAGCTAAAAATCATAAAATTCTGAAGTACTGTAACTAGTCCGTCTGGCTAGCCAAAATATTGCTTCAGTGTCAAAATTGATTCTAAGTAGTCCGCCTGGCTAGTTAAAAAAAAAGTTAAGTGCGACCCCTGCGATCCCTTTAACAGCTCAATGCTTGTATCAACTCTGCCGACTTCCTCGCACGGCACACAATGGGCAAGCACAATACGATGTAGTGGAATTTTCTGGAACAATATGCAAGCCTTGCTTTTCTACAGCACCTGCTCTTTCACTGATCATGTTTCTTAAGTCTTATTCTGTGCCTTTTGTTTAGGTTTGACTTATTGACGCAATTTCAACAATCTTTTTTTAATCTAAATTGCTTATACATACACATATGTACATTTATATCAAAACAAAAACAAGAACAACAAGAAAACATGCTGAGTGTCCTTTCCACAATATTCATGAACCTCAAGTTCCTGCCCATAGGGATGTGTTGAGGGGGTTTACCTTTTCGGGCTCATCTGGGTTCTTGTCTGGATGGTACTTCAACGCCAGTTTCCTGTACGCCTTCTTGAGCTCCTGATCCGTGGCAGTGGGCCGTACCCCCAAGACGTCATAATAACGAGTTTCCTTCACCATCTTGGGCTAAGCAAACAAAGCTGCTGGGACAGTGATAAAAACCGTCTTGTCGTTTTTTCTGCTGCTGCTGCTGCTGCTCTGCCCGTCAAGTCTCTTCACTGCTCTGGAGGCAAACACTGTGTGAATGTGAAAAATTCAAAATGAAGGAAATCATTAACGAGACAGAGACACAAATATGCCTAGAAACCTCGATGTGGGAGAGCCAATTTGAGTGCTATGACACTTCCGGGAGACTGCCACATCATACTGTATATATATCACACTGAGAGTGGAAAGCACAAGCCCCCTGCGAACAACATCATCATGAATACTGCAGTACTGGTAATACATGTACACATCAGCTCCAGGTGATGAAAGCTTTCGCAAATTCTGAATTTCAGTCTGAACTGATTAATAAAACACTGAATAAGGAAACAACAAGTGATTATTACAATCTAATGCACAAAGAATATTCACAGTCCCTGTATGAATGGTTTTCGTGCGTATAAACCCCCTGTAGGATGCAGAGTGATGCATACAGCACGTACATAAAGGGCAGGAGATCAATTTCCTGCATGACAAATGCTCTGCACTGAGTCATGCATGCCTACAACGTATGACACATGCCCTTTGCCGGTGATGCACAAACCTACAGAGAGCGCAATCGAGAGGCACAGCATAATACATACTGTACTTTTGCTCCAATCTACGTAAAAACCCTCTCTTTCTCTCCCAAAGTGTGGCCTTTTCATTATTTCAAGAATTCATTATCGAGTTCAGCGCTGATGCACTGACGGACAAATCACTATCCTTGGCACAATCTACTGACTCTTTATAGACGGACTGACCTGTACAACAGGGAGGCATTCACAACAAAGAGGAGCTGAAACTGAATTTAATTGGAAAGACTACGACATAATTATCCTGTATACAATACCTAACATTTATAAACTTGGCATATATTGCCTTGGTTTCCAGATAAATCAAAGAATAAGAAAGCAACACAGGGTCATGAAAAGTATCATTACATTGTATTGTATTTACAGCAAATACTATAGTAAGTACAGAAAGGAGGTGGACGACAATGATCAAACCAAAATAAAAATATCCTAACGAAATATACACTGTACATGTACATGTACCATCAGAGTATCAACAAAAAACACACAAGAAATGCTTCTGCTAGCCTATTCATAACAAATCAAGTTCTGGGAATACATCTGCTGTAAGGATTTTAATCGAGTCGTCATTAATATTAGTACATTGTACCTCTGAGTTTCCCCTGAGTGTCTTATACGGTGTATTGGAAACATAGATGAAACTGACTAAATTCATACATTCTGCACAAAACTAGAAATAAATCTACACAAATTTGCCAACTGGAGAGAAAAACAGAAACTTAAATATAATCTCCTATAATGTTTTGCCAATTCAATCAGTGAGTCAGTTATAATTTATAATTGTAGATGCAGCAAGCAAAAACTGAAAATCAACAATAGGAAATTCTGTAACCAAACACTTATACATGAATGATGACATGAAAAGGGATCAAATGAATAATTTTTTTCCCCTAATGCTTGCAATAACTATACTACTATTAAGATACAACACACAACAGAAAAATAGTTTATGGCACTTTATGGTTCAATCACAATTCACCTGTACAACATGTACATTGATCCATAACATCTTTTGCAACATGGACAGTGGATGCAGGCACAGAGACCATCAAACATTTTACACAATGGCATTTACAAATATTCAAACTTTTTTTTCATCATAATTATTTTTGCATTATTTTTACTATTACCACTATCACCACTGCTTATTGTTATTATTAATATAATATATTACATATTATATATTTTATATACACTTTGATATGTTTGGTAACTTGCATTTGTTGGTTGACTCTCACTTTCATTTTGTTGCCTCTTCTTGGTATACCAGGTTAGGGCTCGCTGCTTGCTCAGCCCCAACCTCCCCCCAAATGCTGTTGCTATTTCACTCTTTTCTTTTCTTTTAATATCCCTCTGTTGTTCCATATCTTGTTTGATGTTGCCTCCCTATTCATCCTTTCCTTCACAGGGTGCCCCCATGGTCCTAGGGATCATTACTGACCCTTCTCTGCCTTTTGTCTGTCCACCCTCCTGCTTTTTAATCCCCCTCCATTTACCTGTTGGGCTCCTTGCCCATCACCTCCAACTCTTCCCTTTTGTTTCCTTTGTTCTGTGTCTCGAGCCCTCACCTGACTGTTCTTGTTGTGTGTAGTCCTTATAATTTTTTTTTCTTTTTTTGTGATTGCTTTCCCTACCTGTTTGTCATTTTGCCTAGAAGATTCTGCTAGGATTGAAAGCTCAGGCCCCTTTTGACTACATCCATAAGATCTTGTACATCTACAAGTATGGTGTGCATTTGTTACATATCAATTCCTTTTCTCTCTGTATTCAAAGGAGCACATGCACACTTTATAGCTATGATGTACATGTATCTTTCTCTTATCGGTACTTGCTCAAATGAGTACTTGGACTACGGCAAAAAGAAATTATACATGTACATGTATTATGTACTTGCCGGACAATGGATTTTAGTTGCCCTTGACAAGTAGTCAAGTGGGTTTCTTTGTAACATTAAAACATCATAATAAATCTATAATGATAAAAACGACAAACTAAATTCAACATTTAAATCAAACCTACATATTTCGATATGAATTTCAACATACTCGTGAAAAGCAATAATTTGCAGCCATAAGACCTTCAACATGGATGCCCCATGGGTACCCATTACCCTTTCTTTGGCTGTATAAATCTCTACCCCCACTCGAGGGCCCGACGTCATGCTAATTAGACCCTGGACTGTGCCTCATTAGTGTCCTGGCTGAACAAGCATTCCTCGTCTGAACGCAGTCATTTGAGAGAAGCATGCCTCTACAGACTCAGCCCACATTCAACAAGAAGGATTTCAACTTCTTGTGAGAAAGGCAACTTTTTTTTTTTTTTTTGCAAAGATACTGGATATATTCTGCGAAATCTATTTTGTACTACAGTCTACATTGTACCTTGCCTAAGTTGAATCTCTAGGTACCTGAGAAAATAATTCTTTGACGTACAATGTATTTGAATTCTGACTTCCAAAACACAACACGTGTTTATATCCATCCAGGATAGCTCTTTTTTGTTTTATTATTATCATTATCATTTGGCAAATCTATTAATGTGTGCAAGCAGGACTTAAAAAATCATAGGTGAGGTGGACAGTACATACATGTACATTGTATATTATCATGATTTTGGTTTGACTTGGTTTGATTTTCACAAATACAGATGAAATCTTCCAAAAATCATTACATACTGAGAAACATGTACTTTCATAAGAATGCAAGAAAGTGCATGAGATGGTAGTATATATCTGCAATATTAAAAACTATCAATGACTCCCCAATAACCACTTTTGATGACTGAATGTCTATGACCATTGTTTTAAGAGACTAAACATATACCGTACAGGTACATTTGAACACAATAATTCTCCTGATCAAATGTTTTGCAGTATACAACATGATATACCACTGTACTTGCAATTGTGTGTGTGTGTGTGTGGGGTTTTTTTTGTGGTAATATTAATCAATTTGTGAGTTTACAGGTATACCATTAATGAATACTGTTTGTGAAGGGGAAATCTGAACAAATTTGAGTACTTGCTCTCAAACTACAAAATTATCATCACTTACTGTACTTTAAAACTATCAGTCAGTATCTTAATGCTTCAAAGAAATGGTCAAAATGGAAGTGTATGGTGCATTTTAGCTCGCTGAACTACAATAATGTTGCAAAAGACATCTAAGTTACACTCAGAGGAAAGGAGCATTTGGGTCCCGGAACACCTATAACTTGTATACAAAAATGTCCATGCCTATAAATCTATCATTATATGCCATAATGATAAAGGGCAATTTTGGAAGAAAATGTAATCATGTTTATGTAGTAAAAGTACAGGATCTTGCATCTATACAGAATACACCTGTACCGTACTTTATGGCCCGAATTCACATTAGGTGGTACACATGAAACCATGGTTTAAACCATGGACAAAAATCATGGAGCACGAAGTGTCGCACGGAATATTTCGTTATGAAATTGGTCATTTTGTCGACAAAATGACCATTTCGTTAACGAAAAGTTCATTTAGTTACAAAATGTTGTCATTTCGTTACAAAATAATCATGTCATCAACGATATGATTGATTTCGTAGAAATATTCCATGCGACACTTGCCGCTCCATGGTTTTTCTCCATGGTTCAATCCATGGTTTCATTCGTACCACCTTCATGAATTCGGGCCTTTATTGTACATTGTATGTACAGCTATAAGTCAGTACAGTGGACTCTCATCATAACAAAGTCATCGGGACCAGCAATTTTCTTTCGTTATATCGAAATTTTGTTATAAACGAACAAATAAACACTAAGAAAAATAGAGTGGATAATGTTACGGCCCAAATTTTTACTTTGTTGTAACCGGAATTTCGTTATAACAGCGTTTGTTAACAGGAGTGCACTGTAGTTTATGTGACACACCAATACAATTTTAGAAGCTGAAATGTAGATTTTACTTGTATTTCACTTTTTTTACTAATCAAGTGAAAATATGAATGTTTGACAAAGAGCCTCTGAAATACATGTAGCTTGCTGCCACCCTAACAGTATAAAATGTATATGTGCATACAACGTACACCATGTTGTACAATGTATGTGTATCTATGTGTGCCTGTGGCAACAGTATGAGTTTCTTTGGCTGGCTCATATCACCCATCTACTGTAAAAATGGAAATTTTCGCGGTGTTCAAATTTTCGCGCATTTCGCGCAACCAGAAACTAGCGCGAAAATAAAAGCACACAAATACTTGTGCTTGCCATATGTGCCTGTGCGTGATGTCTTGATTCCGCGGAATTAAAAACACGTGAAACTCTTCCGACCCGGCCAAGCGCGAAAAATTAGTCACGCGAAAATATCCACTTTTACAGTATTGCCCTATTCTGCTTTTCATTCTCTGTATATGAACTACAAGTGTACATCGGTACATTATTAACTAGTCTAAACCAAGGAAAACTTATGCGAATACCACTGCTTATTTCACAGGGTGCTACATGTTGTACAATGTATGTGTATCTACAATGTATGTGTGCCAGTGGCAACAGTGTGAGTTCTTTGGCTGGCTCATATCACCCCTCTATTGCCCTATTCTGCTTTTCATTCTCTGTATATAAACTACAAGTGTACATCAGTAATAACTAGTCTAAACCAAGGAAAACCTATGCGAATACCACTGCTTATTTCACAGGGTGCTACATGTACATAACTTTTTTTTAAATCACTTACCCAGTCTAGCAAGCAGATTTTCAAATTGTTAAAGAACACTCGTCCATACATGAATTTTACTTGCCCGAAGAGAAAGTCCAATAATTACTGTAAGAAAATGATAAGGAAAATCACTACTATAAGTCAAGGGCTTAATGAAACACAATCATATGAATGAACAGCACACATTGATTTAGAGTAACAAACTTAGTTCGATCGCGAGTTGGTGCTATATTGCATTGGGGCTTCTTCGTGTAAATGATACATGTATGCAAGTGTTGAAAAATTGCTGAAATGAAATTGCAGTGCATTGCATCAAGAAACAGTCATTTTGGACTTCGGTATGGTCAATTTTGTGGGTTTATAGGGAGGGAAAAGTGAAAAAAGGGTGGCTTCAAACCTTTTTGCTTGCCAAATTTGGGCAAGCACTTTTTCTCGTTGTTCAAAAACACTTGCACAACTTTGATTTTCACTTGAAACGGGCAATCGGGCAAGTGCTTATGTATGTGGCACCCCACTTCAGGGAGTAGCGGTTGACATTGCCAAGAAACTCTCAAGAGATTCTACAGAGACAACCTCCTTATTTTGATCACACAAAATACCTCAACAAGTTAAAGGGTGTGTACAGTTCTGGTCGAGGTGAAGATTTAGCTTTTAAAGTTTTGTGAGATATTCAGAAACCACTCTATGAGATGTCAAAGGGCATGCAGTTCTAAGGGGTATCAAAAGTTTATTCGATGAAAATCGGTTTTGAAATGGCTGAGATATCCAAAAACAAAGTGAAACAAAGAGGTACTAATAAAGTTGGGGCATGTCACCTTTTATTATTAGCACTTTTTTGGATATCTCAGCCATTTGAAAACCAATTTTCATCAAATAAACGTTGAATCCTTCTTAAAATTACATGCTCTTTCATGTTTGATAAGAGGCTTTTCATTATCTTACTTAGGAATGTTCAAAACATGAATCCCTTCCTCAACCAGTACTGTACAGTCCCTTTAACCCAAATATCCATCATGAAGGTGCATGTTTTTCCCAATACATGTACATGTACATATGTTGCCACAATGTGCTGTAACAAACACATCCAGGATACTACCGGTACTTCAATTAATTACAGGTGCAATGTATTTTACATGAGCTTTTGATTTCTTTCAGAACCTTGTAAAGAGAGATTGTTCTACTTCTGTTTCCTTGTTTTGCTTTTGTTTTCATCTATGAGATAGTAACACTAAGTGGATACACAGGAACACTGACTGTACATCTACAACTGATACTATACATGTATGTTGCTCAGCCACTATTGGTACTAAACATAACAAAACTTCAAGAATGGCTATCCCTAACTCACATTTTAGAACTATTTTGAAGCACTAATGCTGGGTTTTTGTTCCATCTGCAAATGGTTAATTATGCCTTTAAAGGGATGATACAGTATTGGTGGAGATGAGAATTTCGCTTATAAATTTTTGCGAGATACCAAGAAAAAACTTATGATATAGTACAGAGCATACCATTTTCAGAGGAATTCAAAGTTTATATTTGATGAAAATCAGGTTTGGAATGACTGAAACATTCAAATACAAAGTAAAACAAAGAGATCGTAATAAAGTGTGGGTCCCTTATCTTATAAGAATGGCTCTGTTTTGGATTTCTCAGCCATTTCAAAACCAATTTTTATCAAATAAACATTGAATTCCTCATAGATTACATGCTCTTTCATATTTCATAAGAGGTTTCTCATTATCTCACCAAAAAATGTTAGAAACCTGAAATTACGTCTCAACCAAAACTGTACGACCCCTTTAAACTCAAAGATCAAGTTTTTTGTTCCATTGCTTGGCTCTGACGTCACAGTACACAAACTTTGCCACGCGCACTCAACAGTAAGAAGCGTGCATTCTGTCACTCATTTTATTGTTAACAACTTCAACAAATGGGATTTGCAAGACCTGACTGTGCAGTGTTATTTTATACTTATTCGCCTTTCAAAAAAGTTTCTGTACTAAATTCAAGAACCTGTGTGGACCACATTTGTTGAAATTTGAAGCACTGCAAGCTGTGGGATTTTCAGAGCGAGCTCGCAGCATGTGCAAGCACGTGAGGATGTATTTCATGGCTTGTGCGCTGTCTGCACTGGATGTCATGGGACACTTGCACACAAAAGGCTGGTGGACGGCAGAATTCACAAAGAAAGTGAACCCGAAATACCTACAAAGTGAACCCGAAATACCTACAAAGTGATTCGTTTGCAGAAAAATTTGAATACCCACCTCTTCTATTGGTGAGAAATTTGTAATTTTGAATGTATGCACAAGATTAGGTTAAAGGTCCTGTTTACCTCTGGGAGCAGTGATTTTAAAAAATTTCAAGATATCACATTTGATGCATATGTGTAGGTCTGTTGTATCACAAAACATCCTACATTATACCACATAAAATTTTTGCAATAAAGCCTAAATTATGAGGAGATATCAATATTTTTCTCATTAATACGTACACATTGTACAAGGTGTAGCTGAAGACGGTTTAGTCAGGAAACATTTTTATTATGAACTATTGTTCACATTTTATGTATTTAACAATATTTACAAACATCAATTACTGTAAAAGTGGAAATTTTCGTGGTGTTGAAATTTCCGCGCATTTCGCGCAACCAGAAGCTAGCGCGAAAGTAAAAGCACGCGAATATTTTTGCGTGCCATATGTTCCAGTAGTTGATGTCCTGATTCCGCGAAATTAAAAACACGCGAAACTCTTCTTACCCGACCAAGCACAAAAAATTAGTTGCGTGAAAATATCCACTTTTACAGTACCTGGGTATACGAATTCAATTTTTTACAGTGGTTGTTTCTATCCTAAACTCACATTTTAGAACTATTTTAAAGCAATAATGCTGGGTTTTTGTTTCTTCTGCAAATGGTAAATTATGTCTTTAATACTATAATTCTTAACTTTTTTTCAAAATAAATATTTGTAAAATGAGGTCAGACTGTAGTTTCATGGGGCCGATTCATGCGTGGAGAGGTGAGAGCCACAGCACAGAATTTTTTTTTCGTGAGTTGGATCAGGCCGATACATCGTGCGGCAGTCCTGCATTGAGTGAACCAGGTGGCGCCTGTGCTTCGGTGGGTTGCTGCCAGTTAGCACATCGTTTTTTTGTCAAAAAGCGTGGACAGAATGTTTTATTCTTTTCATCATGGAGAGCGGACATGTGTACACAAAAAAAAAAAAATCACTGTGCAAACTTGCAACAATTTGAATGTCTGATGGGAGATGGATGAAAAGTGAACAGTAGGCCTCATGAGTTAATATTGAATTGGGCAATTCAAAAGTTAGGACTTGTAGTACACATAGGAGGACATGACATCAATGTAAACTGTAAACTGTAAACTAATGCCATGAATGTTCAGAAATCTCAAAGGTCTTTCAAATGAAGTACTGATCTTATTTTTCTGATTCATTGAATTTGCGAGATTTAAAAACCATCATTTAAAATGTACATGTCAGACTGGGGAAAATTAAATTCACTTAAATGGAAATTACAATGGGTTCCTTTGATATTTTTTCCTCAAAGTTTTGCTTAAGGAAAAAAGATGAATACATTTGAATATTCCAGAGGTCATGTGATATCTTATCAATTACAATGGGTTGAAATGACCTGTGGAATTACTCTGGACAAATGTATACTAAGAGGGTGTGTACAGTTCTGGTCGAGGTGAGGATTTAGTTTTAAACGTTTTGCGAGATATTCAGAAACCACTCTATGAGATGTCAAAGAGCATGCAATTCTAAGGGGTATCAAAAGTTTATTTGATGAAAATCGCTTTTGAAATGGCTGAGATATCCAAAAACAAGGTGAAACAAAGAGATCCTAATAAAGTTGTGGCATGTCGCCTTTTATTATTATCACTTTTTTGGATATATCTCAGTCATTTGAAAACCAATTTTCATCATATAAACGTTGAATCCTTCTTAGAATTACAAGCTTTTTCATGTTTCATAAGAGGTTTCTCATTATCTCCCTTAAAAATGTTCAAAACATGAATCCCCACCTCAACCAGTATGGTTGGGTGTTCATAATACCGGCCACCTAACGTTTTTCTATCAATAGAAACGTGAAAAATGTCACAATTTGCCTGAAATTTTACTCACATGTGGAGAAAACACTCCGGATTCACAAGCGCGCACTGAAAATGCGATCTGATGTACGCGCTCTAGATGAAGGCTTCGAACGCGTGGGGTGTCATTTTTTCCGCACTCAGTTGCCCTGTTCATTTCAACCGACCACCCTGACAATACGTATAAAGGGCACTTAAATGCGTTTTTTCGACAGGCCGCTGTTTTTTTCTAGCTGTCATTTTTTCCCCAATAATATTTGAATATATTTTGAATCCTTCGATATTACTTTTGAAGGACTATTTGATGAATTTGAATTGATTTTCATTCGGAAAATTTTCATCGTAATTGAAATAAATTAGATGAGTCGGTTTGTTTTTTCACATTCATTTCTCGTTTCTGCTTCAACTCGTATGGTCGTAGCGGGCGACAAAATAATTATGTCATGTGTACTGTGTAACGTGTGTGCACGATCGTACAAGCGGCGGTGACAATTTTGCGGTCAAAATCGTCAAATTTATTACGGAAGGATACTCTACATCTAACAACGAGTCAGCAAAGTTAGGCCACTGCCGGCCTAGTTATATGTAGTTACACGATAAATCTTATTCGATTTTGCTAAATTTTGTTAATTTAGAGGGAATACTTATTTGTTTTCGCCTCATTTTACTCGGTAGCGTAGCCCAGTAAAGAATCGAACACCGTTGCGCGTAGTCCCATGCGTACATTTTCTTTCTGTACGCGCAATGCCATTATAATGCGCGGTCGGTAGATATGGACCCGGTCAGTGTGTTGAACACCTACCATACTGTACAGTCCCTTTAACTGACACAACAGTTAGCATTACTATAATACTAACCATGCTATATTGGTATGTTAGCTTAGAAAACAAAAAATTGGTACTTACTAAGTAATTGGACGATATAACTGCTGAAAATATTTGTCACGATATTGAAATTATTTGGTAATACAACACTTTGTAGTGACTTAGATCTACATCTTTGCATCTATTGGCTAGTTAATTAATTTACCCCTTATTTTTGCTCACAACTAAGAGTCAAAGACACTGATTTTTTGGTCTTGTCCTTTTTTGTAACATTATTACTAACCAATCCTTTAAGTTGCCATGACAACTCTAACATTTTTAACTTAAAATTTAGAACCTCTGGCTCTGTAGTAACAAGTTAGATCTATAGATCTAGACCTCTAACATTAACGGTTTTAATGGTGACTTCATAATAAAAATAAACAAGACAGGCTCTAACGTTATAACGAGTTAACGTTAATTATAAAAGTTAGGGGGCCTATGGAAATTTGCTTAAAAATTAAACTTTCTTACCGCGAAATTGCCTAATTAAATTTAGGCCCTCTAAACGTTACGTTAGATAGAAATAAATTTACAAGAATGTCTAATTTCGAGTTAAATTTTAGTGTTTCAATTTTCATTAACATCTGCATCCAAGCAATTGCCCAATCTACGACCAGTCCAGGGGATTCCCACAGCATTACATGCCCATTTGTACACTATGGTAATTTACGTTGTCATGCGGCTCTCCGAAATGTAACATTTCTAGCTATAACCTGTTGTTAAAGGATATTGAATTACTTCTGGATGCAGGAAACAGCACCGGCACGGCTGGTTGTGCTTTGTCAAGACAATTTCCACACATCGACATTACTCATTAGGACCTACACACCGCAGTCAGTGGCCAGCCACCGCACCGGCACATTTGTTAAAAGGGTAAATTACAAGAGGAGAAATTAACTTACCAACTGTCTTTTCTGATCAGTTTGCACGGATTCGGCGATATCTAAAACTGCCGAAGGCAAACTTGTTACTTCTATGAAACGTGAACACACCCTTTCGTGATCGTGTAAAGAGATTCAAGGTTTCATCAGTCCTGCACAGTCAAATTTTGGACGACTTAGTAATCCGGCTCCATGCGTTCGTATGCTCTGATGGTCGCAGCTCGCGCGATCGCTCGCCGATCGCTACAGCGCTCGCTCCGCATTTTTCGTTCTCGCGCAATCCACGCCACCGCCACGAGAGCTAGAGCGATAGGTGTGTGTGTGTGTGTGTGTGTGTGTGTGTGTGTGTGTGTGTGTGCGTCCGTGTGTGTGTGTGTGTGTGTGTATGTGTGTGCATGAGAGAACAATCGATATGACTGTAACCATGTGTGTACGGCCCACGCACGAGGATAATGTGTGTAGTGTTTAGAAAGAATGCGCATGCGCACTTTCCGATGAAAACAAAGAAAAAAAAAGGAAAAAAGTAAAGGTCGCGCTAGCTGCTTCCAGATTGTTCTCCAGCCATGGCCAGCACTCACCTCGTCATGTGCCCGTCTAGGGCCCTTCTGCCGGGCACACGACTAGAAAAGGAAATACCGATCAGGTGTTACGCGTTGCCACAAAGTTTGGTGGGGGAAGCCCCTATTATATCAGCCGTCAGCACTTCCCCACACCATGGTTTGTAGCTCCATGCTCACACTGACCAGTAGGGGCCCTACTTGATTGACCCATAACAAGTAGGCTTACATGAACTTCATGTACTGGTAATACCTATATATGTTTTCAGAAGCAACATAAACCGTACCAGTAGTAAACTAAAGGACTGGCTTCGACCATTTTCTTGTTCATCTCAAAGTGCTATGACTAATGAGTACTTGAAAGTTATGTTCTGTAATATGCAAGGATAAAAAGTGGTGATCGAAACATGCATATCAAAATTATTTGAAGTGAAGTGGATTGCCCCAAGTAGGGCCTACATACAACTGGACCCCATGTAAGACAAGCTATAGCTAGTGCAGCTCAGTATTTAAATGGGCCAGGCTGCTATCAAGCCATTGCCTTATTGTCAAATCAGTCAGTTTCATTTTCAGTTTATTTAAACACCAAAAAACAAAACAAACAGCAAACATACATTGTGCATCTGGAATTCATAACTCATTACTGGTAATAAATAAAAATACAAAAATTACATACATGGCTTTCTAGTAAAGACCCTTTTGAAAGCCAGGCCTGTTAGTGGGGCCCTATCAAACATGGCATATACCAGTATACAATGAGATAGCTAGACTACATGAAAAATGAAAACCATAAATACACAAATACACACACATCCACACTCACACACGCATAAACACTACACAGAACACACAACACTATGTATAGGCCTACATGTAGGCTCATATCACCAATGAAAATGAAAACAAACCAACCTTGTCAAGCATCTTCAAACATTATACAGTCAGACCTATCTAGAACTGCTTGAGGGAAACATAATGTTAGTCATTGTGGACATGTTCAATATTATAGCCTGTAAGAGATATCTTTGATGTCTCATTCAATTACATATTCACCACACTATACTACTTTACACCTGTATAAAATAATCGACGCGTAGAGGGAAAAATTGCAATGACCAATATGTTTCCTTTTTGTACGGTACCATCCTCAGATCCTACATACACTCAGCACACACACACACACACACACACACACAATCAAAATCTTTTTTCATGTTCAGATTTATGTGTCTGTGTGTGAGTGTGTGTGTGTGTGTGTGCAGAAGTATATCACTGTAATGAGAAGAATATATCAAATTAAAGCAAATTCCATACTTGTTATAGTAACATGTAACTCATTTTTATGCATGAATGAACACACTTTAGCTGTCAAGGTGCAAAAGCAAAAATTATGAAAATGGACAATCAGCCGCATTGCTGTATCGACGCTCTTTCTCATAAAAATGGAAACAAATTATCAAGGTTACACAATGGCTTTATCATTTCGAGTGAGAGAGAGTTGATTAAACTTCTTGGTTGAGCCTTTGCAACACACACACACACACACACACACACAAACACACACACACATACACACTCTCTCTCTCTCTCTCTCCCATAAATGAGGGGAAAAAAGAAGATTCTATTAAAGGGTTTGTTTAGTTTGGTTGAGATGGAATTTAAGAGTGACTTTTGAAGAGTTGATTACAAACTTCTCATATGAAATATTAAAGGAACTGTACAGTACTGGTTGAGGTGGGGATTCATGTTTTGAACATTCCTAAGTGAGATAATGAGAAACCTCTTATGAAATATGAAAAAGCATGTAATCTTAAGAAAGATTCAATGTTTATTTGATGAAAATCAGTTTTCAAATGGCTGAGATATCAAAAAAAAGGTGGTAATGATAAAAGGCAACAGACCACGCCTTTTATTAGGATCTCTTTATTTCACCTTGTTTTTGGATATCTCAGCCATTTCAAAACCGATTTTCATCAAATAAACTTTTGATACCCCTTAGCTAGAATTGCATGCTCTTTGACATCTCACAGAGTGGTTTCTGAATATCTTGCAAAACGTTAAAAGATAAAACCTCGCCTCGACCAGAACTGTACACACCCTTTAAAGAGCATGCTATCAAAAGAGGAATTCAAAGTTTATTTGAGGATAATCGGTTTTGAAATGCCTGAGATATCCAGAAACAAAGTTATTCCAATAAAAGACCACTTTGTTTTACTTTTTTTATTTCTAAGGCATTTCTAAGGCATTTCAAAACCGATTTTCATCTAATAAACTTTGAATTCCTCTTAGAATTGTATGCTCTTTCATATTATATTCAAGTGGTCATTAATCATCTCATAAAGTTAAAACCTGAATGTGCTTCTCAACCAAACTATACTATCCCTTTAATATGTGCTGCAATGATTGACAGTTATGGTGGCCCAACAATACATCGACACTAAAGAAAGAGAGAAAAACTTAAAGGCCGATACTGACTTTAGGGAAAGAAATATTACCTTTGATTTAAAATATATATATATATATATATTCAAGTGCAATGAACTATGCAAACTTTTATCTTACTCTGTGTTACTTTTTGTGCAATATGGTTGAACTTAAATTTGCTTGCCTTCTTTGTATATTTGTGCAATTTTGCAATTTTGACTTTTGCACATTGGAACAAATTTAGGAATGTGTTCTCTCTTGTGAAATGTCTAAGTTTGTGTACAGCTATTATGTTTCAAGACAAGTAAATTTCCTTTAATTTGACAAACAATCTTTAGGTTTTTAATAAAGTCTTCTCTAAGAAATATGATTGTGAAAATGTTTTTACCACAGATGCAATTATGTTTTACACCCAAAGTATTTTCCAAACAAGAAAAGTGTTTCTACCCCACATGGATACAAACACATGTTAATTCTCATGCATAAATCAAGGTGTAGGACTCTCTCCAGTCCCTTTGGATTTGACCTCAGCGAGGTCGACTGTATTCAACTTGTCTGTAGACTATAGCAAACAATACACGCTCAACAAACACCCTCATTTTACCATGTTACTTTATTTAACATTCCATTTCAATACACGCACGTGTAGAAGCGCCACAATTAAGAGTTGCATAATTCTTACATGAGCTCTACCCTTTCCAAACCCACTCCATACAATATAATTAAATACATTTGTATATAAACGAAAAACTGCAACTACACACGCTGTCAACCACTATTTCTAAATGTAAAATCTACAGTTATGTTCCTGGACATCCATTCCCATCCGTGACATCACATTTTGATATTAGTCTGGTGAGTGGCATATGGTGGCAAGTTGAGAAAGGTGTGCTTCAAAGGCAGGAAACATTCATTAAAAGTAAGAAGAACATGACAGTTTAAAGCATTGCAAACTGCATTCAAAATGTTGAAGCACTTTAGAAGTACTGTAAACAACAGTATACATGTGTATCTTTCTCTCCAACAAAATGAGTTCATAGATTGTTATTTCAGGTACATGTGTTCACACAGAGTAGAATAAGTTATTCAAAGACTGAAAACAGACTAGCAACAACCATAAAAAATAAATGCACACATACAAAAAAAAATATACAGGAAAAAACAACAAAGCTGACACAGACATATATGTAAAGTTATGATAAAATCCCTATTACTACTTGAAACATGCACAGGAAAAGAGCAAAACTTTTTTGTACAAGCATACACTTCATGATCAGTCAGCAAAGGTTATACAGTGAATTGCTGGTGGCAAATTGGGCTGTTGGCATACAAGGAACACTAGAATTATGCAGGCCCTACATGACCAACCAAACTGCCAATTTGACAATGCATTTCCAGTGACATTGCATGTCGAGGAATTATGTTCATAAATCCTGCTTGTTCAATACATCAAATATCGACAGTATTGCAACACCTGTACAAATACTGCACACAGGGAAATGAATAATAACAAAGTAAAACACCTGTACACCTACCTATAGTACATCTACTTTGACCTTGTCTGACATTGGGTTGTGAGAAATTACAGGATGCTTATAACAATGTTACATGCTATATTAATGCCAGTGAACGGCAGTAGGCTCCCATCATAACAATCTCTGCTTGGGTGTGCTCATGCATCTGTATGCACTGGTTATTCATCATATTCCTCCAAGCATATCAGGGACCAGTTTATCTTTCCATTTCACTGCACTTGTGACCGCCCAGCTCAAAACCCACAAAAAAGTCACAGATTAGGATTCTCTGTAGTCGACCAAAATATATCATACGGGTTGAGCTACTGTCTTACCTGGGAGAGTAATCTTTTCTTTACCTACTGTCGAAATTTGGCAGCTTACAACAAAAGTGAAATTGAGATATCAGCAGTTTTTCTAGACCATATTTTGGGGACAGGTGCTGTTTCACTGGGAAATTGATACATTGTACTTGTGCAAAGGATGCTTAAAGTGGCCCTAATCATTGAATCTTCTATTCTCCCTTTTCCATGAAAGTGCACCTCCTACCTCTCTCTTATTTCAATCACTTTTCGAAAGGGTGAAGATGGCCTAATTTGACAAATTACATATCATTTTAAAGCTTAGAGCATACATACTCATTCAAAATATGTAGAAAAGTGGAAATTCATATTGGCCAACTTCTTGATGGTTTTGAGCTGGGCAGTCACACTTTATTTCAGCATTTGACCCGTTTTATCCACAAGCTGTTCTGAAGCTGATCTATACATGTGTTGCCCAGGGTGGCAGAAAAGACCAATCAGGAAGCTTGATTCTTCAATCTTGTCATTACCCTGACAAATGTATAATTCCCGCAAGAGTTGCTATCTTAACATCTTTTATGAAATAGGGCCCTATTTCATAAAACATGTTAAGATAGCAACTCTTGCTGGAATGGCAACTTCCGACAGCGACAACCAATCAGGAAGCTTGATTCTTCGATCTTGTCATTACCCTGACAAATGTAATTCCAGCAAGAGTTGCTATCATGTCAACTTTACATGTCAACTTTCTTTTATGAAATGGGGCCAAGAAAAGGACCTTCTATGTCCCTGGTATGCCTGTCTAGAAAGCTGGCATTTTTTGTTTTAAAAAAGTGTTCTGATATAAGACCATTTTGCCTTTTCTACATTGGTAAAATGAAAGGAGATGCGACTAGTAAACATGACACAACCAAATTTACAGACCCGCACAGGATTTGAACTTCACACAATATGTCTGTGGCAGACACACTACATCTGTGTTGAATCATCCTGAAACTGTGTATACACAATGCACAGTGTACAACACAGTGTATCTGCATAACACAATGTAGACATAAACCAGTGCATCTACACACTACAGATAAGTCAGCTATGATGTGTGCTTTCGAGGGATTTGAGGAAGCCCAACATTTTCAATTCCCCCACATCTCTGTAAACCAATCATCAGTTTACACATACCTACCAAAAAAAAAAAAGAAGATAACAGCAATGCTGTGATGCATGAGGATGAGTGAAATAGCAAACATTCATTTTGTTTTTAAAAAACAAATAAGGCGATTCTACATATCTATATCAGAAGGATGACATGTCTTACAAGCGTTGCTTTTCAGTATATCACACCTTTCCATCGCTGTATTTACGTTTTTTGTCATCCTTGCACAGTATGCATTATACATTTATTCAAGCATGTATTTAGTAATACGCTTAATGACTTCCAAAAAATTGTTAAAACAATGTAATTTATCAAATGTGGACTGTATCATAAATTACCTGTCATTGGAAGAAAATAAAGTATAACTGAATTGAAAAACTCATGTTTATACTCTGATACTACACAGGAACCCTACACTGCTTTAATCAATGTCTAAAATACATCATATCAACATTTGGCAATGTGTAAAAAAACATACTTAAACAACTTCCATTCACCACCTGTACAATTATACAACACACTTTACTTTAGAACTCTCACTAAGATATCACAGCTAGCAATGGCAGTAATATTAAATATTTAAAAACAGAGTTGTAATTTTTAAATTGTTTTTCCATGAAATGTAATGTGAGAAGGATCAGCACGTAATAATAATATTACAATAATATTTTGATTCAACAACTGAAACTTAATTCATCCTGTTTTTTTTTTAAATGCACTTTTCATGTCCTGAACATGACTCTGGGATGTGTACAGGTAATCATATCCAGGATTAACCCCAGTGATTCTAACTGAAAAACTGCCCAAGATCACAAACAGGTACGTACGTCTAGCTGCAAGAGGGCTAAGGTTTGTGCGACACTGTCGTAGTGGAAGAGTCATTATTTTCATCAAAATATTGAAACAAACATCAAGTTTGGGTCATGTTGCAAACACAGCAAATGAAGAGTTATTACAAACGACAGCAAAATCACATATCCCAAAAAGCTGTTTTGGTAAAGCAACTATTACCATCTTGTCATTTGCCAAAGTTCTTTGAAATTTTTGCTGTTCCGGACACTTGTATGTCACTGCACTTCTTGGACCTGATTGTCTTTACCTGAACACAGAAATAACTTCACAGAATACATAACACGTTGAATCATATCTGTCACAACATGAAAAGCAGATCGAAACCCTGTTTCAAAGTAGAGCATCTATTTCATCCTTACACACTACTTTCTACAAAAATAAAGAGGTATTTGCTAAAGCAATCTAAAATAATCCGAAGACGTATACATGTATATAAACTATATGATTTTCAAGTAGTATGTGTACCATGATTTAATGTAGTCCCTATAAAAGTAACGATTGCTTGTAAGTATGTAATGAAGGGATTAAAGTCCCATTTGAAGAACTAGGCAATGAGGATCATTAAGTGCCTTGCCTCGGGGAACCACCACTACAGCCAGGGGAATATGAACTAAGGGCCTTATGATTGATAGAACACAATCTTACTCACTGAAGCATAACAACTCTCCAATATATTTCAACGTTCATTTATAGAAACAATGCTTCCAGTAATATGTAACAACTATAGGGTCAATGAAATATTGACATGGTATCATCTTACTCACTGTAATATTTTGGTTTTCTTTTCCATCATAACATGGATACCCTTGCACAATGCCTATGGCAAATCACGGGAACTTAATTTCTTGTGCATTATATATAATTGTATGAAAAATGGAAAATATCTTTATAGTGGTTTCATGAGTCTTATGCCTCACTACAGACGTATCAAAGCTAGGTCTGCAGGTTCATCAACTCATGAATTGCTAAAATTCAACTTGGAAGCAGTTTTACTCTGCAATTAAAAGCTGAAAGACTGAGGGGAAATATATTTAATGAACTGTAATGAAAAAGAGAAGGATAAAACTATTAGACCCCCCACCACCCCCCCCCCCCCCCCGCCCCCAAAAAAGAGAGAACAAACATCTGATAGACACTGTTTAATAGCACAACACAACCACACACACAGTTTAATAACACATAATACATAGCAAAAACAATGACAGTTTCAATATCACAATAGCTGCAAACTCTGCAACACATACCAATCTTTTAGACAGTCTCCATGTCACTTCTATAAATTTGTAGTTACTAAATAGAGGAAGTAAGATATTTGAGGAGTACACATAAGCAAATCCTCAAAGAGTTTTGCCGTTGTGCACTTGTGTTTACTGCCACAAGCGAAATAGCTTACTCTACTGTGACATTACATAATATGTGAACCAGGATTGTCCCAATTTATGTTTACACAAATCATACCACGGAGATGTTATAGATGGAGTTGAGAATAATTACCAAGAAGTTAAACTACAAGTGGTGGAAAGGTGCTTTGACAATAAAGTGCATCAATAATCAGGACGAGCACCCTCACACCTTTGCTGCTGCAGTTTGCTTGCTCTTTCAAAGTGCTGGCAACAATGAATGTGTGTGCTTTGAATTGGAGCAGTGAATCAAAATGCTCTGTACAGTATTACGGTTGTATTACACACCTTCTAACAAGTAGAAAAACATGTTGGAACCCGCTGTAGCAGAGTACTATATTCGAACAATTGAATATGCCGGATTGAAAAATAAGAAATGAATATGCCCAAATGCGCTCATCATGGACAAATAAGAAGATTTGCAATTTCATTTCGATTTTAATACACATTACACGGAGAGAAATACAGGCATATAGCTTTCTTTTCTAGACAGTTCTAAACCAATTCTGTATTTCATTGTAAATTTTACATTGCAATACAGCTTATAATTCAATGAAATGCGACTGTTTTCTTCGTCTCCAAATTTCACCTTGGAGCTAGAGTGTTACTGAGCATGGCCACAAAGCATAGGGGAATGTTAGACATTCCACTGTGATGCCTAAAAATCCAAACATGGATCTGCATGGATTAGGAAGAGTTGCCACTCCTTCTATTAAAGGGACTGGGGATGAGTGTTCAGTTGTGCAAAACATGCGAAAGAGAAGGTGCTTTGGGTATAAAATGAAAGGTAGATATGTAACTTAACATGTGTGAAAATATCTTGGAAATCGGAATCTTCTCAAATGTTTTAAAAAGCGAAAAACAAAACATACTTTTCTGGAAAAAGACCCTTCGATACGATGGCGATACGTATTTGAATTGCGGAATACTGCTTGTTGACTGCGAACATCAAGCCAACTTACAGCGAAATCAAGCCAACATGCCGAGTGAGCTGCGGAACTACTAGTAGTTATACGTAGAGCAATTGTGGCTAGCTCTACGGCTGGCTGTGCCTATGGGCGCGGCGAGCGCTGGCCGCACTTCACTTGCCATAACTCGCATCATCATACACAGTGTCCAGTGCTAGTGCTTCTAAGCTCGAGCTGCTGTACGATCTTGCGTGTTTTCATTTGATGAGAGCGCTAACCTAAAATCAAAGGACTCCTCCTTTTCCGATTCACATGTCCTTCTTCCAAGATATTATGAGAGCTAGTTCTATCGTCGGAAGACTCGGTAGGCTACGTATCCTAAAAGCCATCAAACTCCATTTATTACAAGATTCTTCGTTGAGAAGTATACCGAAAGCGGGATAGGTGAATGCGGTACAGTAATACGTAGCCCGACCAGACGCCGGGCGGGCTATATGTACAGCGACTGGGCTGTGCGTGTACGTACATAGAAACTTTTCCGGGTAAGGACGGACACAGCCGGCCCAGCGCTAGGTCGGTACCATGTACGCAGTAACTGCCGTGTTTCGCACGGCGTCTGGTCGGGCTACGTAGAAAAAAAAATCAACGAAATCTCAATTTACAATAATTTACAATTTATGCATACATTACATGAAACACAAACGGGTTGTGTTATTACATGTACATGCAATTCAATGCAATCTTCATGGCAAACCCATTTTTTTTTTCTTCAAAGATTTGAAACACAAGTACCGAGTACAGTAGGCCAGAGAATTCGAAGTATCCGGTACAATGTTATATCTAAACTTGCATTGGAACTAACCAATAGTTCATTTTTATTACCGGTACAACTTGTCATGTATTCGTAATTTCATGTGACTTTAATAGTTGTAACATTTATTGTGGATGATTTTCTTCACAATTGACACATGCACATACTAGGTTAGAAAGTTGGTCATTGGTATGGCTTAGGCTAACTGCGACCAGCCCCAACACGCTCCCACAGTGTGTAACTGTGTATACGGAGCGTCCCGGGGTTAGGCTTAGGCCTACCTATTTTCTGTATAAATAGGGTTAATTGGAATTATTTCACAGATACACACAAAAATGTTGGGAATCAGATCATTTTCAGTCTTCTAGACTGAATAATGTGATACCTGTAATAGTCTAATAACCAATCCAACAATTTCTGAGGCTATCTTATACATTTTCTTATTTATCATACACATTGTACAATGCAACCATGCATGATGCAATGTCTTGTTCACCTATACAAGGAGAAAATCAAGACACAAGGAATAATCTGTTCAAGTCAATTATTTCCACATAGGTCAACAACATTCACTCAGTTTTTATCTAGAACCCTGATTAGGTTTCTATCATCCAAACACATTTTTTTCTCATTGGTAAATTGATGCTTAACAATTAGGCCTGTATACACAGGTAATATCTTCTTGTGATATTTCAGTGAATTTAAATCTAACACATTACTTATGTAGGGCTAGGGTTCACTTAGCTCTCTAGCACTCATCACACTAAAAGCAAACTAGGGCAGCACACATGTGTTACTTGGAAGGAGTCCCCTGGCTAACTAACTTGTAGCCAGTTTATTCTTCACATAATTTGGCATGGGTTTACATGTAAATGTGGGTTGTTACATAAATATTCATGCATACACAAAATCAACATAACAGAACATGCAAATAAAGAAACAAAGGTTAAAACTAAATATTCATAATAATATGTAAATGATGTGCAGGCTTGGGTGATTTAGGAATGATTTCAGCATTACAGGGAACAATGGGTGAGAAGTGAAAGAGTGGAAAATGTCATGTGATATGTGGTGTGTCTGTGATACAATTGTAGGTGGGGTGTGTGGATGCCTGTGGATGTGAATACCGCTACTACTGTATGTGTGGGTTGACGTATTTATGTGTAGAGGGGTGGTACCTGTAATAACAGAAGGGGGGATACACTTATAATAAAAGGTTCAAAATAAATCCCTACACTTACGTTAACTACCATGCATAAATACAAATTTCATGTGCACATATAAATTGCATGTGTACATGGGACCTACATTAGAAGTTGTGTGTACCAGGGTACACTGACCTTACATTTTCTTTTATATTTGCATGTATATTTGCATTTGGTGTTGCATCATGAGCACAGGTTCTAATTGCAAATGTGCTACATGTATTTAGAAACTGCTCTCACAGTAATGTGATGTGATATACAATGTAGAGATAACAAATCTGTGCTGGCTACTTGCATGTAGGCCTATATCTTTTAAATATAAAATGTCATAATAGAAATAGTTGTAAAGCAAAGATTGCCAATTGACACAGGTAAGGTAATCATTTGCAGAAAAAAAAAAAGAAAAAAGAAACTGCTCAGCATTCTGTCAGTAGTCAATTTGGGCATCTACACATTATACTCCTATCATATTGAACAATTATGATAATAATACTATAACATGTAAATTAAAGAACCTTACAAATGCAACCACTTTCAAATAACTTGCACATTTGCAGGGAAAAAATATTGAAGTGAAAGTCCAAGAATCAATGTCACAGGGTTAATGACTTCAAGTACAAAGAACACTATACTATTTCAGTGTGGAGACCTTCTACATATTGCATTGTCAAAACACAATTGGTTTAGGGTTTGAGCATATACAATTATATCAGTAGAACATCATGTAGGGACCTACCAAAATGTATATTACAATGTATTTTTATATCTATGTGAATGAAAACTGAACATCTTGTTTGAAGCACTTCCAACACATTTGTTTATCAAAATTCATACTTTTTTTTTTGGCCACAAAATATAGATGCAATGAATATTACAAGGGCACAAACTCCATTTACCACAAAAATATTGTCCTCATAATAATGTGATTTGATAGAGTTATCACAAAATTTTGTGCTGAAAAAGTGTCTTCCAAAATGCTGATGGACAATGCTACTGTGTAGGACCTGCTGTGCCACTTGAATGTAACACATGGCATGATATCAGTGATCACATAAATGATGAGGATAATAATCATTATGAAGATGATGATAGTAATAAAAAATTAGCAACAACAACAATAGTAGTAGTAATAATAATAATAACGAGATATGAAACTCGTCACGCTGACGAGTTAGGTGATACGCTTGGGGTCATCAGGTGTCGGTCATCTGTGATCGACAAAGAAAAGAATGTGATATAGGCACCTTGAAGTTATATTGAGCGTGCATGCAAAACCGTTTCTCTAACCAATCGGCCACGGGACATCCCCGGAAATGGTAAGGCAAAAAAGAAATGTATGGATATTACAGGGGGAAAAAGTCAATGCCCACTCAACAATCGTGGCCGCGTGAACATGTATTGCATTGCTAGACGGAAATGCGGCCTTGTAACGACTGATGTCGCTATGCCATTTCTGGCAACTTGGGAAAAATACGCGCCGTAGACATAAAGCCTATAATCGGCTGGTTTTGATACCTTGCCTTTAATCACAATTTTCAGTGTGATGACGTCATCAAAGTACAAAACAATGACATGGTCTTGAAAGACAAATGTTCAAAGTACAACACCTCAGTCGTCGTCATTACATACTATGATCGGTTTGACAAAGTCAACCTGCAAAATGTTGCTGCAGTCGAAGCAATGTGGTCTCCAATACACAAAAAAGAGGGATATGGCGTGTGTCTGTGTGTCTGTGTGTGTGTATAGGTGCGTTTATATACGAACGTGATTTCTACATGGACGAATATGTAACACAAAATTGAAGAAAAAAAGTAAAATAGCTAAGTATTTTGTTTCGTGATCTTGTGGGGTTCGAACCCGCAACCTTACGTCTCTGAGACGTCGCCTTTAACCACTCGGCCATACGTCTCGGCGAGAAAATATGAGGAACGTAAACTTATGTATGTGAAAGCTGAATCGGGAATCGTTTTGTCCACATTCCATTCTCATTTTCAGTTTTAAACTGCAAAATTGTCAACCTGATGATGAGATTTCAAAAAATAAAATGCATGATTACTGAAGCTTATTGTCTCAGCTACAACATACTTAAGTTTCAGAGGAAATGAAGCAAAATCAGCTGAGATAAAGGTGCTTAAACGTTGTCAAGTCAATGCATGGTTTTAAAAAAAAATCACCTCCCATAGACATAACACGTAAACTTGTCCGATTTTGCATCTTTACCTTTAATCACAATTTAAGGTATGATGACGTCATCAAATTTCAAAACCATGACATGGACTTAAAAGGCAAATGTTCAAAGTACAGCATATCTGAATTTGGGATAATATTGAGCTTAAACAACAGAGATACGAGCAAATGAATGTCAGAAACAGTACCTCAAAAAAATTAATTCCACTTTTTTGATTTCAGATGATGATATGATGACGTCATAATGTATTTAGGAAAATATTGATACTTGAAACGTTATTTTCAATTCATATGCTTTTGTAATATGCAATAAAAACATAGGGTCACCTGACGTTTTAAAGAGCTATGGCGAAATAAACAAAGACATGTTTTTCGCTATATTTCCACATAGACGCGAACACGAAATTTCAACTTTGACGCCAGCGCATTCCTTTGTTATAGGTCGAAATTGATCGGAAATCAATGGATATTGTTACTTAATGTATCAGGAATCCAAATCTGTCAAAAAATGTGCATTTTCATGTTGCTTACGCGCACTGCGCGCGGAAATGCGCGGACGGACGCGAACGCGCGGAACGCTTAAAATTGTCTGAAACTTCGAGATTTTCCATTGGGAAGTCGTTTTAAGCATTTAAAAACTTTGACGCGCGCTAATGCGCGCGTAATGATGTCCTAGGTAATTAGCATTAAAAAGTAAGATAGAGCGTGACCTGAACTTTATGTCCAACGAAAATGATACAGAAATGACCTTTAGTTATGAAGTTATGATCGATCATGTAACATGGTCCGAAAATCACAAAATGGCGCCTAGATGACGTCATAGATATGTTACTGTCATGAAAACCTTATTGTGGCTAGATATTGTCATGAGACATGTTGACTGAAAATGTCATGTTATTCCGTCATGTCAATGTTGAGATATTCACGACACAAAATGTGCCAGAAAGAAAGAAGAATAAAAAGAAAGAAAGGAAGATTTTGACAAACACAATAGGTGATACGCTAAAAGCGTATCACCTAATAATTAGAGCAATAATGAAATGTGTGAAAGGCCCTTCAGTGATGTACACTGTTGTGCATGACAGCCCTGCTTAAGTTCACTTTAAAACACTGATGCAATATTTTATCGTAACTGAGTAATTGTAGTTTTTCACCTCTGAAACACCTGGGAAACACAGGGGGAAAAAGACCAAATGAAAAAAAAAAGGACAAAACACTTTGTGCCTGGATATTGCAGCCCTTTCAGTTTCCAGTAACAGTTTAACGCACATGCAGTTTAGGAGTTTACAGGATTTATTTTCCCTACTTGCTACATGGGGCAAGAACAAATTTTCCAGGCAATCAATTCACTGTTTCATTCTGATTCACACATTTGAGTACTAACATGTTTGTTGTTACCTCACAGGAAAGACAGAAATAGAGAGTTCAGAGATATAAATGTAGTGTCATATCAGTTATCACTGCCATCACATGAATGTAGTCTATGATTGGAATTGATGTTATTCATGTTCAATGTGCATTTATCAGAATCCCCAACAATCCTGGTACAAAGGTGCAGCTTTTTCATTACTAACATGTCTTTTGCTATAATACACAATGAAGGCATAAATTGACAGTAGGCCTACAGGGAGAACTGGTGTCAGAGCTATTATCATTGCCATCACTTGAATGCACTCAACATAATTATGATATTGAAGTCATCCAAGTTCAGTTTTCAAACATTTGCCAGCCACAAAGAAGAACATGAGAGGGGATGTCACTGGCTTCATGGAGCTAAGTAGTTGGGAGGGCTGGTTCTGATTGATGAGAGGGGATGTCACTGGATTCACTGAGCTTGGTGGCAGAGAGGGCTGTTTTCCACTGGCGAGATGGACGTCACAGGTCTCACCGAGCTGCGTAGCCTAGAAGAGGCAGTCTTATTTGGCGAGAGGGGGTGTCACTGGCTTCAACAACCTGGATATCTGTGATGGCACTTGGATGTGATGCTAGCTGTTCCACTGCAATAGAGGCCAACAAGCACATTCTATTGATCTCTCATCTAATGACTGAATGTTGGTAATAAAGTAACTACTACACATTTACAATGAAAAATTATTTTACTACTCATATAGACTCAATTAACTATTCAGTAATACACATAGTAAATATTCTCTTTAAAGACTATCATTCAAGCAATGACAAGTTTAGTACTGATGAAAGCAATTATGTTATATGCTGAAAGTCCAATGAAAATAGCTCATTTTATTTATGATATTTACATAAAAATTCCCTAATATGCATGCCAAAGGGACGTCTTCATCATCTACTGTAAAAGTGGAAATTTCTTGCAGTGTTGGTTGAAATTTTCACGCATTTCGCGTAAGCCGAAACTAGCGCGAAAATAAAAGCATGCGAATATTTTTGCTCGCCATTTGTTCAAGTAGTTGATGTCTTGATTCCGCGGAACTATAAACATGCGAAACTCTTCTTACCCCGCTGACCGCAAAAAAATTAGTTGCGCTAAAATATCCATTGTGCATCTGGGTAATTCTGTGAAGTTGGGGCACGAAGTGTGACATTTTAGCATAACTCAATACTAATTATGCTATACATGTATTGTTTATAGGCTTTGCAGTTGTATTGAGACCATACATTTTCCTGGAAATTTTGTGCCATTCCGACTCAATTTTGATGAAATTATTAAAACGATATGTAATGGTGTCCTGTAGCATCGTGACGTGTCCATGTAGCATCGTGATAGTAAACATTTGGTCCTAAAAGACAAATTAAGGCAATTAGCTTGACCAAAATTTGATATAATATGCATAATTACTAGATTAGTCAGATAGCTAAATATCTTAATTCTCCTTTCCACAGTTTTACACAAAAAAGGACATCGTATAGCATCGTGATACATTTTGTAATTTTCTTTTAAAATTGAAACTGTGTACAGGAAATTTGAGATATTTAGCTATCTTATTCATACCTTGTAAATATGCATATTGCATCAAATTTTGGTCAAGCTCATTGCCATAATTTGTCTCTTTGGACCAAATTTTAAAATATCACGATGCTACGTGGACACGTCACGATGCTCCAGGACACAGTGTTACATATTGTTTAATAACTTCATTAAAATTGAGTCTGAATGGCACAAAATTTCCAGGAAAATGTGTGGCCTCAATGCAAATGTAAAGCCTACAAACAATAAATGTATAGCATAATTGATATTGAGTTATGCTGACATGTATTTTGTCAATATCACGATGCTACATACATGGACACTGCCCCAACTTCATGGAATTACCCATCTACAAAGTAGGCCCTATTTATTTATATGTTGTGTATACAACCTCACATCGGGCCTATGATGTCTTTCAATCCAGCCACATGCAAGGGATTTGGGGGTCTGTATAATTCCTCATACAATCATATAGTAGGCCTATATGTGGCTGCAATGTACAAACTATGTAACTTGTAACCCTAAAAGTAATGATCAAGACAACCATAATCTTATTAACCACTACCACAGCTTTGGGTTTAAAAAAAAAATGTTATAAGTTAAATTACAGCAAGAATAAGAACAGCATCATTTGAGAACACAGAGTTATCTAACAATTTATTGATGTTTTGTGTACTAAATATCAACATTAACTTTCATTTGCAGGTTCAAAACAGTTGTTGGATCTAGGTGTATTAAAATAGTACCAGGTAATTAAAGTTAGTTTGTACAAACCTTTTGTACCGACGGAAGGGCTGGTCTCAATGGGCAAGAGGGGATGTCACTGGCTTCATCAAGCTGGGAGGGCTGGTCTCGACTGATGAGAGGGGACATCACTGGCTTCACCAAGCCGGGTATAGGCTACATTGTAGCTGGTCGAAACTGACGAGAGGGAATGTCACTGGCTTCATCAAGCTGGTTAGCTAGGAGGGCTGGTCTCAATTGATGAGAGGGGATGTCACTGGCTTCACCGAGCTGGGTAGCTGGTCAAAACTGACGAGAGGGAATTTCACTGGCTCCATCAAGCTGGGTAGCTGGGAGGGCTGGTCTCAACTGACCAGAGGGGCTGTCACTGGCTTCACTGAGCTGCCTAGTCAGGATGGTCCTTGAATGCGATGCTGGCTGTTGCCCTACAAAAGATACCCACAATAATATCTGACAGACCTTTCTCAACAATTAGCACCTACTGTGCTACAAGGCATACACCATTAACCACTACACTATAGAGACTGAGTGAACTGCCCTATAATGCATATACGCCATTAGCCACTTATGTATGTACGCACAGTAGATACACTTCAATCAACATTTTTGCAATGCCATGTGTACCGGAGACAATAACAAGGTACCTTACCAAACATGTGAATTCACGTTTTTGGTCCGATCATAGCTGTGATCACAGTTGAGTCTCCACAAAGTATTTTGTAAAAACCCGAGTTACCAGATTCGCTGACACTTTCATTCATTCAGTGTCGTTTCGTAAAATTGGATTTCTCGCCTATCGCCAATTTGTAACAAACGTCAGTTCTGATGAGTGTCGTAACTTTCTTATTTCGACATTTTGAGACCCATAATTTGACATGAAAGTAGAATAGGGCAACATAATCCAGAATACGGTAAAATAGGAATTCGCATATTTTCATGCAAAACACAAATAGCGTGCCATTTCTTACTGTGAACAGCGATTTATGTGTAATAGAGAAGCACATTTCAAAAAGGAGAAATGTTGAGCCAAATTTGGGATGTCATTCATAGGCAAAAAAATTTCCAGTTATGGTAACTATACACAGCCCAGTTGCTGTACGTAGGTACATAGCGACAGGATTCGCACAGCGTACTTACAGCGTCTACCACTCCTAGTCCGAGGCCCTTTTTCTCTGCCATTTTATAGCTGTAGCCCGACCACACGCTGTAAGTACACTGTGCGAATCCTGTCGCTACGTACGTACAGCGACTGGGCTGTGTATAGTTACCATAACTGGAAATTTTTTTGCCTATGAATGACATCCCAAATTTGGCTCAACATTTCTCCTTTTTGAAATGTGCTTCTCTATTAATTACACATAAATCGCTGTTCACATTAAGAAATGGCACGCTAATAAAGTGTTTTGCATGTAGATACGCGAATTCCTATTTTACCGTATTCTGGATTACGTTGCCCTATTCTACTTTCATGTCATTAAATTATGGGTCTCAAAATACATAGGTCTAGGATACCTACCATACCTCAATCGCATTCTGAATACACCTTTTTGTGAATCTGCATGTAGCCTTTCTCCACATATGTGAGTAAAATCTCAGGCAAACTCTGATAGGCCTATAAGTATATCTTTTAGTTTAATAGAAAAATGTTAGGGTGTGGCATAGGGGATAGGACACCTAACAAAATTACTAATCTAGGCCTACTATCAGTATTACTAAATAGTAGGCCAATAGTGTGTGTAGATCCTCTAAGTGGCATCTCTATCAATTAATGTTACACTAACAACACTAACAGTAACACTGTAACAGTTGTTATATAGGTCCTACTCACTGAACTCTATGAGGTCTTCCGAGTTTCACAAATTTATTACCGATCCAGCCGAAGTGAAATGACATCTCTGTCGTTCAGCCCCTTATCTTCTAGTGTCTTGAGGGGAATTGGGACTCTACATTTTATTTTTCTGTCACCATCTCCATACTCTGTCACTGGTTTTCATGGTCTTCCTCTTCTTAGAGACAGATCTCTCGCTCTCCTCCTGCGGCTCCATTGTTAGTGTGGATGGTATTTACACGCAGCCAGCAGATCAGAGTTCAAGCGGACCCGTGCTAGCTAGCTACCGGGCGGATCCCGGGAAATGCACCGATAACGCTCGCTAGCCAGTGAACAGGCACCCGGGTTTCGCCTCGCAATCGCGGCGATATCTTGGGCTTGCTTTTCGCCGAGGAGAAGGCAATACATTAACGCTGTGCCAAAATCGGACAAAAGAGGGAGGCAAAAACAACACTTGAACGGAGAGCCTCTAAGCCGACCCCCCGTGATTTTGACAAGCGTTACATGTAACGCTCTTCAAAAAATCATAGATATCTTCATAATGCCGTATTTTTCATCGATTCTTTTTCATTGCTTAGTCCTTTCATAGGCATTGGTCCTTGTTTTTGCCTGTTTCACTTCATGAAATAGCACTTTTGCATTTTGGGTTCCAACACTCCTCCCCAGTCCCTTTAACATCTCCCTGATCATATGACATGTATGTGGATTACATTGTACCCATGAATGAGTTGTTACCTATGAACGAGTTGTTAAACTTTTAAATCATTCTGTCAGTTTGGCATTCAGTCTTTGTAAAGTGGCAGAACATTCCTGATGACGACTTTTAAAAAAGGTACTTATCATCCACATAACACAGTAGCTCTCCTTGAAAAACTTTTAAAATATCTTTTCACTTCGTAGGCACCTACAGTTTTGGCATGTCAGCCAAGGCAATCTTCACATTAGGTATTACAAAGGATAAAATTTTTGTGATATTGCACGAAAGTTATGATTACCATTTCTGATAGCAATACCTTACCACCGAATTCTCACTGACGAAAAAATTTGTCGCCTTTCAAAAACAAACTGAGTTGACACAAAAGACTGGTATAATTTTTATCGGAAAATAAAAAGGCCTTATAATCTACATCCTATCTCTCACATGCACTGTACATCTTGTGAACATTATTACACACACACACACACACACACACAAACACACACAAGTATCAGTATTTAAAATGCACAGTACCCTATTTTGAAAGTAAGAGAAGCTTTAAAAAAAGATGCTGATGCAGAGTTGATTTACACCATGCTGAGTTAGGTAATAGCACCATTGTTTCGTCTATCCAGAGTCGGACCTGGCAAAAGACACAAAATTGAATAATAATTACAATATTAGAACATCACAACAAATTATCATACAAACAACAGTGAATTTGTCAAAGAGACAATTGCTGTTATCATTATGATTATCATATCTCCACTGGTAATTTCACTGATATTACCATCAAAAGCAGTAAACAGCACTTCAGTGAAAAGTACTTGTAGAACTTTTTTTTTCTTTTAAAAAAAAAAACCACCTAATTATTGATATCTTTTAGTACAAAGTAAAAAGAAGAGAAAAAAATATATTATAACATGTTTTAATGCTCCGCTTCATACAACCTTTCAATACTTAGATTTGCCATAATAGGTTAGCAACTATCTATAAAAGTTGGTATAGGGAAGTATCTATCATAGGTGTTCATGCATGACTTGTAGGTTTAGATCTTCAGGAAATTCTATCGGTGTGATGATTTGTCACAAATGTTTGTGCATGCATTGCCAGATGTTGAGATTCTCAAGAGACTACATCCATTTGATTATTTCATATACTGGATATCTATTTCACGATGGGGACTTTGGGTCTGTTAGTTTATTCACTTCTCTTGTTTTGTTTTTTTATTTACATTATCTTTAATCCCTCTCTGTTATAGCTGCAGTAATCATCTAATCTGTTGATTTATTGTTTACTTTGGTGACTGCAATGTCATACTCTGTTACCATCATCATCATTACCATTTGCTATGCATTGGCATTTACTAAAACTGAGCTAATTTCCCTGGTAAAAAAGCACCAACAGCTCTGAAAGCTCACCTCTCAAACCTGAGCCGGCGGTCCCTGTGTGGGGTGGGGGGCAGCACCCGTGCCCCCTGCATCAGGGTGCTGTACACGTTGACAGCGACGAGAAGCACGCACAGCAGGATGGGTCCAATGATGGCGCCCTCCAGTCCGTAGTAGTAAATACCTCCCGCCACAGCCAAACCCGTCAGATAAGGATGACCACCACTGCGATTTAAAAAGTCAGGAGGGGGGGGGGGGGGCGATGACCAATGATGAAGAATTAAGACTAGGAATGTCGCTATGGCGACTGATGCCTCCGCCATAATGCATGATTCTCCCAATAGGTGTATAGTACAATGTCTTCACAATGTGTGATGACAGCTTCACATAACTGGCAAAATATTGAAATGACAGGTTTGTCAGAAATATCTTGAATGTTCACTTTCCTTGAACTGGGTTTGCTATAATTGTCTAAGAGTGCAGGTACACATATTTAGGGAATTGAGAATTTTTACTTGACCTCTGACGGACCCTCTTATGAGTTTATGCATTGAGTAATTTCCGAGGTGTGAAGAAAGAGTGTAATTACAGTACAAAATAGCTTTGTTTTTTTTTTTTTTTTTGGGGGGGGGCATTGAAACCTGGCCTTTGACCCTTAACCTTTGACCTTTGACCTTCCGGCTGGAAATTTCCCGGAAAATCTCCATTAGGTAATGAATGTATATATTAAGTTTTTAAACTAATAATGCAAGCATTGCATTTTCTAGTATATGAGGGAAATATCATAGTAAAATTTTGAGGAGTTGACCTTGACCTTTGACCCCCTGACTATTGACCCATGACCCCTAAATTCCCTAGATAATCCCTGCCAGTCAGTACATGCGTATGTACCAAGTTCCATGAAGATACATTGAACCATTTGTGAGAAAAGCGATATTGCAACATTTTCACCTAACCTTTGACCTTTTGACCTTTGACCTTATGACATGAAACTCTCTCTGGAGAATCTTTACGCAGAAGAACATGTCTACACTAAGTTTCAAGAAAATACCTTTGGGCATTGCATAGATATGGGGGAAATAGCAACATTTTTAGCCTTTGACCTTGACCTTTTGACCTTTGACCTCTTGCCAATGTCAGTAAAATCTACTCAACTAATTGTCCCATCATACATCATCCTTGGACCAAGTTTGGTGAAAGCCGCTTCATCCAGTTTTGAGTTACCACGTAAACACATAAATTTTAGGATTTGACCTTGATCTTTGACCTTTCACCTCCGTCCGATTTCACTAAAAAACTAATCAAGTAATTGCCCCATCATACATCCTCCTCCGACAAAGTTTGGTGAAATTTGCTCGATCAAGTCTTGAGTTATCGCATAAACGGATACAATTTCATGATTTGACCTTGACCTTTGACCTTTGGCCGATTTCACCAAAATCTAATCGAATAATTGCCCCATCATACTTCATACTTGGACCAAGTTTGGTAAAATTCCAGTCGATATTACTCAAGTTATCGCGTAAACGAAAGCGGACGGACGTACGGACGGACGGACAACCCGAAAACATAATGCGTCCGGCACCACTTCGTGGCGGAGGCATAAAAAAGAGAGAGAAATATCAAATCAACATATGTATAGTAAATTGCGGTCATACATATACAGTAAATGTCAAATGAATCCATAACTTGGAGACTATACAGATGTCCACATCTGGGCCCCATTTCATAAAAGATGTTAGGATGGCAACTGGGTGAATGGCAACTTCCAATAGCAACAGCCAATCAGGAAGATGGATTCTTGTCATTGTCATGACAATTGCCATTCCAGCAAGAGTTGCTATCATATATCAACTTTTTGTGAAACGGGGCCGAGGTCTAACTACAGGTAGACATGCATTAAGGATTGTGTATTGTTGTCAATCATGTCTTTGTTCATCAAAGACTGCATTTTGTTTGTTTGTTGTTGTTGTTGTTGTTGGTAGTGTGGGTGGGATGAAGCAAAAGCACCTAGATGCAGTTTTCATATCATCCATGTAAACTTAGTGGTTGTAAAGGAAAGAATAAACAACTAAGAATGAAAATCTCCACATCAAAGACACTTTGTTCTGCACACAAAACTTATCCAAACTTACAAATATTTTTCTGAATCAGAAGGCAAGGTGGGGAGTGGGACGGGATGGGGGAGTGGTGGTTGAAGTACTAGGAAATGGGAAGGACGGAGAGAACTTACCCTTTGATGTCACTGTAGATGGTGGTATCCACTATAAACATGGGCAGCAGCTGGACAACAAACAGCATCACGGCCAGAACCTTCTCGCCATGCACGAGGAGCTCGATGACCCCTGGCACAGCTGCCCAGTAGGTGCCCACGAAGGGGATAGCACCAAAGAGGGCCGCCAAAGCTATAGCAGGGAAAATTAGGGACAGGGTATGTTTGCAGTAAATTTTCTGGGTAGAAACATGGTTTTCAAACCATGCTTTGTAGTTAAAATTATTTATTTCCCTCTGGTATAATTGTTTGTGTTATGATTGTACAGAGCATGAAAAAGGGGCAGTTTCACTGAACATTTATGAGAGCAAGAAATGATCTACTGTTTGACATGATATACACACTACTGTAGAACATTTCAGAACCCACAATCACCCCATCATCACCGATTCTGTGATCAGTGCATACAGCGTGCAAGCAATGCAATCCAGCTCAATTGACAAAATGACTGCTTTCAGTGGTGACTGTAGTGAAATGGCTGCAACTATCCCTGTTTTCACCTGTAAAATACGGAAGAATTGCTGAAATCTGGCGAAGGAATGACAGCAAAACCATGAAGAAACACATCAGCTTCAGACTTTCTGTGTTCTGGGATCATTGTAAGGAACTGAAAACTGATTTTGACAATGATCTGTATAAAGAAACCCTAGATCTCCTTTTCTCAGTAGGCGTTTTCACATCAGCCCGATAAAAATCCAAGCTCGAGATATTTTTTTGCAGAAAATAGTCAGCAAAATAGCGCGCTATTTCGAAACATCGGGCTGATGTGAAAACGCCTAAAGTCTTATGCTGGAGCTCGGAATCAAAACAATGAATACTATAGTAAGAAGACAATGAAAGCTTTGCGACCAAGCCTTCAAAGGCATTTTATGGAGTCAAGAAAGGTGGACATTGGCAAAGACGAATCGTTTACGAGAAGTGGGAAAGCGTTTAAAGCTGTAATGTAAAATATAAAAGCAACAGGAAAAGCTGCTGTAAAACACAACCATGTCAAAGGTTGATATGACAGCAATTTTGCAAAGTCTACATTTATTATCTGCCAATGGTCTTCAGAAGAAGGTTTTTCCTAGACACCATGCAGCAATTTGCTAATATCAGTGGTATGGAGAATTTCAGGAACGTGACGCCAGGAGATCTTCTCCTCCATGAAGTTGACAGAAATGACCAAGAGTGCTTAACGACAAGAGCCAGGGAGGATACAGTTCCTTTGCCCGGAAATCCACTTTATCCTGTAACCAGCCTCAAAACGTATCTGTCCAAACTGAATAATGATTGTATATGGACATGGCAAAGGCCAAAATCGAAAGCAAAGCTAACTGGTGTTTTGTGATATGCAAATGCACCCCTTGGGAAAAATACATTGGGCTCAATGTTGAAGATAATCTGCAAAGAAGCAAGCTGCAAAATACATACACATCACTCCCTGCACGCTACTATCATCTTGGTTCTGGACAAGGCAGGGCATCCTTCACAAGACATAATGACAGTGTCTGGCCATAGAGCTGAAGGCTCTTTCAAGAACTACACACGTACAAGTGAAGCCAAGAAAAAGAAGATGCCAGAAACACTTTCAGAAATCTACCCCACACACCCACAGACCAGCGGCACTGCAAATGTTGTGGAACAACCATCTACATCAAAGATAACTCTCACTCAGGACATGAATACTGAACCCGAGACTGAAAACGTGCCACAATTAACCAACAGTCTGTTATGTAAATAGGATAGCTCAGTGCCCTAATGAATAGGAGCCCTGCCAGGCAGTGCAGCATGACTGAATAATAGATGCCCAGGCCTGAATGAACATTGGAATGCCAGTGATATACCACAGTCCTGCAGTTTAAGACAGCATGCCTTATACTTCACTTCACAACCAGCAGCCAGACTACAGAGACACACCTAAAGGTAACTCCAGTCCAGCATAGTATATAACACAGTCAGCTGAAGCAAGTTTTTGATCAAATACCTAATGCAAACCCACTTAATTCACAGGAGCAGACTGCCACCACGGTCACTACTGGGAGCAACAGTACAAGAGCCTCTTACATGATGAACATCAAAGAATCAACAGCCAGAGTATCACTTCAGTGGCTGTACAGTAAATATTTTCACCAAGTAAAACAAAAAGAAGTCATTCACACAAAAAATTTGTGTTTCTGCTTTGACATGCTTTTTCTCTCAGAGGGAATTGTTTTTAGAGGTCATATACGGCAGGTGGTCACTATAGACAGGTGGTCGCTAAGACAGGTTTGACTGTATTTCAACTGCTATAATTGCTTGTTTGTGCAAGTAGCCACGATTAAGCCTTTTTTGCACACATTCCTTCTCCCTCTGTCCCTCACCATTTTCTCTTGCTTTACTCTCCCTCTCTTTTCTCAGACATTCATAATGCGTTTACATTTCCCTCTCCTTTCCCTAAAATGACATCAGCATTTGACACCAGTGTGACAGCTTTCACAACTACTGTAAGAATATTACATACTATGTTGAGTTTATATTACACTATGTTGAGTTTGATTTCCAATCTTTATATTCATTTTCAAGCACTCTCTTCATCATTCTCGTTTCTCTCAATGCTAGACTACCTCCTCTTTTTTTTTTAACATTAATGAAATACAGGATGTCAAGCACCAGGATCATACGAGTTAATTTTTTCATCTTTTAGTTCATTCATTAGATATAGTTCTATATAGAATATTATTATGACATTAATGTCATAGATGAACATTATTTACATTGGCATTTCTCTTTTCTTCTGCATGCATCGTTGTTTTAATATGTTGTGACATGAAATGGAGATGTAAATGTAATTGGTGTAGTGAAATCACAATTTAGCTTTAGCCTTACCTTTGCTTATTGGATTTAGGTTAGTCCCCTTTTAATTTTACTTTCATCTCTTTCATCTCATCGTTCCCTCCTTCCCTCTCCCTCTCTCTTTCTTACTGCTCATTTTTTCTTTCTGTCTTTCTTTTATATTTCTGTCGATTATTTCTATTTTCTCTCCTCTCCTTTTCTTCCCCTTCAATTCTATATCTTTTTTTCTCTTTCCTCATAATTCTCATTTCTCTCAATGCTGGACTAGCTCTTTTCTCTCTCTCTCTCTCTCTCTCTCTTTACACATTAATGAAATACAGGATGGCAAGCATCAGGATCATAAGTTAATTTTTTCATCTTTTAGTTCATTCATTAACAGAATGACTATATGATTTTTGTTGTCATTATGTAATGGATTAAAGACCAGATTCACATACCACTGTTGTAACTTTGTTCAATGTTATTTAGTTTTAGCTTGTATATATGGCTATGCTTATAATTATCAAGATTTTTATAGTTATAATTGAGTTTTCTCTGTGTGATATTATATAATTGTAAAGTAAACAGTAATTCAGCCTATTGGCAGTTATATTTTACTGTATGTGTCTGTTTTACCAACAAACCACTTCAACTGAAAAAGTATATATATACACATATATATATATATATATATATATATATATATATATATATATATATATATATATGTATAGATATATAAATCACAAGACCGCACTCAGCAGTAATACAATTCTGAAGAAGGGCATTTCGCCCGAAAGTTTGACTAAAGGGGTGCAACCTAACATCAGCCACGTCTCTGTGCAAGTTTTGCTGCCAATATATCTAACTGTCCTTGCACTGCCCCGCCATGTTCTGTTTAAGTCTATTGCTGTCACTATATATATAAATATATATATAAATTCATCCTCAGGAAAGTTACTATTCATTCCTCTTCATTAACTCATAGCTTTAGGTATTTCTTGTTTATATACTATAAATGGCAGTCATGATGGCATACACAGTTTTGAAACCTGGTTTTTAAATGCACTGCAGGGGTGCAATTCAATACCTTGTTTCGCTAGGAACAAGATTTTGAAAATCTTACAAACACAACCACGATCTCAAACACAGTTATCACAATTGAAGTCACAGTTGCGTGCCCCCTGTATGACCCAACTGCTCAGGGACATAGAGGGCCTTAATGAGATGTGCAACAGAGTCCGAGTGAGCCCAGCCGGAAACATGCTCAGGAGAAACTCTTGTAAATGCTCTTCTATCAAACTGTGTTTCAAACCACGTTTCTTGGTATGCAAAATCTTATAAACACAGCCATTGACACATACTGGGTACTAACATCTGTCACACATAATGGAGGGACAGAACACACAAGTGCACACACACACACACTCCATCTAAGCATATGTTGTGAGACTGGACACAGTACATGCTGCATTCATGTTTGAGCATACTTATGTGTGCCTACATTTGTCTGATAGCCTTTAGAATTAATGGTCTTTGTAAAAAGATTTTTTTTTTTTTTTTTTGGGGGGGGGGTGCATTTATAGGCATTTCTTGTAATTGTCACTACTTGCAAACAATTTGTAGAAGACTTGTAATGATTTAACTTTATTTAGCAAAATAAAAAAAGCACAACATATAGCGACGTGGGAGAACATCAAAATCCATATCAGACTTTTCCTTTATTCAAAACTACCATTTAAAGATGCAAAAAGGAATCTATGTGGGAGTGTATGCACGAGTGTGTACATATAGGGAAGTTGATAATGGGGACTTTGTTCTCACCTGATGGTATATAGACAATCTGCAGACCAAAGACAGTGTGCGTTAGCCAGGTGTAGAGGCCGTAGAATGTGGACATCTTGATGGACGCACCAAAAACACCCCTATGGAAAGATCATCAACAGTAAATGTACCATGAATGGCATTCTATCAGATAATGTCCCATTACAGCTCATTGGAAAGTATACCAATTTATCTGCACAAATCTGTGATTTGGCTGTACAGGGAAACCTTGATGATATGACAAGGTTGCCAAGACTGCCAACTTTGCCTTATTTTAAGTGGTACATCGTTGTAAAGACATCAAAAAAGACCCCAACTAAATAAAGTCATGGAAGATCGTGCTTGCCTCATTCACCTTCATTAAAAGTGGTACCTCATGCGTGCAAGTGAACTTGTTATAACAGCCTTCACCTGTATAAAAATTTGCAGGGGCATTTTTGGATGGATCTGTATATTGGGTGAATTAGATTTGCAAGAAAGAGAAAAGGAATCTCCCTACATCTTCTTTTACTCTTGCTGATCAATACACCGACAAACCAATGGGAAAACATCATGCAGCTTTTCATAATCTCTTCTTACCCCTTTCCCACATAGATACAGAAGGATGACTAGTGGAATCTCATTGCATTGTTGTGCTGCTTACTGAGGAGGCCTATCTCTGAATTTGGGTCAATATACTGTAAAACGGGGAATGTACACGTGCATTTTAGTTTCGCGAATTTTTCGAGCGCCAACATTCACCAAATTAAAATGCATGTGAAAGTTCTTGCCTACACAATATGTATTGGACGTCAGTGGCAATTCGCGAAAATTTTATGCCACAAAAAAGGTAGTCGGCTCCAATTCGCGAGATGTTCATGCCGCGAATATATTGTGTTTTACAGTAGCTGCCACCACCCTGCATTTTATAATTTAATGGTTTAAGTGGTCTATTGGCTTACGACAGGGTGCAATATCCCACACCAAAGAGTGTGCATTGCACAACATAATCTGCAGCATTGAGTATTTTATGCAGAGTTTTGCATGGAACATATATTTTCTACACACCGCATGGTATCCCACAAATAGTTTATGCATTCGATGGAGACATGACCTCAATTTCTATGGCTCGATCACACGTAAATGACCCAACCCCTACCTGATGGCGGTCTCCACAGCAGATCCGTACTTGCTCGACGTGGAGTCGTTGACTGGCGAGAGCCCCGACATCCACTTCATGGGGAGGTACTGCTTGTCACTGAAACTCAGCAAGTAGAAAAGAGTGGTCAGAAAGACCACCTGCCACGGGAAAAATGACATAGGAAGTACTGGTCATAAATCACATACAAATTAGATTTTATGTCAAGGCATATTATGCATCTATGAGGCATCGCGGGTCCCGTATCACATAAACCTAAGAAATAATCAGAGAAATCTACTGATTTTAATACCATGTACTTCTTGATATTGATTGGTCAATATGGAATAATATGGAGTAGTATTTATGGAGTTTTGGTGTCCTACATGATAATGTCTACATTAGACTGCAACTTAACATGCAGAATTTCTTCCAACTCTGATGCTTGGATTTGAATTTCTTATTTCATTCATGTGAATTTATTAGAAATCTCTGCATTGAATATGTTTTACAAATGAAATACAGTCATGTTTTTTTGACACAGTAAAGCATACAGTGTGTACATCCGAACATGATTGAAATATACATATACAGATTGAAGAAAAGATTAAGAAAAAACGTCGATTAGGAACCACTCAGGATGTGGTGAAACAAATGATCTGACTAAATTATGGCGCATGTATTAGGAGTGTGAATGCGGAAGACTGTCATCAAATCAAGAATTATACACACATACAGTCAAGGTTTTACACACATATGCAGGTACGCTTGACTTGAGATGTGCACATCGCCCCCTCATATCACGCTTTTGATGTTCATAAATGCTGCATCCTTCAACTACTGTTTGATGTATTCCTGATCCCACCTGTTTTGCATCAAGAATGCCGATATATGACAACGAAATACAAACAGTTGATATGCATGAACCTGATTGCTACCAATGTGAAGAGTTCTCCATGCAGCAACTTTTAATCCTATACCTGAAATAAACTGCCCTCCTTGCAAAAAAAAAAAAAATAATAATAATAATAAGAAGAAGAAGAAGAGGAAAAAAAGAGATATGATTGCATGGAAGTGATGAAAACAAAAGGGACATGGTTGAAAGGAGGTGGAGAAAATGAATATGGTTGCAAAGAAGAGAGACTGAGGGTGCGTTCGAGCGCTCTCCTAAAGCAAACTGTACCGTACCCGCGCCAGAGGAGCGCTCGAACACTCCTAAAGTGTACCGTACCGTACTGTACCGAGCCAAAAGTGGACCACTTCTCGATGTGCTCCAAAAGCGTACCAAAAGCGTACCAAAAGTTTGCTGTAAAGCATGCGCGTATCATGCGTATACGTCACAATGCAAAAACATAATTCTCTTTGTTGGGGACAGCTGTAAGTAGTTCAAGCGCCAGGTGGATGACATTTTTGCTACAAAAATGTGTGACCTTTTCAAAAAATAACTCGTGAGGTACGCTTTCTCCACAGAGCACTCGAACGCTCCAAAACTGGCACAGTTCGGTATGGTACGCTTTGGTTCAGTTCGCTTTGGTTTGCTTTAGAGCGCTCAAACGCACCCTATGATGTATTGATAGAATACGTACCAGAGAGAGGAGGAAGTTGAGGATGGCCGTTCCTCCTTCAAGGAGCACAGTGAGGATGGTGGTGAGGAGGGATGCAATCAGGTTCATGTTTCCCTTTAAGACGAGCCACACGGACTCCAGAACCTGAAACAGGTGAGATAAAAACAACAGGCTTGTTTTGAGCTCTTTCTACCACGATCTCCTCTTGTTTTCTTAGGATTTCTTTTGTTACCTCCGCCAAGGAAGGAGGTTAAGTGATCATCGGCATTGGTTTGTCTCTTCGCAAAATAACTCAAAAAGTAGTGAACGGATTTGACTGAAACTTGCAGGAAAAGTCAATAATGACACAAGGAACAGATTATCAATTTTTTGTAGTGATCCAGGAATTTTTATGGATTTTTGAAGGATTTTTTTTTTATTGTTTGGCATATAAGGTCAATGAACTTGAGAGTTAGAGATGCCTGTACTGGAGGTTTACACACGTGCACTAACTATATTGGGAAATTTTATAAGTGACTATGGGTGGAAATGAGCTGTTGGCTTGGCAGAGGTCTGCACTCTCTGAGTGCTTTTCTAGATTTTTTTTTTTTTTTAATCGAAGCTGACAGCACTCTGTTATGCAGGTGATAATTCATTCATCACGCCATCCAGTGAAAGGAAAGTCTCTACAAGGTATCTCCTTGTGAAGATGTTTATTCACACTGTGGCATATCTAGGGGGGCAAGGGGGGCACGTGCCCCGGGCGCCACTCATTGGGGGCGCCAAAAACGAAAAAAACGAAAAAAACAAAACGAAGAAGAAGAAGAAACAAGAAATAAAGGGGGAAGAAAAGGAAGAAGAAGAAGAAGAAAAAACCCTCGCCCGGACGGGGGGGGGGGGGGGGGGGGGGGGGGGGGGGGGGGGCAGAAAACCAAGTCAAACAAGATAAAAACAACACATGAAGATGATGCGGACAAAATGACAATGTATATTGTGTTCACACATGTCATTTTATATTTAGCAGGCAAAATGTCACACGGAGCAGCGGCTGCAATTTCTTTTGTTCTGAAGCGATCGCCGATTGGATCAAAGGAGGGCGGCAACGGTTTGGAACATGGGGGGGCGCAAAAAAATCAAACAAGAGAAGAACAAAACGTAATGATGACGCGGAAATATACAAATTCCGGCTCACTCGCTCGTACTAATTTAGAGTATTTTTTCAAGTCCTCTGTTTGTTGGTATAAATCGTTATCTAAGTAAAGGCCGTCACTATTATCGTGATTAGAATTGTAAGATTTAGTAAGCAAAAAAATGACAAGAATTCCATGTCTTTGTAAGCTGAAATACAAAATTTTCGGCTCGCTCGCTGCGCTCGCTCGCCAAAGTTTATCAAACAAAGCAAGAAAGATAAGAACAAAATGTGATAATGATGCGGAAATAAACAAATTTCGGCTCACTCGCGCGGACTAAGATGGAGTATTTTTTCAGTCCTCAGTTTGTTCGTATAAATCGTTATCTATAAGGCCGTCACTATATCTTGATTAGAATTGTAAGATTTAATAAACAAAAAAATGACAAGAATTGAATGTTTTGAAAGCTGAAATACAAAAATTTTCAAAATTTATCAAAAAAAGAAGATAAGAACAAAACGTGATGATGACACGGAAATATACAAATTTTGGCTCACTCGCGCATAGTAATTTAGAGTATTTCTTCAACTCCTCAGTTTGTTGGTATAAATCATTAGGTTATCTATTAGGCCGTCACTATATCTTGATTAGAATTGTAAAATTTAATAAGCAAAAAAATGACAAGAATTCCATGTTTTGTAAGCTGAAATACAAAAATTTTCGGCTCGCTCACTGCGCTCGCTCGCCAAAATTTGTCACAAAAAAAGATAAGAACAAAACGTGATGATGACGCGGATATATGCAAATTTGGGCGAGCGAGCGCGTACTAAGTTGGAGTATTTTAGTTTGTTGGTATAAATCGTTATCTATAAGGCCGTCACTATATCTTGATTACAATTGTAAGATTTAATAAGCAAAAAAATGACAAGAATTCCATGTTTTGTAAGCTGAAATAGAATAATTTGCGGCTCGCTCGCCAAAATTTGTCACAAAAAAAAGATAAGAACAAAACGTGATGATGACGCGGAAATATGCAAATTTCGGCTCACTCGCGCGTACCAAGTTGGAGTATTTTAGTTTGTTGGTATAAATCGTTATCTATAAGGCCGTCACTATATCTTGATTAGAATTGTAAGATTTAGTAAGCAAAAAATGACAAGAACTCCATGTTTTGTAAGCTGAAACACAAAAATTTGCGGCTCGCTCTCTGCGCTCGCTCGCCAAAACTTATCACGATTTATTCCATTTAAATCACTCTCAAAAAGACCCCATTTAAGCGCTTGAAAAAGCATCCAAAAGCATAAAGTCCCTACCAGGATGGGGTTGGGGTTGAACACTTTTTCAGAAATTAGGGGCGTAGATTTCCGCGCTTGACCCGGGCGCCGTTTTCCCTAGATACGTCACTGTATTCACATCATGTGACCAAGAAGTCCTCTCAGTCTAATCATCATGTTGTTTAGCACAAGCTTCATTTCTCCTCTGGAGGTCCCAATCTTCATACATATGTGCAAAGGGGTATTAGCAAATTCATTCAAATAAAAAGAACACATCTTAAAAAAAAAAATCATTCATTGTCAAAAATTTGGCAGTTTGTCACATCTCATGAATTACAGGTTAGAAGACACACTCATACAGGTGACTCCCATTATAACAATGTCCTCAGGACCAGCAGTCTTTTTTTTCTGTTTTATTGAAATTTTGTAATAGCCGAATAATACAGTATATAAAGATATACAGATAATAATTTTGAGATCTGAATTTTTACTTTGTTATAATACGAATTTTGATACGACCGTATTCATTATAACAGGAGTGCACTGTACACTCAAACTTTCGACTGATCTGTCGCTTTTCATCCAAGTGATTTATTTTTTCCTTTCATTGCGATGATATGACTTCAGTGACGCTCATGTCCACTCACAGACTTGACTGTGTCTATGTTGTCCTGGAAGGCCGTCATGAATCCCGACAGATCTATGTCATCAAACTGTCCCAGGGTGCTGTAGATGCTGTCCATGGACAGGTTGACCTTCGACCTCAGTGACAGGGAATCATGGGAGTCGAGATGGCTTTCCTCCTCGGTGCCATTCTGTTTCAAGCAAAGTGAAGCAATGCAAAAGCAGGTTAAACTTATCTATGCAAAACACATGATTAAACTTCCGTTTTTAAAAACTCAATGGCCATGTCCATAAAAGGAGATAGTTACAATGCCCAAATTCTCAAATATTTGAGAGAAATACAGTCAACCATGACTATTAAAGTCGAATGCAAAGGATCAGAGAAAATCCATTGCTTTAAAGGTAGGGAATCCCATTTGCATGCCCTAAATGAAGAGTTGTATAAATACAGTGGTATGTTGAAGAGAGTATCATTTTAGAAACTCCCATAAAGTATTGAAAGTGGAAGGTAACATTTAGTACATTCTTATTGACCGTTAGATTTTGAATTGAATTTTTTTCGGGGCTCACAGCAAATTCTAGTACATTACTAGGTTAGCTTTGCAGACCCATGCACTGCATGTGTGTCCATCATGTATATTTTGTAAAGAAAGTTCATCAAAACTTACAAACATTTCTATATACATTCTTGCCACGCACTCTATATGTTATTACATCAGCTTTTATACTTTTAGATTTATGTTTATAGATAAAAAATACAGAAGACTACAACAAAAAGGCTTAAGTGTGGCTGACACACAGAACTACTGAGTAGTTGAGTTTTGTGCATTATTCAAATTGTAGATAACTGTTGACTTCCAAATTTCTCAGCAGTGGCCTCAACAAGTCCCCTGAGGTTCATATTTAATGTTTTGCTGCATTTTGGGAGGTCTGTAAAGGTATCCCCTACCTTTAAGTAAACTTTGGCTTTGACACAAAAGAATTAATATGCTTACATCCATCTGGGGTAGAATTTTCATTCAACTTCACCAATTTTTCAAATTTTGCAAGGTTGGCTTATAATGTGAGGTTGACTGTGACATTTTGCATCCAAATATCTGTGGGCACCTAAACAGGTAGCTAATATGACGAAAGCATATTACTAAACCAACAAGTTATGGTATCTCATACTTGCTCACTTGAAGGTAACTCAGACAGTTAAAATTATTCACATTTTCTTAACGTTATCAAATTTTACACGAATTTTCATATATCCTGTGCTTTTGCTTTACTCTTTTCATAAAAAATAGAGCATTTTTGGGGTGAATCATTGTTGTAATATCATGAAAGTGTATGTAAACAAAATAATAATTCAACCAGAAAATGAACACTCATCGTGGTATGACACAAGAAGAAGGTACAAGTTACAGAACCTTGACAAATCTTACCTTGGCCACCCACTGGACATAAAGCTGGTCCCAGATTTCTAGAACCTGCTTCTCCACATTCTCATTGTCTCCTCCAATGGTACTTCTCACCTTTTAAGCAAGGAGAGAGGAGAAAATTGGTCATCTGACAGCCTCTTAACTCTGAAATGTAGTCATGCACCTTAACCCGTTGAGGACGAGTCCCGAGTATACTCGGGCAGGTGTCTATGGGAATTGCGTGTTGTAGTAAAATCAGCCTGTCCTCAACGGGTTAATAGGTATCAATATTTGGCTTGAACTACTACAATCACTAAATGTTTGTGGTCATTGTCAAGGACAGACATCACAACTCAAAGCCACATTGAGCTATTCAAGTGAGTGCTTGTGTTCAACTTTCTGAAACCATCACCAGCAAAAAAACAAAAACAAAACAAAGCATAATAACAAATGCATATAATATCAAATTTTCACTGCTACACTGCACAGG